>NC_050073.1:127481361-128112306 GCF_009764565.3 Dermochelys coriacea
TCCAAGGGAAGCAGTGGGGGCAAAAGATCTATCTGGCTTTAAGATTCTACACGATAAGTTTATGGAGGAGATGGTATGAAGGGATAATGGGATTTTGGTAAGTAATTGATCTTTAAATATTCAGGGTAAATAGGCCTAATGGCCTGTTATGGGATATTAGATGGATGGGATCTGAGTTACCCAGGAACGAATTTTCTGTAGTATCTGGCTGGTGAATCTTGCCCATATGCTCAGGGTTTAGCTGATTGCCATATTTGGGGTCAGGAAGGAATTTTCCTCCAGGGCAGATTGGAGAGGCCCTGGAGGTTTTTGCCTTCCTCTGTAGCATGGGGCATGGTTGACTTGAGGGAGGCTTCTCTGCTCCTTGAAGTCTTTGAACCATGATTTAAGGACTTCAATAGCTCAGACATAGGTGAGGTTTTTCATAGGAGTGGGTGGGTGAGATTTTGTGGCCTGCGTTGTGCAGGAGGTCAGACTAGATGATCAGAATGGTCCCTTCTGACCTTAGTATCTATGAATCTATGAAATTGTTCTAATGGTTAATTATTCTCACTGTTAAAAACTTATGCCTTATTTCTAGTCTGAATTTGTCTAGCTTAAAGTTTCAGCCATTGGATTGTGTTATACCTCTTTCTGCCCAACTGAGCTGCAGAACTCACCTTTTATACTTCCACTTCCTGTCCCGCCCCTCAGTTTCCAGTGGGGAGGGTGTGGTTTCCCTGGCCCTACAACCTAGGGGGCAGGTTGTGGTCCCTCCTGGTCTGTCTCAGAGGGAGGTCACACCTCCTCGCTACAGTCACACTGACAGCTCATGTTTAGCTGATTATCTACCACAACCTCCAAATCTCTTTCAGGGTCACTTCTTCCCAGGATAGAGTCCCCCATCCTGTAAATATGGCCTACATTTTTTATTGCTAGATGAATAAGTTTATGTTTAGCCCTGTTAAAATTCATATTTTTGCTTTCTGCCCAATTTACCAGGCTATCCATAATGGTGTGTATCAGTGTCCTGTCCTCTTCATTATTTATCACTCTCCCAATTTTTGTGTCATCTGCAAACTTTATCAGTGATGATTTTAGGTTTTCTTCCAGGTCACTGATAAAAATGTTTAAATAGCATGGGGGCCAAGAACCAATTCCTGAGGGATCCCACTAAAACACACCCATTTGATGATGATTTTTCCATGTAAACTTACATTTTGAGGCATATCAGTTACTGAGCTTTTAATCCATTCTTTGTGGGCCCTGTTAACCTTATATTTTTCTAATTTTTCAACCAAAATGTTGTGCTGTACTAAGTCAAATGCATTATAGAAGTCCAAGTATATTACAGAAACACTATTACCTTTATCTACCAAACTTGATATCTCATAAAAAAAAAGATATCAAGATAGTTTGGCAGAATCTATTTTCCATAAACCCATGTTGTGTGGCATTCATTACATTATCCTTCTTTAATTGTTGGGATTCCCTCTGAGACCTTTTCCACTCAGCTTCCCAGAACTCAGTTTGATTCCAGACTTTGTCACTCAGGTATCTTTCTTTGGCATACTACAATACTACACTGCGTTGAGATGAGGGGGTTGGTGTGTGCGTAGATACAGGTAAATCACATCTCCAAAGTTACATAGAAACCCTGTCACTTTATATACATTATACATCTTTGGACAGCTTGTAAAATGTTCTTCAACAACTCCAAGTCATCATTTAAATTTTTCTAATAAAATTCTTCCTCCCAGCTGATCTGGCTCTTAATTGCTTTCAGCTTTGTGAAATTGGCACTTTTAAAGCACCAAGTGTGTGTGTGATATATAAAATCTGGACTGGAGATGGGCATGGATCAGCATTCATGTCACACTCCCTATAAGTACCCAGCCCGAACCAGGGAAGCTAATGATCCAACCAGCAGACCACATTTGGTCTAAGGCCTGTGACCAGTTCCTCTTTAACTGCCAAGATGAGTTTAATATAGAATTCCCTCATGTTGGTTGCCACACTTTTTGAGTTAGGAAATTGTTATCTATAATAATTAGAAATTCCAAGGATGTTGTAGTACTGGCAGCATGAGGCCTCCAGCATATATCTTCCAAACTGAAGTCCCCCATGATCTTGTAGATTTCTTGCCTACCATTATAAAGAGGTGTGTAAGGAGCTGCTCATCCTATTCCCTCAGTGATTTGGTGGTCTGTAGCAGACACCAATGAATATCCCATCTTGTGCTTTATCTATTAGGACAGTGATCCATAAGCATTCCAGATCATTGTCTTCTGAGTTACTGACTCAGAAACAGGTAATGCTGTTTTTACATAGAACGCCCCTCCCCCTGCCGTCTAGCCCACTCCATTCTTCCTAAATAGTTTATAACCATTGACTGTAACATACCAATTGTATGAATAATTCCACCAGGTTTCAATAATAACAACTAGAACCAATTATACTCATAAATGAGCAATTCCAGTTCCTCTTGTTTGTTACCCAGGCTGCTAGCACTGGTGTAGAGAAAATTCAAGAATTCCTTCTCTTCATGTCCTCTGGTTCCTTAATTAATTCTGTTCTCAGCAGCCTGATTTTTGTGCATAGTGCTCAAATCTTCCCTCTTTTTACCCTCCCTTTTATTAGTTCATCGCCCTCCTGACTATTTTAGCCATTCTTTCCCTGAAGATATTGGTTCCCTTTCTACTACGGTGGAAGCCATCCAAACTTTGCAGCCACCCTCTCTTCACAGAAGGTGGACCAGTGTTCCACAAAACCAAAACCCTCCACCACTTACCTAACCAGTGATTCATTTCTGGAGTCTTCTGCCTTATGTATTCGTTCACTTTTGGGGCACAAAGAATCTCGGAGAAGATTACTTGGACATTATTCTTCTTCAGCATGCTTCTGAATTCCCTGAAGTCATCTACTATCTGCAAGACATCCCACGGCGCAGTGTCGGTAGCCATTCAATTCTTGCCCATCGATCTCAGAAGCCTATACAATTTTAGAGTGATGTCTTGTGTCTTTGTTCTGGGAAGACAGCACACTGTCCTGTTGTCTGCTGTCCATTGCAGAATGGTCTTTTGATTCTTCTGAGTGTTGAACCCATGCAGGGATTGTCTGTTTGCCTTGGGAGCTTGGAGATCTCTTTGTGGGCAAGGCTTCTTTTTTCTACAGGTTGGGCCGAGCCTTCCATAGGCGTGTCCCTTACATCTCTCCATTCCCTTGGACAAGCTGGATTTTGAGAGGTATCTGTCACAGTTTCCAAGTTGAGGACCTGGTATCAATTGGAAACTTCTAGCTGAGTGGAATTCCTCCCGATCCTCTTCTCTCTGGTGGCCACAGCCTGCCCATCCTTTTCTATCGCTCGCTGTGAAGAATGCCACCATGACAGCTTGCGATTATGAACTGCCAGGAGTCTTCTCTCTCTGATTCCTTGGTGGCCAGCTCCTTTCTTCCTTGAATCTGGGGAACTGATGTCCATGTCCCCTGGAAATAGAAGTAATTAGCCCTTGCTGATCCTATGCATGGGTGTGATGCTTCAAGGCCACTGTGGGATGTGGAGAAGGCAGAAGGGAGATAGGAGGGCAGGTGAGTTATTTAAAAGGAACTGCCAGCTGCTTCCTTTGTTTCCGAGCAGGAGCATCCTGTGGTTAGGGTGACAGAGAACTGAAAGACTGTACCCCGAAAGGGGGGATGCTGAGTGACCTGGGCAGAGGGCTGAGTTAAGAAGAGGACACTACAGTTCTTGGATGAGCTACAGACCTGAGAGAGAGATGAATGGATGACCTGCAAACCATGGAAGGGAGGTGTTGACCTTGAGAACTAATCCCCAGCTTGACCAGGAGGAGGCGCCAGAGAAGAGTGAGTGGAGCACCCCGGGACAGGTAGGATTTGCACCATGCTCTGCAGCTCTCTGCTATGATGGCCCTTGGACAGCCAGGGCTAAGTTAGAGCAAAAATGGCCTCTCAGGCATTAGTGTGCAGTACAAAATTCCAGAAGTGGAGGAGGGGAGAGGATGTTCAGTTAAGGAGGGGGAGGTTAGGGGAGAGTATGGGCATTAATTCTGCAATCCTCTGAGGAGTGAGGCATCCCCAAAATGCGCCCAGCCTAGAAGAAGTAGTGACACGGAGCAGAACAGAAGGCAAAGCCACACTGACGCCTGTCCGCAGATGCATATTAACAGCTCTGCTCCCTCACTGGTTCTCTTTGCTCTGACAGGTGCTTTTGCAAATTTCTCTCAGTAGTCCCCTACAATATACAAATCCTCCTTCTCCCAGGAGATCAATAAGAAAACAACAGAAGGGGGGTTAGCAAGTGGTGGTGGTAAAGCAATTAGTAATGATTAATGGAGTGTACACAGCCTAGGAAGCAGTTGGCCCAGGATCCCGGGGGACCAGTTCTGGAGCCACTGCTGTTCAATGCATGGAACAGCTTGCCTGTGTGTCAGTCAGCCCTTCAGGCTTCTGGTAGCTTTCTCTTTTTTAGATACAAAGCGCTTTCTTTATTGAAATCCTGCTTCTCCTTCACGGTGCTTCACTAGCCTGGGAAACAAAGCAATGTGCAAGGAATTGTTTGCAAGCTGCACCCTGGTAAAACACCAGCCTTCTACTGTGCTGACAAAGACCAGAGCACTTTCCTTGCAGAACTCTGCCACTGATGTCCCTCTGCATGTCCTCCAAAGGAGGAAAAATGGCTCAACAAGAGCAGAGATGAGTCAGGGTTAGAATTATTCATCCTACAGCACCTGTCCCAGATTAAACGGCAATCAAGAAGCAAACAGCCCCCTGCTCTTGAGGTTTCTTGTGCCTGTGGCACATAACAGTTAGATCTCTGGAAAGCTGAGAGATCTTGGTCTAATTTCAGTTGTTGGGTTGAATGTGCAGGTGCTGGGTGGTGCAGCTGGCCTGTGACACACAGGAGACCAGATTAGATGATCCGATGGTTCCTTCTGGCGTGGAATTCTATGACTCTGAGATGATCTTGTGTCCATGCAGAGTCCCACGAACATAAGAACAGCCAGACTGGGTCAGAACAAAGGTCCTTCTAGCCCAGTATCCTGTCTTCTGACATTGGCCAATGGACTTCAAGGGTTCACCTGCATGGCTGTGATGCAGGATCAGGGCTAGATATCCAGTCCTGCTTTTGCCCATCTTTATGGTTTTGTGTGAGTGTGTGTGTGTGTGTGTGTGAGTGTGTGTGTATACATATATTGATGTGCATGCACACACACACACAAGCTCCATCCATCCATCATAATTATGGTCAGCTGGTGTTTCGTATCCTTCCCAAAGTTGTCCTCTGAGTGTTCTGCTTATCATGACACTGTGTGTGGGGGGTCACTTGCAGGATGGGACTTTGCAGTCAGTTGTTTATGTATGTACTTTTGCCTTTGAGTTATTTCTTTTACTGCGATTTTCACTTAAAAAAAATCAACTCCTGTGTGATCAATGGGGCAATTAAGCAGCACCTTGCACAATGGGGCCAGCCTGGCCTTGGCCTTTGGATAATACCACACTAACAATGTTAAAGGATAATAGTTTAGATTTAACAATTGTTATGGCTTTAAAGGGTCTCTTTTGTTGCCAAGCTTAATAGGGCTCCCGCCTTGCACTGCTCCGGTCCAGGATGGATCATTGATTAGTGTGTGGTATGGGTAACTAATACACCAGAGGTTTAAAAAAAAACAAACCCCGAGGTTCTGCATTCTGGGGCCAGTTGGAGGAATAAAGGTTCTTTGCCTGTGTTGAAGGAAAGGTAGAAATAAATACTAATGGAGCCCTCCTGAAGTCCTCTTTTGGGGAAACTCTTGTTGGCTTCATTGGGACTTTTCCTGTGTAGGGCCTGAGGCCTTGACCCTGCAATGAAAGCCCTGTGCCTACACCAAACCCCAGTAAGATCAATGGGGCTCCATGTGGGTTCAGAGACCTCTCCATAGGGAGCTCATTGCAGGATCAGAGCTTAGAAAAGCTCTTTCCAAGCAGAGAGCATCCCTGTGAGGCTGTGGTCTTGTGTCTGCCGTGATCTTGGTGTGGAGCCTGTAGCGGGGTGGTCACCCCGCTCCGGCTCGGAAAGGGTTAAAAGCCAGTCCTTGGAGAGGGCTGGGGCTGAAAGCAGCTGAGGGAGGCTGATTGTTTGGCAGCTGCAGGTGTAGCCACACCCAATTAGGGTCCAACTGGCCCTGATAAAAGGGCTGGGAGCTAGGTGGAGGTGTCTCACTTCAGTGGTGGAGTGGGAAGGACTTGGCTAGAGAAGTGTATCTCAAACAGAGCAGTGGTGGGGAAGGACAGGCAGATCCCCAGGCTAAAAGGGCCAATGGGGGTACTGAGGCTGCAGCGATGCAGCCAGGCCAGGAAAAGGCAGCAGGTCCAAACCCCCTTGCCAATGATGAGTGGCCATTGCAGCCTGCAGTTTGCCCCTGAGAAAAGGGGCTAGATGAAGACTGGCAGTTGGTCACTGAGGCAAGGTGGGCTTCAGGGAATTGGGGTTCCCTAGTGAGGGGAGGACCCCTGAGTGTGGGGTACCTCCAGGGGGCAGTGCCCAAGCAAAGGGGCACCATGGGCTGGGAGGGATGTGGGGTCTGAACTAAAGTGTGGTGGAGAAAAGGGAGAAGCAGGCGGCAGCAAGGGAGACACTAGACAGCAGGAGGCGTTTTGAAGCTGGAAGAGCTAATTCCCAGACCAACCAGCAGGAGGTGCAACGCTGGTGAGTGCTCCGCCTTGCTACTGTCTTCACTTGGGCCCTTGAAGTCAATGGGAGCTGGATTAGGCCCTGGTGTAAGGAGTCAGTAGCAATATGTACCCCACTGGTCAGTGTGTTGGGTCCATCTCTGTGTCCAAGCCACTGTTGCTTTATGTTGCAGCACCAACTGGAGAGCGTGGCTCTGGAATTCAAGCTGTGGAGACTCATGTTTTAGCTCCAGAGTTCCTTGATTCAGTCCCTGCTGCGTCAGCCCAAACGATGGCCATCGCAGAAGTGGGGGCTTCTCCAGGATTCACCAGGGGGAGCATATAGCCAGGGCTGCTTAGTAGAGTGAAGGGATTGAGACTGGTTTGATTTTATTTTGTGCTGGGTTCATGCGCTGCTGTTACCCAATGGGTTTAGAAATGCTAAATGATGGTTTATATTTGATTTTTGTAATGGGAGATGTTATCTGCTTGTTGAGAAATGTCAGGCTTTGTAGTGGGGCTGGCACTATACTGGTTTTCGGATCGAATTAAGGGTATTAATGCACTATGTATCTCTTGCTGTAGAAACCTTCCACTGTGGGGAGCAGATTAGAACGAGGTTTTGCTTTCTGCCTTCTCTTTGTTAACTGTAGAATGTACTTTAATGAACTAGATTTCCCCACCTCTCCACGTGAATCACAGCTCCTTCCTGACAGCCCTGTGATTAGCTCTCCAGCCTCTCATCACTGGGACCCTGCATTTGGTGGTGTTTGTGTGGGTGGAGGTGACTCACTTTGTACAGATTAACAGGTTTTTATAACTGACTCCTTTGACTCTCGCATCAGTTAGCGCTATAGCTGGTGAGCCCCCAGGGCTTTCATCTTCTTTCCTGAATGAAAGATGATGCATGTGCATCCCAAAGCATTCCATGTCTACACTACTCCTCACATGAGTAACCAGAGGGCTTCCACCTGGGGTGAATGCAGTGAGTAACGGTAGGAGTCATATGAAGTGTGTTTCAGGATCAGAGGAGCAACATGGTGGTGCTAACCAGCCACTGATCTCAAACCAACCCAGGAGAAGCTCTTCCAAGCAGGTCCCAACCCTCCCGAGCGAGATTAGAGAAATGGTGCTGAACGCCATCTGCACCTCTCCACCCTTGTAGTGAAACTATTATTGACGCCAGATCGGCTGCATCCATCGCTGACCGTGGCTGCCAGCGGCATAGAGACAAACTGCAAGGAAAAGAAGGGAAATTGGACACTTCTAGGAGGTGTTTCCTCCTCCCTCAGCGCGGCCTGTTCTACTCGGGACCCCGGATGAGGCAGCATGTGAGAGCCAGCTTCTGGTCTCCGAGTAGCCATCTTCCCTGCTTACCTGACCCTCAGCACAGTTACACACTTCAGGTTACTTAGATGTGCCTGGCTTATTATTACCTCCCTCTCACACAAAGATGCCAACCCAGCTGACTCTGCAGATGGGGATATTATAATCTTTCCATCATCCGCTGTTGTATTTGTTGCCTTTATGTAAACTTGTTTGGGTTCCTGGTTTTATTCCTCTATCCATTTTGCATTGCATTTCCAAGGAAGCATCTTGCTCCCTCTGGGACCTTCAGCTCTGCATATTAGTTGTCCTTGCTGGAGGTCCAACTTGCATCTGAATTTAAAGACCCAGGAATCTCCTACCATTTCCTCTTCTCTGTGTCCAATATGAATTATTGATTGATTAAAGTCACTGTCAGGGTTCCTTCCCCACTCTGAACTCTAGGGTACAGATGTGGGGACCCGCATGAAAGATCCCCTAAGCTTATTCTTGCCAGCTTAGGTTAAAAACTTCCCCAAGGTACAAACTTTGCCTTGTCCTTGAACCCTATGCTGCCACCACCAAGCGTTTTAAACAAAGAACAGGGAAAGAGACCACTTGGAGATGTCTTCCCCCAAACCCTACACCCCCTTTCCTGGGGAAGGTTTGATAATAATCCTCACCAATTTGTACAGGTGAACACAGACCAAAACCCTTGGATCTTAAGAAGAATGAAAAATCATTCAGGTTCTTAAAAGAAGAATTTTAATTAAAGAAAAGGTAAAAGAATCACCTCTGTAAAATCAGGACGGTAAATACCTTACAGGGTAATCAGATTCAAAAACACAGAGGATCCCCCTCTGGGCAAAACCTTAAAGTTACAGAAAACAGGAATAAACCTCTCTTAGCACAGGGAAAATTCACATAAAACAAAAGATAAACTAACCCACATTGCCTGGCTTACCTATAGTGATTGCAATATTGGAGACTTGGATCAAGATGGGTTGGAGAAGATGGATTTCTGTCTGGCCTCTCTCAGTCCCAAGAGAGAACCAACACATAAACAAAGAGCACAAACAAAACCCTTCCCCCTCTGTCCCCCCAAGATTTGAAAGTATCTTGTCTCCTTATTGGTCCTTTGGGTCAGGTGCCAGCCAGGTTAGCTGAGCTTCTTAACCCTTTACAGATAACAGGATGTTGCCTCTGGCCAGGAGGGATTTTATAGCACTGTATACAGAAAGGTGGTTACCCTTCCCTTTATATTTATGACAGTCACTGTCACAGTATCATTCAAATCTCTCCTTATGACCCATTCCTGTAGCCCCAACTTCCATGACTGCTTGCGTCAGTCTCCATCTTGTCCCTCTGTGAGTGCCTGGGCCCAGATCCTAGCGTGCTTGATATGGGCAGAACACTCTGGATAGTTTCTCCTATCTATGGATCAGACTTTTCAACCTTCTCTCCTTGCTGTTGGGAGAAGGAGGAAGATCTGCTCCTGGGAAAGAAGGTGGTTGGGCCAGAGTTTGGCCTCAGTTTCACTGGAGTGATTCACTGAAGTGAGGTGTAACTGAGATCAGTGGCATGGAATGCTCTGTATTACACCCTCCAATGCCCCAGAGAACTTCCGCTTTGACAAACCTTCACAGTGGACAGACTGGAAGCAGGACTTCAAATGGCAAACAAATTCCAGAAAGCAACGGATGTTTAGAAGGTGTCGTCTTTAATGTATACTATGGTGAAACAAGCAGCACCTATCTTTAAATCCTTTGACTTTACTGAAGACAGTCACAAAGATGTTTGTGAAAGGGTTCTGGCTGTTTGATGCATGCTTTATACCTCATAGAAATGGGGTTTATGAAAGCATGTTTTTCACCCGAGAATTCAAGCACCAGGGGAAAATGTTGAATGTTTTATAAAAGCTCTGCATACATTGGCTGAAGACTGATTTTTCGGACTGCAAAACATAAAAATATCAGCCAGGCTGGATATTGTGATAATAGATAAAAACCTTTCCAGCAGCTACAATTGAAGAGAGATTGAACCCTCGTCACAGCTATACAGATAGGAAAGAAATCAGAATCCGCAACATGCACGGGGGGGGCAAGGAGGGGCATGCCCCCCCATCATAATCGGCAGGGGCACAGAACTCCTCTGTCATGGGGGGAGAGCGAATTCCTCTGGCCCCCAGGGCCACGGTAGGAGTTGACAGCTCCTCCAGCCTCGGGGCAGGGTTGCCATTTAGGGGGGCAGGCCCCCCGTTTCGTACCAGAGATCTGCTAAAGGTGCACACCCAGGCAGAGCGCTTGGGTTCAGCGCTGGGCAGCCAGATCTTCTCCTCCAGGAGCCAGCATTCTCCTGAGCTTCCCCCTTTTCTGTCTCTACCAATAAGCAGCTGAAATAAGACGTGACAATCCTCCTAACCAATAGTAACGGGGCAGTGAGCAGAGCCTCTGGGTGTGGGGCAGGCAAGGAAGGGGTCCGTTGAAGGGGAAGCACAGGGTCCTCAGTGGGGCCCCGGAAGGACAGTGAGCTCCTCCCACCTTGGGGCTGCAGTAGGAGCACAGAACATGCCCCCACCCCAGAAGGGGTCAAACTTTTATTCCTGTGGAACACCCCGGTCAGAATTAGTCAAACAACAAAACAAAAGGCCAGAGCAACTCGGAAAAACCTGAAACTAGTTTAGTTTGTAAACAGACAACAGATGAAAACTCATTATCATAAAACCCCTGAGGCAAGGAGAGAATCCCAGACTAAGAGGGACAAATTCCAGCCTCGCATGCACAAGATGTGGAAAGTCGTATCCCAAGAGATGATGCATGTCCAGCCAGAGGCACATGGTGTAGTAATTACACGAAATAGGGCATCCTGCAGCTTTTTGCCTCCCCAAAGCAGTCAGGGAGTTGACTCGTACTACAGACGATCAAGAGTCATTGTTTCTGGGATCTATCACTTGTGATGACATAAAGCCTGCCTGGAGAGTGAAATTGAATATTCATGGCAAGATTACTGACTTTAAAATTGACTCAGGTGCAGGACTTCCAGTCATCTTCCCACAGCTGAAGTCACTGGACACAGCTCTGAGTAGCCCTGGCGGTACTCTGAACTGCATGGGCCACAGCAACAATTTACACTCTGATTGCACAGCTTTTGTCTTTGTATGAGATCAAAGGGCCACAGACCAACAGCCTTCTCAGCCACAGCGTGGCAGCCATGATGGGCCAAGTGAGAAAGGTGGAAGAAGTGGATAGAATATTTGGTGATAGTCGACTTTTTTAAAAGGAGATCCAGTATAAATAAACTTAAGAGACAATGCTGAATGCTATATTGTACATACACCTTGCAGGATTCCTGTCCCATTATTTCATAAAGTAGAAACTGAGTTAGAGAATGGAATGGATTGGCATACTTGAGGAAAATCTCTGCGCCTACAGCATGGTATGCCCCAATGGTACCAGTTATTAAAATAAATAAATTAAATAAATAAAAATGGAAAAATACTAAACTGTGTGTATCTTAAAAGACTTACTGAAGCAGTTGTGAGAAAAATATATTCTCCCAACACTGGATGACTTCCTCCTCAAAGTGAAAGGAGCTACAGTATTCTCCAAGCCAGCGCTCTCAAGCGGATTCTGGCACATTCCTACATTTATCACACTCTTTGGGAGATTTTGCTTTTGAAGCGTTTTTGGCTTACCAATGCACCTGAAATTTTCCTAAGAAAGATGGCAGAACTGTTAATGAACACAAACGGAATTGTAGTTTCCATGGACAATATTCTGATATGTGGATCTTCAGTAGCAAAACAGTGTGGACTGACTGAAGCTAGACAAAAAATGTGTTTTCTGCATGCCCCAAATAGGTGGTTTTTTTTGCAGGGGGGACAGACAATAGACAAAGACGGAATCAGTCCTAACCCTGAGAAAGTAAAAGCAACCTGAGAATTGAATGCACCAACTAATGTACTAGAAGTGAGGTGTATATATTGGGGATGGTAAATTACTTTGATCAATATCTACAAGACGTCTCTACAGTGACAAAACCAATTAATGAATTGCTAAAGTCCAACACATCTTGACCATGGGGGCCAAATCAAGAAATTGCCTTCAAAAAGGTAAAATAAATGATCTCAACCGCTCCAGTTCTCCAATATTACGATGTGAGCAAATCCACCATGGTCCATGCGGATGCCAGCAGCAGTGGCCTAGGTGGTGTATTGTTGTTGTAACAACATTGCTTGGAGTGAAAGCCAGTTACTTTGCTTTTGCACACTTTCAGAAGCAGAAAAACTATCTGCACAGATTGAAAAGGATATCTGTGTGGACTGGATTAGTTTACACTGAAAACAGACCATAAACCACTTGTAACTCTCATCAATAGAAAAGATCTGGATCAAGCACCACTGAGATACCAGCCTTTATTTTTAAGGTTAATGTGATTTAACCCAATTGCTAAATGTTCCTGGGAGAAATCTGTAGCAGACACTGTCTCGGAGCCTAGCATCGCGCTTAACTACTCTTGAAGATGATGTAAAGGCATAAATGGATATTGTGGCCACATACAGACCAGTTTCAGAAAAGAGACTACTCCAGCTTCAAAAAGCAACCTCTACAGACACAACTTCAGGAAATTTTAAATTACATTAGAAGCGGCTGGCCCAAGTATCGAAAGGACACTCAGAAGTGACAAAAGACTACTTTGCATGAGGACAATTGAGTGAGTCAAATGGACTTGTGGTTAAAGGCAATTCCACTGTAATTCCAAATAAAATGAGAACTCCTAAATCTCTCAAAGAAAGACATCAAGGATTAAATAAATGCCATGAATGGACCAACCAGTCCATGGGACAGGTAGGCATCAGCAAGGACATACAGTATCAGCATGTGAACATTGCAGAACTAACAGACCCAACACAAAGCTTTTAATAATGCCTCCAGCAGACAGCCCTTGCATTATTGCCTTCAGGACTATGTGTGATGTGTGGCTGGACTTGCTTGGCCCAACTATGGGTTCACAGTTGGTGGCTAATATAATGACTGTTACTGTTGGTTACTCACAGCGATTGAACCCAAGACCTCCATAGCTGAAACAGCTCTGAGCTACCTACATTAAAGGACTAAAGCCTCTAGCTGGCAGCTTTAGAAGACTTATATCCACTCTGGATACAAATCAGAGGGGGATGTGAAATGCATGCTGAACAGTGGGTTATGCTAATACAGTTGGAAAGAAATGATTTGGCCTAACAGATAATGCAGGAACACTGGTGTGGGACTGGGTGTTTATTGTTATGGCAGATCAGGAAGGTTACTCTGCCATATTCTGGACTATAGTAAGATTAAAATACAGACTACCCGGAGAAAGGGAGTCTGTAGGTGGAAGCAGTGGGGAAGAAGTGGCAGCCTAGCATGTGGAATGGAAGAGCTGATCAGTGTGGTGTCTTTTTTTTTTTTTTTTTTTCTCCTGAGAAACCTCCCTTTCCACCCATCCCCCTTGTTGTATGTACTTCCAATGGGTTCTGGGAGGGAAGTAAAAGGCAGAGAGGTGGTTAGATGCCAATATGAGATAATGTGACAGATATTGCAATATCTTTGGGGCCCATATTTTATCAAGGTTTATGAATGGTTTATGTAACACTGTGGGAAGTCATTGTATAACTCCAGAGGGAAAGGGTTGCCACAGCTCCACCAAGCACCAAAACCAGAGATGATTAAGGAGGTGAATCACTGAAGTTCCAAACTCATCTGGAGAGGTACCACTCCCTGAGGACACTAGCATATACCAGTCAAATTGCTTTCCCCCTCCCAGAAATCAAAAGACAAAGAATAGGCTTTGGATATAAAAAGGTTGGTTTTAAATTGATTCAGGGCCTGCTTTCTGATTCAGTAAAGACAGGAAGTTCTGTCCAAGGGGGCCTATAGGCGCCAACTCCATGGGTGCTCCAGCTCCACGGGGAAAAATTAGTGGATGCTCTGCACCCACGGGCAGCCAAGCTCCCCCTGCCTCACCCCATCTCACCTCACCTCCTCCCCTGAGCGTGCTGCATCTCCACACCTACCTCCCAGCCCTTGCCACCACCAAACAGCAGTAGCAAGTGCTGGGAGGGTGGGGGAGGAGCAGGAACGTGGCATGCTCAGGGGAGGAAGTGGGGCTGGGGCAGGGATTTGGGGAAGGAGTTGAAATGGGGGTGGGGCAGAAGGGGTCGAGCACCCACCGGCGCCAGAAGAAGTTGGCAACTATGAGGGGGCCCCAACCCTTGTGGAGGGGTTGGAAAGACTTTGGCCTGCCAGTGCCCCATACGACTGAGGGGTGACCTCTGGCAAGTATTTTGCATTCATCCAGGAATGTCTATGATGGTTTCTTTGTCATGGTTTTACCTTAAGAATAAATGTGTTTTGCACCGAAGGAGCTGGGTGGTAAGTGATGGCAATGCACACTTCATAGCCCTCGAAGGGAAAGCAAAGCACAGACACTGTCCCTTAGACAGATGGGCTCACTGGGGATATTGCAGCATTAGGCAGGGAGATCTGCAACCTGAAAACCCCCCATCGAAAGGGAGTGAGACAAGGATCCCTGCCCAGAGACAGGTGGAGGCTGGAGACCGGAGTCCTCCTTGGGTACTCCTGGAGTGGACAATGCAGGACGGGGGCATCAATACAGGTGCAGTTACCCTGAAACTGTGATGCTCGCTGCATTGCTTACATCCATGTAAATCTGATTTGAGTCCTTAAGTCGGGGTCCCCAAACTTTTGAGAGTTGCACATCCCCGCCCACTCCCCATGCCCAGAACCAGGGCCAGGAGCAGGGCTGCAGCTCTGGGAGCTGGCGGGGGAGACAGGGGTAACGGGCAGCTGGGGGTGAATCTGGGGATGGGAACGGAGCCGAGGCCAGGGGCTGAGGCTGGGGGTGGGAGTGAAGCTGCAGCCAGGTCCTCGCCCCCACCCCCAGCCTCAGCCCCAGGCGGGAATGGAGACGCGCCAGCAGCTGAGGCTGGGGGTGGGGGCAGGGCCAGGATTGGAGCCATGGCAAGATGGGGATGGGGCCCAGTGCGAGGCTCGGAACTAGGGGAGAGGGGCTGGGTAGTGCTCCCTCCCTGCCCCCTATGGGGGCTGACCCAGGCTCTGCTGCACCCCCTGTAGGTTCCTCTGTGCCCCGTAGAGAGGTGTGCCCCACAGTCTTAAGTGGTGCCAAGGCTCTGTGCTGGCTCTCAGCACTGGGGTGAATTTCACCCGAAGCACGTAACTGTCGCTACAAAACTGCCAGTGTCGGTGGCCTGTCGCCCCCTCCTGTGTGAGGCAGAAGCAGGCTGAGTGGAGATGGCAATTTCCCTCGGAGTCCGGGTTGGAATGGGAACGGTGCCTTCTGATGACCTTTAGACTGGGGTGAGACTGCGCTGAGTGCCCCTTTGCCAGTAGGAGGCATGAAGGGGAAAGGAATTATCCAACGTGCCATTTATATGGGACAGATACATTCAGCCTCCAATTATTAATGCATCAGGCCTCTGTTCTCTTATCTCCATTGCAGTGTGGCAGTTGGGCTGTGATAAGTCTATCAAAATCCGATTTCCACTTTGCTACAGATTACAAACCTCAATCTGCTATGTGTGACCCCCTCGGAATGTAAGCCTTTTAAGAAATACGTTTTCAGATCTGCTCCCAAATTGAGTCAGCAGCTTAATTTTCTTCACTCAAGCAATACTCTCAGAAAATTACTCTTCTAACAGGAGAAAAGTCTTGGGGCTGATAGCACCAGTACTCAATATGTGGAGCACATTGCTATTAAAGGGACCATTTTAATAGCAGCAGATAGGTTTGACTGATGCTTTTCTGTGTATGGTAGTTTCTTACAAAGAAGTGCCTTAAGTTACATTTAAGCTACTTATATTTTCCTTGTGGGGTAGGATCTTTTAGCCTCATATTTAAGGTTTTAAATACTGATAAATGGTTTGTGTGTGTGTGTGTGTGTGTGTGTGTGTGTGTGTGTTGCTTTTGCTCCAAATACTTTGATCCTCCCCCCCAAGCCCTCACTCCTTCTCCCCCACCCTCCAAAAATCTTTATTCTAGCAGCAGGAGTATTTTAAAGCACGTTGGTCCTGATCCTGCCATAAACCCTGTCTGGCGGGAGCCCTGCCTGGAACTGATCCCAGTGCATTTCCAGATGGACTCGGGGTTCTGCTCTTCCAGTGCTCATTGCAGGCTTGGGACCTACATCGGTACTTTCAATACAGCCTTTGCATCTGGGGTGGATATAATTTTGTCTGGGAGCGATTCTGATGAGCAGGATTCTTACCTTCTGAGCTGATGTGAACAAAAGTCAGGACAGTGGATTTCTGCCTGCCATGGGTGAGCTGGTTATTTCACAGCTGAGCATCATTAAGACCAATTAAGATAAATCAGACTCCAGGTCTGTTGAAACAATCCAACACGTCCTTTGCCAAATTCTTACAGTGTGTCTTCTGCCTGGAAAAGGCTCAACCAAGTCACCTTTAAATTAGACCTGGAATATCCTCAGACCCAGTGTCATACACTTCTCCCATATTGGTTTAATGGCACAGTTTAGTTCTAAAGTCCAACTGCAACAATCTATCTTCCCTCAACGTTAAACAGTTTAGTTTTTTTTCCCTTGCTGCTTCAAGAATTGGAGAGTAGGCATAGGTATCTTAAACATATACTATGGTGGCTTTTAATATATTACTATGTTCTTTCATAAATTGGTTTCAATATTTGAATACATTTATGCCAATATATTAAATATTGGCAGTTTTCTATGCCTGAGCATATTTTTCTAACTTGAAATTGTCCTAAATGAGAGAGTAGCTAAGTTACTTGCCCAGGTCAATTGTAAGTGCTAGTAACCATAATCCCCTTGATCAGTCCATCAGCCCTCACAGAGAGAGCATCGATCCCGACACATCATTCATGTTCTAGCCAGTCATTCAGCCATCCGCTGGTGAGGCTGTCAGGGGCCCCAGACACCCGATCAGCATAGCACACCACAGCCCAGAACCTCTGAGCGATCCACTAGCCTCCGCCTCCCAAGTAGCTGGGAATACAGGCACCTGCCACCGTGCCCGACAGTGACCATCATAATTATAACATTTAAAAATGAATTTCTCAGTTGGCTCAGTAAACAAATTAATTTTGGGCTGAAAACCAACTTGGAAACAACGATAGTACTTTTGTCACAGTCTCCAACAAGCTTATTGGGACTGCTGTGAAAACAAGTGAAATGGCAGGGCTGTGAAATCCCTAAAGAGGGGAAGCTCATTGTATTTTAATATAGTCTGATCTGCAGGGAAAATGTTTGAATCCTCATCTTTGTTAATAATAATAATAGTAATAATAATAATAATAAAAAAAAGATGACAGCCCTGCAAGCTTAGGGCAGGCATGTGAGTAATCGAGTTCTTTGAAACACCACTGTCTCTGTGGTCCCTCGTCTCAGCCATTGTGCAAAGTGGAATTGGGTGCTCTGTATCTTGCTTGGTAAGAGGGTACGTGATGTATTTTTTTTTATGGCATATTAGATTTATTCTTTGGCCTTTGAACCCACAGATTGTTGTATAAAATGAAGCCCCTATTTTTCCATATATTCTAGAGGGGTCAGCCTGGTGTATTCGGAAGGCAGGGCTGTGGCTGCTATGTTAACCTGTATGGTTGTATTTTTTCCTCAGAGAAAAGGAGGACCTTTGGCACCTTAGTTCCATAACACAGCTGCTACTCTGAAACCTGTCAGTTTTTGCTCAGTGTGTCAGCAGTTGGCAGACAGCTGAAGACCAGGGTTTGGTGCTCGTTGTGTTCATAGCTTTCAGATTGTCAAAACAAGTACAGAGCCACAATGGCAATGGATGCCCTTCTACATCCCTGAGCCATTTTGCCCCACGGATCTCTAGGCACTATAATATTTCATTATCTGAAGTATTCTAGGCACTGTCCAGACATGTGCTATAATTCAGCAAAGCACTTAAGCATGCAAGTGGTCTCAGTGGCTTCCATCAGGCTGCTCATGTGCTTAAAGATAAGCAGGTGCTTACGGGCTTTGGTGAATTGGGATCACAATGAGTCCCTGACCATGCCCCAAAAAGCTCACAAGCAGAGATGGCAAGAAACATACAAAGGGTGCAGGAAATATGGTTAAACCAGATTTATAAAAATCAGCAATTCCAGCTGGCTCTTGCTTTAGCCATTATTAACTAGTTAATTTCTTGTAGGGATCTAATTAGAAATGGATCTTGAGGAGAAAAGAGAGATATGGAATTTGGGAAGGCATTCCAGGTGGGAGGGGTGACTTAGCAGAATATGCAAAGGCAGGTGAGAGAGAAGCAGGCCTGGCAGAGCCAAGGGGTCTCTGATGTGATAACAGATGTGTAGTAGGGAAAGGCAGAGTCAGAAGGAGTCTTCTCACCCTTCTTTAGATAGGGAAACGGAGGCACTGAGCCAGCAAGTCTATGGAAGAGCCAAGAAAAGGACACAGGTTTCCTGACTTGCAGACCTATTCTGGACCAAAATTTCTCTCCTTCCTCCTCCTGAAATGAGCAGAAAGGCAATCACATGATTGAGTCTGCCTATCTCATGCTATGCCAATTCTCCGCTATCTGAACTCCCTTCTGCTGCAGGCAGTGGGGACTTCTGTGACCTGGTGATACCCATTAGGAATTTGATCCCAGACATTTATTTCACACACAGCACTGAACAGCAATCAGCCAACAGCTTGGACTGGGTATGAACCAGTCATCTAAAAGCAAAAGGCTCCATATCCCATAACATATATATGTTCTCTAGCAGGCACTTGCATGTGGGTTTGTATGTACTTGAAGAACCACATTTTGCATTCCAAAAAGGCACTTTAGAGGTATAATGTCTGCATTAGAAGGACTCCCATGCTTCATTCTGAATGATGCCTGAGCAGTGAGGAAAATACATGAATCTGGGACTGCCATGTTTTGTTCCTGGTAGTCACCAGGTATATATCTGATAGGGAACAAGTTCACTCATCTTTAGATATCACCCTTACCGTAACAGCTTATTCCCATGTAGATCCTCTGTTATCCATGTAGTTATTGTCCTGTCTGGCTGTAACTAGCACACAATTGAAACACTAGTAGCATGTCAGTTTAAAGGAGGGTCCCCAGGAATGTCCTTCTGGGAGAGAGGATTAGAGCAGTCCCGTTAGCCACTCTGTTTCTGAGAAGAGAGGTCTTAATTTTTTCTGACTTTCTCTATGAAGCTTTCTTTACGTCAGCTTTGCCTCAGCTGGCAAAGCCATGATGGAAGCGGTGTCCCATTGGGGAATGATCCGGGGAGGTGAGGAAGAAACCAGAAGGCTGATGAACAAGTTATGTTATCCATTTGCAGACACTGGTGATCCCCAGCTGCTGGCACACGGTACTAATGTTAATGTAGGGATGTGGTGGGCAGCTGAGTCTGTTATTGATTAACATATTCCTACAAGGTGAAAACCTCCCAACTTAAACCTTCACCCCCAGTACATAACAGTCACTAAATAACATAACGGATCCTGCTCTTGAAGAGCTGTTCCTGGGGAAACCAGCATGGCCTGTTAATTGGTTGGTCTGTCTTCTGTCTTCCTTCCCATGGTAGTGGGAAGGAAGGTCAGTGAGAGCAGTGGCTCTAGATTGGAGAAGGGAAGCAGGCAATAATCTGGAACAGAAGGGCAGAGGCTCATGTTTCACCAGCTGCATGAGCAGGGACGGAGGAGGGGCAGTGCTGGGAATTGTTACAGAGGGGGGTGCTCTACATCACGTTGCACTGGTGATTAAAAGAGCTTCGTGCTGCTGCAGGTTCATCCCAGTCACTGGCCCCAGCTGTCCACAGGCCCTCAGCCAGGGCGCCAGCACAGTGTAGGCCATCTTGCTTTCGGAGCTTGGCCCTTGGCTCCCAGCACCAGTCGGGGTCAGTGCAACGACATCTACTGTGCACAAAGGGAGTCAGCTCAGAAGATCTGAAGGCCCTTTGATGTCTCTGGAGGAAACCAGGGCAGCCGCCATGTCCCTGCTCTGCTTTCTGCCTATTCTCTGCATTTTGTGTCTGGAGGAAGGGAGCTGGCAGTCCTATCCATGCATGTGAGATGGGGAAACTGAGGCTGGGGTATTAAGTGGCAACACATCCCTAAGGGTGCTGCTCATCCCAGTACAAGACCTACAGTGTTGCCAAGCCCAAGCCTTACAAATATAATGAGCTAGGCCACCAAAAACCATGAGATTTTAAAATAGAATGCATCTTAACTTTTCTTTTTTCTGCTGGCTTCTGTGCCTTCAGCCAACATGCGGTTCATGTCTTCAAGCTTTTCTCTGCAGCCAGGAGGAGAGCCAGGAGCCTCTCGAAAAAGTTACTTTCCTTTTTAATGAAAGCTGAGATTCTCAGACTCTCTTTACTCCAGGAACTGGGGCTAGAAAAAAGCACCCAATGTTGGGAGACTCAAGATAAAATCGCAAGAGTTGACAATGCTGCCTGTGCCCCACTTCAGTCCCAGTTACATATTTCGGGGTACTGGCAAGGGCTGCAGGTTAAAGTGGATTGCAGCACATGTCGACATACCCATGCTGAAGCCTGCACTGCCATAGCTTCACTGCTATGGGTACCCATATTAGCTAGGTGAAAGCTAGTTTGGGTATGCTTACCTGTGCTGCAATCACAGCCTCTCCAGTCCTACCTCCAATTGCTGTGTAAACACTTACCGTGTGGTCACTTAACATCCCTATCTCAGTTTCCTCAGCTGTAATATGGGGATAATATTGGCTCTCTTGCTTGTTGGCTTTAGTATGACAATTATAGTAAACCTTCATTCCTCCACCCCTTCCTCTCCTCTGAGCAGCCTTGTATGTTCTAAGCAAGCCATCCACTCTGGCTGTGCTTCAAGGCAGCCTGGTGTGGTGTTTGAATGAATTTTATAGTTCATAAAGAATGGAAAATACATGTTCCAGTGCTGTTCCTATCATTGTAACCTGTGAATACTTTATAGTTAAATATAAGCATGGGGAGGGGGCAGAAAATGGAATTTTGCAACAGTTTCTCTAATGAATATGAATCACTGTAGCATGTTAAACACTTCTCCTGCCTTTGATAAGATGAATAATATGCCACAGTCAAGTGTTTAGCATTCTGGCTATGTAGCTGGGCTAGAAGGGTTTAGGCTGTGGGAATAAAGCAGAAGACAGCATGTTCTGACAGCTGTGAAGAACACAGAAAATATTAATGGTGGCAGTTAGAGACAGACAGAGAATGGCAATTCACAGGTGCATTTTCCCTAGTGACCATATTGCCTCTTCTGTATTCATGATAAAACTTCAATACCTCATTCTTTACATATGAACTAGAAAACAGTTTAGATTTATTTCTGTTCTACAGTGGCCTGGGACAGCTATCAGTGTCCCCAAATGGGTTATGTATATTAATGATGAACTGGGCTGCTAATACAATTCTTAAACATCACAGTAAAGCAGCTTCCCTCTGTCTTGTAATAAGGAAGTTATGTACAAAAAAGCTTTGTAAGACCTCTCTGCTGGCTTTTCTCCCCCTCCCCTCCCATCTCACCTCTGCTGTTCAGGGAGAAATCGATGTTAAGCTGAGGAGCTCACTTGCATTAGTTTGCCAAGATGTTCTTAGATAAATATTCAGGCTCCCAAGAAACAACTTTCTGGCTCCCTGCAGTCCAAACTGTTGAGTCAGAACATTACTTGTGTCACTGTCAGTGTAGGATAAAGCCATGAGCCTTCTTGGCCTGGTCTGCCAATTTGTGCATGGACATGCAGGGTCTGTCAGGAGCAACTGTTGCTTCTGAAGCTGAAAATGTGGCTCCTCACAAGGCCACATCAGTGCAGCATGCTTTGAATGATGGAGGAAATGAGAGCTCACGGCATCCGGAGAGCAGACAGAGATGGTGATGGCCGGAAAGTGTCTCTTCCTCCTCCACTGAGGAAATTGATCACAGGAATGGACCCACGAGTTCTGCTGGATGAGCCCTGTGGAGGAAGGCGAACCTTAACTGTTTGCCTCAATCTAGAATATGAACCATTAACACTTAACATTAATTTGAAAACAATTCTTTGTATTGTAGATTCATAGATTCTGAAGCCTGAAGGGATCATTGTGATCCTCTAGACTGACCCCCCCCCACCCCCCGTATAACACAGGCCAGAGAACTGCCCCAAAGCAATTCCTAGAGCAGAGCTTTTAGAATAACATCCAGTTTTGATTTAAAAATGGCCAGTGATGGTGAATGCTCCACAACCCTTGGTAAATTGTTCTACTGGTTAATGACTCTCACCATTAAAAATTTAGGCCTTATTTCCAGTTTGAATTTGTCTAGCTTCAATTTCCAGCCGTTGGATGGTATTAGACCTTTCTCTGCTCAACTGAAGTGCCCATCTTTAAATATTTGTTCCCCGTGTAGGTACTTACAGACTGTGATCAAGTTAACCCTTAACCTTCTCTTTGTTAAGCTAAATAGATTGAGCTCCTCGAGTCTATCACCATATTTTCTAATCCTTTGATCATTTTCATGACTCTTCTATGAACCCTCTCCAATTTATCAACGTCCTTCTTGAATTGTGGGCACCAGAACAAGCACAGTATTGCAGCAGCGGACACATGAGTGCCAAGTAGAGAGTAAAATAAACTCTACTAGGGCTGTCAATTAATCACAGTTAACTCAAGCGATTCACTCAAAACGAACTAACTCAATAAAAAAAAATAATCAAGATTAATCAGTTTTAATCGCACTTTTAAACAAGTTTGTTTACATTTACGGAAGATAATGCTGCCCACTCCTTATACAATGTCACCTGAAAGTGAGACAGGCATTTGCATGGTACTTTTGTAGCTGGCAAGGCAAGGTATTTATGTGCCAGATATGCTAAACATTCGTCTGCCCCTTCATGCTCCAGCCACCATTCTGGAGGGCATGCTTCCATGCTGATGATGCTTTGGATTGTTATCACGCAGAACCCCATCATCAGCACGATAAAGAGATTGCACTACAGTACTTGTATGAGGTGAATTGAAAAATACTATTTTTTTACAGTGCAAATATTTGTAATGAAAAATAATATAAAGTGAGCCTCGTACACTTTGTATGCTATGTTGTAATTGAAATCAATATATGTGAAAATGTAGAAAAAGTCTAAAATATTTAAATAAATGGTATTCTATTATTGTTTAACCATGCAATTAATTACAATTATTATTTTGCATGTTTTTAATAGTTTGACAGCCCTTCTGTCTACTCCTTCCTGAGCAACATGCTGGGAGCTCATGTTCAGCTGACTATCCACCATGATCTCTAAATCTTTCAGTCACTGCTTCCCATCCTGGAAGTATGGCCTATATTCTCTGTTCCTAAATGTATACTGTGACAAAGCTCTGTCCTTGTCTCCATGGGTCTCGCACTTCCTGGTGGATTTTGCTAGCCTCAGAGGATCACTGTGACCCTCCATGTAGCCCTTCTCTCTCTAGAGACAAGGGTCACAGCCTACTGAGGCATTTTCATCATAAGCCAGCGAGGGAGGTAAGGAGAAGTTATCCTTCCTTGCACAGTCTCTGTTGTCTCCCAATCTCAGTGATTAATCAGGGATGGGGGAACCCAGGCCCCGCCTCTACTCTGGGGTCCAGCCCCGGGACCCTAATAGTAGCAGCTATGGTGCTGACTTTTTGGAAATAGGATGTGTACAATTCCTTGGGCCACTTCCCCACAGCAGCCCCCACTTCCTCAATATCTCCTTCACCGTTACATCAGGGCCTCCTTCCTTGCACCTGAAATGGTTTGTACTGCTCAATTCCTCCAACAGCACGGCTTCCTCCTACAGCTCCTGACATGCACTCCCAACTAACTAACTGGGAGGCTTTTAACTACTTTCAGCCAGCCCCTAATTGGCTTCAGTAGTCCCAATCAATCTAGCTATCTTCCCTGCCTTCTGGAAAGATCTTAATTGGCCCCAGATGTCTTAATTGATCAGGAGCAGCTGCCATTTACTTACCCTGGTAACAGGGATTTGTTTAGTCTGGGGCTAATATATCTATCTCCCTCTACTTTTCTATAGTCATCTGGCCTTGCCCCATCACAGTACATTTACAATTAGCCATATTAAAATGCCTATTGTTTGCTTTTGCCCAGTTTACCAAGCAATCCAGAGTGCTCTAAATCAGTGACCTGCCCTCTTCATTGTTTACCACTCCTCCAATTTTTTTATCATAACTATCAGTGATGATTTTGTTTTCTTGCAGGTCATTGATAAAAATATTAAATATGTAGAACCAAGCCCTGTGGGACCCCACTTGAAACACACCTGCTCAATGACAGTTCCCTGTTTTCTATTACACCGTGAGACCTATCAGTTAGCCAGTTTTTAATCCATTTAATATGTACCATGTTAATTTTTATATTCTGTTCTTTTGATCAAAATGTTGTGTGGTACCAACTCAAACACCTTACAGAAATCTAAGTATATTACATCTGCACTATTGGCTTTATCAACTAATCTTGTAATCTCATTTAAAAAAAAGAGCAAATTTATTTGACAGGATCTATTTTCCATAAACCCAGGCTGATTTGCATTACATAACATTTCTTTAGTTCATTATTAATTGAGCCCCATATCAGCCGTGTCATTATCTTCCCTGGCATTGATGTCAGACTGACAGGCCTATAATGACCTGGGTCATCCCATTTATCCTTTAGATCAGTGGTTCCCAAACTGGTTCTGCCGCTTGTGCAGGGAAAGCCCCGGGGGGGGGGGGGGGGCTTGTTTACCTGCCGCGTCCACAGGTTCGGCCGATCACGGCTCCCAGTGGCTGCGATTCACTGCTCCAGGCCAATGGGAGCTGCTGGAAGTGGCGTGGGCCGAGGGATGTACTGGCCGCTGCTTCCAGTGTTTGCTTTAATTGCTGTAGATTGGGAAGTATTAGCCCATCCTGTTAAATACCAGCTACCACTGCCAGCAGCCCTGCACTCCGCAGTGTCAGGCTCCTGCCTCTTAAGGTGCTTTGGAAGTAAGGATTCTTTTTGGAAACAGTCCGATTCCCCAGCCATGGCTCATGCTGAGTAGTTAGGAAGTAGTCTGCTCTCACAAATGAGTGCAGCACCCGCCCAAACCTCTGTGGCTTCACTGGACAGTCTGACCAGTCTCATCCTTTACTGGGCAGAAGCAGTTCACACACATGATGGAGCAGCAGCAGCAGCTATTGTTGTATTAATTTAGGTGGAATAAAGGGGCCCAAAGAGTCAAAGGTGGTAACAAGACCCTTTTGCTGTCCAACATTAAACAAACTTACTTAAAACTATCAAAGATCCTCTTTGAAGTCAGAGAACATTGGTTAAAGTCCCTTATTAAGTCAAACTGTCCTCCTTGGTGAGGAAACTCAGGTTGGTTCTGTTGTTGAATTCTGAGTCGGGAATGGTCATCACTTTCCTGCTTTAAACAAATGGGGACACACGGACGGGAGAGGAGTGATAGGATAGAAAAAGAGGGGAAAATACAGTTTTTGCTGATGTTCTTCGGGCTGGCAGGACAGACATGAGAATTGTTGCTCTAAACCTGGCTCACCTTCCTGGTCAGGGCATCATCCGGTTGCTTTGGTGAGGTCCCTCTCCTTCACTGGTCCTACTCAGTCAGAGCAGAGCTGGACGGGCCATCTCATCTCGTCATGCTATGGCTGTGCAATACAGTTGATTTCAGGATCAGGTGAAAAGCCGAGAGAGAGAGATAGGACTGGAGGAAGAAAGGTGAGCCAGAAAACAGTACATCAGGGAAGGGAAGCTAGAGCAGAAACTCCAAGGTCAAGCTGGAGTGCTCGCTGGTGCAGCAATGATGGTCAGGCATCCCCACTGGAGTATCAAGATCTAGTGTCACAGCAACAATCCTTGCCCCACTGAGTACATTTTTCCCCTCTTCTCCAAAGTCTATCTTTAAGGGCCCCACAAAGGGCAACGGGTGGAAGTGTTCATCCTCTCATTATTTTGCCCATTAATTAGGCCTAATTTCCAAAGCATCAATTTTGATTAAGTATCAGAGGGGTAGCCGTGTTAGTCTGGATCTGTAAAAGTGGCAAAGAGTCCTGTGGCACCTTATAGACTAAGAGATGTATTGGAGCATAAGCTTTTGCGGGTGAATACCCACTTCGTTGGATGCATGTAGTGGAAATTTCCAGAGGCAGGCATAAATATGCAAGCAAGAATCAGGCTAGGGATAACGAGGTTAGTTCAATCAAGGAGGATGAGGCCCTCTTCTAGAAGTTGAGGTGTGAACACCAAGGAAGAAGAAACTGCTTTTGTACTTGGCTAGCCATTCACAGTCTTTGTTTAATCCTGAGCTGATGGTGTCAAATTTGCAAATGAACTGAAGCTCAGGATTAATTAATTTCTGTTCCTTTACTGCTGTAGTTTACCAGTCATAATCTTAACCTGGGCCTTGAGTTTAAATTAAATTAAATTTCTGTTTACATTAATTTGGTCTGTCTGTCTCCTACTTCCATAATTTTATGATAGCTTCTTATGACCTTTGATAAACGTTTGTTCGTTCTGTACAGGTAAAAATCTCTCACTTAGAATAAATTTGTAGGCTCCATTAACTCAACACTCCTTCCTGGCTGTGATGGAAATGAGGGCCAGATCCTGATCTCTGGGTGAACAGTGCTCAGCGCACCTGGGGGTAGGAAGGTCAGTTTCAACTTTGTCCTCCTGAGCATGGGCTCATCCTGGCCCCAGTCTGGGTGATGGGGCAAAAGGACAGCTGCCTGAAGCTCTAATTGATTCTGGCTGCTTGCGAGTTCACGGGGCTGTTATAGCAGCTGAGGCTCGGCCAGCTGTACCTGGCCATACCTGCGTTTCCCTGGGCCCTTCCCCTGCTGGGGATGGGAGATGCATCTGGCATAGGAGCAGGAGCCTCGATAGCCCTTCTATGTATATCCCGTTCTCTGAACTAGTATCGTAGGGCGCTGCAGGTCCCAATGCAGAGTGACAAAGGTTTCCTTGATTTGCTGCAAAAGCTCTTAACTGCCCCAGGCCATGGCCTGCGGGCCAAGGTTAGCGTAGTAGATCACAGCCTTTCCAGGACCCTCACTTCCCTCAGAGCTGAAGACAGGGCTTCCTGCCGCCCCAAGCTGACATTCTGCCACACTGGGCACTGCGGAGTTCCCTAGCTCGGCACCCTAAGAGGCAGCCTGGGCCTGCATGGCTTTTCAGCTGGGCACCAAAGGCCTTGTAGGGGCATAAACTGGCCAATTCACATCAGGCTGCCATGATGACTTGCATCCCACCCAGGGCCAGATACGGAGCAGCTCCAGTATTCAGGTATATAAGTAGTCAGGCAAATCCAGCCCTGCGCTCAGGGCATGAATGAGCTGCACCAGCCTTCAGGGGAATGGCACTGGGACAGGCCATATCTGCAGGCAAAGGCATCCTGCAGGACTTTTGGTCGGGATGACACTCTCCTAGCCTTGGCTGGTATATCCGATCCATTCCTCCCAAAGCTGCATGTCTCTGAAGGCAAACGCCTAACTCCTCCTTGCCTGACGGGTCCTAAATGCTGTCTGCTGTGACAGTATACACTACAGTGAGCTACAGCTAACTTTCTTTACAAGAGAATGGATAATTTCATGGCTCATTAGACTGATAATCCCACTCTGAATTACTGGACCCGTTCAGTGTTTTCTCCTCAGACACTTTCCTCATGTCTTGTCTTCTCCACTGTGAAGCTTTAGTAATTGCATAAAATTCACCCCCTGGGGGCTAAGCATTGCTCAATGGGAGGTAACCAAACAGCAGAAGGCTTTCGTTTCTGAAAGTCAGTTACAGCAGCTTCTTCTCTTCCCACAGAGAAACTTCAGCCTTTGGACCAGCTTCCTCAAAGGCCCTGGTTACAATGTCAGATGAACCACACGCTTCTCCCATGCATTCCTATTATGGGGAAATGGGACATTGCTGTGGGCTGCATACGGGAAGACACCACCATTGCCACTTAAACCACGCAGCTGTGGCAGGTGGGGACAAGCTCAGCCAGGACGTCCCTGTTCACAAAGACAAAGAAAGCCAAAGGCCTCTGCCACTAAGCTAATGCAGTTGCTCTCTTAGCTCAAGTGGCACAGGCCTGTGCTTGATCATAGAATCATAGAATATCAGGGTTGGAAGGGACCCCAGAAGGTCATCTAGTCCAACCCCCTGCTCAAAGCAGGACCAAGTCCCAGTTAAATCATCCCAGCTAGGGCTTTGTCAAGCCTGACCTTAAAAACCTCTAAGGAAGGAGATTC
Organism: Dermochelys coriacea; assembly: GCF_009764565.3. Classification (NCBI taxonomy): domain Eukaryota; kingdom Metazoa; phylum Chordata; order Testudines; family Dermochelyidae; genus Dermochelys; species Dermochelys coriacea. The sequence continues at coordinate 127,509,567 of NC_050073.1, forward strand.
TACCACCTCCCTAGGTAACGCATTCCAGTGTTTCACCACCCTCTTAGTGAAAAAGTTTTTCCTAATATCCAATCTAAACCTCCCCCATTGCAACTTGAGACCATTACTCCTCGTTCTGTCATCTGCTACCATTGAGAACAGTCTAGAGCCATCCTCTTTGAAACCCCCTTTCAGGTAGTTGAAAGCAGCTATCAAATCCCCCCTCATTCTTCTCTTCTGCAGACTAAACAATCCCAGCTCCCTCAGCCTCTCCTCATAAGTCATGTGCTCTAGACCCCTAATCATTTTCGTTGCCCTTCGTTGTACTCTTTCCAATTTATCCACATCCTTCCTGTAGTGTGGGGCCCAAAACTGGACACAGTACTCCAGATGAGGCCTCACCAGTGTCGAATAGAGGGGAACGATCACGTCCCTCGATCTGCTCGCTATGCCCCTACTTATACAACCCAAAATGCCATTGGCCTTCTTGGCAACAAGGGCACACTGCTGACTCATATCCAGCTTCTCGTCCACTGTCACCCCTAGGTCCTTTTCCGCAGAACTGCTGCCGAGCCATTCGGTCCCTAGTCTGTAGCGGTGCATTGGATTCTTCCATCCTAAGTGCAGGACCCTGCACTTATCCTTATTGAACCTCATTAGATTTCTTTTGGCCCAATCCTCCAATTTGTCTAGGTCCTTCTGTATCCTATCCCTCCCCTCCAGCGTATCTACCACTCCTCCCAGTTTAGTATCATCCGCAAATTTGCTGAGAGTGCAATCCACACCATCCTCCAGATCATTTATGAAGATATTGAACAAAACGGGCCCCAGGACCGACCCCTGGGGCACTCCACTTGACACCGGCTGCCAACTAGACATGGAGCCATTGATCACTACCCGTTGAGCCCGACAATCTAGCCAGCTTTCTACCCACCTTATAGTGCATTCATCCGGCCCATACTTCCTTAACTTGCTGACAAGAATGCTGTGGGAGACCGTGTCAAAAGCTTTGCTAAAGTCAAGAAACAATACATCCACTGCTTTCCCTTCATCCACAGAACCAGTAATCTCATCATAAAAGGCGATTAGATTAGTCAGGCATGACCTTCCCTTGGTGAATCCATGCTGACTGTTCCTGATCACTTTCCTCTCCTCTAAGTGCTTCAGGATTGATTCTTTGAGGACCTGCTCCATGATTTTTCCAGGGACTGAGGTGAGGCTGACCGGCCTGTAGTTCCCAGGATCCTCCTTCTTCCCTTTTTTAAAGATGGGCACTACATTAGCCTTTTTCCAGTCATCCGGGACTTCCCCCGTTCGCCACGAGTTTTCAAAGATAATGGCTAAGGGCTCTGCAATCACAGCCGCCAATTCCTTCAGCACTCTCGGATGCAATTCGTCCGGCCCCATGGACTTGTGCACGTCCAGCTTTTCTAAATAGTCCCTAACCACCTCTATCTCTACAGAGGGCTGGCCATCTCTTCCCCATTTTGTGTTGCCCAGCACAGCAGTCTGGGAGCTGACCTTGTTAGTGAAAACAGAGGCAAAAAAAGCATTGAGTACATTAGCTTTTTCCACATCCTCTGTCACTAGCTTGCCTCCCTCATTCAGTAAGGGGCCCACACTTTCCTTGGCTTTCTTCTTGTTGCCAACATACCTGAAGAAACCCTTCTTGTTACTCTTGACATCTCTTGCTAGCTGCAGCTCCAGGTGCGATTTGGCCCTCCTGATATCTTTCCTACATGCCCGAGCAATATTTTTATACTCTTCCCTGGTCATATGTCCAAGCTTCCACTTCTTGTAAGCTTCTTTTTTATGTTTAAGATCCGCTAGGATTTCACCATTAAGCCAAGCTGGTCGCCTGCCATATTTACTATTCTTTCGACTCATCGGGATGGTTTGTCCCTGTAACCTCAACAGGGATTCCTTGAAATACAGCCAGCTCTCCTGGACTCCCTTCCCTTTCATGTTAGTCCCCCAGGGGATCCTGGCCATCTGTTCCCTGAGGGAGTCAAAGTCTGCTTTCCTGAAGTCCAGGGTCCGTATCCTGCTGCTTACCTTTCTTCCCTGCGTCAGGATCCTGAACTGAACCAACTCATGGTCACTGCCTCCCAGATTCCCATCCACTTTTGCTTCCCCCACTAATTCTACCCGGTTTGTGAGCAGCAGGTCAAGAAAAGCGCTCCCCCTAGTTGGCTCCCCTAGCACTTGCACCAGGAAATTGTCCCCTACGCTTTCCAAAAACTTCCTGGATTGTCTATGCACCGCTGTATTGCTCTCCCAGCAGATATCAGGAAAATTAAAGTCACCCATGAGAATCAGGGCATGCGATCTAGTAGCTTCCGTGAGTTGCCGGAAGAAAGCCTCATCCACCTCATCCCCCTGGTCCGGTGGTCTATAGCAGACTCCCACCATGACATCACTCTTGTTGCACACACTTCTAAACTTAATCCAGAGACACTCAGGTTTTTCCACAGTTTCGTACCGGAGCTCTGAGCAGTCATACTGCTCCCTTACATACAGTGCTACTCCCCCACCTTTTCTGCCCTGCCTGTCCTTCCTGAACAGTTTATAACCATCCATGACTGATAGTGCTATTGATATTGATAGTACTTGACGCTTAGTTTCATTCTCAAAGTGCTTCATAAACATTATATCCACTTGTGACGGGGTGGACTAGGCCACAACCATGTCAGGAAAGGAGCTGTGGAGAGGTCCGCCAAGGAGGCTAGAGTGGCTGCAGGGGAAGCAGCCAATCAGAGAGGCCGCAGGGAGCAGCCAATCAGGCCCCAGCAGGCTCATACAAAAGGAGTTGCAGGGCCAAAGTGAGTTCAGTAACTTCAGGGGGACCAAGAGGTGCTCCTGGCTGGCTGCAGGGACTGCAAAGACTAAGGCAGGTAGTTGCTGCTGCCAGGGACAGGGGAAACTAGGGAATGGCTTCTGACTGGCTGCCAGGACTCAATTAAGACATGCTATGGGGAAGTGGCCCAGGGAAATGCAGTTAGTTAAAGGGACAGGACACGTGGCTGCTACTTAGAGGGTTCCTGGACTGGACCAGGAATAGTGGGTGGGCCCAGGTTCCCCTACCCCAACAGCCACTGGGGAGTGGTTGTGCCCTGGAAGAAGGGAGTGTAGACAGGCTCAGGGAAGGGGCTTATGTGGAACTGTTACTCCCAGAAGGGGGCTAAACTGAGCCTGACCCAGCTTGAACAAGGTATGGTAATCCAGCTAAAATGCAAGTTTATACAAGCAAAGAACGTAGGTCTCTCCTTACAGCGTGCAACTGTATTTTGGTAAGAAGTGACACAGAAAAGGACTTAAGTGTCATGGTGGAACCCAGCTGAACACAATCTCCCAATGTGATGTGGTGGCTAAAAGAGCAAATGAGAGCACTGGATTTACTGGAGGAGGAATATGGAGTAGAAGAAGGGAGGTGGGGTTACTTCTGAATTTGGCACTAGTGAGACCATTACTGGAGACTGTGTTCAGTTCTGGTGTCCACAGTTTAAAAGGGATGGTGACAAACTGGAAAGGGTTCTGGAAAGAGCTACAAGAATGATCTGAACTCTGGAAAACCTGCCTTCTAGTGAGAGATTTGAGAAACTCTTTAGATCTTTAGTTTAACAAAGAGAACATTGAGGGGTGATTTGAACATGGTCTATAAGCACCTACATGGGGAGAAGATTTCTGGCACCAGATGGCTCTTTAATGTGAAGACGAGCTCTGTGTGGCTCGGAAGCTTGTGTCTCTCACCGACAGAAGTTGGTCCAGTACAAGATAGTCACTCGTTAATCTAGCAGACAATGGCATAACAAGATCGATGTGGCTAGAAGCTGGAGCTGGATAGGTTCAGACTAAAAATGAAGCACAACTTTTAACAGCGAGTCCAGTGATTAACTCCCCTATCTTACCTAGGTGGGGTGGATTCTCCAATAGCTGGAGTATTTATATCAAGTCACATGTCTCTTTTTTTAAAAAGAGATGGATTAGCTGACACAAAAGTTATGGGTTTGATGGGAGAATCACTCGCCAGGAGAAATTCTCTGGCTGTGTTCTATAGGCAGATAGATGAGATGATTATAATGGCCCCTAGGCCACAAGAGAGCCAGGCAGTCCGGGCCTGCCCTTTGTGTGGGCAAGCAAGGAGTGAGAAGCAGCAACGCTGCTCAGCTGTGAAGCACAGCGCTCAGCCCAGGACTAGATTGATGCTTGGATGCCATTCTGCTGTGCTGTACCCCGTGGGGCAAGTAGAATTCATTTCTTACCGGTACGCTGCACCAGCTAAAGGTGGGTGGCACATGACTCCTCACGTGACCCCGTCCTGCCCCCAGCCCAGGGCCCCACGCCCTCCCCCTCCCCTCCCCGTGATCCATCCCAAGTTACCTGGGTGGGGGGCTCTGTCCTCCTCCCGCTGCGCCGGAGACGTCTGAACCCCGGGGCTCTCCTGGGAACCGTAGCAGTGAAAGGAGCAGAACATCGGGCGGCTCCAGACTGGCAGCTCCTCCGGTGCGGCTGTACTGCCCCCAACCTTGTCCTCCAGCGTGGGGGCTGCCTACTGACCCCAGACTGGAGACGCTAGACGCAGCTGTATGGAAGAGCAGGGGGCGGGGCTGGGGGCGATACAGCCGCACTGGAGGAACTGCTGGCGTGGGGGTCTCCCAGCAGCCCTACATCCTGCTCCTCCTGTGTCTTTCTGGTACGGCGTACCAGCTATAAATAGCTTACTGGTATGGCGTACTGTACCACCGTACAGGTGCCACTGGCGGTACCAGACTGTTTTCTGTTCCCAGTGTCTCTATGAAAGGTGGCTGAAAAGATTTGTCCAGACCTATTGGGTAAAATTTTGCCTTAAGTTATATTGGTGTAAACTCGGAATAACTCCACTGAAATACACAGTTATTCTGAATTTGTGGCTGAATAGATAAAGGCAAATTGTGACCTGCTGTTTTTCTTTCTCTTGCATGTACTTCTGTGCATGCCAGGCTGGGGACTGTGTGGGTGTGGTTCCAATATATTGCTCTGTAAGACCTGAAGCCCTTAGCATCATTGTCTTTGGTCTTTATTCCTGGGTATAACACTGCGAAGGTCTCTGAATCCAGCCTTCTGGCCGGGGTATGTCTTTGGGAGCCACAGCCAACAGTTTTGTTCATTATTGCTCTGCTCCCAGAGCCATCATGAGGATGAAGCTGGAAACTGGTCTGAGCATCCGACGAAGTGGGTATTCACCCATGAAAGCTTATGTTAGTCTATAAGGTGCCACAGGTCTCTTTGCCGCCTGGCCTGAGCAGGAATCTCCCCATGAGGCACAGAAACCATAGGCAACTGCTGTATGAAAATAGCATGTTTTATATGCAATAACAGACTTCCAGGAGATCACATCTGCACTAATATGAAAGTCTCCCCTCCTTTCTATGACAGCCCACACATATGTAACAAGCCATAGAGCCGGAACACGTATGTTCTCGCCCTGTGAGCTCCCTGTCCGGAATTGTCTGTTCTCGTCCCTGTTTCCCTGATGCTCTGTGCCGCTCTCTAGACAGCTGCAGGGTGTCGGTGAGACTGACTGACTGACCTCCTGCTCTCCGAGGCCCTGGCGCAGAGCACTTGGGGATCAGGATGTTCCTCAGTTGTATGATGCTCTGCTGCTGCTAACGCCAGAGTGGGGAGCCCGCACAGCAGGGCAAGCAGAAGCAGTTTAGGGGGAAGAGGACTTTGAATTTCCCATGGTTCAAACAGGATAGTGGGGTGGCAGAAGCATCTCGTGACAATAATGGTCCTCTACTTGGGCCAGTGGTTCAATGCAACCATCTGGCCCCAAAACAAGGTGTTCAAAAGAGAAGCCAGCAGGAGCTATTTCTCTCTCTCTCTCATCACTTGGCAATGTGCATCAGTAGCTCACTAGGTTAAGTATTTTGTCCTTTTCTTAGTAGACGAGCTCTGGCTCCGTTTTTAAGGTGTTAGTTGTACCTCTGGAACGTCTGGTCACTCGACTAAACTCTCCCTGTGGTTTTGGCTCAGCCTTGCTGTGGGTTTTCTTTGCTGCCATCTTTTATTCTTTTCCCCAGTTGAGTGTTTCAGATTCTGGCTCTTGCACAAGATCATGTCACCCTTGTGCCGCTGCCTCCCTTGTGTTCCTCTTGCACCTTGTTTCACAGAATCCTGGGTAAATATCCTGCCACTCTTCTGTTGCCAGAGCTCCTTCTTATGTCAATAGGAGTTTGTCTATTGTACTGTAAAGGCAGACAAACAATTGCCCTACCCCCTAGATGTCCAGGACACAGAGTCGGCAAATCACCAGCCCTGCCCCGGTTCAAGAGTTTCCCCTTTACACTAATCTAGTCAGTGTTTGTAACTGACCTACTTTTGAACACGTCGTCTGGGCTGTTGCCTCAATGATCTCCTGTCTTGTCACCGGCTTAGAGTGACTGTGGGGACTGTGTGTACAAAAGGAAAATGCAGTGGGGAAGAGAATGCTTTATTTGTGGACTTCCAAGCCTGTTTTTTGTGGCTCCAGACAGGCATGCATTTGTTGCAACATGCTCAGCGTGCATCTACTTTGCAGGTACACGAGTTCCCAGTTGCATTTGCTTGGGACGAAACATGCAACTACCCAACCGTCTACTAGATATCCATGCACCTTATAATCATTAATGCATTTATCCTCTCCCTGTGACGATAGGCAGTGCTATTGTCCCCTTTACAGATGAGTAACTTGGACACGCAGAGACTAAAGGACTTGAGCAAGGTCACGCAAGAAGTTTGTGGCAGAGCAGGGCATAGAACTCAGGTCTCCGAAAAGGCAGCCTAGCACCCAGACTGCTGGACCAGCCTCCTCCTTACGCAGCTAAATGTGTGTGTATGAACAAGGGAGCTGAAAATCGGGCCTGATGGACTCATGCAAGTCCTAACCTCTCTTCCTTTTATTCTTCCTATTGCCCTGGTCTGGATTCTGTCTGGTTATCTCAATGTCTGGATGTTTTGGGGTGTTTTATGTGAACCCCAAAAAGTGTGTGTGTGTGAGATACAAAGTATAACATAAGTAATGTTTGGTCAGAAGATGCTACCCCACATTAATATATAATTCTCCATCAGTTGCCAATGTACTGGGACAGCAATGCATGCTCTGGTAACTGAAGGATGGGTCAAATACAGAGGAGCATCTAACCTAAAGTGGGACATATGACAACCACTCTGTGTGGGTTGTGAATTCTGAATGGTTTGAATGGGAAATTCACCAAAGGAGAGAGAAGTGTGGTGTGTGACAGCCATCAGACACCAGCTTAGAAATGCACGCGTCTCCGGAGGTTACGGCTTCCAGCACATTTCAGTGTTTGTTGAAATCAGTTGAGACTCGTGCCTGCTTATACTGCATTAGAAATGGCTACTGCCCAATCACAAAGAACGTCCAGTATCTCATATTACAGTGGAACAACAATCAGGCATTATGAGAGAGGACAGCTGACTGCAGCTCAACAAGTTAGAGCCGACACACAGCAATAACACTGCTTCTTGTTAGAAAGGTGGCAAGGCTGAAGAAACAAATCAGGACCGGTGGAAAATATTCCCATGAACCGATTTAAAGTGGTATATGGCATTTCATCCTCTTTCTTTTTGCTTTCATGTATGTGAGAGCATTTCCAGAAGATTACATCTAGTTAGTGTGGCTTTCTGCACTGGAAGATTCTCAGCTCCAATGATGTTGTGATTTCCAAAGTTGGTTGATTAAATCCTCCATCTATCTGTATAACAAGATTTCTAGTGCCCAGGCTTCCCAAGATATGTTTATCTTCATTGATGATTCATTATGCCTTTTTTGAGTCAAATTCCTTTAAATCCACTTTAGTCTGGGTCCTGCACTGAAGGAGATCACATTAGCATGGTATAACTTTCTGCAGTAAGAATATACAACTGGCATATTGTGGGGTTTTTTGGTTTTCACTGAACCATAAGGCTGAGGTTTCCAAAGCTGTCTAAGATGATGAGACACCCAGTTAATTAAATTGGTGTGTGTGTGTGTGTGTGTGTGTGTGTGTGTGAGGGGAGGCGAAGGATTTGGATGCCCTGTTACTATCCCAACCCCCTAGATAGCTTGAAAACGGCCTTAAAAATGAACCAAATGAGAAATGGGATCATTTTGCTGTGTGGATTGCACCATCACTGGGGCATGAGAGCAGAGTTCTCCTCCGCTTCCTGGGCTACACTGCAGTGGAGGGTGGCTGTGTGGCAGGAATCACTAAGCTGGAGCTGTGCACTGGGGAGATGCTCCAAGGGGAACCCTGGGAGATTGTGCCTCAGTGTATGACCCTGTCCTGCAGTCTCTTGTGGACTTCAGTGCATTGTATCTGATCACAGTATGGAGAGACAGAGGCAGCCCAGTGGTACAAATCCAAGCACCCACCCCATACAGATCACAAAAACCCTGGAGCTGCACAAGAGGGTGGGTCTCTCAATACAAAAGTTGAAATGGAAATTGTGCCACAGCCATCCTTCAGGGCAGCAGTTCTCAACCTTCCTTCTGAAAACAAATTACTACACACCCCCAGGATGGGGGACTACAGGCCAAGCCTGCCCGAGCCCCGCTGCCCTGGGCGGGGTCCAACGCTGAAGCTCTGGGGCTTCTGCCCTGGATGGGGGGCATGTAGCTAGCCCTGGGCAATGGGGCTTGGACTTCAGACTTGCTGGGGCCCAGGGCCAACACCAGCCTTGGTGACCCCATTACAATGGGGTTGTGACCCACTTTGGGGTCCTGACCCACAGTTTGAGAACCCCTGCTTTATAGCAATGGTGTGGGTGTGTTAGGAGTAACATGGTCTTCCACAATCAGTAAGTGCCCTTTTAAGTGAAGGGAAGATTGTTACCAGGTGGCCAAATTTTTGTGCTGGAAAAGTGCGGAGGCAAATCCAGGGTATTTTGTCAGCAATAAACACCGAGAAACTGGCAAGCTGTTTATGTTGAAAGAGAAGCCCTTGTTGTCTGACAGCATCCTGTGTCTTTAGCTCTGTCACTCCTAGAGATAAATGATGTACAGTAGGTGCCATCTGTCTCTTTGGACAGTGATGTAATCATCAGCCAGCTGCTGATGGACATTCGTGGTAAACTGCCTTTTAACTGGTCTAGTGGCTTATTCTGGATGTCGGCTGACCAGCACCCCCCTTCTTTGTGGCAGTGCGGGTGTTAGGACCTCATTGTATTTTTTTTTTTTCTAAATGCATCTTTTTTTCTGATTAGGGCAAAGTTCTATTTCATTTGCATTTCTCAGTTTAAAAAAACACCCTAGCCAAAACTACCACACTGTGGAGCAGTGTTGCAGCCCCTGCTAGCTGGGTCTGCCCTCGCACAACGTGGAACAGATTCCTGTTTAACTTGATGTTCTGGAAAATGCAGTGGTGACAGGTGTGAGAATCTGAAATATTCATGTTTTCCTGGTCTAGGCATATGTGCTCAGATGAGTTTTCATCCATTTGGATTAAAGCTTTAGTTGTGTAACTGGCTATTCAGGTGTGCAACAGCCTGATTTGCATGTGATCAGTAGGCAAATGAGGCCCAGAGAGCAGTCTTTCTGCTGTCCAGGGCATACAGCTGTGCCTAGTGCCTGTGCAAGAGGCACGAGGTAGAATGGGCAAGGATCTTTGCACCCTCTCTTGCTCCTTGTGCACCTGTGCAAGGGGTCAGTCACAATCTGGCCTATAAGTAGAATGTCCCCAGGCCCTACCCTATCCTTTTTGTGCCAGGTGCCTGGGGTTTTGGCTTTACACCTCTGCTGAAATGGCACTTCCAGCACCATTCTATACTGCAGCATTGATTTAGCAATGCCTCAGAGGGAGAAGTGTCAAATGCTGACCCACTGGTATCCTAGCTGGGCCACCTTTAGCCCTAGGTGGCCCAGCCCAGCCTAGCTTAGCTTGTGATAGCTGATGAGATCTGAATAACACCAGGCCCGCTGGCAGAGCTGCATGGGGAACCCTGGGCAGTCACTGCCGTCAGCACACCTGGCTCTAGCCGGGATTGCAGTATTATTCCTCCAAGTGCTACATTTACCCACCTCTGTTCTCCTAGAGACTCTGCCGGGTTTCCTCTCTCAGCATGGGAGCACTTAGGGCTAGATTTGCAGCTAAATTCTTGCCTCTGTGGTTGCATAGGGCCTGATTCTTAGTGGTACTGAGCATAGAGACACCCTTGGAGGTTCAGCACCTGCACTCCCTCTCCATCCCAGCCAGTGGGGCTGCTGTGGCTCAGGGTGCCAGCTGTGCAAGGAGGGATTTCGTACAACCACCCCTGTGACAAGGAAGGGGGCTGCCACTCTGTGGAGCTGTGTGTTGCAGCCCCTGCTAGCTGGGTCTGCCCTCACGCAACGTGGAACAGATCCCTGCGGGCGTGTAGTCTGAATGCACAGCTCCCGCGGGAGAGACGAAAGGCTGTATTCCCCCATCCAGCCTGTAGATTTGCTGCCTGCTTCCCTGATACAGGGGATGGCTTCTCACAGATGTTCAGAAGTCCTGGTTTACCATCGTTCATAAATGCACCAGCCTCCTGTCCCAGCTCAAACATCTGCACTGCAATTAAACTGCCCCTTGGCCCAAGCCTCACGAGCTCAGGTCAGCGGGCAAGGGCCAGCTGCAGCTGTTTCATTGCAGTGCAGACACGTCCTATGTTACTGCAGGGCCAGAGCCAGCTGCTCTCCTGAGGCGCTGGAGCACTGCTCAGGCACCCATGTTCTTCCCACAGAGGTAAATTGGTGTCCTGGTAGGCAGGGAAATAAGAGCAGGGCTCCTGCCAGCTCTGTTCCTTCTCCTGCGGTAATGGCATTGAACAGAATCTTTTCATTTACTGCAGAATGAAACAACCTTCCTCCTAGATGCACCCAGAGCTTGGGGAAAGCCGGGCTGAGTGCGCCTTTCCTCCTGGGCTAGGAGCAAAGTCCGAGCAGACAGCTCCGGCAAGGTGGGAAGGCTTGGGAGGAGCTGGAGCCATTTGTAGCGAATAGTAGAGATACTGGTGAGTTGGGGGGTGTGCACAGGGAGTCGGGGGCACTGGGGCTCACACCCAGGCTCTGTGGCCTATTCCATGAGCCTTGGTGGGATTGTGCTGTGAAGGCCCCAGCCTGAGCTGGGGCAGTGCAGAACCAACCTGCCCTAGCTTGGCACAAGCCCTCCCCGAGCTTCTCGGTGCCCAGGGCCGTGGGCACACTCTGCAGCCCTGTGGAAAGGGCAGGCTGCTCCCCACCCTGAGCCTGCCCAGCCGGGTTGGCCTGTGGGGCACGTGGGCTGCAGGGGTGAGCTGGTTCCTTCAGCAGTGCCGGGACTGAGCAGCACGGGCAGTGCTGTTGGTGCTGGCACTCCCACCGGTTGCACAAGGGAAGAAGTAGGCTCTGTGGGCCCATTGCTGGGGCCTGGCACATGCTGACCTTGCCCTCTCCATGCCCCAGCTGCCCTGCTTGCCAGATGGTCATTTACCTGACAGGGCCATTGTGGGCCAGATCCTGGGTCCATTCTGAGCTGCCGTGCAGTTAGAGGGCATTTGGGAACAGGCCTGGGCCCAGCATCTGTCCAAGAAATGCAGAGCGTTCGGCAACTGAGCTGTCCGGCTCTGCTGTGGGCATGGGGCACTTTACAGTGGCACTCCCGGCAGCCCTGGGCTGGCTCTCTTCCTCAGGGAGTCCCATCCCTCCCGGCTCCCTGCCTGAGTTAACGTCCTATAACCCCTTGTGGGGTGCAGCCTGCTTCTGCCTAAGCAGGTGCCCAGCCAGCCTCACGGGCAGTGATGGGCATAGCCGGGGCCTGAGTCGTTGACAGAGGGATCAGGCGCACCGCCCCTGCTCCTCACCCTGTGCCAGCTGGAGCTGCGCAGGTTGCCTGGCAGAGCAGGATATGGGCCTCATTTGGTGCAGCAGATAGGACCAGGCAGGTCTCCCTCCGGTCCTTGCCCTTGAGGCCCTGACTTCGCCTGGGGGCTGGCTGCGTGTACCATGAGGAGCGACACAAAGGGGGATTTGTCTTGGAAGCGCTCCCAGCTGGGAACACGCTGAGTGAAAACAGTCTGGCTGCACAGGAGAAGCTGCCTATGCCACTCATCACAAAGTGAATGAAAGTGGGAGAGCAGGGGTGTGAATGGGGAGGTGGTGGGTGAGTTGGGGGCATGGTGAAGTGAGGGTGATAGAGGGAGGGCGCAAGGCAGGCAAAGCTGCGGTGGTGTGTGTGTGGTGGGTGAGGCGGGGGTGTGGGCAGGGCAAGGGGTGGTGTGTGGACTGGGGGCATGGGCTTACGAAATGGGAGGAGGCGTGTGTGTGATATAGGGGATGGCATGTGAGGTGGGGGTGCAGGGTGGGCGGAGCAGGGGATGGTGTGCCAAGCAGGGGTGTGAACTGGGCTAGATGAGTGCATGGGAGGTGGGTGATGTGTGAAATGGGGGTGGCGTGCAAGGTAGGGTGTGGTGCTTGCAAGGTGGATGTGTGGGGTTTGTGAATTGGGGGGTGGTGTGTGAGGTGGTGTACACAGCCTTCTTTTTCGTGTTTTAATTCCATGCAGTTTGTCAAACTTTCACTGAGTGCTACTTTATTCTCACAGTTGAAGTTGTTAGTAGCTAGTTTGTTGGATGTGAGACTCTCTGCAGCTTGTGACCTGATTCTTAATGCATGTGCCGCCTGACTAGATCTCCACTGCTTGTGCTGATTATTCTTGCAGTGTGCTCCTGCAAGACTTTTCAATGTCAGGGTTTACTCGCCCGTGTTACTGAATTTTCTAGCAGCAGCAAACAGACAAATGAGCAAAGTCCCAAGGAAAGATGAAGGGAAAAGAAGGCAGCTGTTGAAGGGTTAAATCCTGCTACTCTGGTACACTGTGTGCTACAGTAGTGTGTGAAGGCCCCAGCCGTTTCCAGGGACACGGGTTTGAATGACCCCCTGCCTGGGGACTGCCTGGTGCCAGGTGCTGTACAGAAACATTGGGAGAGACAGTCTTGGGAGGGGCAGGTCCAAGTGCTGACAGCTGGAATAGACTAGACAGACAAAGGATGGGGAATTGGGAAATTGAGGCACAGAAGCGAAGTGACTTGCCCAAGGTGAGTGACTGTTCTTATGCTGAACACAAGAGACCTGATGCTTTATTTATTGGATCTGGTTATTTTGATTTTTTTTTTGTAGTTTTTGCTGTCTGAGAAACATCTTTCATTTGAACTGTCTATAGTGTGTCTCAGACTATACCATCTTGCTATAGGACTACAAGGCATCTTATTTCATATTAGCTAGTTAGTTAGTTACTAGTATATCGTGTAGTTACAGACTTTTGTCTAATGACTAGTCAAGATGATTTGAGGAGAACCTCTTGTGGTGTAGTTTTACATAAAACAGAAATACCGATTCTCCATAGCTGTGCAGGGGGGCTAGAACAATGTTTATAGTGGGGGTACTGAGAGCCATTGAACCAAACTATAAACCCTGTATATAATGGAAACCTCTTCAAGCCAGGGGGTGTGGCAGCACCCCTGTATTCCTAGTTCCAGCCCCTATGTAGCTCTGAAACATAAGAAGTTGCCTGATAACTGTATTATGTCTTTGCAGTGATTAGAGTGGGGAAGGGTTGCGCTTTCCCATTTGAACAGGAATTCAGTTACCCCTGTAACAGTGAAGTGATCAGGAGGGAAGCTTAAAATATACATCAAAGTGAATTTAATCAAGGCAATGCTAAAAATAAAAAGGCCTCCTCACAGAGCTAATAATACTAATAAAAAAATCCCAGCAGGATAAAAAGAGTTCTCTGGAACCCCCAGCACTAACATGCTGAGCTGGCCACAGATACCATCCTCCAAGGCTCCTTAGGAACTTGAAGAGAACTTTTCAAGCTGGAGAAGGGTTTGGTAGTTTCATCTGTTCCTTTGCTGGTTAAATTTATTTATTTATTTTGGTACTGACCCCGTGGTGGCTGGGGGTAAAAGGAGTCAACCTGCCGAGGGGTGGCTCATTGGGCCAGGTAGCTCCATCATTTCACATGCCACTGGCACCAGTGACTAGTTCTTTGTGAAATCACAATTGACTTCACTTTGAGTGGGGCATCGCAGCCCTTGGGTGTAGATTCGGTGACCTGAATGTGGAACCAAACCACATCAGAAGCCAGGTTCTCTCATGGATTATAACTGGTTTTGTTAATATGGCACAGCAGGACTTGCACATAAACATGCTAAAAATTGCATGTCTCATTGGGACCATTACATTTATCTAGGGTCCTTCTGTGGCTCCGTCACCCTTGTATCTGAGCACCTCGTGCTGTTGAATGTATTTCTCCTCACAATGTCACAGAAGTGGAAGGGACCTCAAGAGATCATCTAGTCCAGTCCCTGGCATGCAAGGCAGGACTAAGGATTATCTAGACCATCCCTGACAGGTGATCGTCTAATCTGCTCTTGTCCTTGTGAACAATTGTCCCCATTGTACAGGTGGGGAAGGAAGCCACAGAAAGGTAAGGGACACCCCAAGGTCACATAGACACTTGCTAGCAGAGCAGGGAATTGAACTTGTGTTTCCCAAGTCCCACCTTAGCACCTGACCCACTGCACCAGCCTGCCTCTTTAACCCTGGGCAGCTAGCAACAAGAGTTTTTCCAGGGCAGAGCCAAATCCCCTCCTCGTCCCGCGGATGTTGATCGGCTGTTGAAGCCGACGGGACTACTCATCCAAGTCAGGTGAATAGGAGCGTGGCCCAGCGGTGATCATTCTCACCTGGGTCCTGTGTTCAGGAGTGGGTTATAAATGCAGCTCTGAGGTGGATAGAGCTTGGCTTCATTTGCATCCCTTTGAATCCTGTCACCCTGGTCTGTTGGGGGGAACAGCCTCCATTGCTCTGCTGTATAGGGGGTGGGGGGCAGTGAATTTCAGTGCTTGTGGAGGTGAGACAGCAGTAGGGCTGCTGCATGCCTGGCAGTTGCTCCCATCACACCTGACAGCTGCAATGCAGCACTGCCCTTCCTGCTGAGTGGGAGCCGCAGAAGGGCAGCCCTCTCTTGTGGATAAATGCCCAGTAGAGACTAGACCGCAACCACCACCACCACACTGCTGGTAATCTTGAATGGCCTCCATGGGGGAACGGTTTCTGCCCACTCTCCTCAGCACCTGCGGCAGCCGTGATCCAGTGGCCTCGGAGACATTCCCAACTACTACTGACTCACTGCGTCTGTCTCATTTACCCCTTCTGCAAGGTGGGGCTCTGCTCTGCAGGCCCCTGCGCACAGAGCTTTGCGTTCAGGTGGTGCCGCGCGCTCCCTCTGATTAGCAGCTCCTGTGATGGGGGAAGGCCGGCTTGCAATTGGTTCTGGCTGTCACGTCTTGGGGCAGGACTGTCCCTTAGTTTTGTGTCCGTACAGCACCCAGAGCAGTGGGGTCCTCGGCCGCGAGCAGGGCTTCTATGTGCTGCGGTAACGCAGGATAATTGCAGGGGTGCGTGTGTGCAGCTTACTCCCCGACTGCGCACACGTGCTCCTCGAGCAGGGCCAGTTACATAGCTCAGCGGCAGCTGTTCTGAAGGGCCCGTGTTGCTGTGATGCCTGGAGCCTTTCCTGTCGATTGCAGCGATTGGAGACGGTACACCTTGAAACAGAAGGCCGCACAGCCAAACCTGCTGCTCCCAGAGCTCGCTGGCGGCAGGACCTTCCTTCAGGAAAGGGATGGAAACACAGTTGCTCTAATGCCAGCATTGCTAGGGTAACTGCCCAGGTGCTAGCCCCCCTCCCCCCTGTGTCCAGCAGGGCGTTTACACGATGCACATGCCTGCTAGGGTGCATTGTCAACTGGTTACCGAGGGGGGAATATTAGGAAAGCATTAAAACCTTGCACTAAAATCATGAGAACTCAGCAATGTCAAGCTCAGGCTTTGTAGGAAGAAAAGGAGTACTTGTGGCACCTTAGACTAACAAATTTATTTGACCATAAGCTTTCGTGAGCTACAGCTCACTTCATCGGATGCATTTGGTGGAAAATACATTGGGGAGATTTATACACACAGAGAACATGAAACAATGGGTGTTACCATACACACTGTAAAGAGAGTGATCACTTAAGATGAGCCATCACCAGCAGCAGGGAGGGGAAAGGAGGAAAACCTTTTGTGGTGATGATCAAGGTGGGCCATTTGCAGCAGTTAACAAGAACCTCTGAGGAAAAGTGGGGGGTGGGATGGGGGGGGAAATAACATGGGGAAATAGTTTTACTTTCTGTAATGACCAATCCACTCCCAGTCTCTATTCAAGCCTAAGTTAATTGTATCCAGTTTGCAAATTAATTCCAATTCAGCAGTCTCTCGTTGGAGTCTGTTTTTGAAGCTTTTTTGTTGAAGTATAGCCACTCTTAGGTCTGTGATCGAGTGACCAGAGAGATTGAAGTGTTCTCCAACTGGTTTTTGAATGTTATAATTCTTGATTTGTGTCCATTCATTCTTTTATGTAGAGACTGTCCAGTTTGGCCAATGTACATGGCAGAGGGGCATTGCTGGCACATGATGGCATATATCACATTGGTAGATGCACAGGTGAACAAGCCTCTGATAGTGTGGCTGATGTGATTAGGCCCTATGATGGTGTCCCCTGAATAGATATGTGGACAGAGTTGGCAACGGGTTTTGTTGCAAGGATAGGTTCCTGGGTTAGTGGTTCTGTTGTGTGGTGTGTGGTTGCTGGTGAGTATTTGCTTCAGATTGGGGGGCTGTCTGTAAGCAAGGACTGGCCTGTCTCCCAAGATCTGTGAGAGTGATGGGTCGTCCTTCAGGATAGGTTGTAGATCCTTGATGATGCGTTGGAGAGGTTTTAGTTGGGGGCTGAAGGTGATGGCTAGTGGCGTTTTGTTTATTTTCTTTGTTGGGCCTGTCCTGTAGTAGGTGACTTCCTCCTTCTCCCTCCACACCTTCCTGCTAGTAATAGCTCATCTTAAGTGATCACTCTCCTTACAGTGTATATGGTAACACCCATTGTTTCATGTTCTCTGTGTGTAAAAATCTCCCCACTGTATTTTCCACTGCATGCATCCGATGAAGTGAGCTGTAGCTCACAAAAGCTTATGCTCAAATAAATTTGTTAGTCTCTAAGGTGCCACAAGTCCTCCTTTTCTTTTTGCGAATACAGACTAACACGGCTGCTAC
This sequence comes from Dermochelys coriacea, assembly GCF_009764565.3. Lineage (NCBI taxonomy): Eukaryota > Metazoa > Chordata > Testudines > Dermochelyidae > Dermochelys > Dermochelys coriacea. The sequence goes on from NC_050073.1 coordinate 127,526,659, forward strand.
TCTGAAACCTGTCATTAGGCTTTGTAGGGTAACCAATATTAATGGTACCCAGGGGAATGGGGTTGAGGTGGGGTTGGGGAGGCAGCAAAAACAGGGGCAGGAGGTTTTCTGCCTGCCTAGATACACTGGTGGAACCTCTGTTGCTACAGGCCTTTGTTTCCATTCCACCAGCTGTGGCAGCTCCAGGACTGACTGCGAGAGAGTTGGTGACTCGCTGAGTTTCCTCTGTTCCCAACCCCGCCAACAGCAGTTTATGGAGCCCAGCCAATAGCTACCCAGAATGAATGGTCCGCCCCAGAAGCAGAGAGTCACACTCAGGAGGCAGGCACCAGGCTTCTGGCAGAAATGGGAAAGGGGGGTCCCAGGCATGCAGCCCGAGGAAGGGATGGGCTGCGCCCGTTCTGCACCAGGAGCCTGTGTTAGGAAAAGCTGCTTCAGAAGGGGAGGGGCAGGGGACCTGGTGACTCTGGGGAGCCCTGGAGTGAGGAGGCCCCCTGTATCTATGAGAATTGGGGGGGGGTGGGGGACGGGAGTTTCCAGGCACAGTGAGCGGGTGCAATGGAACCCAAGGGAGAGAGGGAGGCGAAGGGAGCAGCCAGGCACGAAGGTCAGGCAGCACGTGGGGCCAATCTCCACCGCTCAGCTCTGGAGTGCTGCACAGGAACTGCTGAGCTGTGGGTCAGGCCCTCAGCTGGTGGGAAGTGGCGCAGCGCTGCAGGCATTCTGGAAAGGCTGATGCTACTGCCTCGGTGTTGTCAACTTGTGTGTATTTTTTTATCAAAAGTCTCTGCATAGTTGGTGTTTTTCATAAAGCCCCAGTTCCTGGATGCATGTGAATATTGGAGGCTCAACTTTCATTAAATCAAGGACATGCCTAGCCCTGCTGCTTGTAGAGGAATGATTGACAACATGACCCCAGAAGGCAAATGAAAAGAACCCCACATTTATTACTTTTAAAATCTCATGATTTTTGGGGTCCACCTCCTGAGTGGTCAGAGGTTTGGGGGTGGCAGTACTGCAGCTCTAAGAACTGGATCCATGGCTGGAGATCTGTAAGGAGCATGTGCCACAGCTAGCACCAGCCTTTCAGGAAAAGCTGCTTCCTCCTATCTTGACTTCAGAAGAGCTACACCCATTTACTCTAGCTGAGGATCAGGCTTTTTGTCTGAGTCTGTTTCACTGAACTTGTATACCTGGGGCATTCACCAAGCTGCTCCCAGGGGTGGCGTCCTTTCTTTATATTCTCATGGCAGCTAGGATCCCTGGTTATGGACCCAAACATGAAACAAAAATCTGGTCACTGCTCCAAGAAACTTACAATCTACGTGTAAAACAAGAGACGGCGGCTGGCTACAAACAGACGGGAATCCAAGTTGATGGTGTTGCTCAGCATGAGGTGTCGGCACATTAACAGCCTAAATGTTGCTTACAAAACACAACAACTTAACATCGTGACAAAGGAGAGTTTTGTGACCTTACTGTAGAACAGCTATTTTCTTACAGATCTGAGTCCTTGGAGCACTGTCGCGGGGCTGATACACCCCGGCATCTCATGAGGGCGGAGGAGAGGTGCATCACAGCCTCGCGATCAAGTTTGAAGGGGAGTCCCGGGTCTCAGGGCTGCATGGCTCAGGGGCCTCAGTCCTTAATGTGGATCTTGACAGCAGGGTGGTTTCGGTCTATCTGCCAAAATCAATACTAAAGTCTCTGCTGCCATGGCAGTGTGGCCCAATGGCTGGAGTCACTATTATTGGGGAGCAGGGCCACCACCCTGCGGTGGGTAGTGGCCAGGATAGGGGGAACCAGGCTCACCCTCTCCACTGGGTCCTGACCCAGGGCCCTGTTGGTGGGTTTGCTCACCATTAACTCAGCAGGAGTCCAACTGAAACACGCCAAGCCTTGGTCCAGTTCTATCACCCTTTCCCTGCAAAACCTCCCTGGGTCACTTCCTGCCTGAGTCTCTGGAGTCCTCCCTCTCTGGGATTCTCTGGTGTCTCTCTCTCCTCGCCACGACATCCCCTGCCGGTATGGCAGGGTCTGTCTCCAACTGGGGGGCCTCTGCGTCTTGGAATGCAGGCAGTCCTCTCCCAGGAGCCGGCGGTCAGCCCAGACCGAGCTGCTCCGCTGGCTTTTATATCCTGCGTCCAGCTGGAGCATGCCCAGCAGAGCCGGATAGCTGTGGCCAACTTGGCTAAGAGAGAGGGGTTAACCCCCTCTGTACCAGTGCGGGGCTGATATACCCCATCACAAGCACATGTATTCATTTGTGCCATTATCCCAGGAAGTCCAGGTACAGGGCTATTGGTTTATGGTCATACTGAGAAGTCTATAAATGGTTGAAGACAGCAATGCCAGCTCTCTGTTCTGGCAAAGAAAAGACATGCAGACATTACAGAGTTAATAATAAAGCTTGTGAAACATGAGAGATGAGTCTTCAGACATTCCTCCCCCCCCCCCATTACCCCTGTCCCATATTGTTTCTTTCTGCCTTGGGATATCACATTTTATCTGCATTCAGATTATTGCAGGATAAAAAAGTCTCTCTGGTCTAAGTTGAAGTGACAGACCTTGTCATGTTCTGTCACCCTCTATTTCCAAGAGGCAAAGGAGAAATAGAGTGAGAAAATGGAATAATCATTTTAATGCTTCCCCCCCTAGAAATTGGAACGTGAGCTGGGACATGTGGGTAATTTGTGAGATATGGAGCTGGCGTCGGGGTGTGTTCAGCTTCAGCAGCTCTTCTCCTTGCTGTCGAGTTCAGAGCAGTAGCATTGTGAGTGCTTAGAATCTGAACACTGGTGAACAAGCCTCTACGCGATCCTGGTCTCTTGGGAGCCAAATGTGGCCCAAATGGAGTGTTACTAGCGTGCTCTGTCTGTACATATGTACATAGAATCATAGAATCATAGAATCATAGAATATCAGGGTTGGAAGGGACCCCAGAAGGTCATCTAGTCCAACCCCCTGCTCAAAGCAGGACCAAGTCCCAGTTAAATCATCCCAGCTAGGGCTTTGTCAAGCCTGACCTTAAAAACCTCTAAGGAAGGAGATTCTACCACCTCCCTAGGTAACGCATTCCAGTGTTTCACCACCCTCTTAGTGAAAAAGTTTTTCCTAATATCCAATCTAAACCTCCCCCATTGCAACTTGAGACCATTACTCCTCGTTCTGTCATCTGCTACCATTGAGAACAGTCTAGAGCCATCCTCTTTGAAACCCCCTTTCAGGTAGTTGAAAGCAGCTATCAAATCCCCCCTCATTCTTCTCTTCTCCAGACTAAACAATCCCAGCTCCCTCAGCCTCTCCTCATAAGTCATGTGCTCTAGACCCCTAATCATTTTCGTTGCCCTTCGTTGTACTCTTTCCAATTTATCCACATCCTTCCTGTAGTGTGGGGCCCAAAACTGGACACAGTACTCCAGATGAGGCCTCACCAGTGTCGAATAGAGGGGAACGATCACGTCCCTCGATCTGCTCGCTATGCCCCTACTTATACAACCCAAAATGCCATTGGCCTTCTTGGCAACAAGGGCACACTGCTGACTCATATCCAGCTTCTCGTCCACTGTCACCCCTAGGTCCTTTTCCGCAGAACTGCTGCCGAGCCATTCGGTCCCTAGTCTGTAGCGGTGCATTGGATTCTTCCATCCTAAGTGCAGGACCCTGCATTTATCCTTATTGAACCTCATTAGATTTCTTTTGGCCCAATCCTCCAATTTGTCTAGGTCCTTCTGTATCCTATCCCTCCCCTCCAGCGTATCTACCACTCCTCCCAGTTTAGTATCATCCGCAAATTTGCTGAGAGTGCAATCCACACCATCCTCCAGATCATTTATGAAGATATTGAACAAAACGGGCCCCAGGACCGAGCCCTGGGGCACTCCACTTGACACCGGCTGCCAACTAGACATGGAGCCATTGATCACTACCCGTTGAGCCCGACAATCTAGCCAGCTTTCTACCCACCTTATAGTGCATTCATCCAGCCCATACTTCCTTAACTTGCTGACAAGAATGCTGTGGGAGACCGTGTCAAAAGCTTTGCTAAAGTCAAGAAACAATACATCCACTGCTTTCCCTTCATCCACAGAACCAGTAATCTCATCATAAAAGGCGATTAGATTAGTCAGGCATGACCTTCCCTTGGTGAATCCATGCTGACTGTTCCTGATCACTTTCCTCTCCTCTAAGTGCTTCAGGATTGATTCTTTGAGGACCTGCTCCATGATTTTTCCAGGGACTGAGGTGAGGCTGACCGGCCTGTAGTTCCCAGGATCCTCCTTCTTCCCTTTTTTAAAGATGGGCACTACATTAGCCTTTTTCCAGTCATCCGGGACTTCCCCCGTTCGCCACGAGTTTTCAAAGATAATGGCTAAGGGCTCTGCAATCACAGCCGCCAATTCCTTCAGCACTCTCGGATGCAATTCGTCCGGCCCCATGGACTTGTGCACGTCCAGCTTTTCTAAATAGTCCCTAACCACCTCTATCTCTACAGAGGGCTGGCCATCACTTCCCCATTTTGTGTTGCCCAGCACAGCAGTCTGGGAGCTGACCTTGTTAGTGAAAACAGAGGCAAAAAAAGCATTGAGTACATTAGCTTTTTCCACATCCTCTGTCACTAGCTTGCCTCCCTCATTCAGTAAGGGGCCCACACTTTCCTTGGCTTTCTTCTTGTTGCCAACATACCTGAAGAAACCTTTCTTGTTACTCTTGACATCTCTTGCTAGCTGCAGCTCCAGGTGCGATTTGGCCCTCCTGATATCTTTCCTACATGCCCGAGCAATATTTTTATACTCTTCCCTGGTCATATGTCCAAGCTTCCACTTCTTGTAAGCTTCTTTTTTATGTTTAAGATCCGCTAGGATTTCACCATTAAGCCAAGCTGGTCGCCTGCCATATTTACTATTCTTTCGACTCATCGGGATGGTTTGTCCCTGTAACCTCAACAGGGATTCCTTGAAATACAGCCAGCTCTCCTGGACTCCCTTCCCTTTCATGTTAGTCCCCCAGGGGATCCTGGCCATCTGTTCCCTGAGGGAGTCAAAGTCTGCTTTCCTGAAGTCCAGGGTCCGTATCCTGCTGCTTACCTTTCTTCCCTGCGTCAGGATCCTGAACTCAACCAACTCATGGTCACTGCCTCCCAGATTCCCATCCACTTTTGCTTCCCCCACTAATTCTACCCGGTTTGTGAGCAGCAGGTCAAGAAAAGCGCTCCCCCTAGTTGGCTCCCCTAGCACTTGCACCAGGAAATTGTCCCCTACGCTTTCCAAAAACTTCCTGGATTGTCTATGCACCGCTGTATTGCTCTCCCAGCAGATATCAGGAAATATAACATAATTGTTAGCAGCTAAGGAACTTGGAGATGGTGCTCAAGAATACATAGCATAGTTTCTGGGCTGTCTAGGACCAATAAAGCTTCTTGTTGTGAATGGTAAATAGGTTCCTGTGGCAGCACCAACCAACCACTCTTTCAAGGGAGTACTTTTGAGTGCCACTATCTTTTCAGAGAGAGAGAGAGAGAACCTCCTCCTCGTCTCTGAACACACGCACTTTCCAGATCACTTGGAAGTGCCTGGGGCAAAATGCTCCTCTCAGTTATGTCACTATGACACCATGGAGCTTCATGGAGATAAACCAACCTCAAACTACTTTAGTTGGGCCCTATACCTTTTGATAGGAGCACATACGCTGGCCAAACTTTGATGGTTTGGATAAAGCAGAACTTGGATTCAAACTCAGAACATGTGTGCTGTCTTTTAAATCTGTAGCGGGAAGAGTGCATGGGGAAGGATCGAGGTAAGTCTTCTGACTTTTGGTTTCAATGGATAAACGCTAGAAATTATTACTTGTCTACATGGAACAGTAATGTGGTGGGAGAGGGGGTGGGACGTGATTTCTAAAGCACACTAATATGTTGCACATTAGTTGGCCTGTGTAGGCCCTGCTGGTGTGTACTAATATTCTTTAGTGTGCCTTAATGTAGTGCTGTTTGAAAAAGTACTATGTTAAAGTGCACCAGGGAACATTACAGAGAGCTTACTCATTACAATGTATAGTATGATATAATATACATTACTCATTTTAACAGATACAGAGGGAAAGACCCCCCACCCCAATTTTTGGACATCTACATGTAACCCTTCTGCCCGTCAGCGTTGGCAGCAACAAGGACCAGGTTCAGTATTTAGGGGTTCCATTCCAATAACACAGTGCAAAACTGGCTCGAGCCCCCACCCAGTGACCTGGGACAAATATATACCACCCCCGCTGGGTGCCTCCAAGAGGCAATACTTCCCCTCTTGCAAGCACAGAGTCTGAGTGTAGCAAAAGCCTTTTAATAACAGAGAGAAACAATGTGGCATTATGTTGGGGAAACAGCACCACCAGGATTCATAACACAACCCATGAGCAAAAAACCCACCCCAAGCAAAATGGGGCATGTCCTTTCCTTTTGGTTCTTGGAGTCCAGCAACCCAGGAGTCCAACACCCCAAAAGTCTCTGTCCCTGGTCAGTGCAGCCCTAGAGTTTGAAAGTTTATCTGCAGAGTTTTACCTCCCAACCTGGGTGGAGATGGGGGGGGGGGGGGGTTAAGGGGCACCTTATGTGGTCCAAAGCTGATTGCCCCACCTCTCCATGGGGCTCTGCTCCACCAGCCGTCCCACGAATTGCTCTGCTCTGCCAGGCACCCCCATGAGCTGCTCCAGGCATCCCACAAACTGCTCTGCTCCAAGAGCCCCTCAGCTCACTATCCCGCAAACCGCTCAGCACTACATTTTCAGGCTCCCCAGCTACTTTACACAACACTCTGATTTCAGCTCTTAGCAAGTTTAGCTCTTTTGCGATTTCAGCTTGTAGTAGGGGAGCCTCTATACTAGTACACCATTGGCCCAAAGTGAGTTCAGCTCAGCAACCTGTAACTAGATGCCTAATGGAATCAAAATTAGCCCTGATATTGCACAGTGGAGAGAGGAGGAAGTACAATTAGCATATAAAGCCCTCACCATGGGGCCCATACTAGCAGGTATAAACACCTATCCCCAGCCTCTCTCCATTCACTGGGTTTTGGAACCCATGATCCTTGCCTAGCAAGTGCTGCTTCGTTGATGGTGAGTCCCTCTATCATAACAAAAGGCCAAGTACAGTTCCACTGTCCTTGATTCACATAATCAGGATAATAACAGTTTATTCCTGCCCCCATAACAGAGAAACTGGGGCTCCTACAGCAGCCAAAGTGACCATATAGGCAGGGTGGGTGTGCCTATGCAAATGAGATCAGCCCCTGAAGTTCTTTTCCACAACCCACCAGGATGTCAAGGTAGAGCTCATCCTGATTCTGCTTACATCCATAAAACTCAAATTGCTAAAAATAACCCTTGAAACATGAAATAAACACACAGAAACAAAAGCCCTAGTTATAGGCTAAAGCTTTCCAATGAAGTAAAGAGAATAGTTATATGAAATAAGGAAAATAAGTTGATGCCTAAGGTTCCTTGTTCACTGGTAGAAGCAAGTGGCTCTTTCTGTATTTCTTTACTACTGTCCCATGACAAAAATCAGCTCTAAGTCTGGCTTTGCAAACCCAGAGCCCAACCCACAAGGTCTGGCAACACCAGAGCCTGAACTCCCTGCTCCCTTTGTACTTTGGAGGGTTTAAGCACGTGTTCAACTGTATGCACCTGTGTTGTTCCACTGATGTCAAAGCGAAGCCCTTGCTTTGTGCTTTCCTTGATTGGGGCTGGTGAGCTCAGCATCTTGCAGAACTGAGCCCCAAATAAAAGGGATCAGTAATTTTCACTGGACTTCCATGTCTGGTCACAATTTTCCTAGTGTTACATAGGGCACATGTACTGGTCAAGGTGCAGGGCCTTTGCACACTGCGCAGAAACAGACCCTGCATTATACAATTGGTGATCCGGGGCATGATTTGTTGCTGATTTACCAGTACAATGAACTGAAGATAATCACAGGTGTCAGAGTAGCAGCCATGTTAGTCTGTATCCGCAAAAAGAAAAGGAGTACTTGTGGCACCTTTAGAGACTAACAAATTTATTTGAGCATAAGCTTTTGTGAGCTACAGCTCACTTCATCGGATGCATGCAGTGGAAAATACAGTGGGGAGATTTTATATACACACACAGAGAACATGAAACAATGGGTGTTACCATACACACTGTAATGAGAGTGATCAGGTAAGGTGAGCTATTACCAGCAGGAGAGGGGAAAAAACCCCAACCTTTTGTAGTGATAATCAAGATGGGCCATTTCCAGCAGTTGACAAGAAGGTGTAAGGAACAGTACGGGGGGGGGAAATAAATGTGGGGAAATAGTTTTACTTTGTGTAATGACACATCCACTCCCAGCCTTTATTCAAGCCTAATTTAATGGTATCCAGTTTGCAAATTAATTCCAATTCAGCAGTCTCTCATTGGAGTCTGTTTTTGAAGTTTTTGTTGTTGAAGAATTGTGACTTTTAGGTCTGTATTGAGTGACCAGAGAGATTGAAGTGTTCTCTGACTGGTTTTTGAATGTTATAATTCTTGACGTCTGATTTGTGTCCATTTATTCTTTTACGTAGAGACTGTCCAGTTTGACCAATGTACATGGCAGAGGGGCATTGCTGGCACATGATGGCATATATCACATTGGTAGATGCGCAGGTGAACGAGCCTATGATAGTGTGGCTGATGTGATTAGGCCCTATGATGGTGTTCCCTGAAACCTCTCCAGCGCATCATCAAGGATCTACAACCTATCCGGAAGGACGACCCATCACTCTCACGGATCTTGGAAGACAGGCCAGTCCTTGCTTACAGACAGCCCCCCAACCTGAAGCAAATACTCACCAGCAACCACACACCATGCAGCAAAAACACTAACCCAGGAACCTATCCTTGCAACAAAGCCCGTTGCCAACTCTGTCCACATATCTATTCAGGGGACACCATCATAGGGCCTAATCACATCAGCCACACTATCAGAGGCTCGTTCACCTGCGCATCTACCAATGTGATATATGCCATCATGTGCCAGCAATGCTCCTCTGCCATGTACATTGGGCAAACCGGACAGTCTCTACGTAAAAGAATGAATGGACACAAATCAGACGTCAAGAATTATAACTGTAAGCGGAGTCAGGATGAGCTCCACCCTGACATCGGGTAGTGAGTTGTGGCAAGTTGTGGAAAAGAACTTCAGGGGCTGATTCATTTGCATAGGCACACCTACCCCACCTAGCATGAGCCCATAGCTGCCCAAATGGTCACTTTGGCTGCTGTGGGATCCCCAGTTTCTCTGTTATTGGGGCAGGAAGAATAAATTGTTATCCTGATTATGTGAATCAAGGACAGTGGAACTGTGCTTGGCCTTTTGTTATGATGGAGGGACTCGCTATCAACTCTGTAGCACTCTCTAGGCAAGGGACATGGGTTCCAAAACTCAGTGACTTGAGAGAGAGGCTGGGTACAGGTATTAGTATGCCTGGGGGAAGTGTATCAGCTGCTGCTGGGAGTGGTATGAGGAGTGCCAGGAGTTGGGAGTCCTGGTGCTGCAGATCAGGTCTGATGACAACACCATTGTCACCCTGAGCACTAGGGCCATGCTGGAGAGGACCCTGAAGGTGGCCATACACTTGCTGTACGTAGAAACCCTGAAGTGTAAACCTGACCAGGGTAAAGCCTTCGAACTGACCAGCAAATGGGATGCTGGCAACCACTTCCTCGCCGGGGGCGGTGTCACCCATTTTGCCGACTGGGGTTCCTCTACCGTGCCCCGTTCAACTGTGTCCCGCTCAATGGAGCCATTTGCCACGGGAACCGAGACAAGTGTTGCAGGAAGTGCGGCTACTCCAACGAGACCCTGCCCCACGTCCTGTGCAGCTGCAAGCCCCACTTCAGAGCCTGGCAGCTGTGCCACAACGCCATCCAGAACCGCCTGGTGAAAGCCATCACACTGCACCTGGGGGAGGTTGCCATGAACTGCGCCATCCCCGGAACCGACAGCCAGTTGCGACCTGACGTGGTAGTCACCGACGAGGCCCAGAAAAAGATCATCCTCATCGACATCACGGTCTCCTTCGAGAACAGGACCCCGGCCTTCTGCGAAGCCCGAGCTCGTAAGCTGGAAAAATACGCCCCCCTGGTTGACACCCTGAGAGCGAAGGGCTACGAGGTGCAGCTGGATGCCCTAATTGTCGGAGCCCTGGGCGCTTGGGACCCCTGCAACGAGTGTGTGCTGCGGACCTGCAGGATCGGTTGACAGTATGCACGACTCATGCGGCGCCTCATGGTCTCAGACACCATCTGATGGTCCTGGGACATCTACATTGAACACATCACCGGCCACCGACAGTACCAGGAGGTGTGAGCCGGTATGACATCATGCATCAACTATGGGAAAAGGACTGAGAGACTTTTTCCAGTGGACCATATGAACTGGAACCATAAAGTCACTGAACATTAAATCCCACCAAATGAGGGTAGATCCATCCTCATCATCATATCCACTCATTTATACTCCACACCTGAACAGAGCCATTATTATGGACAACATATCCCCATATCTCAGTGTCTGTACTTTGACCCGTTAAACTTTTACCCCCAACTGGAGAGATTGCAGATTATGTATTCCTTACGCCACTCGCTCCTAAACTGAATTTTGTACCCCTTGATAATCTGTATCTTATTCCCTGATAACCAGAAACTTCTATGCTTAAACTCTGTACCGTTTTCTTTTTACTTCAACCTTATCTTAATAAAATTATTTATATCTGGTGGTATGGGCTCCGTGGTGAGGGCCCTGTATGCCAGTTGCACTTCCTTTTCTATCTACTCTGGAATGTCAGAGCTAATTTTGATTCCATTAGGAGTTTAGTTACAGGCTGCTGAACTGAATTCACTTTGGGCTGATGGTGCATCAGCACTGAGGCTCCCCTACTACAAGCTGAAATTGCAAAAGAGCTAAAATTACTAAGAGCTGAAATCACTGAGTGTTGTGTAAAGTAGTGGGGGAGCCTGAAGATACATTGTGGAGCAGTTTGCAGGACATCTGGCAGAGCGGAGAGGCTGGTGGAGTGGAGCTGGTTGTGGGATGGCTGGAGCAGCTCATGGGGGGGCTGGCAGAGCAGAGCGATTCGTGGAGAGGTGGGGCAATTGCTTCGGACCATGTAAAGTGCCCTTTAACCCTCCCACCTCCATCCAGGTTGGGAGGTAAAACTCTGCAGATAAATTTTTGAACTCTGGGGCTGCACTGACCAGGGACAGAGACTTTTGGGGTGTTGGACTTTTGGGACTTAGGGCGACTTTTGGTTTGCTGGACTCAAGAACCAAAGGGAAAGGACATGGCCCAATTTGCTTGGGATGGGTTTTTGCTCATGGGTTGTGTTATGAACCCTGGTGGTGGTGTTCCCGCGACATAATGCCACATTGTTTCTCTCTGTTATTAAAAGTCTTTTGCTACACTCAGACTCGGTGCTTGCGAGAGGGGAAGTATTGCCTCTTAGAGGCGCCCAGCGGGGGGTGGTATATATATATATATTTGTCCCAGGTCACTGGGTGGGGGTTCAAGCCGGTTTTGCATTGTGTTATTGGAATGGAACCCCTAGATACTGATACCCCTTGTTGCTGCCAACTCTGATGGGCAGAAGGATTACATAACATTCAAAAACCAGTCGGAGAATACATCAATCTCTCTGGTCACTTGATTACAGACCTAAAAGTCACAATTCTTCAACAAAAACTTCAAAAACAGATTCCAAAGAGAGACTGCTGAATTGGAATTAATTTGCAAATTGGACACCATTAAATTAGGCTTGAATAAAAACTGGGAGTGGATGTGTCATTACACAAAGTAAAACTATTTCCCCATGTTTATCTCCCCCCCCCACTGTTCCTCACACCTTCTTGTCAACTGCTGGAAATGGCCTATCTTAATTATCACTACAAAAGGTTGTTTTTTTTTCCCCTCTCCTGCTGGTAATAGCTCACCTTATCTGATCACTCTCCTTACAGTGTGTACGGTAACACCCATTGTTTCATGTTCTCTGTGTATATAAAATCTCCCCACTGTATTTTCTACTGCATGCATCCGATGAAGTGAACTGTAGCTCACGAAAGCTTATGCTCAAATAAATTTGTTAGTCTCTAAGGTGCCACTTTTTTTCTTTTTGAAGATAATCAAACTGTTCAGAGTGTAAGACAGCAGTGAATTGGGCTCTGTATTTTAGAAACTGACAATGCCAATGGCAGATGGGAAACCGTTATCTCCAGTTGTTTGGTGCAGAAAGTGCCTCTTTCATTACTTAAAAATCAGTTTGCTGGTTAAGCAAATAGAAATGAAAGAGGAATATTTGGTCTGAACAGGCGATGAATTGAGTGTAGCTCTGAAAAGAAGTGGAAAAAATCAGAAAAACGTATCTCAGTGAAATAAATGCTCTCTATGAACTGGCTGTCCGAGAGCTGTGGCATTTCTTTTTTTGAAGAACGTGTGAGCTTGTGGGTTTTTTCTCTTTTTTTTTTTTTTTTTTTAAAAAAAGAACCTTTGCAGAGACAGACATTCAGAATGACTTTGAAAAAGTCATTTCACTGAGTGAGTTAAGGGATTTCACTGTAACTTTATCCTCAAAGGATAAACGTACTTAATATTTTCAGTGTCCTTGAGCAGCCCTGCCTAGTTTTGTAGCAGGTGCCAAGGGATCTAAACCTTAAGGAAGTGTGGTGTCAGAGACAAGTTTTATTGATAACTCTGAATTATACCTTCCTTGTGGAAAGTCCCCTCCAGTGAATTGTATTTGTACATACTTGTGATGTGATATTAATGATAAAACATTTAATGTTAATTCTGTGAGAGCTTGGGGAAAGGACCCCTCCCAAAAAAACCCAACAACAAACAACCACCTTTATTTGGTGAATTAGTTTTCTCATTATTTAAAGAGACAGCACCTGGTCCTACAGAAAACTTAAAGACATGAAAATATTACAATGAAAGATGGAAACTAGATGTAAAATATATTTGCTCTTTCTCACGGATCTGACAAAAGTATAAAGGCTCAGAAGAAAACTGCAGGTATCTGACGGCTCCTTTGTGGCCACTTGGAGATGAGAGTAATAATACATCACATTTCCATAGTGACTTTCACCCCAAGATCTCAAAGGCCTTTACAACCAATAATTAGCTAACACCCCTTCTTTGTAAGCTAGGGAAGTGTTACTCAGTAAACTGAGGCCCAGAGAAGCTCACAGTGGGTTAGCGGCGGGCCCAAGTAAAACCGATGCATCCCGGTTCTCTCTTTGGCACTCTGATGATAACAGCATCGTCCCTAAAGTATGTCTCGGGAGTCGCAGCGGAGCTGCTGAGGAGTCCATAATCCCTGCCCCCCGAGCCATCATGGGATGGATGATTGTATGACACTGATCTGGCTCTGGCTAACAGGTGCAGGAAAGCGCTGTCAGATGGGATGGCTTTGGGCAAGAACATCCTTCCCTGCTTGGAGCAGAAGTGCAGAGGGGTCAGCGAAGCTCTGTCTGCCAGTGGGTGAAAGAGGAGAAGGCTAGTTCTACCCCTGCAAATGACCTGTCAGAGGAAGAATCTAGTTGCTGTTTTCCTTTAAAGCTTTTTGTGCCATCTGTGTCAATGGCTGTGTGGTTCATTCAGAGCCGGTGTTTGTGGGGGTGTGCGGGGGAGACGCTGTCAGGAGGAGCGTTTAAAGCGGCCCATGGTGTTTATTCAAGCCAGCTGTAATGGGTCTGCTTAAGAGAAACCTGAAAAGGATGTTAAACTGTGGCATAAAAGGCGCATCCCCTTTTGCTCTGCACCACCGGACCTCATCCTTCCCTTCACGAAAGCTTGTGCTCTGCCCATCCCTGGCATAGCCCAGCCGGTCCCCAGGAAAAGGGAAACTGGGGGCTCTTTGAGCAGGTGAAATATTTAAAAGTTGTGTAATAAAATATTAAAATTCTGTGACTTGTGTTTTCCTTTGATTAGTTACCAGCTTGTACGATTGCAGCTTTTTAAGGGCTGCAGATCCTGGTAAGGAAACTCTGAAAGCCCCTGTAAGTGCTCTGTGTTTTTATTTAACATCAAAAGAGTCTTTGAAATGCTGAGTGCTGCAGAGGAATCACAGTATTTATGAAACCCCAAGGTGGATCACCTCAAAGACCGCAGCTACCTAGAAAATAATGGGCTGTAATGTATAAATTACAACAGGGTCTGAATGTCAGGAACTCAGAGTTCTTTTAACCCCTGGCGTATTCTTTCTAAGGGTATGTCTACACTACGAAATTAGGTCGAATTTATAGAAGTCAGTTTTGTAGAAAGCGTTTTTATACAGTCGAGTGTGTGTGTCCCCACACAAATGCTCTAAGTGCATGTAGTCGGCTGACTGTGTCCACAGTACCGAGGCAACCGTCGACTTCCTGAGCTTTGCACTGTGGGTAGCTATCCCACAGTTCCCGCAGTCTTCACCGCCCATTTGAATTCTGGGTAGAAATCCCAGTGCCTGATGGGGCTAAAACATTGTCGCGGGTGGTTCTGGGTACATATCGTCAGGCCCCCATTCCCTCCCTCCCTCCGTAAAAGCAAGGGCAGACAATCGGTTTGCGCCTTTTTTTCTTGAGTTACCTGTGCAGACGCCATACCATGGCAAGCATGGAGCCCGCTCAGCTAACCGTCACCGTATGTCTCCTGGGTGCTCGCGGACGTGGTACTTCATTGCTACACAGCAGCAGTTTATTGACTTTTGGCAGCAGACAGTGCGGTATGACTGGTAGCCATCGTTGACATAGTCCTGGGTGCTCTTTTAACTGGGCGCCTGGGCAAACATGGGAGTGACTCAGCCAGGTCCTTTCCCTTGTTTCGTCTCATGGCGATTGAGTCCTACCGGCAGTGCGCTGTCTTTTAATCTGCAGCTAGCAGAAGACGATGGCTAGTAGTTATACTGCACCGTCTTCTGCCGAGCACCCAGGAGGTGACGATGGCTAGCGGTCGTACTGCACAGTCTGTTGCCAGCAAGATGTATAAAGATAGATGAACGGTTTCAGAGTAGCAGCCGTGTTAGTCTGTATTCGCAAAAAGAAAAGGAGTACTTGTGGCACCTTAGAGACTAACAAATTTATTAAAGCATAAGCTTTCGTGAGCTACAGCTCACTTCATCGGATGCATTTGGTGGAAAAAACAGAGGAAAGATTTATATACACACACACACAGAGAACATGAAACAATGGGTTTATCATACACACTGTAAGGAGAGTGATCACTTAAGATGAGCCATCACCAGCAGCAGTGGGGGGAAAGGAGGAAAACCTTTCATGGTGACAAGCAAGGTAGGCTAATTCCAGCAGTTAACAAGAATATCAGAGGAACAGTGGGGGGTGGGGTGGGAGGGAGAAATACCATGGGGAAATAGTTTTACTTTGTGTAATGACTCATCCATTCCCAGTCTCTATTCAAGCCTAAGTTAATTGTATCCAGTTTGCAAATTAATTCCAATTCAGCAGTCTCCTTTTGGAGTCTGTTTTTGAAGCTTTTTTGTTGAAGGATAGCCACTCTTAGGTCTGTGATCGAGTGACCAGAGAGATTGAAGTGTTCTCCAACTGGTTTTTGAATGTTATAATTCTTGACGTCTGATTTGTGTCCATTCATTCTTTTACGTAGAGACTGTCCAGTTTGGCCAATGTACGTGGCAGAGGGGCATTGCTGGCGCATGATGGCATATATCACATTGGTAGATGCGCAGGTGAAGGAGCCTCTGATACTGTGGCTGATGTGATTAGGCCCTATGATGGTATCCCCTGAATAGATATGTGGACAGAGTTGGCAACGGGCTTTGTTGCAAGGATAGGTTCCTGGGTTAGTGGTTCTGTTGTGTGGTGTGTGGTTGCTGGTGAGTATTTGCTTCAGATTGGGGGGCTGTCTGTAAGCAAGGACTGGTCTGTCTCCCAAGATCTGTGAGAGTGATGGGTCGTCCTTCAGGATAGGTTGTAGATCCTTGATGATGCGTTGGAGAGGTTTTAGTTGGGGACTGAAGGTGATGGCTAGTGGCGTTCTGTTGTTTTCTTTGTTGGGCCTGTCCTGTAGTAGGTGACTTCTGGGTACTCTTCTGGCTCTGTCAATCTGTTTCTTCACTTCAGCAGGTGGGTATTGTAGTTGTAGGAATGCATGATAGAGATCTTGTAGGTGTTTGTCTCTGTCTGAGGGGTTGGAGCAAATGCGGTTATATCGTAGCGCTTGGCTGTAGACAATGGATCGAGTGGTATGATCTGGATGAAAGCTAGAGGCATGTAGGTAGGAATAGCGGTCAGTAGGTTTCCGATATAGGGTGGTGTTTATGTGACCATCGCTTATTAGCACCGTAGTGTCCAGGAAGTGGATCTCTTGTGTGGACTGGTCCAGGCTGAGGTTGATGGTGGGATGGAAATTGATGGCAATTTCCATCCCACCATCAACCTCAGCCTGGACCAGTCCACACAAGAGATCCACTTATAGATTCATAGATACTAAGGTCAGAAGGGACCATTCTGATCATCTAGTCCGACCTCCTGCACAGCGCAGGCCACAGAATCTCACCCACCCACTCCTATGAAAAACCTCACCTATGTCTGAGCTATTGAAATCCTTAAATCATGGTTCAAAGACTTCAAGGAGCAGAGAAGCCTCCCTCAAGTCAACCATGCCCTATGCTACAGAGGAAGGCGAAAAGCCTCCAGGGCCTCTCCAATCTGCCCTGGAGGAAAATTCCTTCCGACCCCAAATATGGCAATCAGCTAAACCCTGAGCATATGGGCAAGATTCACCAGCCACATACTACAGAAAATTCTTTCCTGGGTAACTCAGATCCCATCCATCTAATATCCCATCTCAGGGGATTTGGCCTATTTACCCTGAATATTTAAAGATCAATTACTTACCAAAATCCCATTATCCCATCATACCATCTCCTCCATAAACTTATCAAGTAGAATCTTAAAACCAGATAGATCTTTTGCCCCCACTGCTTCCCTTGGAAGGCTATTCCAAAACGTCACTCCTCTGATGGTTAAAAACCTTCGTCTGATTTCAAGTCTAAACTTCCTGGTGGCCAGTTTATACCCATTTGTTCTTGTGTCCACATTGGTGCTGAGGTTAAATAATTCCTCTCCCTCTCCTGTATTTATCCCTCCGATATATTTATAGAGAGCAATCATATCTCCCCTCAACCTTCTTTTAGTTAGGCTAAACAAGCCAAGCTCCTTAAGTCTCCTTTCATAAGAGAACAGGGCTATTCACGTTCCTAAGATTTACCTAAGTAAAGTGATGCAGTGAAAGTAGGGGTACAGCTTGTGTATATGCACACGCACTTCTACACATATAATAGCAACATTAAAAAATACAGATAAGCACCAGCCATCCCCCTATATTCAACAATCTAGACATTAATTGCCTCATTTCTGAAAGGCATCATGGGAAAGGTGAGTTTTGAATTCAGATTTGAAGGAAGAAAGGGTAATGGCTTTACACGCAAGGTCAGAGAAGGCATCCACATGAGAGGCAGCATAGGAGGCATGAAGAGGTTTGCATGAGAAGCTGGCATAAGGGTTGACGACAAGGCTGGCATAACTGTTAGAAGAGAGATGAGAGAAGAGACAAAAGCAGACCAGCAGGAAGAGGCAAAGTTGTGAAGGGGCAATATTCTTCAGCACCTTTATCAAAAAGCTATTCTGAAATACAGATAAGCTTAAATTATAATGTTTGAAAAAAATATTTGAAAGGATTTTTATTTCAGTCCACCATCTTTTAAGTTGTCATTTATTCTTATTCCCATTATTTCTATCTGTATTAACCTACCATCCAGTAACAAACCCAACTCTATTTTGATTTGTGCACAATAAATCAAGGTAATCACACTGTAATTTTTCTTTTTCCTTTCTTTTAACCAAATAAAATAATAATAATAAAAGAACATTACAGTGTAGAGCCACCTGGCTGATGCAATGAGGCAAAGAAAAAAAAATAAGCCTGGCAAAGCCAGATAATGCTGTGTTCCTAAAATGCTTAGAGCAAAGGGCAAGCACTTCACTTTCCAGAAACTGAAATATATAAATACGGCATATTTTCTCCACAATCACCAAAGAGGAGAAACACGCTTTTACACTTCCTGGACACTACGGTGCTAATAAGCGATGGTCACATAAACACCACCCTATATTGGAAACCTACTGACCGCTATTCCTACCTACATGCCTCGAGCTTTCA
This sequence comes from Dermochelys coriacea, assembly GCF_009764565.3. Lineage (NCBI taxonomy): Eukaryota > Metazoa > Chordata > Testudines > Dermochelyidae > Dermochelys > Dermochelys coriacea. The sequence continues at coordinate 127,544,882 of NC_050073.1, forward strand.
TCCAGATCATACCACTCGATCCATTGTCTACAGCCAAACGCTACGATATAACCGCATTTGCTCCAACCCCTCAGACAGAGACAAACACCTACAAGATCTCTATCATGCATTCCTACAACTACAGTACCCACCTGCTGAAGTGAAGAAACAGATTGACAGAGCCAGAAGAGTACCCAGAAGTCACCTACTACAGGACAGGCCCAACAAAGAAAACAACAGAACGCCACTAGCCATCACCTTCAGCCCCCAACTAAAACCTCTCCAACGCATCATCAAGGATCTACAACCTATCCTGAAGGACGACCCATCACTCTCACAGATCTTGGGAGACAGACCAGTCCTTGCTTACAGACAGCCCCCCAATCTGAAGCAAATACTCACCAGCAACCACACACCACACAACAGAACCACTAACCCAGGAACCTATCCTTGCAACAAAGCCCGTTGCCAACTCTGTCCACATATCTATTCGGGGGATACCATCATAGGGCCTAATCACATCAGCCACACTATCAGAGGCTCGTTCACCTGCGCATCTACCAATGTGATATATGCCATCATGTGCCAGCAATGCCCCTCTGCCATGTACATTGGCCAAACTGGACAGTCTCTACGTAAAAGAATGAATGGACACAAATCAGACGTCAAGAATTATAACATTCAAAAACCAGTTGGAGAACACTTCAATCTCTCTGGTCACTCGATCACAGACCTAAGAGTGGCTATCCTTCAACAAAAAAGCTTCAAAAACAGACTCCAAAAGGAGACTGCTGAATTGGAATTAATTTGCAAACTGGATACAATTAATTTAGGCTTGAATAGAGACTGGGAATGGATGAGTCATTACACAAAGTAAAACTATTTCCCCATGGTATTTCTCCCTCCCACCCCACCCCCCACTGTTCCTCTGATATTCTTGTTAACTGCTGGAATTAGCCTACCTTGCTTGTCACCATGAAAGGTTTTCCTCCTTTCCCCCCACTGCTGCTGGTGATGGCTCATCTTAAGTGATCACTCTCCTTACAGTGTGTATGATAAACCCATTGTTTCATGTTCTCTGTGTGTGTGTATATAAATCTCTCCTCTGTTTTTTCCACCAAATGCATCCGATGAAGTGAGCTGTAGCTCACGAAAGCTTATGCTCTAATAAATTTGTTAGTCTCTAAGGTGCCACAAGTACTCCTTTTCTTTTTTTTAAAGATAGATGAAGTGACTCAAAACAAGAAATAGATCAGATTTGTTTTGTATTTATTTTCTCCTCCCTCCCTCTTTGAAATCAATGGCCTGCTAAACCCAGTTTTGAGTTCTATCCTTGAGGTTTTGAGTTCTATCCTTGAGGAGGCCATTCAATTACTCGCAAAGCCACCCCCTTTGTTGATTTTAATTCCCTGTAAGCCATGTTGTCAGTCGCCCCTCCCTCCATCAGGGCAACAGCAGACAATCGTTCCGCGCCTTTTTTCTGGGCAGACACCATACTGTGGCAAGCATGGAGCCCGCTCAGATCACTTTGGCAATTAGGAGCACATTAAACACCACACGCATTATCCAGCAGTATATGCAGCACCAGAACTTGGCAAAGCGAAACGTGCGAGTAGGCGACATCAGCGCGGTGACGAAATTGATGAGGACATGGACACAGACTTCTCTCAAAGCACGTGCCCTGGCAATGTGGGCATCATGGTGCTAATGGGGCAGGCTCATGTGGTGGAACATCGATTCTGGGCCCAGGAAACAAGCACAGACTGGTGGGACCGCATAGTATTGCAGGTCTGGGACGATTCCCAGTGGCTGCGAAACTTTTGCATGTGTAAGGGCACTTTCATGGAACTTTGTGACTTGCTTTCTCCTGCCCTGAGGCACAAGAATAGCAAGATGAGAGCAGCCCTCACAGTTGAGAAGCGAGTGGCAATAGCCCTGTGGAAGCTTGCAACGCCAGACAGCTACCGGTCAGTCGGGAATCAATTTGGAATGGGCAAATCTACTGTGGGGGCTGCTGTGATGCAAGTAGCCAATGCAATCAAAGATCTGCTGATATCAAGCATAGTGACCCTGGGAAATGTGCAGGTCATAGTGGATGGCTTTGCTGCAATGGGATTCCCTAACTGTGGTGGGGCCATAGACGGAACCCATATCCCTATCTTGGCACCGGAGCACCAAGCCAGCGAGTACATAAACTGCAAGGGGTACTTTTCAATGGTGCTGCAAGCCCTGGTGGATCACAAGGGACATTTCACCAACATCAACGTGGGATGGCCGGGAAAGGAACATGACGCTCGCATCTTCAGGAACTCTGGTCTGTTTCAAAAGCTGCAGGAAGGGACTTTCTTCCCAGACCAGAAAATAACTGTTGGGGATGTTGAAATTTCTATAGTTATCCTTGGGGACCCAGCCTACCCCTTAATGCCATGGCTCATGAAGCCATACATAGGCAGCCTGGAGAGTAGTCAGGAGCTGAGCAAGTGCAGAATGGTGGTAGAATGTGCATTTGGATGTTTAAAAGCGCGCTGGCGCAGTTTACTGACTCTGTTAGACCTCAGTGAAACCAGTATTCCCACTGTTATTACTGCTTGCTGTGCGCTCCACAATATCTGTGAGAGTAAGGGGGAGATGTTTATGGTGGGGTGGGAGTTGAGGCAAATCGCCTGGCTGCTGGTTACACACAGCCAGATACCAGGGCGGTTAGAAGAGCACAGGAGGGTACGGTGTGCATCAGAGAAACTTTGAAAACCAGTTTCATGAGTGGCCAGGCTACGATGTGAAAGTTCTATTTGTTTCTCCCTGATGAAACCCCCCGCCCATTGGTTCACTCTACTTCCCTGTAAGCCAACCACCCTCCCCACCTCCCTTCGATCACCACTTGCAGAGGCAATAAAGTCATTGTTGCTTCACATTCATGCATTCTTTATTAATTCATCACACAAATAGGGGGATAATACCAAGGTATCCCAGGAGAGGTGGTGGAGGAGGGAAGGACAAGGCCACACAGTACTTTCAAAGTTTAAAACTTTAAAACTTATTGAATGCCAGCCTTCTGTTACTTGGGCAATCCTCTGGGGTGGAGTGGTTGGTTGGCCGGAGGCCCCCCCCACCGCGTTCTTGGGCATCTGAGTGAGGAGGCTATGGAACTTGGGGAGGAGGGCAGTTGGCACAGGGGCTGTAGCGGCGATCTGTGCTCCTGCTGCCTTTCCTGCAGCTCAACCATATGCTGGAGCCTATTAGTTTGATCCTCCAGCAGCCTCAGCATTGAATCCTGCCTCCTCTCATCACGCTGCTGCCACCTTTCAGCTTCAGCCCTCTCTTCAGCCTGCCACTTACTCTCTTCAGCCCACCACCTCTCCTCCCAGTCATTTTGTGCTTTCCTGCACTCTGACATTGCCTCCAAGCATTCGTCTGTGCTCTGTCAGTGTGGGAGAACAGCATGAGCTCAGAGAACATTTCATCACGAGTGTGTTTTTTTCGCCTTCTAATCTTTGCTAGCCTCTGGGAAGGAGAAGATCCTGTGATCCTTGAAACACATGCAGCTGGTGGAGAAAAAAAAAGGGACAGTGGTATTTGAAGAGACACATTTTATAGAACAATGGGTACACTCTTTCACGGTAAACCTTGCTGTTAACATTACATTCATAGCACATGTGCTTTCATTACAAGGTCGCATTTTGCCTCCCCCCACCGCGTGGCTAACAGCGGGGAACATTTCTGTTCAGCCATAGGCAAACAGCCCAGCAAGAACGGGCACCTCTGAATGTCCCCTTAAGAAAAGCACCCTATTTCAACCAGGTGACCATGAATGATATCACTCTCCTGAGGTTAACACAGAGAGATAAAGAACGGATGTTGTTTGAATGCCAGCAAACATACACTGAAATGCTTTGTTCTACAGTGATTCCCGAGTACGGGCTACTGGCCTGGAGTGGTAAAGTGTCCTACCCTGGTGGATGGAATAAGGCTGCCCTCCCCAGAAACCTTTTGCAAATGCTTTGGGAGTATATCCAGGAGAGCCATGAATGCCAGGGCAAATTAATCATTAAACATGCTGGCTTTTAAACCTTGTATAGTATTTTAAAAGGTACACTCACCAGAGATCCCTTCTCCACCTGGAGGGTCCAGGAGGCATCCTTCGGTGGGTTCGGGGGGTACTGGCTCCAGGTCCAGGATGAGAAACAGTTCCTGGCTGTCGGGAAAACCGGTTTCTCCACTTGTTTGCTGACAGCTATCTACAATCTCATCATCATCGTCTTCCTCGTCCCCAAAACCTGCTTCCGTGTTGTCTTCATCTCCATTGAAGGAGTCAAACAACACGGCTGGGGTAGTGATGACTGAACCCCCTAAAATGGCATGCAGCTCATCATGGAAGTGGCATGTTTGGGGCTCTGACCTGGAGCGGCAGTTGGCCTCTCTGGTTTTCTGGTAGGCTTGCCTCAGCTCCTTAAGTTTCAGGCGGCACTGCTTCGGGTCCCTGTTATGGCCTCCGTCCTTCATGCCCTGGGAGATTTTCACAAATGTTTTGGCATTTCGAAAACTGGAACATAGTTCTGATAGCACGGATTCCTCTCCCCATACAGCGATCAGATCCCGTACCTCCCGTTTGGTCCATGCTGGAGCTCTTTTGCGATTCTGGGACTCCATCATGGTCACCTCTGCTGATGAGCTCTGCATGGTCACCTCTGCTGATGAGCTCTGCATGGTCACCTGCAGCTTGCCACACTGGCCAAACAGGAAATTGAAATTAAAAAGTTTGCAGGCCTTTTCCTGTCTACCTGGTCAGTGCATCTGAGTTGAGAGTGCTGTCCAGAGCGGTCACAATGGAGCACTCTGGGATAGCTCCCAGAGGCCAATACCGTCTAATTGCATCCACAGTACCTCAAATTCAACCCAGCAAAACCAATTTCAGCTCTAATCCCCTTATCGGGGATGGAGTGAGGAAATCAATTTTAAGAGCCTTTTAAGTCGAAAAAAAGGGCTTCATCATGTGGACGGGTGCAGGGTTAAATCGATTAAACGCTGCTAAATTCGACCTCAATGCCTAGTGTAGACCAGGGCTTAGGAGATTCAGGGTTTGTCTTTTTTGAAGGGTGCTCTCAACACCCTAGCAGCTGTTCTCTCTATGGTCTTGTTCACTCTTGCTTTGTCATTTCAAGGTATTTTCCCAGTTTGAAAGGGGGCAGCTGAGCCATGCATGAAGGCTGCCAGTGTCATTCAATAAAAGAGAAGTTATGGGATGTTTTGCAGAATTGAGGAAGGTGCTACAGCTGGTGGGAAAGAGACAGAGTCAATTCAAAATGTGTTTGGCATCTATGGTCTCAAGTAGGTGTTTGCTATGAGGATTTGAGAGGGGAGTGGACAGAATTCCAGCGGAGAAGCAAGGCCACCAGGCATGCGAGTCTGAGATGTGACCGACCACCTGGAGTCCAGGCTGGCACTGCTGGCAGTTACAGAGGAGTCTGGCGGAGTTTGGCACATCCCTGCTGCCATTCCACTGACACATGGCTCTGGAGTCCAATGGCTTTGGAACATCACTGATCGAGCCCTGCGTTGGAGCTCGGACCATGTCCAGTGGCTGGTCACAGCGAGTTCTCCTGGGGGCCCTGGAGGGAGAGCAATGGCTGCAGCACTATGGAAGGAAGGGGATCTCTTTCTGTCTCTGTTGGGGAACTTGTTTCAACGCTGGCGCTCTAGTCTGCTTGGATGAGAGTTCCTCTTGGTGTGGATGAAAGTGGGCTTTGCGCTGAGGATGCTGGTGACCCAAGGCAATTACTACTCGCTGAGCAGCTCTTTGGTGCTGGCAAGTCCAAACGGGACTGTGATGCTTTCAGCGCAGATGTCTGGGGAGAAGACAGAGTTCTCCATCCAGCAGGAGAAGGGCTGGCTGTAGTCAGAGTTGAGCACTATTCTGGTTGAGCTGGTGAGCACTCAGAGGTGAGAGAGCCTTTGGACAAGGGGAATGCTGACGTGGTGAGAGATGGTGGTTATTACTGGGCCAGACACTCCATTCCACCATATGGGGTTGTCAAAATGGTGGTGGGGTTACTCTAAAGACATACTGATGTGAACATTTAAGCTGTGCTATTCACTGTGTCTGAGTCCCTCTGCAGCAACAAGATTATAGGGCCAATCAGTCTATGGGGCATGAATCTGACCCTGTCAAAATGGCTGCAAATCACACCAATAGGGGACTCATTGTGGTTGCACAGATGCAACAGCAGGAAAATTTGGCCCAAATCCAGATAGGAAGAGTGTCTTTATGAATGTGTGGGGAGGGTCAGTGTCCATTACCTCCTGATAATGAGGTGACCAAACCTGATAAGGTGGCTTCATTGGAAATATTGCTCAGATTTCTTGCAATGGTATCACTTGTGGGTTTGGTATGGTTTCTCTTAGAAAAGTTTCCATCTATGTTGTGAGTGAGGTTTAGGTCTGTAGGTCCCTTACTTTTCTTGAGTCAGCATCTTGTTTCTTTATTCCCCTGCTCAGCAACTTCAGTAGTAAGGAATGACTTATTGGAACTTCATAGGAAGAAAGTTAGGAGCCTGTGACTTGATCAGAAGTGAAGGAAGAGCCAGGCAGTCTAGTAGCAGTCTAAAGAAACAACAGAAAGTTGGATGAAAGAAAGAAAGACCTTGCACTGCCTACACATACAATATTTTTTTATCTACAAAGTCTCAGAAGATTGTAGCTCTTGGGTTTTATACTCATGTCAAAGACAGACTCTTACTTAAAAATCCCCCACAACATCCTATAGCTTTTCTTTTCTTTCTTTTATTCAGGATCAGTGGAGGGGTGGAAAAGGTTAGTGATTATACTGATTGTCCCAAGCTTCAGGAGACAGAGCTGAATTTGAAATGATTTAGGGGCAAAACCATACAGTGCCTCATTACTTAGGAAACTGACCCTTCTCACATCTGGTGTAAATGAGCTCTGAAAACACTCTCCATTCCATTACCTTGTTAGTTCCTAATATCGGATGCTAATAAGAATTGAAATGCAATACAGCTTGGGCTGGCAGCAATAAATGAAAGTTCTTCCATTACGGTGTACTGTAACTTCACAGCATACACAATCACTGCTTACAGTCTACTAGTGGTTTCCTAGTGTGGTGTCTGACCAGCACATTCAATCTGACAGGGGTTTTTCCTGTTATTTAAATGAGCTTTTCAGTATGAGCTCAGGGCAGTAGAATGAGTAATAAATCAACTCTTCAGAACCACACCTTTTCTGGACAAGCACAAATATTTCAGCAGGAGATGCTGTAATGGAGCATGGTTCCTGAAAGACAGCAGCAAATCGGAGGAGAAACAGGAAGAAGTCAACAAATACTGGGCCAAAGCTTCGTTAGTTCCAGACACTTTTTAAACGGACGCTGAAATATTTTTATTTACTACTTCTGTTCTTGTTCTTTGTTCTTGTGGGTTTTTTATTATTTTCTCTGGAGTTTGGACCTTGACTATACCTTGACCAAGAAATCTGGACCTTGACTAAAATAATTGGCTATCCCTGTGATGATGGGTGATGCTGGAAAGATGATAAATTGCGGAGTCATGTGATAAACAAATGGTATCACATGTTTGGTATCATGTGATACCTGTCACTTTCATAAGTGTGGAATGTGTTTTGTGCAGGAGAGATCTCTTGATGTATTTCACAATTAATTGACAAGATGGATAGGCCCCTAACCCAGCTCTTTGCTGACAGGGAATTGCCATGAATTTCTGCCAAGGTCCACTCTTTGTTTGAAATTATAGATACCAGGAGGTGGCGAGGTGCAGTAGTTGGTTCTTTGGCATGGATTTGCTTCAGAACATTCACATAACAATAATCCAGCTTTGCATTATGGGCCTGTGTAGAACAGCAAAGACTGAGTCATCTGGATGTCAGTGTGGGGATCTGTTTTGCAATTCATGTCAGGCTGTTCACTTGCTGATGAGACTTTTCTGGTTTTAATGGAAATCAGACAAAAGGATTTTAAACTGCAAAGGAATGTAACATGTATCCCTGTGACATCTGACATGCTAATTTTATGGAAATAGATTAATTACAAATGCCATTTCTGTAGGCTTAATTTACTATCATAAGGTCATTGCTAAAGCATAAAGAAGCTGAGGAGATTGTACAGAATAATAATGCAACCATAGGAATGATCAAGCAGTGAATCACAAGTTGCAACAGAAAGGGATGGAGTTCAACTTGAAGTTTTCCTGACTCCAATACTTGAAGCATTTTCAGGCTGTTTGTTGAAGCTGGTGCCTGCACTGAACTCTACAGCTGGGATTTCCAAAGCTGCAATAGGATCTGGATGTTCAGTCCCAATTAAAACTAATAGCTGGGAGTCCACATCCCTTGGACAGCTTTGACAATCTCAGCCTACAAGTTTTAGATGCATTTGCTGATCCATATTTCAGCAAAACATGGCAGAGTCCAGTTGTGTTCACTTCAGAGTGCACTACAGGGCAAGGATGGCTCTTCTCTGGAGGCAGGCAAACGACTCTTTTTGGAGTCCTATCTCACGGCTTGCACTCAGGCAGAACTTGCATTTACTTCAGCGTGTATTCGTCTATTTTCAGCCGTGCTGGGTTCTCTGTCTCTTTGTAAATAAGGGAGCAATGGACACCGTACAGATTCAACACATACCACTCCTGCTCTTATTTGAGGGAATTGCAAGGGGAATCAAACAGGAGGGGCGCCTCACAGTCACAAGAGGGCAGCATATTGATTCCCTTCTGCATCAGATGTGCACCTATTTAGGGAGTGGTTTAGTCACTTCTCCTGCAGTTGCCCAAACCGGGCCCTGTGTGACAACTGTAGTGTTATCAATAACTCCAATGGAGGCAGGGTTTCTGGTGAAGTGTTATGTTAGTGTTCTTCTCCTGCGTAGACAAGCCTGGAGCTCTTAGCCTTCATACAGTGAAGACTCATGTGGCCTCCTATGCTCAGAATCTGAAAGAATGTAAACAAGTCCCACAAAGCATTTGCCTTTGGCCAAAAAGGGGAAGAAGAGATTGCGCCTTCTCCCACCTGCAAAAGCTTCAAGCACCTTCTGGATACCAAAACCCACAATTGCCTTTGGTGCCAAAAGCCCCCGGTGCCCCTTCCCTGTGACAACTTTGACAATTGCAGCCATGCATGGTCAACACAAAACGATCCAGCTCACTGTACAGTGAAAAGGAATATTCCTTGATTGAGATTAATTAATATTAGCCAGGTTTATGGTGGTAGCTGAGAATGAGGCCCCATTGTGCAGGGCACTGTGGCCACACATGGACAGTCCCTGGCCAGAAGAGCGGCCAGTCTAGACAGGTAGGGCAGAGAGAATAGGGGTGTGGGACACAAGCAGAGTGATCATTCGGTTGGTGGCAAAAGTCATGTCGGTGACAACTTTTTTGCAAGGGGCAGTTAGTGAGGAGGGGAGAAATTAAATTGAAACCCAAGGGCCGGTCCAGGGTGAAGGGGCCTGATCTGAGGAGAAGAGGCCAGGGAGGAAGGTGTGAGGAGCAGATGCGGAGTGAGGCTGAGGTGATGAGACTGAGGAAAGGGTGCGAGGGGTTTGGAGCAAACAGCCAATCAGAGCCAAAATTAGAAAATCTTATCAGCATCTGTCAGTCCCGGCTCGAGCTGCTCCTGCCACTTCAGTCTCTGGCTGGGTCTTCCCTGCAGGGCCTCTTCTCCAGGCCCTGGGGCTGGGGGAGTGGAGCCAGCACATGGGCAGCAGTGACCCAGGAGGCTGTGGGGTGTGTTCCTTGCCCAGTTCTCCCTGCTCATCAGGAACATCCATGGAGGTACCATGAGGAACAACCTGCTGTTTCTATGAACCCTGCTCACATCTGAGTCAGTGCAATCCCCCGATTTCAATGTTACCTGACATGGCCACAGAAATTTCAATATGCTACAGAATTCAGCATTGCTGGGCTTTAGAGAGCAGGGCCCCTGGACGCCAAACTCCGGTCCTGTGTGCTGCAGAGTAGCACTGTGTGGATTTAGCACAAGAAACAGCCACATCAAAGACTGTGTATGAAACGTGGGTTTCTGAGGGTAGTTAGTGGCTGCTGCTAAGAAACTGACTCTCTGCTCACCAGAGCAGCGTATGGTTCCCTCATCCTGGATTCCTCACTGCAAACAGGCCGCTAGTACACCTCCTTTTACCTTTTCCCCAGACAGGGGCAGAGATCTTACCTCTTTGAGATCCTGGGCATCTCAGACCCTTCCTTCCAGCTTTCCCCCCTTCCCAGACACAGGGTGAGACTGGGGAGAGAGGGTCCTGTCTCTCTTTTAACACTACCCAGCTGAGGAGCCGAATGGTCTGGTTAGTGGTTTGATCACCTACCCGTAGCTCCTCAGTGTGGCCCAACTGGGTGATGCTTACAAAGTGTACAGATTGATCAGCCAACTTTAGCATACTTGCTCTGTCACTGGTGTCTGCCTTATTTGAGTCCCAGCAAACAGAAGAGGCCTGATTTGAGAAAGTGGCCTCTCCTGGATGAGCTTCCAGTCATGCTGTGGGATGTCATGGCAGATACCTTTCAGAGGGGACTGGAGATCTCTGCTCAGTTTCACTATTGCTGTATTCCTAGAGAATGTTTACTCCACAGAAGAGAATTTATGAGACTGAAAGGATCTCGTTACTTGGGAAGGGACCATTCCAAAGCCTATTGGAGTCAGTGTGTCTCTTCCTGTGACTTCATTGGGCTTTACTGGCCTCAAGTGATAGTGTACTGATGTCACTCATTGCCAGGGGTTGAGGGTGGAGTGCAATCCTGATTCTTAGAGACACCGTTTAAATCTCTCCTCACTGGAGGGCAGTTTGAATTGTTGCAGAATTTGATCTGGATATTCTGTTGCAATGCAATTAATCTAAATCTTTTTAATAAAGCGTTAATGATAAAAGAGAGGGAGGCTGGCAGGCAATAAATTGCTACAATTTGCAAGAGCTTTCACACTGATTTCGAAGACATGTAGGAGTAATCGTGATAAATATTTCAGTCACCCAATATGAAAGAGTGGTGGTGAAGAGCCTCCATTTTGACAATTGTTGCAGAATTCTTTTCCTTCAGCTAGTTTGGGCCACATGCTACCACTGGCTTAATGGCATTGCCAGGGGGTCTTAGCCTGTATGTTTGAGAGAAGTATTCTTGGTTTCTTAGCTTCTTGCTTTTGTTACAGTTAACAAAAACCCCAGTCTTGGGAAGAGTCACTGGGTCTCCCTAATTCTGTCTTTGCTACTGAAAATCTTCACAGCTGTTAAGGCTCAAATTGCCCATCCCTCTGCTCCCTTATTCTTCCCTGTGTCGCACCGTGTGTTCCTGGCGGTCTCTCAGTCCTGGCTAGGTCGTGGGAGTCTGAAATGTGCACGCAACATTAGCTCCTTACCCTAAATCCACCTTTACAGATTCACTGTATTTCTTTGGAGTTTGCACAGGGATGTAAAGTTGCCAGACTGGAACAGACCAATGGGCCATTTGGTCCCACATATTGCCTGTGATTGAAACCATAGGCAGGCATAGCTTCCCCACAATGCATGTATGTTTGCAATCCCTGTGGGAGGATGCTCTTAGGCCTCCGTTCACCCTATCATATTCTTTTCCCCAAAGCATGTTCCTCTGGGATCTCCCCCAACTGCCTTCTCCTCCATGTGGCATTCTCCAGACCTGATCTCTCAGCCAGTTACCGTTCCCCAAGGGTCAGATTCCCCCGCTATACTTCTGCCCTGCATAGGGGTTGGAACGAGGGTCCACTGTCACAGCTGGTGGCCAGGTGTGGCGGTTGCACAGGGCTTTGTGTGTGTGGAGTGAATGTCACCCCAAGTGCCAGAAACAGGAGTTAATTATTTTTTCTGCCTTCTTTGTTGGCATTTCCCAGATGGACTGAAAATGAAACATTTGGGAAGGAAAAGCCTCTATGACAGGCTAGCCATGCAGGCTGGCTGGGGACTATTCCCTGGAGCTCTCTGCTCCTGGGTGCTGCTGGTGAAGCAGAGGATTGATGCAAAGAACACACAGCTGGTCTCTTCAATCTCTTTCTTTGGGAATGACATGACACCAGTTAATTTGCTCACATCCAGACTGAAAGTAGCTAAATGTGCTTTTGCACAAATCAGATTATGCAAAAAACTCCGCTACCTTAATTGCAGAACACACCGAAGGTAGAGGAAAGCAGCCCAGCGCGGGAAGAAAATTCATTCCTATGTAATTGGCAGAAATACTCATGAAATGAGGTTTCACTCAGTCTTGAGAATGGCAGTAGGAGCTGGGGTTGCCTGGCTTGAGTGAAAGTCTGAACCAGAGAGCAATACTTAAACAGCTGGGTGGATGCCTGTCCTTTAAATACAGCGTGATATCAGGTACCGTGTGCAGCTACATTAACGACAAAAGAGCCGTCTGATCTATGCTGCAGTTAGCTCGTTTGCTTTATTGTCGCGTGTGTTACCTCAATCTATTATCAATCTGTTAAACCCAGGGTACGTCTGCACAGCAAGTAACCGACTGTGGCCGTGCAACTCAGAGCCTAGGTCGACAGACTCGGGTGCACGGGGCTGGTGCTAAAAATAACTGTACAGACTTTGGGGCTTGGGCTCTGAAGCCTGAAGAGGGGGATGTGCTCCAGAGTCTGAGCGCCATCTGTGTAGAGTGAGCTTGAGCCTATTGGCCCCGGCTGTGAGACTCGCTGCTGCGAGCAGTGTAGAGGCACCGCCAGACACTAAATACAGAACCTAGAACTATTCCTGAAGGGGACTGCCCAGTTCAGGAAGACAGAGCATTTCATCTAGAGTCAAGGAGGTGGGCAAAATACAGCCCAGTTGTATGGAGACTGAAGGACATTTCTCCTCCTAAGTAGTTTTAAGATCGAGCTTGATAAGGGCAGGAAGGGGAGGCTGTGACAGGGTCACCTGCGATAGCAGGGGCCTGGACTCAGTGCTTCAGGAGGTGCTTTGCAGTCCTGTGTCCCTAAGTTCCAACTCTGTGTTGTTCTGGAGAAGTGGATCTGATGTTCTCTGGGACTGGTTCTCATATGTACGGGGTCAGGGCTCTGTCTCAGGAAAGCCACCATGTGCTGCAGCCCCAGGCTGCTGGTGCTCTCAGAGAAAATGTTGATTCTTGCCTTACTGGAAATGTCAGGAGCTGCATCAGAAAGGTAGGTGTATGGCTGAGTTCGGGCCTGCTTCCATCACCTGGGGTGGCTAGTCATTATTGAGGGAGGCCTTAGACTCTGGGTGGATTGAAACCAGATCTTGCACTTAGCTAGAAACAAAGCCCCCCTTCCCCCAACCCCACTGCTAAAGGGGAAGAGCGACTGAGTGGAGATGTACAGCTACTTGGATCTGTTGGCCAAAGTGGGATGTTGTTTACTGCAGGGAGTTAGGTTAAGGGGCTTATTTTAGAACATGCCATGCTCTGGCATAGTGCTTCATGCTTCTTTGTGTTACTCGTGGGGCATCAGTAAAACAGTGGCCCTTGTATTCCAATACTGCGTTTATATAAAGTGGGTTAGGAGGGCATATGGGAACCTGCCAGAGTTAATATAGGAACATGAATTGTCCACCTTGTGATTCTCCACTTGGATTACTGAGTGAAACGAAACTCTAGTTTGAATTTGGGCATGATGCCAGGGGACATGTAAGCTTCCCTTAATCTTGTTTGGGGCGCTGAGTGCTTGAAAACACTGAAAATAACAACAACTGTGCAGTAGATGGCAGCAAAGGTCTATTGCAAAAGAGTAATGTCTAGACGTTTCTCCTCAGAGGGAAAAGATAAAGCAATTTACACAGCATAACACTGTCTGGGCCTTAAATTAACCCATTTTGCAAGCATTTATTGCATGCCTTTCTGGAAAGAAAAAGCGGGACTTTTAGAATCTCTGTATAGATCTAATCCAGAAGAGTGCTCTTAGGTTTTGATTCTGTTACTAGAAACCTGAGTAGGGTTTGTTAACCTCAGAGACTAAATAGTGGGAGTATCCTGAGTTGTCAAATAGTCCTTATGTTTCTCCAGTTCTTTTAGTCAGAAAGAAGACTGGTGCCTTAAGGACAGTGGTGGATTACAGACGACTTAATAGCATCACCAGGAAGGACCATATCCTTTACCAAGGAGAGAGGAAGCTCAGTCTTTGTTTTCTGGATTCAAGCAGTTCACTGTTCTCGATTTGAAAACTGGGTACTACCAAATTGAGGTAGAGAAGGAGGATAGACCCAAAACAGCATTCACTGTGCCAGTGGGAAATTGGCAGTGCTATATGATGCCGCAAGGACTAGCCAATGCCCTTATGACATTCGAATGGATGATGGAACATGTTATGAAGGACATCAACCTCACGAAGTCATAGCATTCCTGGATGACTTGATGATATTCTCAGCTACCCTTGGAGAACATGAAGCAAGTCTAATGAAGGCTCTTCAAAGTTTGGTAGAATGTGGGTTGGAGTTTCCAACCCACATTCCAAGTGCAAGTTTTTTTTCAAGTGTTTGTTAAGTATTTGGGACATATGATCTGTATACAACCTAACTCTGACAAGTTGTCTGCTTTAAAGGATCGGCCAAGGCCACGGACTATAAGAGAAGTAAGGGCTTTCCAGGGATTCACACAATACTGTAGAAGCTTTGGAGAGAAATACTTGGCTATTACTAAGCCTATGATATCACTCCTCGGGGCAGAGTGAAAGAACAGAAGAAGAGATATCATGGTATAGGCAAAAGCTAATGGATCAATGGACTGACAGCTGTCAGGAAGCATTTGAAACCATAAAAGAACTATTAACAACTGTGCTCATCTTGGGGGTTGCTGACTGGAAGTTTCCAAATATATTATGTAGAAATGCCGGCTTGGCAGGACTGGCAGAGGTACTGTATCAAGAACAAGAAAGAAGACTCGGAATAATGGCATATGGCAGTTGAGGGATTGCATGCAAGTGAACAAAGCTGTCTTGTGCATAAACTTGAGTTCCTAGAACTCAAATGCTCTGTATCTGAAAAATTCCATGACTGTATATATGGAGTAAAGTTTGAGGTGACTGTCAACAAGCCTCTAACATAATTCTTACAAATGCAGAGTTGGATGCCACATCTCATTGATGTTTGGCAGCATTAGAAATTTATTCATCATCGGAGCTAATATGCATAGATTTCTTAGCATTAGAATCTGATGACTATGATACAAGGAACCTTTGTGTGGTGATTCATTATATTACTGGGAAAGGCCAAGCATGTCCTATTAAAGATCAAACAGCCAAAACTGTTGCTACTACTGCATGGGAAATTTTCCTTTGTCATCATGGTTTTCCAAAAAGAAGACACAGAGATCAAGGAGAAAACTTTGAATCAGAGTTAATAGCTGAGCTACGCACCCTAGTATGGGTGAAATAAAAAACTGCTCCTTATCACCCATGTGGAAACCCTGTAGAGTTATTCAACCAAACACTGTTGAGCTTGTGAGGGACCTTGGAGGATCGAGAAAAACTCAGTGGAGGAAGTATGTCAAACCATTGGTTCGTGCTTACAGTTGCTCCAGAAATGACGGAACTGGAGAGTCTCCATATTTCTTAATGTTTGGCACAGTCCATTATTGCCAATTGACTTGTGTTTTGAATTAAACTGCAAGGCAAATCTGAAATAACTCCTCAACAGTACATGAAAGATCTTAATGTAAGGGGACTGTTGCCCCCTTACTAACATTCAGTGGGGGTGTTTTGGTTGGCTAGCTTCCAGTACTAAAAGGGGAAGGGTCTATGGAAAATCAGGACCCTGAGACTGATAGTCCCCAGGAACAATGGGGAGAGGCCAATGCTCCAGGTCAGCCTGAATGACAGGGCGGGCAGGCTAATCAGGGAATCAGGAGGCCAGGGAGGTCCCGTCCTCCGTATGAGCTGGAATTGCCTGTGTCAGACAGAGTGGGGCCGAGCTAAGGAGAAAGCAGGGGCCCAAGCTAAGCTGGGGAGCAGAGCTGTGTCAGATCCAGAGGGACCAGAAAAGCAGCCCAGAGAGAGCAGACCTGTCCTGGGAGCAGAGCTGCAGCCCCAAAGCCAGAGGCACAGCCCAGGGAGAGCGGACTTGCCCTGGGAGCAGAGCTGCAGCAACCAGAGCTGGAGGGGCCAGAAAAGCAGCCCAGGAAGCAGGTCAGTGCTGGGAGCAGAGTCACAGAAGCAGCCTGCAGAGCAGACCTGTCCTGGGAGCAGAGCTGCAGCAACCAGAGCCAGAGGGGCCAAAGAAGCAGCCCAGGGAGCTGGAGGCAGAGCAGCAGCAGTGCAGAGACTGAGTGGTGGAGCTGGGGCTGGAGCAGTACAGAGCTGGGTGCGGTGAGCATCTGGGGAGAGCGAGGGAGACCCTGGGCAGCAGACCCAGCACAGGGAGACGCCTCAGCCAAGAGGCTCTGCAGGCCAGGCTTGGATCATAACCCCGACAGGGTGGGGACGACACTGGGAAGAAGGGTCCTGCCACTTAGAGCCTGAGAGCGTGTGGCCACCACCAGAGCAAGTGTCCAACCCGCAGCATCCCTGCAGCCCAGCCAGGGCCGGAGAAGGAGGCCTGGGACTGACAAGAAACAGCCTGTGAACAGCCCTGACGTTCCAGAGACGCTGTTTGTGATGTTCCCTGTCACAGAGCAGGGTGCTGTGTTTCCTTTAACCTTTCCCATTTTTCCTTATTCTTTTTCAAATTAATTGTTGATTAAATAACTTGCATTTGCTTTAACTTGTATGTAATGGTCAGTGGGTCAGAGAGGTGTCCAGTGCAGAGAGAGCCCCCCGGAGTGGGGACACCCTAGCCCCTGTCCTAGGTGACCACAGCACGGTTGGGGGTCGAGCCCCCCAGAATCCTGGGCCCCGCCTTGTCGACTCTCTTGAGGACTCTGCCAGACGGGAGAGTGGAAGGGGAGTCCTCAAGGCAAGGAGGCCACTGGGTAAAGGAAGTGGGAGAGAGGACTCGGATCCTTTCGCTAGCCCACTTCACCGGGGTAGTGCAGAAGCCAGGAAAGTTCCCCAGAAGAGCGGGACTATTCCCCCTCTTACATTAACAGAAAACTGAAGCATGTTTATGAGTTGGCAAGAAAAGAATCTGAGAAAAGTCAGAGAGCTAACGAGAAGATGGGACATGGAACTTAGGCTTTCACACGCATCTGAAGGTGACAGGCTCCTAGTTTGCAATCTCGACTTAAGAGGTAAATTTAGTGGATATATGGGAACCCTAGATATATGTTGTGGTCCAGCTACTGCAGGATATCCTTACTGTTTACATTGTGAAACCAGAAGATAGTAGTGCACCTGAAAGAACACTATGCTGTGATTTATTGAGGCCATGTGGTTTTTATTTCTACTACAGGAAAAGATGAACTTCAACTCAAAACAGTTCTGAAAATAACTTATCAGGAGGGAGCTGGTTTAACTCTTGGGGAGATAATCTCTCTGGATTGGAGGAAGCCAAAACAACTTTTGTATTGAATCCTGAAGCATCAGAATTTTACATCCGAAGATACTACTTTTTCATATGCCGTTAATACATGGCAACCAGATGCTGAATGCATAGTACTAATGAACTCGGATGACATTGTACCTTATGAACAAAGGGAGAGATTGTTAGATGTATCAGTAGAGTTCTCTTTGTACAATTAAGATGCTACTTTACCATATACACCCGGGGAAGAGTTTTCTGATATTCTTGTGGCATCTTAGAGACTAACAAATTTATTTCCGCATAAGCTTTCATGAGCTACAACTCACTTCATCGGATGCAACTGTAGCTCACAAAAGCTTGTGCTCAAATAAATTTATTAATCTCTAAGGTACCACAAGTACTCCTTTTCTTTTTTTGCGAATATAGATTAACACGGCTGCTACTCTGAAATCTGATATTCTTATTGAATTTCAAGTAAAAGAAGCAGATACAGAACAAAATGCAACACAGAATCCAGAATCAGCTAAGGAAGTTGTAGCTGAGAATTTGCTTCACAGGTGACAGGGGAAAAAGTCTTATGCCAGTGAAAATTCAGGACTATGTACATAGCCTCTCATGCCCCATACTTATGGTACAACATGGGCATGAATAGCGGCTTCGTTAGCATTATTAACTGACATAGTAGAACCTAATGTGATTGGTCAACATTTTACAGGGCTGTGGGAGACGCCAGTGGTCCAGGAGGGGAGAATGGAACCCATGCTGTTGTCCCTGCTCCTTTAAAACAGCAGTAATCAGTTTTGTTTTGTTTGTTTCCAGAAGAACGGAACAGCTGTCCACTCACTCCAGCTACTCTGGGACTAGCGGGTAAACGGAGGAAAAAGTTCACAAACCCCAGGAGCATGTTCAGTAGAGCATCTCCAAGGGTGGGCGCCAATTCCACTCCCAGACATAAAGAAAAAAGGTGCCAAACTCCTCAGTTAGTTCAGTGAGAGCCAGAGGCAGACAGCTGTACTGGAGGACAGGTGAAGATCTCTGTCCTGAGGGCTGATGCTCACAGGCCTGTTTTCAGTTATTGCAGAAAGAAAATAACTACAAGAAGGATACCAGCCTCTGCAAAGAACTGCATGCTTGCTGCTTGCCCAGCTCAGGGTGATGTGGAGACATTAATGCCAAATCAACGGTGCATGTTTTAAATGCATAGGATTTGTGGCCTGTGTTCCTTTTGGTTCTGAAGAAATCTGTATGTTTGATACTCTTATTTTTGTTTCCATAGTATTTGCTGTATTGCAGTAATAAGATTGTATCTAGATTTACAAGGAGTCTAATTTAGTACTAAAATTACCCTCTTATAACTTAAAGGTTTCTTTAGTCTGAGCAGCTTTACTACATTGTGGTGTAACTTTATTCCAGACTGGAGCAACTCAGGGTGCAGACATCCATGTTTGTCCAAATTTGCATATTTGTCTTGCATGTTATCGACGAGGGAGGGAGTTCTGCTGTCAGAACAGACTGAACCCGCTCACTATTCCTGTTTGCTATTTGTGTAATCAGAATGCAGTGGGCTACAAAAGCATGTCCTGGCAGTGTCTGCAGTCCTATACAGAGTCCTTGTCTGCACTGCCATCACTGCTGGGGATGGGCGCCCACACCTAACTCTGAAATTTGTTCCTGCAGCCTTTCTGAAATGTTGAGTGAGTCTCTCTCATTGGACTCTCAGACATTTGTCTGTTTGGGAAGTGAATCTGTTGCTCCTATACGGTGTGCTCTATGGCTCTATTCCAGTTTTTCTTTACTGTCAGAGCCCTGCTTTTCACTGGCTGCCCTTTGCTGTTCTGCAATACTGCCTTCTCCAGTGTGCAATTCACACTGCTCAAGGGGAATGGTCCAGCCCCTGGGAGTGTGGTGGCTCCCACATCTGTTTGGGTGTCTCCGCATGTGTGCCTGTCACCTACATGGCTGTCGTCCCCTAGTATCGTATTGCATTGTTACAGAGCCACATGTGTGCATCATTTGTTAGTCTCTAAGGTGCCACAAGTACTCCTTTTCTTTATACTTTACAAGCAAAGCCAAGTAGGGAAGTTTACTGCCCCACAGAGCTTGCAATCTAAGTCGCACAATTTTTGGCCACGGAACCTGGGGGAAAGGAGTGTGTATTGCAGAGATTTTGCGTGCACCCTGCAGTCCCAGGATTTATTCAATAGCATGCTATAAATACACACCGATTATTTCGAATTGCTGCTATTTATTAAAGCCATCGAAGTGGGAGAGAATGGTCAGCGTGGAAGGACAGCTGGAGCAGGGAAGGTGGACAATAGCGAGTCCTAGGCTGAGTCAGAGGGATTGTTGTTCCAGCACAGGCAGCACGAAGCCATAAGCGTGCGGCTTGTCTGGGAAGAAAAGGGAACTTTCTTGAGAGCCCATCTAAGACTGTGGAACTGTCATGGTGTTCGCAAAAAGAACAGGAGGACTTGTGGCACCTTAGAGATTAACAAATTTATTTGAGTATAAGCTTTCGTGAGCTACAGCTCACTTCATCGGATGCATACCTGATAGATTTCCACTCCATACAGCTAAATTCAGTGCCTTGCATAATGACAGGTTTCAGAGTAGCAGCCGTGTTAGTCTGTATTCGCAAAAAGAAAAGGAGGACTTGTGGCACCTTAGAGACTAACACATTTATTTGAGTATAAGCTTTCATGATGCATCTGATGAAGTGAGCTGTAGCTCACGAAAGCTTATGCTCAAATAAATTTGTTAGTCTCTAAGGTGCCGCAAGTCCTCCTGTTCTTTTTGCGAATACAGACTAACACGGCTGCTACTCTGAAACCTGTCATGGTGTTGGTATTTTTGTTGTGCTTATTGCCACCTGGTGGCCAGTGTGAGTAAAGCTCTTTACCATTTGAACCCCTGAGGCTGGACTGAGCATGCTCCAGGAGGTGGTGTGACGATGGGAACCTGTGCCATGTGTCACATTGCCCAGGAGGATAAACTGAAAACAACCACCAGCAAGTTCTGCACAGGGTGTGCAAGTGAACACCTTTGTTTTAATTGCAAAGAAAAATGGTGGCATGGGGAAGGTTAGAAGCATATGATGCAGAGCAGGAGGGCTGGCTTCAGTTCTCAGAGTCTCTCAGAACTTCACTAAGGATATACAGGATGATAACGAGAAACGTGCCATTTTATTGAGCATATGTGGAGCAAAAACACATAGCTTCATTAGAAGCTCGGTGGCACAGGAAAAGCCCAGTGCCAAATCCTTTGATGAGCTGGTTAAAGTTGTCACTCACTGTCATAACCCCATGCCATCAGAGACTGGGCAACATTTTCAATTTCATAGTATCTCCCGCCAAGGTAGAATGTCCGTGGCAGTTTTTGTAGTGGAGCTGCATCGTTTATCAGAGTGTGGTGGTTTTGGAGATGGGTTAAATGCCATACTGCGGGATAGATTTGTCTCTGGTATAAATGATGAAGGATTGTCCACCTGAACAAAGCTCTGGAAACAGCACAAGGCATGGAAGTAACCGCACAGCATGCTGTGGATTTACAGGGTAGTACTAAGCAAAGAGTACTTAGCAGGCATCTTGCGCCAATTGTCCGGCATTCCAACCTAAGGAAATGAATCTTTAAGTGAACAGAGGTATTGTCAAGCTGTCCTGCAGTGGCTCAAGAGCGTGGGTGTCAACCTCAGGGCACAAACCCCAAACTGGTTTTGACTGCTGTACCTAGATTTCACCAACTAAGTATCAAGTGTAAACTGCTCAAGCACTATAACTTACCATTGAGTCACAGAAAGTCCCCCTTGGGTACTCTGGTCTGTCTTGCCACCCAGCTAAGCTTGTCTTTGTGACAGATGGTCCCTTACATCAAAAGTCACAACAATATTCAGGCTTCTTTTCCAGGATCGTGTGACACCTCAAGCCACAACAGGAAAGTCACCTGCAGAACTCTTAATGGGAAGGAAACGAGGAACTCATCTAAACTCTGAGCACTCTGACGAAGCTGCTATGGTGAGAGGAGAGCAGGCAGCACAAAAAGTTATATTATGGTGTATCAGCATCACCAAGAACATGAGGTGGAGGGAATGCAGTATATGCTCTTAATTTTCACACTTACCTTTGCTGGTTATGAGGTCACATCATAGCCTGGACGGGTGATTAAGTTACCAAATGCTGGGAACACATGTGTAGACATCACAATCAGGTTAGTCTGCAATACCATGAGGAAATACCTGTAGAGAATTCTTATTTGGATGTTCAGGTACCAGGTGTACCGACTCATTTGACTATCCAGTTGATACGTCCAGAAATAGTGAGATTGCTGAGGACCCTACTCTACAGCAGTCTTGAATGTTAAACCCATAGAGACATTTTTATTATCAGAAAGCCCTTCTGCACTTGCTACTATCAAGGACCACAGGTGTTTTCACTGCGTTGTTCCAGGAGATGTCCCAAACTAAGAGACAGACTGGATTTGTAGGAGTAATGCAATTATGCTAGAGAGGGGAAAGTAATCACCTGAAGATTATAGTAGCGTGATGTTATTGACATAATCTGGGACCATATAGATCATCGTTGCAACCAAGATCCTGTAGTGGCACCAAATCTTATATAAAGGGGGTCAAATGAGGTGTCTAAGACAAGGTTATGGTTTGCTGGTTACGATTATGCTTTCTGTATGTGTGTGTCATTTTTATAGTTAAAGTTATGAATATTGGCTCTATACTGTCTGTATTTCAAACTTATGCTATGCTTCTGGGTGACACCGCGGACAAGTTGGTTTCAGCTCTGCCTAGCTTGCTTGATGGCCCATTAAGGACCACCAGCTATACAATTGACCCATTGAGAGAAGGCAGACACGCCTTGTGACTCAGCAAGGTATGCAGGGACCTGCCTATGGACAGAACTTTGAGGTGTTTCCAGGCCATGTGATGGACAGCTTGTCTTTCGGACAAAGAAAGACAGACCACATGGCAAGAGACTACAAAAAGCTGCTGCAGCTCCTCCATCTTGTCTTCAATCCTGCTTCTTACCTCTGGAGCGACTTGGCTACACTGAAGCATTGAACAAAGGACTGAATGACCCATCCCAGGTGTGGATGTTCTCCAGAGACTTGATTTGAACCTGCAGTTTATTCTGTCACTGGTGCAATCCTGAACCAAGAACTGTGCCATTACTGTATGTAATTGATTCCATTTAACCAATTCTAGCTCTCATCTATATCTTTTTCCTTTTATGAATAAACATTTAGATTTTAGATTCCAAAGGATTGGCAACAGCGTGATTTGTGGATAAGATCTGATTTGTATATTGATCTGGGTCTGCAGCTTCGTCCTTTGAGGCCGAGAGAACATTTTTTCTTTTACTGGGGTATTGGTTTTCATAACCATTTGTCCCCATAACAAGTGGCACTGGTGGTGATACTGGGAAACTGGAGTGTCTAAGGGAGTTGCTTGTGTGACTTGTGGTTAGCCAGTGGGGTAAAACCAAAGTCTTCTCTGTTTGGCTGGCTTGGTTTGCCTTGTGTGCATAGAAACCTCAGCCTTGGGCTGTAACTGCCCTGCTTTAAGTAATTTGTCCTGAATTGGTACTCTCAGTTGGGTCCCACGAGAACCAGCATTGTTACAGGTTGTCTATCCCTAACTGTGAGTTAGGGCGTTTTGTTGTTATCATATTAATGTTTTAAGTGTATTATTACTAATAATTTAAAGGGGGGAGGAGTGTAATGTTGTAGCTATTTTTGTTATGCTTATTGCTACCTGGTGGCTAATCTAAGCATAGCTATTTACTGTTAGAAGCCCTAAGGCTGGACTGAGCACCCTCCAGGGGGTTGTGGGAAGAAGCTTTCCAAAGATGGAGGTGAACCTGCACCAGAATAAAAGATCTCCTGTTTTCAGTTTGAGTGTGTTTTGGGTCTCCATGTACTACAGGAACGAACTCCCCTGGGAGCGAATGCCCATCACAAATCTGAGTGTGAGGTGTTCTTCTCTGACTGCCCTTCTCACACATAAACAAGAACAGCATGTAATCACCATGCCCCCAAAAGGAAACCGCAACCCTATCCAAACAAAATACTTCCATGCCATTGGCCTAGAGCCGTCCACTGGCTCTACATCACTGAAGGATTCTCCGATGGAAGGAGAATTGTTATCCTGGCATAATCAGGGTGTGAGCATAGTGCCTTGTTAATACTTTTGAGAGTTACTTGTACAAAACCACTCAGGTCAACATGAGAATCTGAGAAAATGAGAATCAGAAGCTGGGAATGGGTGACTGGGGATGGATCACATGATGATGCCCTGTTCTGTTCATTCCCCCTGGAGCACCTGGCATTGGCCACTGTCCGAAGACTGGATACTGGGCTAGATGGACCATTGGTCTGACCCAATATGGCCATTCATATGTTCTTATGTGCACAACAGAGTGGGCTAAAGGCAGGGATTCTGACCTAATTCTGAATTGCCTAGAGCGGTTCACTTTAACTATGACATTTAGCACCATGTGACTGTTTTACTATTATTTAAAGCTTACAAGCTCAGTTATCAGGCCGTGGATGTATTCCGAATTGACCAATGCATGTGAGTTTATTAGTCAGTAATTTATTCTTTGAGACACTGGTTAAAAAATGTTTTACTAATAATGACTGGTCCGTTTTACCAATAGCACTGTTGTCTGGACCCTGCGATGAATATTTCTGGTGCAGAAGATGTAAACACCAAAAACGCACCTCAAGCCTGCAGCTCATGTCGCAGCCAGCCTGCAGTTTGACAAGAATAGGCTGGAAAGGCGAATAAATTAATAAAAAATCCATCATAGCCTGCAGTGCTGCGTGTCTCTGCTTTGATCTCAAACAGCATGGTTCAGGGGCTGCCATGCTAATGCCATTTAGCTTTCAGACCGATATTGTTACAAACAGTCAGGCAGCTGAGGCTTTCTGAAAGGATCCCTGTTTGCCTTTCCCATCCCAACCATATTTGTTGCTTTTGGCTGAACTTAGTCTTGCTGGTGGCAGATTGCAAATGAATCCAAATGCACCTTCATCTTCTGTTCCTTGTTTAAAATAAAAACACAACCATTCTGTGTTATCCCCTTTTGCCGGACTTGGTATCACTCCCCTTTACAGCACTCTATCACTTTTGCAGACAATGATTTAAGAATCAATATACTCTTCTGTCTTCTCAGTTTTTGGCTGCTTTTGGTAATTACTTGCCAGCAGTAAGAGCTCTCGCTCATCTGTCAGAGCACCAATTTGACAGGTAGTGCAATGGGCCCGATTCCCCTCTGCCTTGTACCTTATGGAGTCATTGATGTTTTTCACAAAGTGGCTGGAAAATGCTACTGGCAATGTGAGCATGGGAAGACTTCCGAGGTGGTAGCATTTTATACTCACTTGTGCAAGGTGTACATTTTAGTCAACCCTTCACCAGTGCCAGTAACGTGTGTTGAGGTACACATATATAGCATGACATATCATAGAATATCAGGGTTGGAAGGGACCCCAGAAGGTCATCTAGTCCAACCCCCAATATGAATTTAGTTTTTTTTAAATTATCAACCTCACCTTGATAAGGGTGGGAGCATATGTTCTCTGCTCAGGCTTGTAAATTTTCAAGATGACTTAACAAACGGTGCATTGAAAATCAGTAACGTACGGGCAGGACACCAGAGAGAGGTGGAAGCCAACAGAAGTGTGTAGAAAGGAATTTGTGAATCAGGGGGTTAAAATATAATAGTGATTTTAAACATCTGAATCAATGAAGGGCTGTCCTTGAAAAGTAAATTGCTGGATCTTGAAAAAGCTGAAAAAACTGAAAAAGCGTTGCAATTTCGGGAGCAAAGTTATTTTTTTGCATGAGAATGGTAGTGTCATAAGACACATTTGTGAAAGAAACCCAACAGTAAAGTAACAAAATGAGTGCAGGGCAAAGAGAAGAGGAGAGAAGCAGTTTTTTAAATCAGAGACCAAACAAGCACACGATGACTGAAAGGACCACATAGGAAGAGCCCTCCAATTCTGCATCATAAGAACACCTGTATAGAAATGCAATACCTTTCTGGAGTCAGCAGCTGCATAGTTACAATATCTCAGGAAATGTGACAATAGGCTCTGCAAATTCAGTATACAGACGTATTGCTGGGTGATTTGATTATATTTACCTTCCCTGCAATTAAGAGTAAACGTGACATGATAACATTGAGCAGACTGCGATCCAGTAAGACAGTTGTTACTACACCTGATAGAGATGGATAAACAATTATTATGGGTAAAAAGGTTTAGGAAAGGCAATGGAGCATCTTAATGCGAGGAAACAGATGTGTCCGAAGAATAATTTTATGAACTGAATGAGTCAATGTCAAAACTCTTTCATTTGGCAGGAGGAAAAATAGTCTTTGATGGACTTTGATGGTTTTGATGGACTTCCTACATTCCATTGGCAGGATCACTCATTAGCCCCTATTATTGCAGACATTTTTCTCTCCTGAAGCACTTCAGTGATAGCCCACCGCAGAAAGAAGCATTGTTAAAAATCAAACCAAAAATTCTGAGCTCACCGCTTTGAGTTTGACATTCATCTGATCATCCAGGCTCTGAGTTCCCAGCCTAAAGATGCTCATCACCATGGGACTTTAGAGTGGACAAAGACAGCCTCTTCCTCTACGTTAGGCACTCTGCTAATGGTAAGCAAGAGGGATGGGGGTTCTTTGTATGATGTATCTCCAGATTTAATGGGGTATGATGTGCCTGCCTGTGCTTGAGAAACAATCAACCAAACCCAATGCACTCAAGTTCCCATAAAGAGAAATATGACCTGACAGTCAATTGCAGTCAATAGGAACATCAGGTGCTGAGCACCTTAGAAATCAGGCCCTAAATAATGAGTAGATGCTTTTAGATGGATTATGGTTGATGAAAAGGTGAGATGCCCAACTAGGACACTGAGGCATTTTAGATATCCATACCCATTGATCAGGCCCTGTGTGCTGTACAATGCTATCAGCAAACCTATCAGTGGAAGGAGGCACAAATATGAATGTGAAGAAACAAATAATGTACAATCTTAAATTAGTATGTTTCAAGATAATTTAGGATCAAGGTTTAAGGATAATAATTTTTCTTACCCTTCGGAAGCCAGAACAGTTGTTTTGTTGAATCTGATATGGGTCATATCCCATAGTATGGGATTAGAGGGCACTTTACAAGACCAGGCCCTAACTGTGCAATGTTTACTAATCAAGAAAAATGAGCGTGAATATTTTCCCAGGAACACTGATGAAATGGCTCAAGATCTTTTGCAGTATTCATTGTAATAATAATGTATTGGGGTCTTCTCAGAACAAGAGCATAAATCAAAGGGCATTTTCAATATTAATGGTTTAAAGATATCTAGTGCTGGGGAAAAAACAACCCCCCAAATCCTGTTGTCTATCATACTCTGTAATCCAACACTCAGTTACAGACCCAGCCCAGACAGTGACCTGTTACGTTGTGGTACATGGTGGAGAAACCCTGCCATGCCTCTTGCTTGGAGAATCATGGAGAAGACTGGTCACTCCCTCATTCAGTGAACTTTGTTCAGATCACTCAGCCAGTCACGTCAGCACTTCTTCATGCAGGTGTTGGCATTGGAAATCAAATTTTCCAGCTCAAACTGGAGATTCTGCTCACCTCAAGCATGAGTAAACTCCACTTCCTGTGAGTCAGGTGGCAGGATATGACCCTGTGTCTGTGACCTGGAAGGCCTGACAAAGTGGTGATAGGTTGAAGTGTCGAAAGATTTCCATTAACTTCAACAAGCTTTGGATCAGCTGTAACATGGAAGGTTGAGTCACAAGCTCTCTCTCCTGCTCCTCCT
This sequence comes from Dermochelys coriacea, assembly GCF_009764565.3. Taxonomy (NCBI): domain Eukaryota; kingdom Metazoa; phylum Chordata; order Testudines; family Dermochelyidae; genus Dermochelys; species Dermochelys coriacea. The sequence goes on from NC_050073.1 coordinate 127,572,100, forward strand.
GTTGGGTGTTCTGCACTCCCAATGTGGGCTGAAGTCCTGGTGTTGCTGGTATCTGTGCCTGATACATCTCCCCCTGAAAAACTGCAGCAATACACAGTGAGATAACGACTGTAACTTTTTGCTTAGCAGTTTTTCTCTGACCTCCTGTTTGCTTTACCACCAACCCAAACCTGTAGATTATTACAGGCCTAATAAGTCTTTTGGGAGGTTCAGCTCCTCTGTTTTAATTGGCATTGATATTCTACTTCAAGCGGCCAGGATCTCTGTTTTTAGGCTTAATTGGTGCAACTGATCTGTGGGACATGATCATGCAATTCTTGTAGATTCTCTCTCAATCTTCCTCTTCTTCTACTTTTTCTTTTTACCTGCCCTCTCCTTTCTACTCTCATGAGTGACTCCTCTGTTTCTGTGTGTTAATGTCAGATCTATTGTTCTGGATTTATTTATAAAATGGATTTATTCCATTCACTTTTTATCGACCATTTCCTTTTCCACCTTTTCCACCTGTTTTATATGGACTGGTCTAGCTCCCAGATGGCTCTCACTCAGCTGCTCAGTAACACGTAGGACCTCTCCATATATCTCATGCCCAGAGGACCAGATGCACTGCTGTTGTGTGACTTTTTGCAGGGGTTTTCTGGCCTTACATTGTTTTTGTTCTCATTCTGTCACACTGCTTGGCTTTTATATACAGTCAGTAGCCAATTCTTTCACCATTACTAGGGAGACCGATGCAGGTAACTCCCATCAGTATAAAAGAAATCCCCGCCACACACACGGATAGGAGAACACACCTGTGAACCTTCGCTGTACTCTATGTCAGAAACACCAGTAGGGACCTACTGATGAAGAGTATTAGTGTGAGTTACTCGTATTAATGTATCGCATCGGAGCCCCAGTCATAGACCAGCACCCAACTGTGTTAGGTGCTATATAAACACAGAACACAAAGATAGAACACAAAGTGCTGCTTCGTAGCCACTGCCAGTGTGCTCTGAGTATAGATACATTTAAAGGGCCTTGGCCAAACCCCCACTGGCTTGGATCAGGTCTAAAGTGAGCTGCTGATTGTTGCTTGAACAGTCTGTTGTACTTTTCACCAGCTGTGCTGCACAGAGCAGAAGTGTCAAGCCGAGACAAGGGCATACACTGAACTCACATTAAGTTCTGTACTAAGACTTGCCACATGAGTTGGCTGAATCCCGTTGACACATGAGTCAGCAATTTGTTCATTGACTCTCTACTGTGTGAATGACCATGGCTTGCAGGCAGCAGTGGGCATTGGGTATTGTTGCAGTTTGCCTGAAGGAAGGGTGATCGTGTAGATACAGCTACTGTAGTTTCCACTTCTCTTGTGTCACATTTCTCCTGCAGCTAGCCTGAGTAGACAGCCTGTGGCTGATGCAAGCAATTACCCACCTCCATCCAGACAGAATAGGTGTTTCTAGTGCATTGTTGTTATTTACTATTTGTAATAATAGAGGTCTCAGCCCCATTGTATAGACCTATAGCAAAATGAGGGTCCCTCTGTAGGATTTCTTTGCTTAGCTAACGGTCACTGCTTACACCCTCCATATTAATTCGTTTATAAGCTACTTGCAGCAGGGGGCAGTCTGTTTGTTCTGTTTGTCTACCCCTAGCACAATGCAGACCTGGTCTATGACTAGGGTGTAGTAGGCTGAGAGGCTCCCTGCTGGAGGCCTCTTGGTCCTATCCGACCCTGCCCCAGAAAAGGAGCAGCGGAGATGAGTCCTTCAGGCTGCCTAGAGTGGCTGCAGGGGAAGCAGCTAATAGAGAGGCTGCAGGGAGCAGCCAATCAGACTCCAGCAGGTTCATATAAAAGGAATTGCTGGAGAGAGCAGAGTGAGTTGCTGGCTGGAGCTAGAGAAGCAGAAAAGGTGCCCCTGGCTGGCTGCAGGGACTAAAGCAAGTGGGACTTCAGCCCTGAGCTAAGGGGGAAGGGGCTGCAGGGAAGTGACCTGGGGACCCATAGGCACCGAATCTGTGAGTGCTCCGAGGCTAGAGCACCCACGGGGAAAATGAGCACTGACCGGCAGTCCCCCATCAGAACCTCCCCTTTCTCCCGCGCCTGCAGCCGGCCCTGCCAATTAGCGCCACCACTTCCCTCCCAGTGCTTCCCGCCCACCACAAACAGCTGTTTCGCGGTGTGCAGGAGGCTGGGAGGGAGGGGGAGGAGCAAGGACACCGTGTGCTTGGGGGAGGAGGTGGGGCGGGAAGAGGCGGGGTGAGGGTGGTGTGGGGGCAGGGCCTGAGGCAGACCCAGGGGTAGAGCACCCCGCGGCACTTTTGAAAGTCAGCACCTGTGCGGGGAACAGTAGCATAGAGTTAAAAGGGATGCAGCACATATGTGCTATTTATAGGGTTCCTGGGCTGGGACTCGGATAGTGGGTGGGCTCGGGTCCCCCTCACTGGCCACAGGTGAAGTGACCAAAAGCGCTGAGGAAGGGTTTGCATAGGAGGCAGTTAAAGATCCCCAAGAGGGCCAGCATTTGTAGACTTTCATACCCCACCTTCCCCGCAAAGGGACTGAACGGAACTAGTGGCCCAGCTGGGGCCAGTGAGGCTCGCTACCGAGGGAAGAGTCTCCAGGGAGGAAGCCCTGGGCACACGGCTCCGTTCCAGAGCAGGGATCATTTGAGAGAGAACGAAGAAGGGGCTGAACCATGTACTGTGATAGGGCCTGTTGGACTGAGCCCAGGGACGGGGCTACAGATAGAGACCGTACTGAGGGCACTGAGTTAGGGCCTGCTGGACTTGTACTGCAGTTGGGGTTTGTTTTGTTTTGCACATCCAGACACTGAAAACCCGCCTGAGAAAAGTTAACTGCCAGCCAGGGTTACCATAAGCAGCACTAACTAGAGTGTGCAGGCACAGCCGTCCGGCAGGGGCGCTTGCGAGAGGTGAGCGGCACCCCGTGGAAATACAAATAAATAATAATACTCACCCTAGCTTCCTGCTCAGTGCCTGGGACCAAGAACAGATGAGGGATGCGTTGGCATGTATCAGGTGGGCACAGCAGTTACTGGACACTGCTGTCTCCTGTGACAGCTGCTTTCTGAAAAGTCCCATGGTTGAGCACTCAGCTGGAGAAGGGACACCCAAATCCAGGGCCAGATTTCCGTAGCTCCTGCCGCACCTGCCCTCGACCTTGAAACTTCCCTGGGGCTGATTGCTCACATTCCCTGCCCCTGTGCAAACACCCCTGCCCACCTCTCCTTCAGCGGGTGTGTTCACCTCTGTCTCACAGGAAAGTGGAATTCACTAATGTTTGCTAAATGCTTTAAAATCCGCTGCTGGAAGGGGCTATGCAAGTATTTATTACTATGATTATTCTCCACTTTGCCAACCCAACAGGGCCCCAAGTCCTGTCACTGCCTTGATTTGCAGATCAGGAGCTTTGTTACAGAAGTGAGCCCGTGATGCATTATACTGCTAATTTTTTTTTTGGACTCTATGCTCCTGTATGCTTGCCAGTCTTAGGCACTATAGTGACTGTACCCTGTGAATACTTCAGAGAGATGACTATGCTGGGCTGAGGTAATATTCTGGGGTGCTGAATGTGCAGCTCTGTGTGTGATTTTAAAGGGTTATTCTTGATATTATGTTAAATTAAGCAAAGGACACCTTCTCCTCCCCCCTCAACCTCAAACAACTAACATTTACTTGTGAGATTAACAGGGAATGAGAATCAGCTGACTAGAACTGATAGGCAGGCAGGAGAGAGGAACTGGTGTTAGGACAGTGGGGTAAACTGGTTTCCATGGGGTATATCAGCACCCCCAAGCCTTTGTTGGTACGAAAGTGGTGAGGGTTGAAATGAACAGACATTCAGATACCAGCAATTCTAAATATCCTGTAAGTGATATCCATGTACTACTTAAACAGCTCGGGCAATGTACATAGATGGCCTTATAATTTCTATTACAAAGCAAATCTACTCAGACTTTGTGCAGGAAAACAAAAATGCAGCCCAAGATGGGACAGAACACCTCTGTCTGCTTTTTAATGAAGGATTGATTAAGTGAAAACCCCCATCATACAAGTCACTATGAAAGTGGCATTTAATCCATTAGACACGAAAGCTTATGCTCAAATAAATTTGTTAGTCTCCAAGGTGCCACAAGTACTCCTTTTCTTTTTATTGATGAATAAGAGACCTCCCAAAATGTAGTCCCTACATTTCCTTGTGCTTGTAAACAAACTGCACAGAGCAAAGGGGCTACTGAGGACTGAACATGAAGATGGACGAACATTTAAAATGAGAGTGATGCTAGATACTCCCTTGAATTATGGGGAAGGGGCAGGCAGAGAGATGAAGAGCTAGTGCCATTTTGTGACACTTATTTATTCTACAGACAACAAATCCCTCTCCCCAGCAGAATAAACCACTCTGAGTTTAAGTAAAGAAGCAACCAATAGATTCAGTCCAGTCTATACATTCATATTAACACAAGCTCTCTTTGAAGATTACCTGCCAGATTGGAGACAGCCTTTATATAACCTTTCCAGGGAAGTGGAGAGGAACAGTGCCCCATGTCACATGTTACATTTGAAGGGATCATGTCTTCTAGCTGTACCTCTATGAGCTCCCTATCTGCACAAAGTTTCCTTCTCCTCCCTTCCCCCAAGAAAGAGTTTACCTCAGTTCCCCTGGCCCACACCCCAAATACAGGTCAGCCATACTTCAGGGCCTGCTGAGATGAGTGAAAGCTACAGCGACCTTGCTCAGATCTCTCATCCCAAAGCTGCTGTGCCCGTTAAGATGAAATATCTGTTTAGCTAAGAAGAATTAGTGAGGGTTGTTAGCTGGCAGAAACAGAACTGAAAATAGAAGCTGGCAGCATTGCCAACCTCAACTGTTCCAGAATCATGTGTCAGTCTCCAGAGAATAATGAGACTGGCTTAAAAACCATGAACTTTATAAAAATACTAATATTTTGGATTCTCTTTATTTGACTTTTGAGCCCTTAGGGTGCCCTTGTGTCACATTTTCAAGCAATCACGAGGACTAGAAACTTATTTTTTATTTGAAAGGAATTGGGAAGTCTCACATAATCACAGGATTCCAGGAGCCGGGCTTTTAAAACCGTCAGAGATCATCAGAGGGGCAATGACATCACAGGAGCTGGCAATGCTGCTAGTATTATTCCCTGCAGCATGCCATAGCTCTCTACTCTTTCTATTCTTTTTACTGCTTTGTGGACTGGGGGTGGGATTGGTCTCCTGTTTTCTGATGTATTCTCATGACTGTTCTCTATACTCCACTATGGTGACTCAAACAAAACAAAACACTTACTCAGGCTCTGTGTGATTCAGTTTGGGTTTGGGGTACTGACTTCCTGTGTGAACCTGGGTAAGTTACTTGAGGTCCTTGTGCCTCAGTTTTCCTAGCTGAGACTAATAGTGTCCACCCATGTAAAGCATTTTGAAATCCATAGATGAAAAGCACAGTCAGTATTATCATCCAGATTTATTTCCATTACCTGGGAGCATCAGCTCATGTGTTGCTTCTTATCCATTCTGTAGTTGATGGTGTCAGCAACTTTACCCACTATCATTCAAGGCTTAGAAGTTGTCCCCGACAGGAATCACTTTGCCACTTGCTATTTATGTGGCATCAGACTGGAAAAATAAAATTGACTTGCTCTAGAATTAGGATTGGAGCATGAATAAATTGGTTCCTTCATTCCATTTTCAGTGGGATCCAGGCTTACATGATGAATAAATTCATTTCTCTCTAAAATGTAATTATAAAAATCTTGTTTGTGACTCATTTCCTGTGGTACGATTTGACATCTTCCAAACAGAAACATTGTCAAGAATTGTGCGTTCTAGGGGAAGTGCTTAGATGGAACACTTTGCAAAGCACTTTGGCATTTGCCTGTGTCAGGGTTCCCTCCCCACTCTGAACTCTAGGGTACAGATGTGGGGATCCGTGTAATCCTTTACAGGTAAGAGATTTTTGTACCTCTGGCCAGGAGGGATTTTATAGTACTGTATACAGACAGGTGGTTACCTTTCCCTTTATTTTTATGACACCGCCCCCAAATCACAGATAGTGCTGGACAGCCGGTTCCACACTGGTAGCCACCTGTCTGTATACAGTACTATAAAATCCCTCCTGGCCACAGGCACAAAAATTTCTTACCTGTAAAGGGTTAAGAAGCTCAAGTAACCTGGCTGACACCTGACCAAAAGGACCAATAAGAGGACAAGATACTTTCAAATCGGGGTCGGGGGGGGGGGGGAGGCTTTGTCTGTTCTGTGTGCTTGGTGGAGACAGTTCAAGAAAGCAAGCAATCCAACTCCATTAGAATTAGTAAGTACTAGCAAGGAAATGCATTAGTTTACTTTTGTTCTGGTTTGTGATTTTCTCTGTGACCCTCATGAAAGACCCCCTAAGCTTATTTTTACCAGCTTAGGGTAAAACTTCCCCAAGGCACAAACTCTTTGCCTTGGAGGGTATGCTGCCACCAGCAGGTGATTTAACAAAGAATCAGGGAAAGGACCACTTGGAGTTCTCATTCCCCCAAAATATCCCCCCAAGCCCTTACACCCCCTTTCCTGGGGAGGCTTGAGAATAATATCCTAACCAATTGGTTACAAAGTGATCACAGACCCAAACCGCTGGGTCTTAGGACAATAGAGAAATCAGTCAGGATCTTAAAAGAAACATAACTTTATTAGAAAGAAAAAAGGTAAAAGAAGCACCCCTGTAAAATTAGAAGGGAAGCTAATCTCACAGGGCAATCAGATTTAAAACACTGAGGATTTCCCTCTGGGCAAAAACTTTAAAGTTACAAAAAGAAAACCAGGAATACACCTTCCTCTCAGCACAGAGAAAATCACAAGCCAAAACAAAAGTAAACTAACACATTTCCTTGCTAGTACTTTCTAATTCTAATGGAGTTGGATTGCTTGCTTTCTTGATCTGTCCCCGGCAAGCACACAGAACTAGACAAAGCCTTCCCTCCGCCCCCCCAGATTTGAAAGTATCTTATCCCCTTATTGGTCCTTTTGGTCAGGTGCCAACCAGGTTACTTGAGCTTCTTAACCCTTTAGAGGTAAGAGGTTTTTGTGCCTCTGGCCAGGAGGGATTTTATAGCACTGTATACAAACAGGTGGTTACCCTTCCCTTTATTTTTATGACAGCCTGCTACTCCCTGAGAAACAGTCTACAGCTTTGTCATTGGGACACAGATTGGTATGGGACGTTAATGCTTTCGTAAGTTTAACCCAGCAGCTCTGCAGTGTGAGAAAAGCCAGTAAGGTTGTACTAATGCAGGATAATAAAATGGGCCAAATTCATCCCTACAATGGAATTATACTATCTATTTGGCTTCTTTAATGGAGGCGAGGCCAGTTCATTTGTGGAAATGTCTTTCTTCATGGGTTGCAAAGGCTAGGACAGGAAAGTATAATTCTGGAAAGTGGCCCAAACATCAGTCTGTGGGTCAGACTGCCCTCTGATATATTCAGGCCGCTCTTGGTGTAGGTAAAGTGAGCTACACACTTGCACTGGTGTACAGAATTTGGTTTTAATAAGATTTGATTTAATCTATCAAAAGTGACTCCATTATATGCAGCTTCTACTGAAGACGCTCTTGCCTCTTAGGCCAGGCAACTCGGCCCACACAACACAACTGGTTCAAGTTTGAACTCAAACTGTGGGTTAGAACTACACCTGGCAAGCCATGGTTGGCCCATGACCACGTGCTTTGCCACGTGTGAGGGAACGTGGCCCTCAAATCCAGGCCCGTGGGTCCTCAGGCCTGGCCACGACTCAACAGCTCACCTGAGCCCGTGGAGAAGGGGGCTAAGGAAGCTCTAGCTCACAAAGAGCTCTGCCCACAAAGCTTCTGATTGGAGGATATTTCCAGCCCCACCGATTGGCTGGGGTGCACTACTTAAGCCAGAAAGAGGCCCAGGATGTTGTCTGAGCAGCTAGGGGAATCTCTGGCTGGCTGCTGTTATGAAGCTTGCCTGACTCCTGGTTCCTGCCCCCTATCTACTCCCAGTTCCTGCTTTCCTGCCTTGCTCCAGATCCTTGCTCCTGTGCCCTACCTCTGGTGCTGACTCCGGCTCTGACTCTTGGCTTAACACCTAACTCTGACCCTGGCTCCAGTTCCAGGCTCCTGACTCTAACCATAGGCCTGACTGCCCACACCCCAGTCCTTATGGTGCTTAACTTGAAGCCTGTGCGTAGTTCCATTAAAGTCAGTGTCCTCCCTGCACCCTCCGCGAGGGGACAGTTCAAATGCTGAAGTGCTTTGCTGGAACAGGGCCCCAGTGGTCAGAGCCTGGCAGAACTGAGGGTGTTGCCCAGAACCTTCTAGCCCTGGCCCCTGGCGGTCACTTGACGCTGGAGAAGGCCCATTGGATCGCTGCGGATCATGTCTTGGGCTGGCTTGTTGAGCTTTGAAGCATCCTTTGTGGTTTGCAGGCTTTCCTCCCCCAGGCTGCGCCTTGCACCATGCCACTCCATTCCTCTGTCACTCCCTCGTTCTTTCAGTCCCTGTTCTCTTCCCCCTTTCATTTCTCCATTCTCCCCCTTCCTATTTCCAGTTTCATTTTGGACTCAGTCTTGTTTTCTTTCTTCCTGTCCTCAGAGGGCTACTTGCTGCTCAGGGGAGGGAGGAGGGTGAGGAAGACATCGGTGGCACTGTGGGACCAGGTGAAATGTCTGATACTGACAGATGCTGCTAATTTTACACTTGTGCAACTTCACCAAGGTCGACAGAGTTATTCCTGATTGACACCGGTGTGAGCAAGGACCCTATCAGGCCCTACCTGCATATGTTCTCCTGGGCAGGTGGAATTGTGGCAGGTGCAGAGGAGAAACACAGTCTCAGAGTTACCGACCTGAGCCTGCAGCCCTATATTGAGAACTCACTCTCATAGCTAGCTGGAGGAAAGATGAGTGGCTTTCTACAAGCTGCCTCTGCTTTACCCATTGCCACAAAAGCTTTGGAAGTGGGGCAGACCTGGGTTCAAGACACTCTGTGTCCAGGCTGCTCCTCTGCACCATTCCCACCTTCCGAACTAGTAATCACCCGGGAGCCTGCCCCTCCACTTTGCCTGATGGTGAGAACTGATGCCTAGACTTGTCTACAGTCAAGATGGTCAGTGCTCCTGGGGGAATTCTGCGCAATGCAGAATTTTGCAGAAATTAATGTTTTGTGTATAGAATTTCCTTTCCTCCACAGAAGTGGTCTGCAGTGCTGCTGGCCGTGACTAAGGGCTGCTGGACCCTGCAGAGCCCAGCTTGCACATAGAAGGGACTGCCACAGGGAGTGGGTAGCAGCTAGAGGGTTTCCGGCAGCTGCAGTTCTCTGCATGTGCTGATGGAAAGAGATGGTAGCATGCAGGAAACTGCACATAGGCTTGAGACCGAGCATCAAGCTATTTCTCTCTCTGGATCCCTGGCCTCTGAGGGATGGGGGGGCCCTGCAGCTGGGCTCTTGGGGAGGAGGAGATGTGGGTATCTGGGGAAGGGGATTCGGGTATCTGGGCTGGGGGGCCCATGGCTGGGCTCTGGGATGGAGGGGTTGTGGGTTTCTGGTCCCAAAGGTGGGCTCTGGGGGAGGGAGGGAGCAGAGAAAAAGGAACTGGGTTGTCTTAGGGGTTTCTTTAACTCTCTACTCCTGGGGGGATTCTCTTCATGTGCCAGTATATTTATGTCTGCATCTGTAATTTTTACTCCATGCATCTGAAGAAGTGGGGTTTTTACCCACTAAAGCTTATGTTCAAATAAATCTGTTAGTCTTTAAGGTGCCACCGGACTCCTTGTTGTATTGCTACAGACATACTTGCTGACAGGTATTCTGAGATAAATTATCAAAATAATTGAAACTGGCGTGATTATATAGTGTTATTTTGACAAATAATGTTTGCAGAATTGTAAAATATTGTGCACAGAATTTTTAATTTTTGGCACGGAATTCCCCCAGGAGTAGGGCAGTGAATGTCTGTAGTATGTGTAGTATGAATGTCTTTCTGCCTTCTCCAGTGATCCAGGCCTGCCCCTACACCTTGTGCTTCACCTGCTGAGGGGAGCCCTGTGTATACCAACATGCTGGCTACCCTGCGTGTAGCTTGAAAAGCCAAGATGAGAACATTTCTTTGGTTGAATTTTAAATAGAAAGCTGTTCCATCACCACCTTGCCCAAGAGACCGTCCTGGCCTGAAATTCGTATTTGGCTCTTTGATTTTCCTCTCCTGGGATGGTTTCTCAAGATGTGCCATGTTCTGCTGTTTAATTTGGTGGTTAGGGAGTGTGGCAAAATCCCATCTCTGTAATTGGAAATGGTCTGCAGCGCCTTCTGCTGTGTAACACAGCTCGTGCGGAGAGCTCGCAAAAATGGCACAGATCACCTTATCGCTGCAGGTCAGGCTACCACTGAGGGATGCTGGTGCCTTAATTTTGCTATTGGCTTTCAGCTTTCATGTAGGTTGCAGGCCCACTTCTCTTCAAGTTCCCCTCAGTACAGTAGATAAAAATAGCCTTTCCTGCTTTTCCAGTAAGACTCATATTGTATTTAGGTGTCAGCAGGTTAGCAAGGATATTGCTAGTCTGGAGATATTCATTTTTGAACTGCTCGATATTTTCTTCCAGCATTAGTTATCCCAGGGTTGCATTGCTTTTTATGTTTATGGTGTTATGCCCCACTCTGACGGCCCTCATGCAGGGGTGGTTGGTAGGGGAGCGTTGCCCAGTGGTTAGGGCTTAGGCCGGTGACACGCAGGGAGGGTTGTTGGTAGGAGAGCCTGGGCCCTCCCACTCCACTGGGCTCTGACCCAGCTCCCTTTGAGGGCTATCAGTGCTCTGACTGCCAGGGAGGCATAAAGCGGCCCTCCCTGGGCCACTTCCTACCCCCTGCCTGGACTGTCCCAAGGTCGCCGTCTGGGTAAGCAGCCTGCGGGGTGTCTGCTCACCACAAGGCACCTCCTGTGGCTGCGTGTAGGGAGGTCGTTCTTCCCTTTCAGGCAGCAACTGCCTCCTCCCGGGGTATGGCCCAGCCGCCTGGGAAGCTCAGTCCAAGCCTTTCCCCCGCCGGGGTAGTCCAAACGTAACTACAGGGAATCGATCCAGGCCAGACCTCCAAGAGAAGGAGTGCTTCCCTCTCAGGCTGTCTCTGCAGCAGGCCCTGCCTTCCCTCAGGGAGGGACCCTGGGGCAGTTGTGTAGGGAGAGATTCTGCCTTCCCTCCGCTCATCTCCGTGGAGCTGCCAGTTGCAGGTCTGCTCTCCTCCCTGGTCTGCCCCAAATGAGCTTTAACTCTTCCTGCTAGTGGAGCATTTGCTACAGGTGTGGCGGGGCGGGGCTGGCTGAGCCCAGCATAGGTCCCTTTGCTGCTCCGTGTGGGGTTTGTACAGCCCATCAGACCCCCTGAGAACAAAAGGGGCGGGCACCCACTGTCATTTAGTCTCAAGAGTTCTGTTATTGTCTCAGACGGTTTTAGGGGTTTGCTTAGAGGCAGGCCCATTAAGAGGGAGGGAGCAAATTGCTGTCTAAGGAGGGTTTGGTATAAATCTGGTAATCTGCATGGAAGCTGAGGTGATGAACCCCAGCAGGTGTTTGGAGGCTGAAAAGAAGCTGATTACAAAACAGAATTTATGTAACCTAGGGGGAAAAATAAAAGGTAATTTCCCCCTCCCCTGCTCCCCCACAATGCAGCAGGCTCCATGAGGCTGAGCTGTCAAATACTGAGATTAGAGAATTGCCATTATTGAACTCTACATCTGTTTTGAATAGTTAATGATACAAAATATTTCCCCATGGACTGCATTCTGTGTTCTCCAGCTTGGGTCATGACTGGTGAACAAGTTCAGCCTTCACAGGTATCTGTGCCCGTTTGCTTTCTGAAGGGTATAGATGGTGTCACGTGAATCCACTCTTGGAGGCAAAAAGCCAATGTAGACGGTCCTGACTCCTGTTGGGAGGGGTATACAGTCGGCAGTATGAGCATACCACCAGAGTTCAAGTAGCCTGACTGACAATAGATCCCAAATCTATAGCCTAGAACATGGTGTATTCGTATCTAACAATAGCCTAGGAAAGCTACCTTAGCATTCTGCTCACAAGATTCATTTAAAAACATAATTCTGGCCAACACAGTCCTAATGCCAGTGAACATGAGTCTTAAATCACTGCTTCAAAACACCAGGGGGTACTAGAAGAAACTGTAAATGCAAGATTTGTAGTTTATCATTCTTCTGTGGCACTGTTATGTAGCATGATCTTTCTGAGAGTTGCATCGATTTAAAATTCTGGGTTAACCTTGAAGCGACGCTGAGCATTGCTGGCCAGTGTGCATCTAGATTTGGATGGTTCAAAAGAAATTGATATAGATTGAAATTTACCCCACAGCAAAGGATGTTGCATCATTTAACCTGTATGTTCACAGCATACACACAGAGAAATTAGATAAAAACATAAATACATCTTCTGGAAGGTTGCAATGGGACCTGGCTTTATTTCTTAGAATTCAGGATGGTAACACACAAGACCCCCAAAGTAGCGAGAAAACAGGCTGCTCTGTAAGGCAGCAAGGCACAACTCAACCCTCCTTGTTTAGGCTGGCTCTTTCTGCTCTGACTCCTAATGCAGGCATGCTTTGCTGCAGCGCCTCCAAGAAGGACCAGGAGATGCTCCTTTTTTTAAAGTGATAGCTTGCAATTCCAACACAGTCTTCAATACAGGAGGGTTACATGGTGAGGGTTAAGCAGGGTTTAAAAATGCCTTGGTCTTGTGTTAACCTTCCACTGGGGTTGTCTCATTGACTTCACTGGTGGTTCCTGTGAATGAGGCTAGCAGAATTTGGTCCCTACTTTCCCGAGCAAAAAGCCAGTGAATAGCATTGTCTAGTGGCTGCGTGTTACAGTTACATTTCCTGTAAGCTCTTCAATAAATGTGTAACATAAAAGGGAACAAATAACAATAAACTTTGCCTGAAGTTTTTTGTTCAATTTGTAAAAACTGGCAAACATGTTTTGTTTTCTAAGCTGGAGTTCAAACAGCTGACTAGGGATCCAACTGATTAGATATTTTTTTCTAATTTACTGAAAAGTTCCTACAGAAAGGACTGAAGCAATGACACTGATTGCTTGGTACATCATTAATATTGTAAAGCTTGCCATTATAAAATATTTAAACTCAAATGTATTGATGTTAGTACTTTAATACGGTTGCAGCACAAATAGGATTAGCAGGTCTCATATGCAGTATGCTAATTAAATCCATAAACAACACTTTAATACAAAACTTCTGCATAAACCTTGATTTGAAATAAATATTTAGAAGTGAAGAAGAAGGGTCTTCAGTCAGGCCTGGAACTAGGTGCTCAGGGTTTGAGTCCTGGCTTTGCTACCCTGTGTGAGCTTCGGTAAGTCATTTAATCTGTCCTGTACCTCAGTTCTCTATCTCTAACTTTGGGGTAGTGATCCATAGGCCTGGGCCATGTAGGAAGAACCACATGAGTAGACCCCTGTCAAGGTTTCTTCCCCTCTCCGAACTCTAGGGTACAGATGTGGGGACCTGCATGAAAGACCCCCTAAGCTTATTCTTACCAGCTTAGGTTAAAAACTTCCCCAAGGTACAAACTTTGCCTTGTTCTTGAACCCTATGCTGCCACCACCAAGTGTGTTAAACAAAGAACAGGGAAAGAGCCCACTTGGAGACGTCTTCCCCCCAAGCCCTACACCCCCCTATCCTGGGGAAGGCTTGATAATAATCCTCACCAATGTGTACAGGTGAACACAGACCCAAACCCTTGGATCTTAAGAACAATGAAAAATCAATCAGGTTCTTAAAAGAAGAATTTTAATTAAAGAAAAGGTAAAAGAATCACCTCTGTAAAATCAGGATGGTAAATACCTTACAGGGTAATCAGATTCAAAACCTTAAGTTACAAAAAGACATAAAAACAGGAATATACATTCCCTCCAGCACAGCGTATTTTACCAGCCGTTAAACAAAAGGAAATCTAACGCATTTCTAGCTAGAGTATTACTAACTTAACAGAAGTTTCTGAGACTCCATTCCTGGTCTGTCCCCAGCAAAAGTATCACACAGACAGACAGACCCTTTGTCTCCCCCCCTCCAGCTTTGAAAGTATCTCGTCTCCTCATTGGTCGTTGTGGTCAGGTGCCAGCCAGGTTATCCGAGCTTCTTATCCCTCTGCAGGTGAAAGGGTTTTGCCTCTGGGCAGGAGGGATTGTATAGCCCTGTGGACAGACAGATGGTTACTCCTCCCTTTAGATTTATGAGCACCCCATGCCGATGTGGAGACTGATAGACGCTGGATTGACTGATTCTTCCTAAAAATGGGGGGGCGGGGCATGCTGCCCCACCCCCTCTGTGACCATGCCCCTCTTCCCCTGAGCCCCCAAACCTTCCGCCAAACCAGAAGCCTGGGGCTCCTGGGCCTCTCCACCTGCCTGTGGCCAGGGGTGGGGGTTGGGGGTGGCTCAGGGAGAAAAGGAGGGGCAGGGGCCCAGGCTTGTGGTGAAAAGTGGACGAGTCAGGCTCCTCCACTTTCAAAAGTGGGAGGGCCAAGGTCTGTTCTGGCACTCCTGCATTGAAGCCATGTGTGGGTAGATGTCTACACTCCTGCAAGCCCACATGGAGGGACTTTAGAGAGGGAGTGTGAAAGCCAGGTACACCTAAAATTCTCTAATCTTAGACCAATAACCCCCACCCCCAGCTATAATAGTAAAAAGAATGCAGGCAGATGTCCAGCAGCAGACTGGGGGCTGTCCAGTTTATTGCACTGAATGCAGCTTAAGGGCAGGTGGGGTATGCGTGCATTTGATGCAAGCAGCTCATGGCCCTCAGAGACTAAGTCCGAGCTCTTGAGATCAGAGTGGCTGAACTGGAGGAGCCAAGGGAGGCAGAGACGTACACAGGGTAGACGGTCAGGGATACAGTAGAGTGGTCCCATCCCAACTCTGACAGTCTCTGTGCTGTTGAAGAGGATGAAAGTCTTGGGGAAGAAGAATATCAAACTAAATGGAGGGAAATGATCCCATAATTGGGACCCTGGTTTCCAATGTCATGTTATCCTCTCACACTAAGGATACTGCTGCAGGGGAGGAGACCCCAGTTGTTAGCAAGAGAGAGGTAATAGTGATGCGGGATTCAATTATTAGAAATATAGACAGTTGGGTTTATGATGATCTGGAGAACCCCTGCCTTCATGAACCATGGGGAAAACAGGACTGCCTGCATTGCCCTCAGTGTGCTCATAACACTTGCAGTTTTGCATTAAGACAATAACTATAACCAAATTTCATGCTTCAGGGCTTCAGCTGGTCATCTGCAGGGTCAGGAAGGAATTTTGCCCCCGGATGCACAATTAGCCAGACATGTTCTGGGGTTTTTCCCTACACCTTCTTCTGAAGCATCAGAGATGGGCCATAGCTGGAGACCGGACACTGACGGGGGGTAGAGTGAACAGTGCTCTGAGGTGACACAGAGAATCCTCTTTCTAGATGCCTGACTGATGTGTCTTGCTCACATGCTCAGGATCTAACTGATCAGCATATTTGGAGTTGAGAAGAAATTTCCACCCAGGTCAGATTGGCAGGACCTTGGGATTTTTTTTTGCCTTTCTCTGCAGCCTGGAGCATGGATCACCTGCTGGGATCATCTGGGCATGTCTCACCTAATCAGTTCCTTGCCATTGCAGGGACCTCTGGCATTGGTGACATCTCAAGCTGAAATGCTTTAGTCTAATTAAAGTCATTGATCTGAATACAGGGGTATGTGGGTGAAATTTAATGGCCTGTGTTATAGAGGAGGTCAGACTAGCTGATCGCAGTGGTCCTTTCTGGACTTGGAATCTACAAATTTTCTGAATCTATCCTTAAAGCTCATCATATTTGCTATGCCCCTGCCCTGCAGAGTGATTTGGGAAATACACAAAATGAATGTTTTGAAAGCAGTCTGGTTATGTTTTCTGACAGCGATTGTGGTGATGCTCAAAAATGCATAAAATGGATAAGAAATGTTCATTGTTTTGTTATCTTAAGCTGTGCTAGGTTGCTAGGGAAAAAGAAAAAAGATTTGTCTGAAATTAAAATAAGTTTTCAATATGTTAGATAAATATCACCCCTCTTGAAGAGATGTTTGAGCAGGCATAAGAAATATCTCAAGAAGGAAGCAGATAGCTTAATGAAATGATTATATGCAGGCACTAGCTCTGTGTAGACAGGGCTGGTGGGGGTTGAGGGGGAACTCTCTCAAATTCCCCTTATCACTCTCACTTGCTCAGCATCCTCATAAGTAATGCTCCCTTTCTCTGAAGCAGTAGATTGTGGATTAGGGTGGCCACTTTTGCATCCCCAGATTACTAGACATTCTGGGTACTTCTGGGAACGGCATGGGCCCGCCCCCACCTCCATGACCCCGCCCCCGCCTGCATGACCCCGCCACCACCAGCATGACCTCTTGAAAGTGGCACCCTTGGCGCGTGATACTGGACACAACGCCTCCGGTTTCACAGCAGTACCAGGTTGGGGGCGAACCAGACAAAAGCAGGACTGTCTGGGTTATGGGTGGACGCATGCCTGCCTGCTGTGGGGTGCAGTGTCTCCATGAGGCCCAGGGTAGGATAACTTGTGTAATTAATGAAGAAGGAGCAAGAAGTTATAAGCCCCACACTGTTGCTGCTGCGATCTACCCTGACTGTATCCCCTCCCGTCCCCGTCCCGTCTCTCCTCTGCGTCAGGCTCTAGGGGATGCAGGATCAGGGTGTGAGAAACAAGAGGCAGTGTGGAAACATTAAATAACTCGCTGAAGTTTAACCCCTTCGGCCCCAGTTCTTGCCACTTAGCAATTAGCACTTAAGTATGTTCTTAACTTTAAGCAGGTGCTTAAGTCTCATTGACTTCAATGGGATTTAAGTGCATGTTTTAACCATATACATGTATCTAGGAGCTTTGCTGGGGTGGGTATGGGTATGGCAAGGATTACGTAGCTTTTCTATAGCTGCCATATTGCTTCCTTCTTTTACTTCTGCATCAGTCGCAGCCTCAGGTCCACACTGCCGTGTCCCCTAGCCATTGGGTGGCCACCTCTCAATCTACCAAGCACTGAATTAAATCCACATCCATGCCCCTCCCAGGAAGACACACTGTTTTTGCCATGCCATGAACCTTCCTTTTGGCCGCTGGAAGGAGAGGGGGCTGCAGCAGCTCTGGGGAAGAACTCTGCTCTCTACAGCTGGACGCTCAGGGTGCCCCTCCGCTCTCTTTCCCCTCCTAGCTGGTTGGCATGGAGAGGGGCATTCTCCACTCCCGGCTGGCTGCTGAGAGGTGAGAGGGACTTTCTTTCTCTCCTCCCCTCCTCCTGAGCTGCTGGAGGGGCGGGAAGAGAGGCACAGCGACTCATCTCTCTCTTGCATGTTTGCCAGCACTTGAATCTAGCAAGAGGAAGATTTGGGGAGTAACTACATGGGCCCAGGTTGTAACATCATTGAGACATATTGGACTGGATGGGCAGAGCTTAGCAATGGCAGACAGTTTGCTAGAAAGGGAGTTGGGGACGGGCACCCTGCCTAAATAGGGGCTAATCAGTATGTGTGCCTCTGGCGTCTGGCTGTGCTTCCCTCTCAGAAGAACATAGGAATTGAGAGACTGGATTATACCCATGGTCCATCTAGTCCAGCATCTTGTCTTTGACAGTGGCTGGGACCAGATGCTTCAGAGGAAGGTATAAGAACCTGCAGTAGGCAGCTGTCTGTAAACTGCCCCCACATTCGGTCTCAACCTGGTAGTAGCTAGAGATTGGTTTAAACCCACCTCCACAAGGGATTATTTCCCCTCGTTTGTTAGCGTTAGCTATTATAACACTGGATAATTTTGTTATCTGTATAAATGTTCAGTCCCTTTTTGAATCTTGCTGAGTTCTTGGCATCAGTGACTTTCTGGGACAGTGAGTTCCAAAGTCTGTTTACTTGTTTGATGCAAAAATATTTATTTTGATCAATTTTGAATTTGCCGTCTTTTAATTTTCTTGACTGCCTCTTGCTGTTGTGTTAGAAGACAGGCAGATCAGAAGCTCCAGGTCTAACATCTGTAGACCAATTATTTTTTAATATACTTTTCCCATGTCCTCTCTTTATCTCCTTTCTAAAGTGACCATTCCCAGACTTATCCATCTCTCTTCATAGAAGAGTTTTTCCAGGCCCTGGAATGTTCTTGTCACCCTTCTGTGAATCCCGTCCAGTTCTACAATGCGCTTTTTCTGATGGGGTGACCAGTACTGCACGCGTTATCCAAATGAGGCCACACCCCTGATTTATATAAAGGCCTCAAAATATTCTCTATACTGTTCACCCTCCTATTCTTAATGCAACCTAACATCGTGTTTGTTTTTTGACTGCAGCAGCACGTTGAGCAGAGATCTTTATTTAACTGTTGTCAGTAACCCCTGGTCCATTTCTTGTTTTCTTGAGTTAGTTATATCATCCACGGCTCTTTTTTCCACTACTTTACTGACACATTCAAAGAATTCTAAAATGTGAGATGTGATTTTTTTGCTTTGCAGAATCCGTGCTGGTTAGACCCTATTGTATCGTGACCTTCCAGGTGTTTTGCTATTCCATTTTTAACTCTTGCCTCAATCAGTTTGCCAGGTGCAGATGTAAGCATCTCTGGTCTTTAAAATCACCCCGAGATCCTTTTTAAAATATAGGTATAACATTTGCTGCCTTCCAGTCCTGAAATTACATACTTGTTAGATCAGCTACTTCATACTTCGGTTCCTTCAGAATTCTTGGACGACCATCTGGGACTCATGACTTGTATTTTCAGTTATAATTTGCTCTGGGACCTTTCTTCTCCAAGAAGAGCCTCTGTCTCCAAGAAGAAAAGGAGTACTTGTGGCACCTTAGAGACTAACAAATTTATTAGAGCATAAGCTTTCGTGAGCTACAGCTCACTTCATCGGTGAGCTATAGCTCATGAAAGCTTATGCTCTAATAAATTTGTTAGTCTCTAAGGTGCCACAAGTACTCCTTTTCTTTTTGCGAATACAGACTAACACGGCTGCTACTCTGAAACCTGTCTCCAAAAGACAATCATCTTTGTTACCAGGTGTTATAGTGCCCCCTTACCAGAGCATCCCCACCTGGCAGCATGCAGTGCAGCAGCCACTCAGCCTCAGTTTCCCAGCTGGTTTTCCGCTGCTCTGCCCAGCCTCCAATGCCTTCTGAACTGCAGAATTTAGCTTTCCAGTGAGGTCACTTACAAGTTCTTCCCCTTTCAGGGCACTCAAAGCCCAAAACAAGGGTGAAGCAACATTATTTCTTCCCTTTCCTCTGGGAGATCTTCCAGGCCCAGTCTCATAGAATCATAGAATATCAGGGTTGGAAGGGACCTCAGGATGTCGTCTAGTCCAACCCCCTGCTCAAAGGGCTCCCCTGACCCCTCAGCAGCCTTCTCTCCCACAGTGAGAGCCGCACATCTTTCTCTGCTAGCTCTCCAGCTAAGCAGGGATCTTCTCTTTAAGCCCTTCCTGGAAACCTATGTCCTACTCCTGAGATAAATTTGGGCTAAATGGGCCTTCAGTAACCCATTAAACTCACCCTGCTTTGTGTGGAGGCTTATGTGCCCCTTAAACCAGGAAAGGGAATCTCCCCAACAACCATGGTAGAGAAGACTGAAACAAAGAAATCATTTGGCTTCTCAGCAGTGTCCTTATCTTCCTCCGTTGCCTCCACTGTCTCCTGGTGGTCTGACAGGCCCTTCCATTCTTTTACAGGCTTCCTGCTTCTGATGTACTTAAATAATCTCTTGCTCTTTTATCTATTTGCTTTTCAAAATGCAATTTGGCCTTTCTAATTCCCCTCTTGCATAATATATGCTGCAGTTTATTGGCTTCACTGGGGTCAAATTTCCAAATCCAGCAGGATTTCTGCTCGGTTTGGGTGGCCTTTCAAACCTTGCTAATCAGCCACGGTAGTTTGCTCCATCACATCCTGGTTCTCTTTCTGTTCAGCGGTGGACATGCTTTCAGAGGTGCTAATATTAGTTTTTAAAGTAGTGTTCATGTCACCTCTAAGGTTTTACTTCCTTTGCTCTGAACTTTTAGGGCCTTTTTGACTAACTTCATTTTTTTGAGATCTCCCTTCCAAAAGTTTAGTGTCACTGTGTCTCTTTTTGGTACCCCACGTGCCCTTATAATGTGGAACCTAATTACACTGTGGTCACTATTATTTACTGGCTCAGCTATTGTCTCTTCTTGTATTATGGGTATTTCTCAGGTGCTGTGCACAGCAGCCACACCCCGGACTGCGCGATTGTCACGTATGGCACTGACTGAGGGTGCTCTGTATGGGCGCAAGAGACAGGACCAGTGAAGATACCCATTTGGTCAGTCAAACTGTAACTTTTCTGAACCAGTGAGCAGAGAGGGTTATTAGCTCTGGTCCAGAACTATGGTTCTGAGCAATCCTGCACTTTAAGGGTGCTTAAGAACCAAACATAGACCTTAAGCCAAATTTTGCAAATGGCCCTTTCTTTATTATGGGCTGAAGCAAAACTCATATTTCAAATAGCCCCAAACTTTGGGGGTTTTGAAATCTGAGTTCTATGACTAGGGTCTATTTTACCACTAATGTTAATCACCCTAACCTGCTCTTTCATATACATTCACAGACTTAGACCTCCAGTGCCTGACCATCTTAAGGGCAGGGTGCTATATGTGGATTTGAGTCATGAGGACCTCTGTATATATCAGAAGACTGCAGACTATGGGAGTAAAGCTGTGCTGATGTTTCTGACAAAAGATATTTGCCATGCAAGCTCTTGGTTTACACGGGATATTTCTTATCACACAATATTTTTACATTTCTTCTTTTACCACAGATAGCCTAATCCCAAACCTAGATATACTAAAATTATAAATGAATGTAGATCACAGACCAATATTTTATGTACATTGCTGCATTTTGTGCAATTTGTTTGGCCCAAAGCAGCGAAATAGCTCTTTTTTAACCTCATTGGAAATAAGTTAAATAAAAGATAATGCTTGAATTATTTTTCATTCCTGCTGATGGATACTAAACAAATGGCTCTTGTATGGCAGTTTTGTATATCAGAAGAAAAAATAGAATTGTTCAGGGAGATCAGTGATAAAGTAATGTTTATTTGAGAGAAACCATGGTCTGGTGCTGAGAGTCAGGAGATCACTCATTCAAGCTATCTGTTTTACACTGCCATCTATCATTGTAGTATCAGCGCGTCTTACACATAAAATCAATAGTAGTAAAGTCCCTCGTGGGTTTCAGGGAGTCTCCGGAACTCTGCTTGGGGTTGGGTTTTGTGTTTGGAAGGGATTTAGGAATGAAAGGGATATTTGAATTGTGTGTCCTGCTGGAACGGCTTTCTTGAAAAGGGAGATTTTGTAATGTTTCTCAAAGCTGGGCAGGGTCTGGATTTGTCTAATCTCCTCAGGAAGGAGGAGGGGAAGTTCCAGGAGGCTGGAAGGAAGCTAATGTGGGCCAGTTTTTCAAAAGGGTAAATGGGATGACCCAGATAATTTTTGGCCTGTCAGCCTGACATAGATCCTGGACAAGATAATGGAACAGCTGATACAAGATTCAATTAATAAAGAACTAAAGGAAGGTAATGTAATTAATGCCAATCAACATGGGTTTATGGAAAATAGATCCTATCAAATTAACTTGACATCTTTTTCTGAGATTACAAGATTGGTTGATAAAGGTAATAGTGTTGATGTAATACACTTAGACTTCTGTAAGGTGTTTGACTTAGTACTGCATCCGATGAAGTGAGCTGTAGCTCACGAAAGCTTATGCTCAAATAAATTTGTTAGTCTCTAAGGTGCCACAAGTACTCCTTTTCTTTTGACTTAGTACTGCATCGCATTTTGATTAAAAGACTAGAATTGTGCTAGACCCAGGCCAGTTAGGTACAGCAGAGTAGCAGAAGGCAGATCTACTGGCCACTGGAGAAGCAGTTTTCTGTTCCCTGACTGACCAGAGCAGGGGCTGCTCCAGGCTAATGAGAACACCTGACTCCAATTAAACTGCAAAGCGTCAGGTGAGGCCATTAAGCTAATGTGACCACCTGACCCTAATTAAGGCCCCTCTGGTAATATGAAAGGGCTCACTGCAGTCAGTCAGAGCAGAGTCAGAGAAGAGGAAGTGTGGCTGAAGGGCTGGTTAATGAAGACACCCTCAAGTCATTGGTAAGGGTGAAGAAGGGAGAAGCAGGAGAGCAGTGGGGAAGTGGCCCTGGGAAATGCAGCAACTCTGGCAGTGAAAGGTTGGCTGCCAACAGCTGCTATTGTTAGGGTCCCTGGGCCAGAACCCGGAGTAGAGGGTGGGCCCAGGTTCCCAACCCAGCACTACAGAAACACGTCCTGAGAGGGGAAAACAGGCCCCTGTCAGGACAGGGGGCTAAACTGTTTTGGCATGAGGCCATAGGAGCAACAGAGACTGTGGGAATTCTCTCACCATCCTCCATTGCTGGCTTATGATGAAAATGGCTCAGTGGACTGTATCCCTGGTCCTAGAGAGAGAAGGGCTACCTGGAGGGTTGCAATGAGTCTCTGAAGCTAGCATAAACCACCTGGAAGCGTGGGACCCATGAGTACAAAGTTGGAGCTCTGCCACAAATGTTATAAGAAATGAATATGGCACACAGTAAATGTATTGATGACTGGTTAACTGCTAGGACTCAAAATGTAATTGTAAACAGGGATTTATCTTCTAGTGGGTGTGTTTCTAGTAGGGTCCTGCAGAGATCGATTCTTGGCTATACAATATTTAACATTTTTATCAATGACCTGGAAGAAAACATAAAATCATCCCTGATAAAGTTTGCAGGTGACACACAAATTGGGGGAGTGGTAAATATGAAGAGGATGGGTCACACATTCAGAGAAATCTGGATTGCTTGGTAAACTGGTTGCAAGAAAATCTTGTGTTTTAATATGTCTAAATGAAAATGTGTATATGTAAGAACAAAGTATGTAGGCCATACTTACAGGATGGGGGACACTATCCTGGGAAGCAGTGATTTGGAAAAAGTGAGGGGTTGTGGGGATAATCATCTGAACATGAGCTCCCAGGGTGATGCTGTGACTAAAAGAGCTAACATGATCCTGGGAAGCATAAACAGGGGATCTTGAGTAGGAGTATAGAGGTTTTTACCTATATTTGGCACAGGTGCAACAGCTGCTGGAATCCTGTGCCCAGTTCTGGTGCCCACAGCTCAAGAAGGATGTTAATAAATTGTAGAAGGTTCAGAGAAGAGCCACGAGACTGATGAAAAATGAGAGAACCTGCCTTCTAGCGATAGACTGAAGGAGCGCAGTCTATTTAGCTTAACAGCGACAAGGCTATGGTGGTGGAGCCTGGAGTTCTTGCATGTGTCCACGGCCAGGAGGAGGTCACCTACTAGTGCCACTAGTGCCATCTCTGTGCTGAGTCGTTATTAATGATTCTTTATTTATTTGTATTCCCATAGTGCTGAGAAGCCCCAGTCCTGGAGTAGGACCCCACTGTGCTAGCTGCTGTACAAATACAGAACAAAAAGATGGTCTTTGCTCCAAAGGGCTTAGAGTCTAAGAACAGGACAAGCGACAAGAGCTGGCTGCAGACAGACAGGGGAGTACAAGGAAACAATGAACTAAGACCGGTTAGTGTGATCAGCAGTGGTACCAGGATGCCAGCTGCCTAATGGTTGTCAAGTGTTTTGTAGGTCTCCCGCCAAAGGAGAGCGATGAGGAGGTAGTTGAAGGACAATGAGGTGGCTTTGTAGATGTTCCTGGGGAGCTGCTTCCAATCCAGTGTGATGCAATGGGAGAGAGAGCATGAAGGTGCTTGTTTTAAAATGTAACAAGTGAAATGTGGGGGCTGGTAGCATGGGCTGATGGGAGGCAGAAGGCAGCATTTCGATAGTCAATGAGAAATAATAGGTGGGGTATGGATAGGCCTTGAAAATCCAGACGTGCAGCTTATGTTTGATGCAAGAGTGAAGGAGGGACCAATGGGAGAGATTCAAAGAGGGGGTGATATGGGCAAGGATCTTTGCAGCAGCATTCTGAACGGATGTGAATGAGGTAAGTTGGCATTTGGCCTGGCCTGACCCTGATTGCGAGGCACCTGGGAGGTTGACTGGTGTCACATGGAGGTTGGTGGCTGCTACTTCCTTAATCATTTTGCCCAGGAAGGGAGGTTGGAGATGGGATGGTAGTTGGAGAGATCTTCAGGATTGAGTGTTGCCTTTTGAGGACTGTATTGTTCAGTGACTTTTAGCAGCCATGAAGAGCATGCGTCCATTTCACAGGTAGTGGCTCTAATATTACTGAGGGCTCCTGGAGTTCTCATTATGGGGCCCTGCTGAGTCAGAAGGGATGGGGTGAATTATACAATCTGTCCAGGGGTAGAATTTTCTTCCCAGTTGGCTCCATATGTATTATTTTGATATTACCTGTGAAGCATCTGACAGCTCTTCACCATGCTCAACGCTTGGGTCTGTCTCCAGACTGTACACTCTTGGTTCAGTAGCCAGAGTGCTGTGTAGTGTAGTGCTGCTGGGTGTCGTGTGTGGGGATTGTGAAGGCTCATTTTGCCTCCTCTACTGCAGTGGCATCATACTGTGGATCAGAATCTTTCCGCTGTCTGTTTTGTCTGTGCAGGTTGTCAGCTCTTCGGGGCAGGGACAGTCTTACGCAGTGTCCGTACCGCGCCTTGCGTAATGGATCCCTGTGCTTGGTGCCATAGCAAAACTAATATTAGAGCTGATGTATGGGCCAGATCTATGGCTGATGGAACTCTCCTGAGGCATAGGAAGTGACGCCAGAAACGTAGATTGGTGCAGCGAGTTCATTTCAGTACCCAGGGATGTCTCAGGCATTTGGGGATAGACACAAGCTTGCCTTTGTGTTCTAAGATATACTTGTGCACCAGGACTACTTGCCATAGTGAGCGCTGTGCTTCAGGAGTGGAGGTGGGCAGGACTGGCACTACCTAAGCTGCTCAGGGAGGATAGGGGAGTGAGGATTGCAGTAGGGAAAGTATTGACAGCATTGTGGCAATGCACACTGCTCTGCATTTCTCCACCCCATATCTTAGCTCTTGCTTTAGCCATTGCTATCATACAATCATAGAATATCGGGGTTGGAAGGGACTCAGGAGGTATCTAGTCCAACCCCCTGCTCAAAACAGGACCAACCCCAACTAAATCATCCCAGCCAGGGCTTTGTCAATCCGGGCCTTAAAAACCTCTAATGAGTTGAACTCTTTCTGACCGGTTCATTTCAGGGGAATATGAATTCCACTTCTGAGGAAATACCGGTAACTTAATAACTATTTTATGGTCTGGTCAAAATCCCACAATGGGCCACAGCAGACTAGACAACATCCTTTTATCTTTTCCAATAACGGCATGTCATAATAAATCTTAAAACTTTGTTCATTAATAGGGGAAAAAAGCCCCCACCTGTTTGCAAAAGGAAGCAAACCAGAGATACAGCTGCAACTGCTGTATCCCTGCTGGCCACCTTGTTTTTCTTATTAAAGGAAAAACAGCCCACGACAGTTTCACTGTGGTTTTTTTGCATGCAGGATTTACAAGCTAATGAACAATTCCTTTCTCGTATACGAGTATATCAAAGAGAGCCGGTTTGCAGACTCCATCAGGGCAATTTACAGAAAGACAACAAAAGATGCAGCGCTCCAGCTCAGCGTCACTACATTTAACGTGTAGCAAACATGATTTATACAAATCTGTCACGGCCCAAAAAACCATCTGTTCTCAAAACAATTACCCAAAAACATCCCCGGAGTGAAGACAGTAATCTGGAGATCCTGCCGCAGTAAAGTGAGGAGATGGAGAGTTATGTTGTTTAATCGTAACGTCAATATCTTGGCAGTATCTGGGGAGAATGGCTGGGAATGGCATGATAGGTAAAGACTGTCAGTCTTGAGCAAAGAGCTGCCCAGGAGTGCAGGCAGACAGCAGCACATCACTCCTCTCCGCTGGCTCTCGTCAGTTCAGGCCCCTTTCCTGAATTGCTGTCTCTAAAGGGCACGATCCCACCCTGCCCGGTGTCAGTGTGTGTGTGAAAGGAGACAGAGCAAGAAACTTCTCTCTGCTATGGGAGTTCTGGGCTCGCCCTCTGTGTGCACCTGGCCCCCTTCCCAGTGGGATTGTAGCCCTGTTTCCTCCTGGGGCTCTCTGGGGGTCTAGTTGTCTGAAACAGGACAGGCTGAGGGCAGGGCCATAGTGGGCTTTGCACCAAGCTGAGGAGCTGGCTGGGGGCAGAAGCTAGCTCCCATCCTCCAGGAATTGGCTGCCAGCACACCAGGGCTTGGGCAGGATCCAGGCCCCACTAAGATGGTTTGCACCATTCTGGCAGGTAAAAGCAGCTTAATTGGCTACACTGAGGCCTTGAGAGCAGCCCAGTGCCTGGCAGCCCCATGCCCAGGGAGCTGCAGAGATGGCTGCACTGCAAGGACTTCAAACAGTATATCCTGATGTCATCCCCGCAGCTCCCAGGTGGGTGGAATTATGGCTGCTGCATAGGGGGTGGATGCTCAGGAGGTGCTCGGAGGCTGCACTTGAAGGTTGCTGCACAGGATTTGAGGAGGCCCCCATGGCACTGGGCTGTACAGCCACAGCAGGGCCCTATGGCATACATACTGCAAGGCCAGGAATTGGTTGGGATGAATTGGGTTCTTGTCTTCTGACCTTTGCTACTGCCATGTCCCTTGCATCAAATAACATCTTTTGCTGCACAGGGAAGGAAAACACTTGGGGCTTTTCCTTGTGTCTTTTTAACAATGCCATCAGGGTCGAACAGACAACAGCTTCAGCCAAAGCAAACTGCTGGATGGTCCCAAAGAGGAAAGAATGGCTCAGAGGCGAGTGGCCTAGAGAGACGAGAGCGAAGTCATTGCTCTGGTGGCGATGTTTTCAGCAGCAGGGAAGTGTGCAAGCTGCATGCCCATTGCCAGGGCCTGCTCCAGGCACCAGCGTTCCAAGCAGGTGCTTGGGGAGGCCTTTAGAAAGGGGTGGCAGTGTTTCCGTGGTGGCAGCAATTTGGCAGCAGCTCCTCTGTCCCTTTTGCCGTCCATGGCGGCAGTTTTTTTTCACTGCTTGAGACGGCAAAAACTGTAGAGCCGGCCCTGCCCATTGCAAGACAATCCTCAATGGCCTCCCACCAAAGTTCCCCTTGTTATGCTGCAACCAGAAACTGGGGTACTGTTTTAGCACTGAGGTTCCGGTAACTCACAGTTATACTGCACCTCTTGTCCTCACATGCTGTACAAATCACCAGCCATGCATATGTTACTGTTCTAAGCACAGACATGAATACAATCAACCAGTTAAATGTCCATAATGGAATCTCCAAATAGTGGGAACTCCTAGAGAACCTTTTAGCTGATTGCGGTTGGGGCTGGGAGACTGGGTTTGGATAAAGGAAGAACTGAGCTGAGCCTGCGCTAGGAACTGGAAGCTTTCTGAAGTTTGTAAAATCTGGATAACTTTAGAAAAGCATCTGACTTTCATTTCCTTGCGAGTCTGCATTTCCTGGGAGCAGATGTACCAAAATACCCACATATGGTATTTCTAGTTCAAGTGGGAGCAGGGGAGAGGAATTCACATAAGAGCCTGTTCTTGTGGCACTTCCACCCAAATGCTGGAGACATAGTCCTGCAATTGGATCTGCGTGGATGGGCCCTGGTGCCCCACAGACTCTGCACAGCTTCAAGAGTCTGCCTGGGTGGATGCCAGTCTGGGTCAGATTCTGGGTTGGGTTCTTTGCACAAGGCTTAGATGCTTATCTGAATTGGGCCATCAAACCTTCTGGAGTTTGCCTGCCACTAATTGAACCTGGCACCACTGAGGATTTTAGCAAAACCATAATCTTAGGAGGTTTGGTCTCCTTATTGGGGGATGGGAAAGTAATCCCCTGCATTAATGTATCATCCTTAGTTGAATTAATTTTTGAGATAAAATTTGATCCACTGCCTCAAAATGTAAAAGCTTTTCTAGTTACCCCAGAGGCCCCAGAAGATGGTGTGGCCCATATTTCCAATGCACTTCCCTTTTGTGCAGCTTCTATATTTATATCCACAAAGAGGAACATATTTCAAGGTTGTGTGTGTACAAATCAGTGACCTGTTGGAAAGGGGAGACTGTGTCTATACAAGCTCTTAGATGAACCTTGATAATAACTCTGGACTTCAGGGGATAATACTTGTGTTCTGGTGGCTGGTGTGGGGAGAGCTGATTATTTCTTTTCAGGAGAGAAGACTGTGTCCGCTTCCTGCTACGGTCTGTAGAAGAAAGCTGCTGTCGTTGAAAGCAGATTTGTTTTTCACCAGGGTATTGATATATCTGTGCTATTCCCTGCTAAGCTCCAGGCTCTCTTTAATGGACATAAGTTTATTTGTTATGACTATGAGGATGCTCAATATTTTTTAATGACTCTTACAAAAGACTTAAGGAAAAGTGAAGATGAGAAGAGGGAAACTATATTGGGCTCTAATGCAAATCTTAGTCATTCCAGATTTCTAATATTGTTTTTCCTTCTGAAAGAAAATCATGATTAAGTGTCCTCTGTGACTTACTTTGTAATGAGACTGAATTACACTCCTTGTTTCTCTCCTTCCTTTATGTGTGGTTTTCATCTTACAGCTGCAGTAGTATATCATTGAACTGTATCGTAGCTTGTTTCTTCTGCATTCAGGGGGAACATGGGAATAGTTTTAACTAAATTCAGACCTGGTCTGAGTGGGTGAGATGGCATTGACTTCAGTAGAGTTACACCAAGGATGGATTTTGGGTCCATTGCATTTAATTACCCCAGTTAGAGATTTGATCTTCCAGGGTTTTGCTAGGTGAGCAATCTGGCCATCTGAGCTATAAGCATCTGTAATGAGCTCATGTTCACATCTGTAGTGTGTAAATAATGAGGAAATGAATGTGGGTAGGTCACGTATGATGGAAGAGTTGTGTACAATTGGGGGGTGGGGAGGTTAGCTTGTCTGTGCTAAGAAGCTTGTCTGTTTTGGGGCTATTTCTGTAATCTGGAACCTGATTTTTCTGCATCTTTATTATGCCATATGTTGGGTATACGGAGAGACATTGACACAACACTCAGTATGTGCAAAGAGTGGAGAAAAAAGTCAGCCATGCCTTTACGTTCCAGTCAAGGAAAAGCACACGGCAGGTTATGCGTTAATTGCTGCATGCATTTGGCTTTTCAGGACTTTTTTTTGCAGGAGCTTTAAACTGTGGCTCTGAATTTAATAAGATGTTCAAATTCTGGTGTTAGCTGCATTTAGGTACAAATAACGGAGAGGAAGGATGGCCTTGTAGTAAATGCTTGGTATGGGGCTCAGATCTGAGTTCAGTTCCAACCTCAGCCATAGACCTAAGGCAAGTCAAGGTCTCTGTGCCACAGCTCAGGGATAATGACCCTTTTTGTCCTGTTTTGTTCATCTTTTCCATTTAGAGCATAGAAAGGAACACACTCACCAGCCCTGTATCTTTTGAAAAATACCTGGTCCATTATAACTCAGGTAAATATTTTTTGGAAAATACACAGGTAGCAAGCTGTACAAAACTTGAGATGTTTTATTCCTTCTGGTGCAGTGCCTAAACATTAGAAAGAAAAGCCCAATTTGCAAAGTTACATTGACATTGTAATTTTTGCATATTTAATAAACCAGAGCTCCTTTAACTGAAAAGTGGAGATTTTCATGGAATGCGACCCTTTTCATTACTGCATACCTCTTAGATTTAATTTGGCATGGGACACATCAACCTTGGCTTTTGGAGACAAGGTTAGAGTCTGCAGAGCATGAAAATGAGCTCTTCTAAACACTTTTTTTTCCCATTTGCTACACTATCTGCTGCAGCTTTTGAAAGAACACAAGGAACAAGTTATCTTTTTTTCTTGGCTTGACAGAAAATTAATAAAGGAGATGCGAATATTTTCCACTATACAATGGAGAGTGCTGCATTTGTCTCCTAAAATATAGATAAAACTTTGGTCGTAAAGTAAAATTGTATGTATTGTAGATATACTTTCTGTATATTTAGAATATCACTGTTATTCTTGAATGCATACAAGAGACATCTCTGGAAGTTTTTAATTGTCTAATTATTGCCTAATTATTGTTAAAAAGAATCATTATTTTTCACTTTGCCAGATTGCTAGGAAGTTAAATTGCTGCTACTGGCAAGACTTTTTAGTTGTATTGCTACTTTCTTTCAATCTGTATTTAGGATCTTTACACATAAGTACAATTAAGTTCCTTTAAGCCACTACTTAGCATGTCCTATTAATTATTTAATATTCTTTGAAACCCCTTTTCTTTTGGTTACCGTTTCTAATCTTAGAAGGTTTTTGAATGTCTTGGACTTTTTCTGTTCATCTAGTGCCTGATGAGCTGCTGTGACATACCTGTGGCAGATTAAGAATGAGTACACCCAGTGTTACTGGCAATAGTTCATTAATGTAACTCATCTGCTTTTCCTTAGGGTTCATATCTCATAGCTCTGAGAGCTGGGAGAGCGTTTGTGCTTGTTCTCTGGGGTTATGTACTGAACTGTACATGGGATCACTGTACGGTTGGGAAAGAAAAGCCTGTTTTACTCTCCCATGAACGTCAATGGGAAAACTCCCATTTAAAATCAGGGCAAAATAGGTAAAGAATGACTTATCCTTCAGTAAGGGCTGGGATGCAGTGGGGTAAGCGTACTGTGTGTCAGGGCAGGGGGCCCACAACGGATATGCAACCAGGCAGTCAGTGTTTGTTACATGTCCCCTATCCACAGGGGATGTGAGTCTTTTCCTGCCCTCAGCTTCACACCACAGAGTATCAGTTTTTTTGCCACAGATGAAGCTGTTTTCTTGATTAACACAGGAAGGGATAATATAATTTTACCATGAATACAGAGTTGGAAAATTGGATTTAAAATGAAAAGCATTGGCATCTCGAGAAGAAAATCGAGTGCTGTGGTTGGCATGCTGGACCCACCCCTCCATCTGGTGCTGGTATCAATAAGAAATTGTTGAGCTGGGTAATTTAATTGAAAAACAGATGATGCTGTCTTTCCTACTGACTAGGGCATATTTACACTTCTCACTACCATAGGCACAAAATGTATAGAAGAAAGCAATTAGGGCTCTGAACCTCAAGTGCAATTAAGTTCTTTTGTGTAGCACCATAACTTTAGCCCATACCTCCCAAACTTTTACAATCACCCTCATGAGTAGCCAGCAACTTTTAATGGGAGAGGAGAGGAGTAGGCAGGGAGGCATAAATTCTGCGAAATGGGAAATCAGATAGCTATGGTGAAATAGCTCTTCGTTACATGTGAGTTTGCTCCATTTGCTCTTAATGAAGCATGACCACTTTGTGCCCATTTCTGCATTCAATTAAACTTTTCCTGTGTGTGTACTGGCAATACCTTCTCTGAGAGAAACAGAGAAGTGAGCAAGAGGAATATACTTATAAAAGGTGAGAGAAGAATCTGTCTGTTCCAGATAACTAGCCCTGATATGTTCTCTGGCAAATAGCCCTGCATGATAACAATTTGAACTTAGCTACAGAAGCATGGTCAGCAGAGACGAAGGGGCCATTTCTCCTGTAGTAGTTAGCAGCTGTAAAATTTGTCTCATTTGCTGTTTGGGAATGTTTGGATCTCATTTCAAACAGGGGAAGGTCCAAGCACACTAAAGAACTTTTAGTGCACGGCAGAAGGGTCCACATGGACACTTAGTGCATGGCAGGCGACTCGAAGGTTCACACCCCAGCTTGCCATGAACAAAAGTTTGTCTAGACTAGCCCCAGTGTTCCATGTATCCTGAGAGGTCTCCACTAGCCATACTAGCCTGGCTTGTTCCCAACAGGAATCTGATGGAGTTTGGTCCCTGGTTCTGGAGTGCTGTGAAGCCTCTTTGTGTCACACCCCACAAAGCTGCACCGGTCTGTTCCCACTTCCAATATCCTACAGTGTATATGATGCTTCCTTGGAGTGTCCAGTCACCCTATTGCCCCTCTGCCTCTGCATAAATGGGATCTGCGGGTGCTAAAGCAAATGACAAATCTTGGCCACTCCAGTTTGTCAGCCAGTTCTACAGATCCCTCCAGACTCCACCAGTCCTAGCTTTGGCTTGCAGGTTAGCCATTGGTGCACTTCAGTCCCTGAAGTCTCCCAAAGCCCCTGTCACCGGATGCTCACAGAAATTACCACATTTGCTGGCCCTTGATTGGACCAGGATTTGCAGTCTGTTTAACATTACAGCACTGAGATCCTTATGATAAAACAAAGATAAATTTATTAACCAAGAACTGAGATTTAAGTGTTACTGAGCAAGAATAATAGAGACAGAAATTGTCACAAGTCTTCAATAAAACAAATGTATGAAAGCTTCTAAGTGACTAAAACTCAACAGGCTTCAATCCTTGACTAAGATACATTTTTTACCTAAAGCAAATGGTCACCCCCTTGGCAGGGGACCCAATGTTCAAAGACACAAAGAGCACAGGGCTCTTTGTCTCCTCAATGATTGAAAATGAGATGCCCTTCTGCGTCTCCTTCTAATCCTGAAGTTAATTGTCTTTGTCTCAAGAGTCAGGATGAGCCCCTGGGGTTTAGAGTCTGGCGTGCTGGCACAATGCTGTTTCCTCATCCTCCTGGTAATTGGCTTATCTCAGCTGGAAGTGAACTGCCTGTTGTCTCTGGCATCCCCATGCTCAATGTACATATTAATACCTGTTTCTCCCTTTGTCTGGTTACAGACTTTAAAATATAATATCAGTAAGTATCCATAGTGTTCATTCATACATTTGCCAGTGATATTAATGAGTAGCGTGTCCCTGGCTTTCATTTGATATTCCACATGACGTTTGTTATAGATAAATATGATGACAGCAATGCGTTAGGTGTAGTGAGTCTGTCAGGCCAGACACGAGTTGCTGTTACATAACAGTGAACCCTTTGCCAGTGGGCACTGAGGGGCTCTTAGGATCACAGTAAATGCAAACTATTAATCTATATGCTTCACACAGTGCTAGTGCTGCTGATGAAGCAGCTTGATAACGAAAAGGACTGAGAATCTAGTGCTAGAGAGGAGCACTTGCAGGTGCATAAAGCCCACTCCACAGCAATTCATCTGCAGATAATAGCAGCAAAGAACCAATAGAGCAAATGGTTCACAGTATTCCCATGCATTTATTTAAATTAGTTAGTTTAAGGCATATCTGATGGGTTCTGATTATCCAGATCTCAGAGACAATAAATTCATGTTAGGCTGAATAGACCAAATATACACAGCAGAAGGCTTCTGTTGGCATCACTTCCAGCTAAGATGGCTGTGGGATGTTTGGTAAATCGTGGTCATGCTCAGACTAGCCATGGGAGCAGTGACAGTGGTTAGGCTCCTGGTGAGCTGAGCCCGCTACCGAGTGTGCTGACCAATATTGTCTCATTGTTTCCTTGTATTCTCCTGTCTGCCTGCAGCCATCTGTTGTCTATTGTCTTCAACTGTAAGCTCTCGGGGGCAGAAACTGTTTCTTATATTTCTGTGTTTGCACAGCACCTAGCACAGTGTCCTGGACTATTGCTAGGGTGCCTATTACTATGGTGCAGGACTACAAATAATTAATACTAATGATAGCAAAACCTTACTTTTTTTTTCTCTCTCTCGCGCTCTCTCTCTCAAGGTAGGAGGGGCAGCCAAAGATATAACTGGCTTCATGAATTGATGACAAATGACTTGTTGCCAAATTCCACCTGTGTAGAAAAGTGAATGAAAATGCCACTTCTGTAATGGTGATTGAAAACATTAACATTGTGTGGCCACATATTCAATCTCTCCCCTTTCTCTGAAGAACACTGCTACAGTTGCACATAAACACAAGATTTTTTTTGTATGGAACAGACTCTGCCTTGTTTACCAAAGTTAGCAATCAAGCATTACATCAGGTTAACCACTGGTTGCCAGTGATTCATGGGCAGCATGGTCATACAGTACTCTTTTACTTAGCTAATGAACTAAATTGTTTACTTCATGCTCCATTTCCATAACTAAATGGCTGTAATACATAATGTGATAATTCTTGTTTTCTGTTTTTTTATGCCTGTAAGAAACATGGAGAGCTTTCAAAAAGCATAGTTAGAGAAACATCATGCTAATGAGTTTATCCATATTGCATGTAAATTATTAAATATTGTGAAATCAAGATGCTTACACATCTCAGGAGTGTAATAGTTTAGCTTCCTCTATGTCTGGAAGAAACTTTCTAAGCAGCTTTCTAAAGAGTTCCTGACTGTTTTTATTCTCGCCTTGGACCTAAAACCAGTCATAATTTCTATCCATTCTTAAACTTCAAAATATCTCTGTCTGCTGCCTTTTCATTTCCCACGGTGAACATTTTGGATTTTTCCTGGGTCTCCTGGAATCCAAGCCATTATGTTGCAGCTCCGATGGCCGGTGTTCTTGTACTGTAGACACTGGATCACTTGTCGTCTTTCTCTGGATCTACAACAAGAGAACCCAAAAACCACACTAGAGGTCCTTCAGAAATGGTGGTTATGCTTTTTTGCTAAGTGGCTGAATTTTGGAATTTTAAATATGCCTATTGAGCTGAATATCTGGCTCCGGCCTCTCATTTTGAAGAGATGTTGTGTGTGCAAAAGTGTGTGTCCACAAATATGGGTGTGCACTTATTCTACCCATGCAAATTAGGTGCATGCTCACTTCTAAGGGTACAGTCAGTTGCATACACAAAATGGTACATGTGCAACTGAAAGCTTGTTGAAGAATCACCCTTAAAAACTTCAGAAATGGTGTGGATTTCAGAGTGAAAGAACTCCCATTAAAGTTGAATGAATTGTGTGAAATGGATGAAATCTGTGAAGCTGTTTGAAAATGCAAAGATATCTAGACTGGAAGACATCTTCCTGTCTAGAATAAATGTGAACATATTGAATGACTTGATTATGTCCCTTTGCAATTATTTCCTTTATTCTGTCAACATTCATTCTCTTTAAATTTGGATGTAATGCTCCATCCCCATATTGAGAGGGAATACTTCAGCTTTATTATTTCTTGTGATATGTAGTACTCGTAGGCTACACAGATGCTGAAGTATTTAGCTGTTCTGTACTGGATGGTAGCCAAGAATACAAGAACCAAGTAGTTTTAGTTGACTTCCTTACTTTTAGCATTATGGCATGTAAATGGAATACTGAATGTATTCAGGTTTGTGTCACCAGTGATAACAAGTAGACCATTATGGGTTTGATCCAAAGACCACTGAAGTGATGGAAAGACTCCTTTTGACTTCAGTGGGCTTTGGATCAGGCCCTTTGAATTTGATAACTGAAATAGGATGTGTCAGGGAGGTCACTCATGCTAAGACAGCAGAAATACATGGAGTTGTTAAACCAACTGACAGAAGGAAAGAAGGCTATCATAAAAAACCTGCAAGATTTTTAAGTCATCTAAACTTCCCTTTTGTATTGATCTCAAGGGTCAAAAAAGTTAATGTGTTTTTAAACTCTTTCCCTGTTCAACACTGAAACAGTGTTACAAAAATTCAGAGTTCTTTCTACAGAGATCCTGGTTTACTTGGTTCCTTGGCAAAAGCACTCATTCTGAAGTTGGAAGTTTATTAATCAAAACAAGCAAAGCTGAAACTGATTAATTATGCAAAACAAACATAATCAAAAAATCTTTGTTAAAGACTCTCTCCTCTTGGAAACAAAACATCCAAGTGTTTTAGTTTACCAACAAGTTTAGTTTAATGAAAAGGAAAGGGTTAATTTTACTCTCAGTCCTGATCTTGTGAAGGGTAATCGCTTTTCCTGTTTTTAACAGACAGAAGGTGAGGATGGATAGGATAGAAAAGGTGTTAGAAAATACGACTTTTTTGACACTCTTGGATCACTGGGTAGTTGGTCAGTGACAAATGGATGCTTTAGGCTGTCAGGTTGGCCACAATGCCTGTTGCTCTGGACCCTGTCTCACATTCTTGTCAGATAAGGCAGGGCTGGACGGGCTATCACATCTCACTGTGCTGATGCGTGCAGTGCAGGTGATTTCAGGATCCGATGAAAATCTGACAGAGCGAGAGAGAGGAGAGAGAATAATTCTGATGCCCCTAGAACAGCAATCCCAAAACACAAGGAAATCGAAGCAAGGCTTGCAGGGAGATGGTCAGTCACAACATGTGATAACCATGAACCAGTTAAGTCAGCAAGAGTCTAAAATAAGCAAAGTACTAGCCCAACTGGCAGGCATGTAGCAGCCGGCCCCAACTAACTGCACGCACCCAACGCTACGTAGACACACAGCAACAAGAGCCGGAACACTGAGTTCAGGGAGGAGAAACCAAGAAACAAACCAGGACAGGGAGCAGGAAGCAATAAGCAGGAAAGCAACACACCCCCAACACCAGTCATTGCATCTCGGAAAGCAAATCCTTTGGTCTGGTCTTCTCCTTCTGTTTTCGGGGCAGGGGCACAAATGAGAATTTTTCAAAGTCTTCTTTTAAAGACACCTCCTCTCCAAAAAGGGGGTGGAAAGTGGGCGGCATAGTTAATCTTGTCATTTTGTTCACAGTGAAACCCACTTCCGTAAGATCAAACTTGGCATGCGGAGCTTAATTCCCACATTTTCCTATTGATGAAGTCCAACCTCAACCCAGTCCTTGAGCCATAGCAGTAGGCCTTATTGTTGGGATAAACTGAATTTCTCTGTCTGGTTTTCTTGCTCCTGTTTGTAACATTAATGTACGCTAGTTTAAACCTTCAAGTGACCCATGCCCCATGCTGCAGAGGAAGGCGAAAATCCTCCAGGTCTCTGCCAGTCTGACCAGAGGGAATATTTCTTTCCAGCCCCGAATATGGTGATCAGTTAGACCCTGAGCATGTGGGCAAAATCTACCAGTCAATTATTACAGCTTCTTCTACAGAGTTACTGATATGGAGATATCTTTTCACACCATTTGTTGGCAGGAACAGCACTTATGGAATCATCATAGAATATCAGTGTTGGAAGGGACCTCAGGAGGTCATCTAGTTCAACCCCCTGCTTAAAGCAGGACCAACCCCAACTAAATCATCCCAGCCAGGGCTTTGTCAAGCCTGATCTTAAAAACCTCAAAGAAAGGAGATTCCACAACCTCCCTAATAACCCATTCCAGTGCTTCACCACCCTCCTAGTGAAAAAGTTTTTCCTAAGATCCAACCTAAACCTCCCCCACTGCAACTTGAAACCATTACTCCTTGTTCTGTCATCTGCTACCACTGAGAACAGTCTAGATCCATCCTCTTTGGAACCCCCTTTCAGGTAGTTGAAAGCAGCTATCAAATCCCCCCTCATTCTTCTCTTCTGCAGACTAAACAATCCCAGCTCCCTCAGCCTCTCCTCGTAAGTCATGTGTTCCAGTCCCCTCATCATTTTTGTTGCCCTCCGCTGGACACTTTCCAATTTTTCCACATCCTTCTTGTAGTGTGGGGCCCAAAACTGGACAAGGTACTCCAGATAAGGCCTCACCAATGTTGAATAGAGGGGAACGATCATGTCCCTCGATCTGCTGGCAGTGCCCCTACTTATACATCCCAAAATGCCATTGGCCTTCTTGGCAACAAGGGCACACTGTTGATTCATATCCAGCTTCTTGTCCACTGTAACCCCTAGGTCCTTTTCTGCAGAACTGCTGCTGTTATAAATATGACCAAGACACTTTTATTTATACAGCTCCCAATTTTAGGTTATAACAGAGTGTAAGATACTGGAATGGGTGAGCTGGTACAGCAATAACAATAAAGGAGTGTGTCCTGTGTCCCATAACCCCGACAATACCAGGTGGCAAGGGGTTACAAGGATTCCTGGTCCTGGTATGTACATTCTGGTTCACCAAAGAATATCATGGGAGGTCTGAACTGAAAGCTATGGTCATGTTGGTCATTAACATAATTGTGAAACGTATGTGCAGATACTATGTCAAAAGTTAGGTATATATGTATACTGAAAATATGTTCCTAAAATCTGTA
The DNA here is from genome assembly GCF_009764565.3 of Dermochelys coriacea. Classification (NCBI taxonomy): domain Eukaryota; kingdom Metazoa; phylum Chordata; order Testudines; family Dermochelyidae; genus Dermochelys; species Dermochelys coriacea. Next base: position 127,610,181 of record NC_050073.1, read on the forward strand.
GCAAGGCGGAACTGACAAACAGGTTTTCTGCCAGACAAAAGAAGTGTATTCACGAGTCTCTCTGCTGATATGTAAATTAATCACTGTAAGCCAACACAGTGAAAGCCCCATTTACATACAAAGTCAACAGAGAGATGTGAAATCAACAGGGAGGGAGCACATGGGAGACTAAATCCCGAGGGTTATCCTGACTCTGGGGGCAGACAATGAACTTTGGAGGATATAAAGAGAAGGCAAAGAAGACACTGATTTATTCTGCACCTAGGAGGTAAATGGACAGTGCATTTATCATAATGAAAACAGGATCTCAACTAAGCTTGGTTGAAAACACAACAAAGGATGTTTGGAGTGAAGTAAACTTGTTTAGATGGAAGGTTAGTCTGCTAAATTAAGTTTTGTCTCTAGAAAGTACATGCAACCTGTTGTTTCCATTCTCTTGAATCTTTGATAATGAATTTTTGGTTGGTTTCAGAGTAGCAGCCGTGTTAGTCTGTATTCGCAAAAAGAAAAGGAGTACTTGTGGCACCTTAGAGACTAACACATTTATTAGAGCATAAGCTTTCGTGAGCTACAGCTCACTTCATCGGATGCATTTGGTGGAAAAAACAGAGGAGAGATTTATATACACACACACACACACACACACAGAGAACATGAAACAATCATGTTCTCTGTGTGTGTGTGTGTGTGTGTGTGTGTGTGTGTGTGTGTGTATAAATCTCCCCTCTGTTTTTTCCACCAAATGCATCCAATGAAGTGAGCTGTAGCTCACGAAAGCTTATGCTCTAATAAATGTGTTAGTCTCTAAGGTGCCACAAGTACTCCTTCTTTTCTTTTTGCGAATTTTTGGTTGTTTTCACTATAAATATATCTCAGTGCTGTGATATTAAGTACTGAGTCTGAGTTGACTCATACAAGTTTGGGTGTACACTGACCACTTTGGGACAGCTGACGTGATATTTCTGTGAGTGTTCAGAGGGAAAGGGGCTGGGCACTACAGGGAAATGCTTCAAAGGGGCTGGATGACAGTGTGCACCGACTTTTAATGGCAAGGCAAAGTCAGGGCTGGCACAGCCCAGAGGAAATTGTTTGGATGGCTGATAGACTGGTGGTGGCAGGGAGCTGACACCCAGTTAAACACAAACAAGTAGGGCTGTTGATTGATTGCAGTTAACTTGTGATTAACTCAAAAAAAAAAAAAATTAATCGTGATTAATAGCACTATTAAACAATGGAATACCAATGGAAATGTATTAAATATTTTGGATGTCTTTCTACATTTTCAAATATATTGATTTCAATTACAACATAGAATACAAAGTGTACAGTGTTCACTTTATATTATCTTTAATTACAAATATTTGCACTGTAAAAATGATAAACAAAAGAAATAGTATTTTTAAATTCACATCCTACAAGTACTGTAGTGCAATCTCTCTACCATGAAAATTGTAACTTACGAAGGTAGATTTTTTTTGTTACATAAGTGCACTCAAAAACAAAACAATGTACAACTTTAGTACCTACAAGTCCACTCAGTCCTACTTCTTGTTCAGCCAATTGCTAAGACAAACAAGTTTGTTTACATTTATGGGAGATACTGTTGCCTTCTTCTTATTTACAATGTCACCTGAAAGTGAGAACAGATGTTTCCATGGCACTTTTGTAGCCAGCGTTGCAAGGTATTTACATGCCAGATACGCTAAACATTCCTATGCCCCTTCATGCATCGGCCACCATTCTAGAGGACATGCTTCCATACTGATGATGCTCGTTAAACAAATAATATATGAATTAAATTTGTGACTGAACACATTGGGGGAGAACTGTATGTCTCCTGTTCAGTTTTACCTGCATTTCATGTTATAGCAGTCTCGGCAGTTGACCCAGCACATGTTCGTTTTAAGAACACTTTCACAGCAGATTTGACAAAACGCAAAGAAGGTACCAATGTGAGATTTCTAAAAATAGCTACAGCACTCGACCCAAGGTTTAAGAATCTGAAGTGCCGTCCAAAATCTGAGAGGGACGAGGTGTGGAGCATTCTTTCAGAAGTCTTAAAAGAGCAACACTTTGATGTGGAAACTACAGAACCTGAACCACCAAAAAAGAAAATCAACCTTCTGCTGGTAGCATCTGACACAGATAATGAAAATGAACATGCATCGGTCCGCTCTGCTTTGGATTGGGAGGAACCTGTCATCAGCATGGACACATATCCTCTGGAATGGTGATTGAAGCATGAAGGGATATATGAATTTTTAGTATATCTGGCATGTAAATATCTTGCAATGCTGGCTACAACAGTATCATGTGAACACCTGTTCTCGCTTTCAAGTGACATTGTAAACAAGAAGTGGGCAGCATTATGTCCTGCAAATTGTAACCAAACTTTTTTGTCTGAGTGGACTGAACAAGAAGTAGGACTGAGTGGACTTGTAGATTCTAAAGTTTTACATTGTTTTATTTTTGAACGCTGTTATTTTTTATATATAATTCTACATTTGTAAATTCAACTGTCATGGTAAAGAGATTGTAGAATATCGGGAGGTCATCTTGTCCAACCCCCTGCTCAAAGCAGGACCAATCCCCAATTTTTGCCCCAGATCCCAAATGGCCCCCTCAAGGATTGAACTCGCAACTCTGGGTTTAGCAGGCCAATGTTCAAACCACTGAGCTATCCCTCCCCCTCAAATACAGATTGCACTACTGTATTTGTATTAGGTGAATGGAAAAATATGATTTATTTTGTTTTGTACAATGCAAATATTTGTAATAAAAATAAATATAAAGTGAGCATTTTATACTTTGCATTCTGTGTTGCAATTGAAATCAATATATTTGAAAATGTAGAAAACATCCAAAAATATTTAAATAAATGGTATTCTATTATTGTTTAACAGGACGATGCATTGCAATTAATTTTTTAATCGCTTGACAGCCCTACAAACAAGTCTTTCTCACTGGAGGCAGGGGGGTAACAAGGTAACTCACAGTCCTGGGCATCCCAAGACCCATCACATTTCCCTGAACAAGGTTTTTCTCCCCAAGATTTTATTCCTAAATTCCAGTGTGCATGGAACTCTCTTTTCTATTGTAAAGAAACCAACCGAAAAGCAAACTTGCATAAACACAGGAAAGCAGCTAAACTAACCCATAGGAACTGTGATTCACACCAAGAATAGGTGCTATCTAACCAAGAACTAGAATTATTTATGGATGCTTCAGACATAAGAGTAATCGGAAGCATTTTGATATGATGTTTTTGGTGTGCTCACATATACCTAGAATAGCCTTAAATCAGAAAGCAATGGGAAAGTTTTAACAAGTGTGCAAGGAAGATTAATGGATGAGATAAGAACTGCACTTAAATAGGATGTAAGAGATGAATAGGCCTTGGGCAGGCCCTCTGTACAGGGGTGAATTTATTCTGTAAGAGCTGCATAATTGCTTTCTCTGCTCTGTGTACTGCTCACTGTGTAGGTAACGAGTATGTGAGTAAATCTGGGTTTTGCTGGGATTTTTGTATCTATACTTGTACCCATATATTGGGCTCTTGGTAGGAGTTTGGTTTATGCCTTATTCTGCATCTTCTGCTCCAGCCACCATCTCCATCAGACCAGTGAGTGAGTTTAGTGCTACCGAACAAAGACAGAACCTTGGACTGAACACTGCAAGGTCCACATAGCTCAGGTAATATGGATGTATCAGGAGAAAATATATGTGCCACATTTGTGCAATATGAGGCACTCTTGTGTTTACTCATACAATTAGCGACTGTAAAAGTGTCAATGTTTTATGGTTCAGTCTTACTGTCTACCATATTTAATAACACACAGCACATTTTGCATAAAGCATTTTGTGGCATATAACAAGTTGGCTTTTCATCTGGGATATGCCACCCTAGCTATGATTTGCTTCAGTGGCCAAACTCTTGTGTGATGTGCCTTTCAATACAGAGGCATGCCTCATGTTCCAAAAACGCTGCACTTCTGCTCCCATTAGTAATTTGGTTTCAATTGCATTTGTTTCTCCAGCACATGGGACTGTGGAAGTGTTAAATAAAATGAAGAATGTTTCTAATATATATTAGTACATTGCCCTGAACTATACTTGGATGATTTAAAATTAAGAATGGTATCAGCATTCCATCTGTCACAGATGGATAATCTACCTACGTGGATGTGTGTAATCCGTTCATTGATTTATGGACTGACAAGGCTCCTGAGAGTGTCACAAATCCATAGAATGTCCCTGAGTGCTGGATTTTCCATTTTGATTACTGGGGTAACTAGAAGATGTGCCGAATCAAAACCAGGCAGAGAAATCCCTATGGACTACACATCTGAGGAGGTACCTCTCTGCTCTTTGTTCCATCAGGTACCTGAAATACTTTGTGCTTATGGAATGTGGCAGAACTACATTTATTTTCAACAGGAGGATGCAAACAGCTAATATACAGGCCTAATACTCATTTGAGGGAAAACAAAAAATGCAGACATGGGTGCATGAAACATGTATAGCATAAGAACGGTCATACTGGGTCAGACCAATGGTCCATCTAGCCCAGTATCCTGTTTTCCAATAGTAACCAGTGCCAGGTGCTCATAAGAAATGAACAGAACACGGCAATTTTTGAGTGATCATCCCTGTCATCCACTTCCAGCTTCCAACACTCAGAGGCTTTGGGATACCCAAACGTGGCGTCACATCCCTGACCATCTTGAATAATAGCCATTGATAAACCTATCCTCCATGAACTTATCTAATTCTTTTTGTGCCCAGTTATAGTTTTGACCTTCACAACATCCGCTGGCAGTGAGTTCCACAGGTTGACTGTGCAATGTGTGAACAAATGTGTCTAACCAAGAACTAGAATTATTTATGGATGCTTCAGACATAAGAGTAATCAGAAGCATTTTGATATGGTGTTTTTGGTGTGCTCATATATGCCTAGAATAGCCTTAAATCAGAAAGCAATGGGAAAGTTTTAACAAGTGTGCAAGGAAGATTAATGGATGAGATAAGAACTGCACTTAAATAGGATGTAAGTGATGAACAGGCCTTGGGCAGGGCCTCTGTACAGGGGTGAATTTATGTGAAGGGGTAAATAACACTTCCTTATTCACTTTTTCCACACCAATCATGATTTTATAGATCTCTATCATATTCCACTTAGTCATCTCTTTTCCAAGCTGAACTGTCTGTCTCTTTTTAATGTCTCCACATATGGAAGCTATTCGATAGCTCATATACTATTCCTTTCATAATTTTTGTTGCCCTTCTTTGTACCTTTTCCAATTCTAATATATCTTTTTTTAGATGAGGGTACCAAAATTGCACACAATATTTAAGGTGTGAGTGTACCAGTGATTTCTATACTGGCATTATGATATTTACTGTCTAATTATCTATCCCTTTCCTAATGGTTCCCAGCATTCTGTTAGGTTTTTTGACTGCTGCTACACATTGAGTAGATCAGAGAACTATCCATGATGACTCCAAGATCATTTCCTTGAGTGGTAACAACTAATTTAGACCCCATCATTTTATATGTATAGTTGGGATTATGTTTTCCAATGTGCATTACTTTGCATTTATCAACATTGAATTTCAACTGCCATTTTCTTGGCCAGTTACCCAGTTGTGTGAGATCCCTTTATGATTCTTCACACTCTGCTTTGGACTTAACTATCTTGAGTAGTTTTGTATTCTCTGCAAACTTTGCCACCTCACTGTTCACCCCTTTTTCCAGATCTTTTATGAATATGTTGAATAGCACTGGTCCCAGTACAGACCCCGGGGGGACACCACTATTTACCTCTCTCGATTCTGAGAATTGACCATTTATTCCTTTCCTGTCTCTGAACCAGTTAGTAATCCAGGAGAAGACCTTCCCTCTTATCCCATGACAGTTTATTTTGCTTAAGAGCCTTTGGTGAGGGACCTTGTCAAAGGCTTTCTCAAAGTCCAAGTACACTATGTCCATTGGATTGCCCTTGTCCACATGTTTGTTGACCCCCTCAAAGAATTATAATAGATTAGTGAGGCATGATTTTTCTTTATAAAAGCTGTTTTGACTCTTTGCCAACAAGTCATGTTCGTCTATGTTTCTGATAATTCTGTAATTTTCAACAATTTGAACCAATTTGCCTGGTCTTGGAGTTAGGCGTACTGACCTGCAATTGCCAGGATCGCCTCTGAAGCCTTTTTAAAAAATTGACATCACATTATCTATTCTCCAATCATCTGCAACAGAAACTGATTTAAGTGATAGGTTACATATCCCAGTTATGGGGTTCTGCAATTTTCATATTTGAGTTCTTTCAGAACTCTTAGGTAAATATCATCTGATTCAGGTAACGCATTACTGTTTAATTTATCAATTTGTTCCGAAACCTTCTCTGATGACACCCCAGTCTGGGACAGTTTCTCAGATGTCGCCTAAAAAGAATGGCACAGGTGTGGGAATCTCCCTCACAACCTCAGCAATGAAGGTTGATGCAAAGAATTCATTTAGCTTCTCTGCAATGGCCTTGTCTTCCTTGAGTGCTCCTTTAAAACTTTGATCTTTCAGTAGCCCCACTGATTGTTTGGCAGTCTTCCTGCTTCTGATGTACTTAAAAATTTTTTTGGATGTTAGTTTTTGAGTCTTTGGCTAGTTGCTCATCAAATTCTTTTATGTCCTGCCTAATTATACTTTTACACTTGACTTGCCAGAGTTTATGCTCATTTCTATTCTCTCAAAAGTCTGTGTTTATGTACAGACATTTGAGAAAGTTAGGGGCTTGTAGATGAATGGGTTGGAGCTTGAAGGAGGGTTTATGAGGAATCTTATGTTTGGGCAGAATACCTTAATTTATGATTTTTTTTTTTTTAAATACACTTCTGTTCTCATTTTGAAATATCTTGGTTTTGTGTTTCATTGTGTTCCACTGAATGGCTTTCTGAACCTCTGTCTGCGAAACCCAGTACATACTTGCTGTCATATTTTAAGCTTTTTAGCACAAGGACCATCTTTCAGTTTGTATAGCGCCTAGTATCATAGGCTCTTGATCTGTGACTGGGGCTGCAAAAGCTATACAAATAATAAATAATAAGAAGTGCTGCCTATTTGCCAGATTCGCTGCCCGTATTTCAAGCAGCCTAGGTGGCTTCTCTCTTATTTTTTGCCGTTGATTGAGCCAAAATTATAGCCTTCGCTCAACAACAGAATATCCATTGCTTCCCGATACAGATGCATTTGACTGGAGGTTCATAGAATCATAGAATATCAGGGTTGGAAGGGACCTCAAGAGGTCATCTCATCCAGTTCCCTGCTCAAAGCAGGACCAATCATCCCAATCAAGGCTTTGTCAAGCCTGACCTTAAAAACTTCTAAAGAAGGAGATTCCACCACCTCCCTAGGTAACCCATTCCAGAGCTTCACCACCCTCCTAGTGAAAAAGTGTATCCTAAGATCCAACCTAAACCTCCCGCACTGCAACTTGAGACCATAACTCCTTGTTCTATCATCTGCTACCACTGAGAACAGTCTAGATCCATCCTCTTTGGAACCCCCTTTCAGGTAGTTGAAAGCAGCTATCAAATCCCCCCCCCCCCATTCTTCTCTTCTGCAGACTAAATAATTCCAGTTCCTCAGTCTCTCCTCATAAGTCACGTGCTCCAGCCCCTTAATCATTTTTGTTGCCCTCCGCTGAGCTCTTTCCAATTTTTCCACATCCTTCTTGTAGTGTGGGGCCCAAAACTGGACACAGTACTCCAGATGAGACCTCACCAATGCTGAATAGAGGGGAATAATCACATCTCTCAATCTGTTTGCAATGCTCCTACTTATACAGCCCAAAATGCCATTAGCCTTCTTGGCTAAGGGCACATTGTTGACTCATATCCAGCTTCTCATCCACTGTAACCCCTAGGTCCTTTTCTGCAGAACTGCTGCCTAGCCACTCGGTCCCTAGTCTATAGCGGTGCATGGGATTCTTCCGTCCTAAGTGCAGGACTCTGCACTTGTCCTTGTTGAACCTCATCAGATTCCTTTTGACCCAACCCTTTAATTTGTCTAGGTCCCTCTGTACCCTATCCCTACCCTCCAGAATATTTACCACTCCTCCCAGTTTAATGTCATCTGCAAACTTGCTGAGGGTGCAATCCATGCCATCCTCCAGATCATTAATGAAGATATCGAACAAAACTGGCCCCAGGACTGACCCTTTAGGCACTCTGCTTGATACTGGCTGCCAACTAGACATGGAGCCACTGACCACTACCTGTTGAGCCCGACGATCTAGCCAGCTTTTTATCCACCGTACAGTCCATTCATCCAGCCCATACTTCTTTAACTTGCTGGCAAGAATACTGTGGGAAACTATCAAAAGCTTTGCTAAAGTCCAGGAATAACCCATCCACTGCTTTCCCCTCATCCACAGAGCTAATTATCTGGTCCTAGAAGGCAATTAGATTAGCCAGGCATGACTTGCCCTTGGTGAATCCATGCTGACTGTTCCTGATCACTTTCCTCTCCTCGAAGTGCTTCAAAATTGATTCCTTGAGGACCTGCTCCACGATTTTTCCAGTTAATGCTTCAATCACATATTGCAGGTTCCACTTTTGGGATTATGTATGCGAAGCTAGATAGTGTGTATGTATTGACAGGATCATAGACTCATGGAACCATAGGGTTAGAAGGGACTGCAAGGGCCATCTAGTCCAACCTGCAGCCAAGATGCAGGATTTGTTGTGTCTAAACCATCCAAGACAGATGGCTATCCAGCCTCCTTTGCAAAAAAGAAAAGGAGTATTTGTGGCACCTTAGAGACTAACAAATTTATTTGAGCATAAGCTTTCGTGAGCTACAGCTCACTTCATCGGATGCATTTGGTGGAAAATACAGTGGGTAGATTTATATACACACACAGAGAACATGAAACAATGGGTTTTATCATACACACTGGAAGGAGAGTGATCACTTAAGATGAGCTATTACCAACAGGAAGGAGGGGGGGAAGGAGGAAAACCTTTTGTGGTGATAATCAAGGTGGGCCATTTCCAGCAGTTAACAAGAACGTCCGAGGAACAGTGGGGGGTGGGTGGGGGGAGAAATACCATGGGGAAATAGTTTTACTTTATGTAATGACCCATCCACTCCCAGTCTCTATTCAAGCCTAAGTTAATTGTATCCAGTTTGCAAATTAATTCCAATTCAGCAGTCTCTCATTGGAGTCTGTTTTTGAAGCTTTTTTGTTGAAGGATAGCCACTCTCAGGTCTGTAATCGTGTGACCGGAGAGATTGAAGTGTTCTCCAACTGGTTTTTGAATGTTATAACTCTTGACGTCTGATTTGTTTCCATTTATTCTTTTACGTAGAGACTGTCCAGTTTGGCCAATGTACATGGCAGAGGGGCATTGCTGGCACATGATGGCATATATCACATTGGTAGATGCGCAGGTGAATGAGCCTCTGATAGTGTGGCTGATGTGATTAGGCCCTATGATGGTGTCCCTTGAATAGATATGTGGACAGAGTTGGCAACGGGCTTTGTTGCAAGGATATGTTCCTGGGTTAGTGGTTCTGTTGTGTGGTGTGTGATTGCTGGTGAGTATTTGCTTCAGATTGGGGGCTGTCTGTAAGCAAGGATTGGCCTGTCTCCCAAGATCTGTGAGAGTGATGGGTCGTCCTTCAGGATAGGTTGTAGATCCTTGATGATGCGTTGGAGAGGTTTTAGTTGGGGGCTGAAGGTGATGGCTAGTGGCGTTCTGTTATCTTCTTTGTTGGGCCTGTCCTGTAGTAGGTGACTTCTGGGTACTTTTCTGGCTCTGTCAATCCTGTTTCTTCACTTCAGCAGGTGGGTACTGTAGTTGTAAGAATGCTTGATAGAGATCTTGTAGGTGTTTGTCTCTGTCTGAGGGGTTGGAGCAAATGCGGTTATATCGTAGAGCTTGGCTGTAGACAATGGATCGTGTGGTGTGATCTGGATGAAAGCTAGAGGCATGTAGGTAGGAATAGCGGTCAGTTGGTTTCCGAATTAGGATGGTGTTTATGTGACCATCGCTTATTAGCACCGTAGTGTCCAGGAAGTGGATCTCTTGTATGGACTGGTCCAGGCTGAGGTTGATGGTGGGATGGAAATTGTTGAAATCATGGTGGAATTCCTCAAGGGCTTCTTTTCCATGGGTCCAGATGATGAAGATGTCATCAATGTAGCGCAAGTAGAGTAGGGGCATTAGGGGACGAGAGCTGAGGAAGCGTTGTTCTAAGTCAGGCATAAAAAGGTTGGCATACTGTGGGGCCATGCGGGTACCCATCGCAGTGCCGCTGATTTGAAGGTATACATTGTCCCCAAATGTGAAATAGTTATGGGTGAGGACAAAGTCACAAAGTTCAGCCACCAGGTTAGTCGTGACATAATCGGGGATACTGTTCCTGACGGCTTGTAGCCCATCTTTGTGTGAAATGTTGGTGTAGAGGCTTCTACATCCATAGTGGCCAGGATGGTGTTTTTAGGAAGATCACTGATGGATTGTAGTTTCCTCAGGAAGTCAGTGGTGTCTCGAAGAGAGCTGGGAGTGCTGGTAACGAAGGGCCTGAGGAGGGAGTCTACATAGCCAGACAATCCTGCTGTCAGGGTGCCAATGCCTGAGATGATGGGGTGTCCAGGATTTCCAGATTTATGGATCTTGGGTAGCAGATAAAATACCCCAGGTCGGGGTTCCAGGGGTGTGTCTGTGCGGATTTGTTCTTGTGCTTTTTCAGGGAGTTTCTTGAGCAAATGCTGTAGTTTCTTTTGGTAACTCTCAGTGGGATCAGAGGGTAATGGCTTGTAGCAAGTGGTGTTGGAGAACTGCCTAGTAGCCTCTTGTTCATATTCTGACCTATTCATGATGACGACAGCACCTCCTTTGTCAGCCTTTTTGATTATGATGTCAGAGTTGTTTCTGAGGCTGTGGATGGCATTGTATTCTGCACGGCTGAGGTTATGGGGCAAGTGATGCTGCTTTTCCACAATTATGTAGAAGTCCAGTCTGTTATTTCGACATCAGGAGGAGTCCATCCAGAATCCTTCTTTATGTAGTGGTGATAGAAAGGTCTCTGTGGGTTAATATGTTGGTCAGAGGTGTGTTGGAAATATTCCTTGAGTCGGAGACGTCGAAAATAGGATTCTAGGTTACCACAGATCTGTATCATGTTCATGGGGGTGGAGGGGGAAAAAGGAGAGGCCCCGAGATAGACAGATTCTTCTGCTGGGCTAAGAGTATAATTGGACAGATTAACAATATTGCTGGGTGGGTTAAGGGAACCACTGCTGTGGCCCCTTGTGGCATGTATTAGTTTCGAGAGTTTAGTGTCCTTTTTCTTTTCTGGAGAAGCAAAGTGTGCGTTGTAGATGGCTTGCCCAGTCTCCTTTGGAAAACCTGCAGTGAAGGAGCTTCCACAACCTCCCTAGGTGACTGTTCCATTGTCCTCCTGTTCTTACAAGTTAGGAAGTTTTTCCTGAGATTTAATCTAAATCTGTTATGCTGCAGTTTGAACCCATCACCTCTTCTCCTGCCCTCTGTGGCAAGAGAGAACAACTTTTCTTATCAGGGATAAGGGCTTGGAGCTTTTCCATTGATTTAAATGGGAGCAGGATTATGACCCAAATGCTAACAAATCAGAGCTGTACATATCTGAGCATGTTTGCATGGACAAACAGATCTTTGTGTGTGTGGTTTTCCATTGGCACATGCAGCAGAATGATCTGCATAGCTAAATTTCTGCATATTATTATTATTATTATTATTATTTATTATTTATTAACACTTGGATCTAAAGGATTTGAAATTAAAATTGGGACATGCAGATGGGGAGAAAAGAGTGACACTGGGATATCGGGGCTCATTGTTTCATCCTACCTACAACATAATGAGAAAATACTATTTAAAAAATTGAGTGGTTAAATAGAGCAATGGCTGAGTGACTCAGAGAGCTTCATAGAAAGTCAAAAACCACCGATAAGCCTGAGCAGAATTCTGCTACTTTCAGAATGTTCTTGTATCAAATAATTTCACCGACTACAAGAACATTCTATAGGAAGGTTATTGCAGTGAGGAACATTTTTTTTTCAAGAATTTTTGTCTTTTAAAATACCTTTTCTACTTTTATGTCAAGAATAAACTGTGTTAAAGTGATTTTTTTTTTTAAATAATCTTTTCTGTGACTTTATCTTTCATTTATGCCACTGGACTGACCTGTGCTGAGAAAGAGAGTAAAGCTAAACTGTTTCTTAGCTTTATCTGAAACTTTTTCATTCTTTTCTTTTAATTTAGTACATGCTCAGCAGGAAGCTCCTACCCATTCTGTGCACACAAGACTCCATGGTGTCTCAAATACATTGACAATCTCTCTCTTTTTCTCCTCTTTGATATTTCGTTTGTGTGGGTCAAATTGTGGCACAGTTAGCACAGTGCTTCAGTGGTATAAGGGGCACTTTGCATCACAGGTAGCATCCTGGCAGGGGAAGCAGGCTCTGCAGAGCCCCTATTTCTTCATTGTGCTAAAGTCCACAGATGTGTTACAATGGGTAACATCAGCCTGCTTGCAGCTTGGGGGCTGACCCAGACAGGTGCAGGGTCAGTAGCTTCCCTCTTTGCCTGAGAGCTATCTGCAGGTGTCTCCGCCAGACCTGCCTGGAGTTAGACCCTCAATTGGTGCAAGGCTCTTTTAATTTGGGAACCAAAGGGATACCTAGGGTTTTGATCAAATTAGGTCACTAGACATTGTCCTGAGGGGGCACTTTATGGAGCCATGCAAGAACTACAGAAACTGCTTTGACCTATTCCCAGTCTGAGCAACCCAGAAAGGCCACAGCATGAACGAAATAATCTACCATCTACTTCAGACTGCAGCATTGCAGGCTGCTCCCCATCCTATTTCTAGCCTCAGAGAACTGGGCACAAACAAAGCAGGATTCTTCTGAAACATCTAAATAAGTTCCTGCAGGAGGCTTGTCCTCAAAGCATTTACATTTTCCTATCCTCAGGCAATTCTAAGGTTTTACAGAGGGATGGCAGCCATTTTAGCTTTTCCCAGCTGCAGTCATTTCCATTTGATCTTACTCATGCTTCCAAGGTCTCTCTCCAGGATCATGGTAGCAATAATATTGGTGGTAAGGAAGAGGAAAACTGGGACTTGGTCCTGCTTTGAGCAGGGGGTTGGACTAGATGACCTTCTGGGGTCCCTTCCAACCCTGATATTCTATGATTCTATGATTCATATCTCTCTTTCCAGACAAGTTTTCTGATCAGGTTTCTGTACAGAGAGAAAAAGTGTGTGTGCGCGCACACAGAGAGAGAGAGAGCGAGCGAGCAATATAGTTCCTGGAATATCTTGGATTCAGGACAACACAGACACATGGGGCCAGGGAAGTCCATCACAGGGCTGGATTGAGGATGAATACTATCATGAACAAGGTCTCAGAAGAATTTCAACAGAAGACAAAGACTGCCACCCTGGAAGACAAATGGTGTCACACAAACAAAGGTCCATAAACATGGATTCTTCAGTGATCCAGAGCACATGTGACATCTATCCACCGATTCCAGGCATCTTCTCAACCTCTCACCATATCTCAGCTGTTGGCGGAGACTGGGCTCCAGCTGTATGGACTGCACTTCTGCAACCAATGAATGAAGAGAATCAGGTTTTTTAAAGGATCTTCCCAGTTCAGTTCTGGGAACGGGTACCAGAAAGAGTGAGCACAGGACCCACCAGCTGCAACACAATGATTCATTGAGATCCCAGAGCACAGTTCCTTCCATGGATAACAGGCCTGTTCTGGTCATGACAGTCAGTGTGTCTACGGAGGTTTTGTAGTAACTGGGGAGAATTCAATCAGCCATAACCCAGAAAGAAATTCTGCCATCCTGGGCATAGCAATGTGCCCTATCTCTGTTTGCACTTCCCACCAATGAGGAGATGAACACCAAGCTTTACATGGAAGCAGTTGGTTTAGCAGAACACAGAAATAATTTTGCTTATTGTAAGTGAGTTTAGCAGGCAGGTCACAGTCCTCTGTGCATCTGGAAACTAGGAAACAAAGTGCTCTCTGTGTGTCAGGTCGGGATGGGAGGTGATGAATGACGTCTTGTCAAGCTGGGCAAGCTCCCTACTCTGTGTGTTCCCACCTTTTCCACTGCTCCCCAGGCCAACATAAAAGATAGGAACGAGAGGGCAGCAGTGATCCCATTTATGCCTTGCTAGTCGAAATTTAAATACATTCATGAAATGAAGAGAAAAATAAACGTCACGTCAGCCCTCATTTTCTTCAAGTGCCTAGAGAAGCCAAAGGAGCTAAGAATCCTAGTTCAAAGACCCTTGCCCATTTGAAGTCACCCTTGTCTCATAGTGCATGGGAAAGAATGTCGGCATCTCTCCCTGGAACTAAAAGCCTCAACTTCCTATTTGGGACCAGAACCCAACAAATCTCCCATATCACCGTGCCTGTCAAAAGCCCTTGGAGTTCCCCATGCAAGTGTTCAAACCTCCCAGTTCCCTGTGGCCACTTCTACAAGGCAGTGATGTGTTTTCAGTGCAACCCTCCTCCCCCCACAACTGACCAGCCAAAGGGCCTATGCCCAAAACAAAAACATTGCATCGAATGATAGTCTGGAAGCATCATAAAGTAAATACATTACATGGAATTCTATGGATACTATCTTGACTGTAGTATGCTGAGGGCAGTACTACGTGAATCTGGGATCCGTACTGGACAACTCTGGGGGGCCTCCGAGCATAATTTAGGTCCAGGGTGCTGTATAGGACATGAACCTTAACAATAATGATGCAATTATATTATTTCATTATATATATATATATATATATATATATATATATATATATATATATAATATTAAAATTTATCTGTCCAAAGGATTAGCGGGATGAAGGCAGGATCCATGGATTCTTGGGTCCAGGCCGGGGGAATGGAGGTGGCCCAAACTGGCCAGGGCTGACCTGACAATCCAGCCAATCATATTTGGATTCATATATGAATTAGCCGGAAGATGCCCCTTTCATATGTGTGTCCAAGAACTGTTTTATTTGACACAGATGTGGTGCTACAAAGCTTAGTGTCCAGGAAAGGCCCTACCATGTCCTATGGGAAGTGTGTGTGTTGGCAACTCTGTGTCAACATTTCTTTGAATTTCACTTGTTATTATTTATTTGTTTTATGGTAGCACCTATGAGCCCCGGTCATGGACTCCCACTGTGCACAGCACTGTACAAACAGACACAAATACTGATGTTGTAATTTATTAAATATAGCATTGTCCACACACCTATATGCAGTAACCTATATAATATAGGTGACGTGAAATTTAATGTGAATAAATGTAATGAAATTAAATGTGGATAAATGTATAGTAATGTACATTGGAAAAAAAACAACCCCAACTATACATGCAATATAATGGGGGCTAATTTAGCTACAACTATTCAGGAGAAAGATCTTGGAATCATCATGGATAGTTCTCTAAAGACGTACATGCAGTGTGCAGCAGCAGTCAAAAAAGCAAACGGGATGTTAGGAATCATTAAAAAAGAGAGAGAGAGAGAATAAGACGGAGAATATCTTATTGCCCTTATATAAATCCATGGTACACCCACATCTTGAATACTGCATACAGATGTGGTCCCCTCATCTCAAAAAAGATATACTGGCATGAGAAAAGGTTCAGAAAAAGGCAACTAAAATGATTTGGGGTTTGGAATGGGTCCCATATGAGGAGAGATTAAAGATGCAAGGATTTTTCAGCTTGGAAAAGAGGAGACTAAGGGGGGATATGATAGAGGTATATAAAATCATGAGTGGTGTGGAGAGAGTGAATAAGGAAAAGTTTTTTACTTGTTCCCATAATATAAGAACTAGGGGCTACCAAATGAAATGAATAGGTAGCAGGTTTAAAACAAATAAAAGGAAGTTCTTCTTCACTCACTGCACAGTCAACCTGTGGAACTCCTTGCCTGAGGAGGTTGTGAAGGCTAGGACTATAACAGGGTTTAAAAGAGAACTAGATAAATTCATGGAGGTTAAGTCCATTAATGGCTATTAGCCAGGATGGGTAAGGAATGGTGACCCTAGCCTCTGTTTGTCAGAGGGTGGAGATGGATGGCAGGAGAGAGATCACTTGATCATTACCTGTTAGGTTCACTCCCTCTGGGGCACCTGGCATTGGCCACTGTTGGTAGACAGGATACTGGGCTGGGTGGACCTTTGGTCTGACCCAGTATGGCCGTTCTTATGTTCTTATGACATTTTCTGTCATGTATGTGAAACACACGTTATGTCTCTTCAACAGAGGAGATATCATCTATTTGTGAATAGGCATTTACTGATGCTACCTCCTTGTAATCAGAACTTGCTCCTGTGCAATGCTCTGTGGAATGTAAATGCTGCATTCCTGGCTTTTACTTCTGAACTGGTGCTTTGGCTTTTGTGTTTGAAGATTTGTATCTCACTGATTTTGATCATCAATTTTGCAATAAGGTATTCATTCAGATTGGTTGCCATAGAAACTAGAGGAGCTCCATTCATAGTCCTTGGTACCTTTTCCCCTTTTTGCTTGATATGAAATGGCTGCTGGTGATTTTGAGTGGTGCTGTACCTTATATAAACTCACCCCCCCATCTGACGGAGGGAAACTATTGCATTTTCAACTATATACTACCTCAAAAGTGCTTTATTTAATTTTTGAATACTGTCAAGTGAATTTAACAGAGAATTAGTGAACCTGGATCAAAGCTAGTTATGAAAATGCTGCCAAACCAAACCACTTCCAGTAAAAATGAGAGAAAAATACGCAAGAAAGTGAACAGTATTTTCAATAAAATACTTATGCTCTCCTCAGAGACAAAGGGAGAGGTGAGGGACAGAAGATGCAAAAGATGAAGGATTTTTGTATTGGTTGAAGTTCTAGTTATATGGACAAAATATAATCAGTAGCGTGAAAGCCATAGTAATTATTCTATAATGCTTTGAAAGGCTAATGAGCAGGACGGCTGTAGATATTTGGGGTTTGCTGCTACACGGTGCTGAGTGCCTCACTGATGGTTCAAATGCAAGTTCAGGTTCTCAGAACACAATTGAAAGAGAACCAGAATGCTCAAAAATGAGGTAATGAATAGGTCAGCATCATTTAAAATAGAGCAATTGAGAAAAAACACTTGACTGTCACTGATCTGTGGGTGAAGGGATAGTTTTATCCTTTATTATTGTCTATTTATTAGGGTATGGTTTGGAACAGTGATGGCTGAATTTGTTGATCCACTCAGGCCACTTTGTGCTACTTGCATGATGCAAAGTGGCCTTAAAGCAGCTATAGATGGCCACTGGAGGCTTCTGTCTGCCTCTGAAACCAGGGGAACTCTGTTGATGGAGGTGGTTCTGCTGCCATCTGTGCCAGGCAAGCCCAGTGTAAGGGGAAGCAGGACTTGGTGGCTGGGGTTAAGGACACTGCAACAGCTCCCTGCATTCTCCACTGTCTGCTCAAAATTCTTATGCTCATTGTATTAAACAGGGACTCAGAGGAGAAATTCTGATGTTTGGGAAGACAAAGATAATAAGGCACATTGTGAGAATGGGGTATATGTGAAGAAAGGCAGCTGGGGCAAGGGACGTGTGAGGGGTTGATGGGGAGAAGCGACCTCATCCCCAAAAATGCCTAGCTGTCCATTCCAAATAGTCCACAGAACCTTATAAGGCAAGAAAGGGTTATAAAAAAATATAACTAACAGCATGTTTAAGTTAGTAGCGAAGACACTGGTGTCTTTTCCTGACCATTTTCTTTTATCCTCCCCTAGGAACTATTTTTCAAAGTTCAGGACCATCCTTGTGATGACCACCACCCTAGAAAGTGAACGGAGGGCCCTGCAGAACTGCGAGCCTGAGGCCATGCACCTTGAGCTACAGAGCCAGACTCATGGGTGACACCCAAGGGGATGTGTAACACTCACTGAACGGTTGTTACAGATACATGTAATAAAATCCACAAAACTGTTTTAAAAAATGAAATGTAATATGAGGGAGTCATGGTCTAATAGAAAAAATCAGTCCCTGGGGGTCCATTAGCTTTTCTTTCTTTGATAAAATATTAAACAGGACAATAAATAGTCTAAAATACCCATTTGTTTAGATTTTAAATAATAAAAAGATGTCTATATAAGAGCTCAGGTGCTATGACTGTTAATTGATTTTACCATATGATAACAACATAACAATAATTAGTGTAACCATTCTTAGATGTGGCGGAAGTAATACCAATGGTATTTAAGAGGGACTGATACTGGTACCTTAACTGTTTATGTCTGAAATACAAAAAGTTGCAGAAAAGGAGATGCTAGTGATACTTCTTGAATGAAAGAAAAGAACCAACGCAAAGTAAGATGGAACCTCTGGGACTCCATCATATTATTTCTCCATTCTTGTCCATACTTTTTGCCTTGTAGCCTCTGTTCCAACCTGGGCACGGCCCCAACACTGCATTTGTTGGACCGGATTCCTAGCTGGTGTAAATTGGCATTGCATCATTGCTTTTAATGGAGTAAATCTGACTTACCCCATCTGGTCCATGTCGCTGGTTTTGCTCTTTTCCTGGTGATGGATAAAGAGTAGATGTCACTGCCAATATTATTAAATCTACTCTTGGCACTGTGGATCATGAGGTATGTTTACTCAGGGTATAGTTTTGAGCAATAGCACTTTTATCCCAAGGACTCTCTTGTGGAAGTATTGCTACTCTGCCACCACTTTTACTCAGCGTGTATGGGAGGTGGTAAGATGTAGGTTTGACAATGGCCAGAGATAAAAAAATCATGAGGTTGGCCCCTAAAACCATGAGATTTAAGAAACCAAATCATGTTTTGTTAGCCTGTTTGATTTTTTTAATGCCCTTCTGCTGTTCTGCCAATGGGGGTGTGATTATTTCATGTTGAAAAGTCAGCCTTTAATGCACACCTCTCCCTGGCTGCTCTGATGTAGACTCCACTTATCTGCATATCACCCCTAAGTTAGGGGAACTGCCATCCATTGCCTATTACTGTCTTGATCCTTCCCCTCCTTTTTTATTTCTTTTGGCCAAAGAAGGCTGGATGACAAATAGTTTGAAAAGCACTGATCTAACTAATGCATCATGAGTCACACACACACATAACCTATAGTACTGTTTCTGGTTGATGAATTACAATATACATATTAAAGAACTTTACAATTATATATAATTCATATAAGGAATGTCACGGGAAAAACAACATGGGATCGGTTTAACCTTTTGCAAGAAGCAACACTTCCCTGTTCCCCCCAGGAACACTTCTCTACCCAAGACTGGGCAGCACTCCCCTGCCACTTCAGATCCCCCTCGCCTCCCCCTGCTCCAACCCCCCTCCACTCCTCAGCCTCCATCCTGCCTCCCCCTGCTCCAACATCCCTCTACTCCTCATCCTCCCATTCTGCCTCCAACTTTTCCAGACCCCCCTCCACTTATCCCCCACATTCCCCTGCACTACAGTCTTCTGTGACTCCGAAACCTGCTCCCCCTCATTCACCCCATCCACTTTCACAGCCTCATAGCTCTCTGCTGCTCCTCACAGTCCCTGTATCCTGAGCAGCCCCTGAATCACAGAGGGGCAGTTGTGTTGCCTCTGGGCCTGGCTTCAACTTGTCTTTCAAAACAATGGGAGGTGGTAGCCATCTTTATTAAGGTAGACGGTAGGGAAATAGTGGCCATTGGAGTGGCTTCAGCCCCACTGACAGTAATCAGAGATGTCAGCCATTTTGAAGAAGGGAACATTTATGAGTTGGTGCCTTTCATCATGTTTTGATGAGATGAAAAAACCACCACAAAATCTCTAGAGTCAGGATAAAATCACGAGAGTTGGCAGTTCTGGAAATGCTACCGCGATGCCTCACAGGAGTTGTAGTTTGGGTGCCTCACGTTCCTATTGGCCGGGCTCCTTGGTTGGACTATATCTCCTGTGATTCACCACCATCTCCTATTTTGAAGAAGGGAGTAGCTGCATCGTAGGATTCGTTGGCCTTGGTGCATTATGGGGGATGTAGTCTAGCCAGGGAGCCCAGCCTTACAATGGACAGTTCTTGGCCAGCTCTGTCATGTGTAGCCGGGCATGTCATCAGGCATCTCTTTCAGCATCTAGGACGAGGCAAGGGCGAGGGTAACACCACATGGTCTGTGCTCAATTGGGATACAACTGGGGTCATTCTGGTGCATTGTGGGAAGCAACTGGAGGGTTTGGCCAAGGTGATAAGAGTACTCTGTGGCAACGTCCCCTGCTCTTCCTGCAGATCTTCTTCGTCATGCTACAGTCTCCTGCGCCGGTACAAGGGTAGTTCAGCCAGCTTGCAGTTTGGGGGGCCAAAACAGGCCTGTCGGTCACTGGCACTAGGGCCGCCAGTTTTGTTCTGGCAGGCAGGCACCTGGCCCAGCGCTCCCTGCTGCAGAGCTTTCCTGACGGGAATCCAAACATTTTATTTCGAGAGTGGCTCTGTAATGTGCCTGCCTAATTCCCAAGTCTGCTCTCGCTTTTTGGAGGCTTCTCCCCCCAGCTCTGCTTCCCACTGCACGGTGTGTGGGGTGGCTGCTGCCTCGGCAGGCTGAAGGCAGAGAGCTAGGACATACAGCCAAAGGAAAAACTAAAGGCCTGTAATCCCTGCTTTATCTCCCTTATTGTTGGGCAGCTCGGCCTTCTCTTTTGGTAGATGCAGATTCCCCCTCTCCACCCAGGTGGGTGGCATTACCTCAGCCCCCTTACTCTGAGCTGGAGAGGAGCCAGGCCGGATTGGAGAGTCTGGAAACCTCTCAGTAGCCCAGTCTTGGTGGGTCGCCTCAGTCTCTTTCCTCTGGTAGAAAGTGAGGCAGGAAAAGCTTGCTCTTGGAGCATGGGGGTCTCCTTGCCCTGCCTCGCTGAGGGAACGCCCACAGGACAGCACACCAGATGGAAGACCGACGTTGCTAGCACCCATGTCAGCCGCCCTGCTCCCGATTGCAGAGCTCAGCTGCCTCCTCTGCTCCTTGGGCGCAGACAGAGCACATTGAACTCAACATTGGTGCAGTGATGCTGGAGAGTTCAGTCAGGAGCCGTCTGCTGCCACATCTCTAACAGGCCTCCCAGGGCTTCCCTACCTATAGCCCGGTCTTGGGGGCTCCCTGGGGAAACACAGGCCCATCTGGGCCATGCAGCTCTCATGTGACAGAAAGTGGAGGAGCCATCAGGTTCCTGTGAAGTGTATTCTTGAACCCCAGCCCATTACATGAGAAACCTCTGAGAGCAAAAGCAACCCAACCCAGGCGGAGTTATGAGGTGTTGTCTGCAAGGAGGGCCTGCGTAATTGCCCCGTGCAAGCAATGCTAAAATGGGTAGATGCAATTTTAGGTGTGGTCTCCCTCTAAAGAAAAATCCCACGGCTAAAGGCCTTTCTCTGAAAAAGGCAGAGAGACACAAATCTATTTCACACAGGTATATGGGGTTTCGGTCCACTGAGAGGCGACATGCAGGCAAATCAGTTCTTTATTCTTGTAGTACTCCATTGGGAGACATTTCAGAAAGCTGAGGCTAATCACATCCTGAGAAAGGGAGCAGTTCAGTTCTGACCACTGCCAGACTTTGCCTGTCATATGGCTCAGGATGGCTGCTTTCAAGCATTGAAAACATCATGAGTCACAACTCCCCAAATCTTCAGATTGGCTTAAAAATAGTGAGATTTTAGACTTTTCTCTGCAGCTGTGATTGCTAAAAATAACTTTTATTTATAATGAAGCTAAGATGCACCTCCAGGAGTTGGGGCTTTAAGAAAACACAAAACCCAGCAAGATATGTGATGAAAACACAAAAGTTGGTAAATTGCAGCAATCCCTGAAGTATAACATAAAAGAAGGCCACTTTGTCAGTGGGAGCTGAACAAGTCCAGGGAGCTGAGGTGAGGTTAGTAGCATCTTAGACCAATTTGCCTGCCTACCCCTTAGCCGTATCAGGTACAGACCCCCAAATTGGTGCTAGGCTCTTCCCATTTGGAAGCAAATGACTCCCCGCAATCGGTATGTGGGGAGCAATGCAAGGAGGGGATGAGTTAAGGGAGGATGAGAATTACAACAATGACAAATCATGAGGGATGCTTGTTGTTATGAAGATGAAAATTTTCAAATCTCAACACAAAACCCCTCTCATGCTTAAAGTGAGGGATACTAGTAGAACCAATGGCCTCTCCAATTGATAGACATTTTTAGAGTGTGACTTCTAGAAGGAGAGGTGCTATCACTGATTTGTACACACATTTGAATTGCAGGTGAAAATTGCTCCCATAATTCATTCATTTTTCTCTCCTAACAGGGAGACCTTTTGAAAAATCTGTCCCTATAGGGGTATCTGTAAAAGGGCTTTTGGGGGCTAAACCTGACTTCCCCTTCACTTCCCCTTCCTTTCTGTGACAGTTATATGTTGGTTCTCCACATGCATACAAGATGGGAATCTCAAATCAGCGATCTCATTCTGGACATTCCTTTTCAGCAGTTTTGGAAGCAGGTTGAATCTCCTGATGGCTCAGTGGTGGGGATTTCCTTCTGTTTCTTTGTTCTTGTGCACAATTGCTCCTGCTAATCCAGCATACTTCACACGCCTTTTTGCGTGTGGCCATGAGGTTCTGAAGTTTTAAAAATCAAGCTCTTGATTTATTTAGTTTTCAGTTCCAGCCAAGCTGGTGGTATGGTTGTGCTGAAATAAGCCTTTGTGAATTACAGTTTGCATGTGCTATCCTCTTTGGTTCTCATAAAACCTCTCTCTAGTAGAAATGCTGGAAAGCAGATTTTCTAAAACAAAACAAAAAAGCTGCTTTTTAAAAATGTGAACGAACTTCAGAATAAATTACAAATAGGAAAAGCGAATGAATTTGATGGAAAGCTGTAATGATCACTGTTTTGGAAATTTATGCTGCTGCTGTTTCAGAGGTCTTGAGATAAGAGAAGGGAACAACAACTTGCAATCTCTCCCCTTCCACACAGGGCACGCTGCCTGGGAAGAAATCTGTAAATATCAAAGATGGAGCAGAGCCACAAATTCCAGCTCTGGTCCCAGGTCCAAACTTCCTTAAAGATGAAGAGGGTTCAGGTCTGGATTTCTGATTCAGGCCCACCTCTGGTAAATACATATAATGAAATAAAGGTATGAAGGGACCAAGGCAGAGGCCTGCAGGCAGACTGGACAATGACGTCATAGACATCTAAAGCTTCTAGAACAGCATTCTAGTGAGTCACAGAGCCAGAACAGGAATCCACCAGGGAGACACGTTGCACAGAATGAGACCAGTCCAGAGGACACGAGGCTATTCTTTTAGCTTTTGTGCCATGATTCCAACTGGCTCTGAATAGGAAAAAGAAACATACAGAAACTTACCATCCACCTGGACAATGAAGCAACCTAGAGACAAGTCACAGCTCTGATTAGAAGAAAACCCCCTTGAAGTGGATCCAACAAGGGTGAAACTTAGCTTACAACATTTATTTACTTCTAGATTTTAAGAGATAGACACATCTTGGGGAAGTGAACCAGGCAGGAGAGAGAGCAGTTTACCATTGGTCCAGTTAACTAGCAAAACTGAGAAACTTGGCAGAAGCTAGACAGGGAGTTGCTGTCTCAGCATAGCAGAACACCAGCAAAAGAAGAGATGGCTGATGCTGAGACAACAGTCTACCAAGAGCAAGTAACCTATACGACCCAAATAACAGACAAAGAAGACACAGATGAAGAACAGGAGAGAGATGGCACAGGGAGTGTCAAATTTAGCAGTGAGAACAACACTAGATCTAAAGATGAGATAAATCAACCCCAGAGGCCAGTTGGCTCTGACAGTGAGGACACTAGGGCAGCCATGCAGTGGCCTGTGGAGAAGGAAGCCTCACAGAGCAGAAAATTGGGTAAAGCAAAGGTGAACCAGGTTCAGCAGACAGACAGCTCTGTGAGTGTTTATAAAAGAAAAGAGCTGATGGACCAAGCTCAGCAGACAGATGTTTCTGGGAGTGGGAAAACTAGCAGAACTATTTTGGGACAAGAATCCAGGCACAGCAGCCAGCAGTTCCTAAGGCAACCATCCCAGCATAGCCAAAAATCTTCAAGAGAAACAAGAGAGCAGGTTCAGATGGTGAATGAAGTTTATGCCGAGGAGGGAGTAATCTGGATCAGCCCAAGAACGAGCAGAGAAATGACAAACAAAAGTCAGCAGACAAGCCTCGTCTGGAGTAGGAAAGCCCTCTCGGAGCTTCTGAAGGCCACGGCTCAGAAATCCCAGAGCAGCACTGACACAATAAAAGGAGAAGCAAATGACGCTGAAGACAGAATTTCTCTTGCGAGTGCTGAATCAGGTGCACAAGTGGAGCAGCCAACAGGCCAGGAGTCCCGGCGCAGCAGCCAGCAGCTGGCTGTGCAGGTATCCCAAGATAATAGCCAGCTGCCTGAAGGGCAAGAAACCCAGCAGAGCAAAAAGCCAGGCAAAGAAAAGGTGGACAAAGCTCAGCAAACAGATAGTAGTTTGTATATTGTGAAAAGAAAAGAGCTGATGGACCAAGCTTTGCAGACAGTCGTCCCTGGAAGTGAGAAAACTAGCAGAACTGCTATGGAGCAGCAACTCGGCTGGAGCAGTCAGCAGCCCATGGAACTAGATTCCCATGACAGCAACCCACAGCCCCTAGGGCAAGAATCACGGCACAGTGGTTTCCAACTCATAGAGCAACAATCCTGGCATAGCAGCCATCAGTTCCTAAAGGAACCATCCCAGCATAGCCAAGAAACTTCCAAAGAAACAAGAGAGCAGGTTCAGGTCAATGAAGTTTATGCCGAGGAGGGAGTAATCTGGATCAGCCCAAGAACGAGCAGAGAAATGACAAACAAAAGTCAGCAGACAAGTCTCCTCTGGAGTAGGAAAGCCCTCTCGGAGCTTCTGAAGGCCACGGCTCAGAAATCCCAGAGCAGCACTGACACAGAGAAAGTTAAGATGACTGAAGCTGAAGACAGAATTTCTCTTGCAAGTGCTGAATTAGATGCACGAGTGGAGCAGCCAATGGGCCAGGAGTCCCGGCGCAGCAGCCAGCAGGCAATGGGCCAGGAGTCCCGGCGCAGCAGCCAGCAGCCAATGGGCCAGGAGTCCCGGCGCAGCAGCCAGCAGCCAATGGGCCAGGAGTCCCGGCGCAGCAGCCAGCAGCCAACGGGCCAGGAGTCCCGGCGCAGCAGCCAGCAATCAATTGATCGTGTGATTGAGGAAGTCCAACAAAGCAGAAGACCCTCCATTGTTGTGATCGAGAAAGCTCAGCAGACATACAGTGTTGTTTCTCTAGAGGGAGGGACCTGGATCAACAGAAGAACAGGCAAAATCATGATGAGCAATGGCCAACAGACAAGTGACACTTGGATTCAGAAATTTAGTGTAACTGCACAACCGCCCATAGGTCAGCAATCCCAACGGGGCAGTGATGCAGCTGGAGGAGTCAAGGTGGAACCCCAAGAGCCAAGTGGACTGGGAAGTGGGGAAACACACCTAGACATGGATCAGCTCAAAGGACAAGAGTCCTGGCACAGCAGCCAGCAGCTTATAAGACGAGAATCCCAGCGCAGCATTGACATTGACAAAATGGCAGAAACGGAAGCACAGGAGCCAAGCAGCCCTGAGAGCAAAGAACCCCAGCAGAAAGCTTCCAAAGTTAAGTTTGAGAAAGCTCAGCAGACATACAGCATTGTTTCTCTAGAAGGAGGGTTCTGGATCAACAGAAGAACAGGCAAAGTCATGACAAGTCATAGCCAACAGACAAGTGACACTTGGATTCAGAAACTTACTGCTACAGCACAACAACCGGTAGGGCAAGAATCCTGGCACAGCAGTGACACAGCTAAAGGAGAGATGATTGATGCCCCTGAGGCAACCAGCCCCAGGAGTGATGAAGCAGATGCAGACTTGCAGCAGCTTCTGGGGCAAGAATCCTGGTTTGGCAGTGAACAGCCGATAGGGCAAGAATCCTGGCACAGCGTTGATGTAGACAAACCAAAAGAAATGGAAGCCCAGCAGTCAGTTGGCTCAGAAAGCAAGGAAACCCTGCAGAGCAGAACATCCTCCATAGAAGTGATAGATAAAGTTCAGCAGACGTACAGCATTGTTTCTCTAGAGGAAGGGACCTGGATCAATAGAAAAACAGGCAAAATATTAATGAGCCACAGTCAACAGACAAGTCACACTTCAATCCGCAAACTTAGTGCAACGGCACAAAAGCCCACAGAGCAAGAATCCCGGCGCAGCAGTGGTATTGGTGAGGAATTCATGTTAGAAAACCAACAGCCAGCTGGACCTGATGGTGACGGAACAGATGTGGAAGTGCAACCGCTCCCAGAACAAGAATCCCAGCACAGTAGCCAGCAGCCCACGGAGCAAGAATTCTGGCGTGACAGCGATTTGGCTAAAACAGAAAGAAATGAAACCCAGGAGCCAACTGGCCTTGTGAGTGAGCAAACTCTGCTGAGTTACACATTGTCCACAGAGGTGATAGATGAAGGTCAGCTTATTTATAATGTCATTTCTCAAGAGGAAGGGACTTGGATCAACAGAAAAACAGGTAAATTAGTGAAGAGTAAAAGCCAGCAAACGAATGAGACGTACATTCAACAACTTAAAGAAGTGCAACAGTCCATAGATCAAGGATATTGGTCCAGCAGTTATGCAGCTGGAGTAGATCTCATAGAAATCCCTGAGCCACCCTTCTGTGGATCTGATGAAAGAGATGCAGAGATGATTGAAGCCTCAGGGCCAACTGGTGCTGTGAGTGATGAGCCAGATGCAGAATTACAGCAGCCCAAAAAGCGAGAATCCCTGTAGAGTAATTACAGTCAATGGAGGGATGAATGAACTGGAAGAGCCAACATGCCCTGTGAGGGATAAACCAAGTAATGAAGAGCAATTCTCTGAGGGGTGAAGGTAATGCCTCTGGAATGTGGTAGACCTAATCCATAGCAGTGTAGACAGGAGAGAAAAACAGGAGCAACTTTGACTTTTAGAAGGCAGGTTGGAAAATTCAAAATAAAAGTGAAAAAGTCTTTTAAAATGTCTTGTGTACTTATTTAACTGGAGATTTTCAGACTAATAGCAATTAAGATAAGAGGGGATGTATTTTCCCATGGAGTCTGATTTTGCTTCCACTTCCACTGGTTCCAATCAGGGAGAACTCCATTGAAATCAATGGAATGACAGCAGTGTGTGAAACCAGTGCGAGAGGAAAGAGCAAAGTCTGCATAAAAGAACCATCAGAATAATGAATATTCTGGCCTCCTGAATGACCCTTTTGTGTTTCAGGGCAGCTCAGCATTCAGCCCGAACGAAGGCAGCATTGGAACGTGGGGCAGTGTACAGGGGGCATGGCCGCGAGGGGAGAAGACATGACAAGAGAGCTGCTGTGCTCCAGCTGATCCCTAACAGGTTCCATGGCCTCTCAGAGGCTGTTGCCAGCCAATGTAACTTAGAGAAGCCTTGAAGAGTGATGAAAACATCAGACTAACATGAGCTGTGCTGGGGGCGAATGAGACCCTGAACTCCCCGGGACTGGGGAAGTGTAAAGGTGGCATAAAATTTTGGCACCGAGTGCAGTTCAGTTGAACTCATGGATCAGGATCCAGCTATTTGGCACAAGACAGTAGTTGTAATGAGAATATAATTGTTTTTGAAAGGGCTGTGTGCAGAAGGGCTAGGGACAGGAGTCACCAGGGAAAAGCTTTGCTCTGTACTTTGATGCTAGACACATCTCCTCAGTGAAACCCTTTCTTCACATTCTGTATTGCTAGTGGGAATGGCCAAGGCAGGTTTTAGGAGATAGAGACTAGGCCAGATTCTGTTCTCACTTGTACCAGTTCTGAACTCCACTGACTCAGTGGAATTGGGGCTGATCTACCCACAGCTTTTGGACTATTGTAACTGTATCTGAAGAAGTACAACCTGCCACTGTGGATGCAGTTACCCTGGCATTAAGGGACTTCTAATGGCATAGCTTATTACTATTGTAACTGTATCTGAAGAAGTACAAACCAAACACAGTAATAATGTGAGAGTATCAAAATTGCATGTAGTCAAGCCCTTGCTCCTTAGTTACACTGGGGCAAGAGAAGAATCAGGCCCAATGTGTTTAAAATCCCCATGATGGGACTCAAACCAATACCCATTGCTACAAAACTGATATCTTTGTGTGTAGGGATTTCAGTTTCTCATTCCGGTGTATGAGCATTGTCCAGCTCAGCTATGCTGCAGTGAGATTGTGTGACACCACTTGACTTTGTATGCTTCAGTATGGCTTATTGGCACCTCTCGCATGCATGAGGGACCGGGCAGACCAGTGCTCACTGCAATTCCCTGGGGTGCCTGAAGTTTTGCTGAGTTCCAGCTATTGTCTGACTAGGGGAGCCAAGGGAGGTTCAGCATAGCCATGAGCTGCTCCCCTTGCCATGAAAGAGGGAGAATGGATGCAACAGAGAAAACACATAATGCAGCAGGGAGGGATAATGGGAAGAGATATGGAGGGACGAGTGGCCAATAGGGATAAGGCAGGGAAGGGGGAGGCTGAGGGTAGCAGCTGTGACAAGATGTTGGGCAAGAACATACAGAGAGACTGAGGAGGAAAAGGAGAGGCAATCATGCTGAGGTGCAAGGAGTGAAAGGGAATGGAGAATATAGAAAATGGAAAAAACCCGTCCCATCCCAACACAGAATTTAGTCTCATTACTCTTGTCTTCATTACTGCCACCTTTGCAAGCCCTTAATATGCTTGTAACACACCTTAGCCACACACAACTTGCAGCTGTGCACAGACAGTTGTAGCACCATGGTGGTTTCTTTCACTGTAAGCAGGTTTTGCATCCTGCCTCGGGATTATTGTGTCCCATTGTGGACAAGAAATGCAAGTTCTGCAATTAAAACTGTGCAATTAGACCTCCCTAGTGCAATGCCAGAATGCTCCTGCTCACCCTTCAGTGCAGCCTTCAGAATAGTGGCTTTGCCACCTTTCAGGCCACTCCCCTGACATTTGCACAGAGGCCCAAGAGTACCCGAGGATGTATTCGGCTGTTCTCTGCACCGCCCTGACCCCATTCAGGGAAAGTCCCAGAGCCGCTCAGCTGCTCTTGGCTCTGCTTGTTCCATCGTCTTCCTGTGAAATTTCAACCTCTAGGACAGCAAAGAAAGAGACAAGACAGGACCAAATACAACCTTATTAACCTTTGGTAAAAGTCAACAATTGTTTTGTCCTATGGGGAGTCCGCTGCAAAACACAAATCACTGGTCACTCAACAGGGCCCTTGTTACAGCCTTACTGAGACAGTTCTGTGGGTCAGGCCCTGGAGTAGGGGGCTGGAGATCTAGGTTCAATGCCTGGCTCTGCTAAAGGCCCCCTGTGTGACCGTAGCTAAGTCTTATTGGGCCATCTTTCCAAAAGAGCCAAGTACCCCACTCCTGTTCAGGTGCCTAAAGAAACAGCCAGATCTTTAAAAGGGCCCCACTACTCCTACAGAGCGCAACATCCTATGCGAGAACAACAGGAACTGTGGAGCCCTGAGCCTGAGAAAACATGGCCCTGCTTTTGAAAAGGTGACCTTTAGTCAATTTGTTCCACAGTTCCCCATCTGTAAAGCCAGGATATCCATATTCCCTTTCCTCTACTCTTTTTGTCCATTTAGACTGCAAGCTTTCCTGGGCAGGAACTGTCTCTCACAGTGCCGACAGCAGTGAAGCCCTGATCCTGGCCCTGATCTCGGCACTGCTATAATACAAACCAAACACAGTAATAACGTCGTTACTTTACTGGGGGTTGCCATGGCAGCCCAGATGCTGCCTTAGCACCACCCCCCCACACGCCTGAGATCTGAAAAGAGAAAACAGCAAAGGGTCAGTAGGGAAAGGATATGCAGCAAGGCTACCCTGCACCCCCCCAGCTCCCAGGGAAAGATTCTTACCTCCCTGTGGCACCCCTCGCAGCCTCCCATTCTCTTTGCCTGCCAAGAGCAGTGCAACCCCAGGGGTGAAGCCCGCACTCCGTTAGGTGGAGGCAAGAGGATGCGGAGGGCTTGCTGATGATGTGGAATGGCCCAGACCACTCCCAACTGTGGATCCTAAATGTATATTAATACAGCTACAAAGCAAGACAAAAAACCCAACAAAGAGCAGACAGAAAGGCCATAAAGGAATGAAACTAGACTTACCCCAGTTCCTGACTGCCTGAGAAATATAAAAACAGATTCCTGGCCTCTTTGAGTACAGCCATCCAAAGGTGATGGTGCTCTTCCAAATAGATTGCACCTTGCAGCTCACCATTGTGTTTACATTGATGCAAGTTGCAACAGTGCTGGTATCTAGCGTAGACCAGGATATAGTGGTGAGTGGGCTGGGGGAAAGGTGAATTCTTACTTTCTGGCTGCCTAATCTTTAGCTGGAGATCATGTTTTCTGCATGTTAGTTGTTGCACAAAATTTGGATTCTTTAGAAAGCGGCAAATATTGCAGAAAGATCCTAACACAATAATGCCTATTGCCTTTGATTTTCTCTGCTGTTCCCTGTTTCCCAGGCATGCACATGTGCAAGCAGTTGTAAACCTGCTTTTATGCTACAGCATTTATTTCCCAGACACCCCAGCACTTGGGCAGGTCTGTGGTACAGATGTGGTACACACCCGATTTAGAGCTGCAGACAGAACTCACCACTTAGAAGGGATCAGCAAATCAAATACTTAATTTGCCAAATATTGGCTAGTTTCATTCACCCGATTATCTTGGCTGATATTTGCCATAGTCTGGTGTTTCTTGCCCTCCTGCTTGCAGAGTAAAGCTTGACAATGTGAATCCTAAAGGCTTAACAACCAAGAGGCAATAACACCGTCCCCGCCCCCCAAAATTATTGTGTTTTAAAACTTCACAATCTTAAACTAATTTCCTGCATTTTGGGGGCCTGGCACTGGGTATTTAGGTGCTTAGAGTTGGCAGCATTGCCTTTGTCTGGAGTAGGGTACCTATGTTTGGAGAGGATTCGCACCTATTCTGGTTTTCTTCCTTGAACGTGTGTTTTTTGTACGTCTGACTCTTCAGGGTGAGGTGTAATATCTTTGGAAGATGGGGGTGCAGTGAAAATGAAAGGGGAAAAAGATGTGCTTCTTGGAAACTGACAGTCTATTTTAGAGTGAGCTTCCCATCAGCTTTCTAAATGGCAAACTTAGATAAATAGGATTTTGTTTTAAAAGTGGATTAAACAAGGAATTTGTGTGAATAAACCCCTTATCTCATCATCCACAAATCCTTTCCTTTTTAAGTAGCAATGATGCATAAAGGGCATATTGTATTTTGAAGCAGAGTAAATATGAAAATAGGATGATAATCCTGTGAAATTTAAAATAAAACTGAAAAACCAAAGGAGTCCTCGATGTTGAGGCCAGAAAGGAATCATTATGATAATCTAGTCTGACCTCCTGCATAAACCAGGCAAAAGAACCTCACCTTGTGATTCCTGCATCATATGCATATCTTTTGGTTGAATATGAGCAGTGTTTATCAGCTTTCTCAAGTTGGCATCCCTTTATTCATGTCAAAAATTTCACAATTGCATTCCATCTTCTCTAAAAGTCAGTGTTAAAATAGATCAGTGATAACAGTGACACTTCATTTTAGTTGTGTGTTTCAAGAGATTGCTAGAGAATACTTGACCCTGAAGGATAAGGATATGCAGGGAGTCGAGGAAGAGAGATCTTCTTTGCTTTAGATTGTAATACAATTTTCAATGCCTTGCCACCACCCTGATAGACTTTCATGATCCCCCTAAGTGTTGCTCATGACAGCACATTTGAAAGACGTTGAAGTAGAGCCTCTCTTCTAGAAAGACATCCAGTTTGGATTTAAAGGCTTTTAGTGATTGAGAACCTACCACATCCCAAAGAAAGTTATTCCAATGGTTAATTAACAATTTGCATCTCATTTCTAGTTTCAGTTTGTCCACTGATCTTGTTATGCTTTTGTCTGCTAGATTAAAGAGTCATCTACCACCCAAAATCTTGTCTTTATGAAGGTATTTAGAGACTGTGATCAAGGTAACTCTTAAACTTGTCTTTGTTAAGATAAATGGATAGAGCTCTCTAGACCTTTAGCTCTTACCTGAATCCTTTCCAATTTGTCAGCATCGTTTTGAAGTGTGGACCCCAGAACAGGACCCAGGGTTTCAGTAAGGGTCACAGCAATGCCGGAAGCAGCAGTAATAACACCTCCCTAACACTACTCAATAGTCCCCTGATTATATAACCAAGGATTGTGTGTACTCTCTTGGCCATCACATCTCTCTGGTTCAGTTCCATCATCACCCCAAGTCCTTTTCTGAGTGGCTGCTTTCCAAAATGCAGTCACCCATTCTATAAATGTGACCTGTGTTCTGGTTCCTAGATGTATGATCTTGCATTTAGCTGTATTAAATTCTATGTTGTTCGCTTGAGCCCAGCTAACCATGTAATCCAGATTGCTCTGTGGAATTGACCTGTCCCTATAATTATTTACCACTCCACCAATTTTTGTCATCTGCAAACTTTACCCACAGTCATGGGCCCATTTCTGGCTCTTCAGCGGCGGTGTGTCTCTTGCAGGCTCGGGGCCTTCAACTGAAAGCTCTTTTGGCCAAGGACCTTTCTTCCTATGTGTCACAAAGCACCCAGCATGCTCCTGAGCACTGTATAAAAATAACAATAACGAAGAGAACCAGGCCTAGCTGTATCACCTTGGGCTGTGTACGAGCCTTCTTTAGTCTCTGAGAGAGAGAGAGAGAGAGAGAGAGAGTACGAGAGTACCCAGGTGCATGGAGCACCACTCTCCTGTGCTATTGGCAGCAGGAGCTGGGCTCTGGTGGAGTGGTCTGGAGGTTGCAGAGTTGGTTGCTGGGCCGCGAGAGAAAACTGTCTTTGCTTGTGAATAAGGGCAGAGGGCTCTAGTCCCAGACTAGTTACATATTTTCAAGCAATGCAGAATAAAAAAAGTACTGATTGCTCCTGTTCTTATGGGAAAGTGACTAGCGTGGTATTTATTTCCAAAGACTTTTTCTAACCTTTACAGTGCTATTCTAGCGCCACAGCCTGGAGACAGCGGTACTTGGACTTGTAGCACAGCGATGCAGGAGCCCGGTGTCATAAATATAAAAGGAAGGGTAAACACCTTTAAATCCCTCCTGGCCAAAGGAAAAACCCTTTCACCTATAAAGGGTTAAGAAGCTAAGATAACCTCGCTGGCACCTGACCACAATGACCAGTGAGGAGACAAGATACTTTCAAAGCTGGAGTGGGGGGGAAACAAAGGGTCTGGGTCTGTCTGTGTGATGCTTTTGCCGGGACCAGAGCAGGAATGCAGGTCAGAACTCCTGTAAAGGGTTAATAAGCAATCTAGTTAGATATGCGTTAGATTCTGTTTTGTTTAAATGGCTGATAAAATAGGTTGTGCTGAATGGAATGGATATTCCTGTTTTTGTGTCTTTTTGTAACTTAAGGTTTTGCCTAGAGGGATTCTCTATGTTTTGAATCTGATTACCCTGTAAGGTATTTACCATCCTGATTTTACAGAGGTTTTTCTTTTACTTTTTCTTTAATTAAAATTCTCTTTTAAGAACCTGATTGCTTTTTCATTGTTCTTAAGATCTAAGGGTTGGGTCTGGATTCACCTATGCAAATTGGTGAGGATTTGTATCAAGCCTTCCTCAGGAAAGGGGGTGTAGTGCTTGGGGAGATGTTTCCAAGTGGGCACTTCCCATGTTAGTTTTGTTAGACACTTTGGTGGTGGCAGCATAAAGGTTCAAGGACAAAAGGTAAAAGTTTGTACCTTGGGGAAGTTTTAACCTATGCTGGTAAGAATAAACTTAGGGAGTCTTTCATGCAGGTCCCCCCATCTGTACCTTAGAGTTCAGAGTGGGGAAGGAACCTTGACACCCGGTAAGAACAGAACCCAATGATTTTATCAAATTGGGCACTGTTGAGGGTCATTGGCTTGAATCTCACTTAGATTTTAAGGTTTTTGGCGCACGCAAAATTCTAGGGAAATCTTATGGGGGCTGAAAAGTTCTGAACCAAGCCTGTTCGGTTTGAAACTGTGTGAGCCCAAAGGGGTGGGAAGACGCAGCTGTCGCTGGAAGTAAACGATGCTGGAAATCATGCTGTGTCTGTGCAATTGGCGTTGGAATGTGCTGAGCGACAGCTGGAAATCGGTTGTGCTCAAGACTCCTGAGAAGTCAGACCCGGGCATTTGGTTCACGGCTGGTAATGGAGGCACTTGAGGGAACCCATTCCCATGGTGTAGCTTTTAAAGCTCAGCCCAAGCTGAATTAGATCCAAACGTTGCCTGGCCAGAGCTCTGGTCTGTGCTAGACCTGGGGGGTTAGTTCAGGCCTGGCACTGTGAAGGTGATTAACTAGTATTGGGGTTATTGCTACAATTGCCTGTGGTGTGTGTTCTTCCTCTGCCCGTCTCTTTTCCCTCTTCTCTTTTTGGTCTGTCTTTCTGCTTCCCTCACTATCCCCTGGCTGCCTTCCTTCAGAGCCTCTGAAGTGTCTCCTCCCTGACCTCCCCCTCCCACTCCTGCCCTCTTTTGCAGTCCCATTGTACCTCTTTTTTCATCGTCCATTGTTGCCTTCTCTTCCAGTCCCAGGACTTGGGGGTTCCTGGTGGTAATTGGTTGTGCATGAGTTCCCTTTGCAACACTGTGGCCCAAGGGCTACTGCAATCCTTGGATGTATGAGCAGGTGTAGGATGTAATATGTATAATGTATTTTTGGGCATTGGGACATGTGAAAAGACATCTGCTTGTCTGGCAAGGAAAGAATTGCCAGGCGAAAAGCTGAGCCAGCAATCTAATCAGGTAAACAACTGAGTTAGCAAACTAATCTTAGGACTAGGCAGAAAAAGTGCTTGTGCACTATATAATGAATAACTGTAAGAACATATTTAAGGTGAGCACCAGAATGTGGGGGCGCATTTGCATTTAACCCTATCCTGTGCCCCGTTTTGGTGGATTGATCACTCACTGAAGCAGGAAACAAGTGACATATTTCTTCAGCTCTAGAGTCTGTCTGTGAACCCGTGCATTCTGGATAGTAGGGGGAAAGACCTGGCCTGGGGAATTTTGAATCGGAGTTGGGGGGTTATTTTACCTCTGTATCTGGCACTGATGTGGCCACTACTGGAATATGAGTCCAGTTCTGGTGCCCACAACTCCAGGAGGATGTTTATGAATTGCAGAGGGTTCGGAGAAGAGCCACAAGAATAATTAAGGGATTGGACAACATGCCTTAGAGTGACTGAGTCCAGGAGCTCAGTCTATTTAGCTTACCCAAGAGAAGGCTAAGGGGTGACTCGAGCATGCTTTATACGTGCCAGCAGGCAGAACAATAATTTGATAATGGGCTCTTCAGTCTAGCAGACAAAGGTGTAATAAGCTCCTAGGACTTGAAGCTTGTTAATGTCAGAGTGGAAATAAGGTGTACGCCTTGAACAGGGAGGGTAATGTGTCATCTCTGAGTGTGGTAAGTGCTGATGAGCCATCCCTCAGCCTGACTACCTGAAAGTGCACATCAATCAGCCAGGGCTCAGCTAATCCAGGGGCAAAGCTCTAACCAGGTGACCCCAAGGCCAGGGATATAGACTCCCAAAGAGAGCCAGTCTGCTCAACATTGCTATCTCACCAGGAATATCCCCTGCTGCTGCTTGGTGGTTCGGACAGTGGGCCCCCTGCCCCAGCCTGCTCCTGCCCCAGCCTGCTCCTGCTCCTGCTCCAGCCTTGTTCAAACCCCTGCTTGGTTCCTGATTCCTGTTCTGACCCCTGGCTCTGACCCCTGGCCTGACCATTAGGCCTGACTGCTGCTGGTCTGACCACCGCTTCTCAGTTTCTGACATAATTAACCAGGTGCTGTGGTGGATTCTCCATCATTGATAATTTTTAAATCAATACTGGATGTTTTTCTAAAAGGTACGTCCTAATTCACACAGGTGTTATTTGGGGGCAGTTCTCTGGCCTGTGTTCTGTAGGGTAGACGAGATGATCCCAATGGTCCCTTTGGGTCTTGAAATCCAGGAATCTATCTCCTCCCTAGCCTTCCACTTTGCACTGCTGGTTTCCAGTTGCCTCAGTGGATAATCTTCATCACCCTTTGCCTTTCCCCACTTATTCTATCCCAGTTCCTCCATTCTGCCTTCCTTTCCTGCTGCTGCTTTCCTTGGTTCTCTCCCCACTCCATCTCACAGTCTGTTGCTCCCGGCCCCTGAGCCTCCACCCTCACTCGGAAGTTAAGTCCTCGCAGACGCTGCTTTCAAGGTCACACCCCAAAGTTCAGCTTCGCTGGAAGGAAAGGAAAGTTGACAGGTTTTTCTTACTGACTTTGTGTTTTGGTTATTTTTGTGCGTGAAGCTAATTCAGTTTGTGATAAAATGTTCAGGCTGGTTGATGCTGGAACAGCTCATTGATTTCTAAAAGTGAATATGCTTGGCTATATTTTGACTGACAAAATCATGTTAGGGGGAGATTTTCAAAGGCAAAAATGTCAGCTTGGTGCCCAACTTCCAAAGACAATTGTTACATTGGTTAGGGAACTGGAGTGCTGTGTCCATAGCTCGTCGTGCTGACCAATATTGTCTCAATGTTCCCCTGTATTAACCTTGTCTGATGTATCCATCAATCATCTCTTGTCCTACAATTAGTTTGTGAGCTCCTCAGGGAAGTGACTGTTTGTCTGGTGCTTAGCAGGGTGGGGTCCTGAGGTATAATAGGGTCCCGAGGTGCTACTGCAATGCAAAAAATAAATAATAATCCTAAATCAATGGAATTAGGTGCTGCCACAACCCTGGTAAAACTCCTGCTCTGAACACTCACCAAGCTGCTGGTTGGGTCCCCACATGTTGGACCCATGTGCTCTTTAGCTTGTTTTGGTCAGTAGTCTCCAGTGCTGTCCCATTTCTGGCCTCTCGGGCACATTTCCTTGGCAAAGACTCGCTTCCTGTTACCCCTTCCCCAAAATGGAACCTTGCCCCAGCACCAGTGCTGGTGCCCCATGGACACCCCACTGGTTTCATCGAACCCTGTCCCAGAGCTCCGACCTTGTGGGCACTTTGGGTTCCATAACACACCGAGTTTGTAAACCACTCTCTACTTTAGATAGCACAAGAGAGATACAAATCAGGACAGAACAATAACACCTATATGCCATCCCTGCCTCAGTTTCCTCACTACACTTGAGTGATTTGTGGGATTTGGGTAGATCCTCTAAGGTGTCCAGATCCCCCTCTGGCATGTGGCTTCTCTAGATCATGGAGTGTGTCTCTCTGTCTCTTCTGCCCGCCAGCCAATTTTCTTCTTGCTCAGGTGGTCCTGCAGTTAGAAAAGGATACTCTGCTACAAAACATGCTCCTTTGTTCTTCCAGTCTCCTGCCCACACTTCCTTTGTCTGTGAATCCCCCTGATTTTTTTTTACATCCTAGCACTAATTCCTGGTTTCCTTGTCCTGCTTCTGGGGAAATCCCATTCCTTCAAACCCCAGCCATCATGACAGAGGGAAGGCCTGGCCAAATGTTAGTGAGTGGTGTTGCGATCTGGCATATAGGCGGCTGGGCCAAACCTGAATGGTGCTGTGCCCCCATGTGCCAGGGTTGCAATGCCCAGAGTGGGGAGCCAGATCCACCCCTGTAGGACAGAAGCCACTGCTGTGGATTGAGTATGGGTCAGGCTCTCTCTCCAACCCTTCCCTCCCTTCCCCTCCTCACCAGGCCCGTGACCCATCTACAACCTTCCTGTGACACACCATTTGGGAAACTCTGCTCTTTTGGGGGCTAGATGCAGGAATTAGTGGGTGAGGGTCTCTGGCCTGTCAGACTAGATGGTGACAAGCTCAGACTTCTGTCCTTAAAATCTATGAATCTGTCACTAAGTAAAGTCTGGGAAGAACCTGATTTCCCAGCTCAAACTCTCACCTTGCGTATTCTCATATAGCTACAGTCAGCCTAATTTGGCTCTGTTGGATTTGCAAACTCATTTTATTTCTCTGTTGCTCACTTTTCTGCTTCTTTCTGACAGAGTCCCCCCTTCCCCTTTGTCTGGTTCCCCGGGAATGCTTTTTGTCTGACCCCAAGCTCTCCTGAATGCTCTCCCCCAGTCTTTCATGTGGAGCTTCCCCTCCCCCTTCTCCCTCCCACCTGGGAAGCAAGTTCTTTCCTTTCTCCTGTTCTCACAGAAAGATGTTACCCGGCACATATGTATACAGGACACTTCATTAGCCTCTGTGGTAAGACCAAGCCATTGCCTTGTTCTGTCTGGTAGTTTGACAGAAAACAACTCTTTGCCTGCTCTTGCAAGCAAACACTCTTTCCTAAGTCCAGGGAGAAGAGTTTCATTTTCAGCTAATATGGTTAGAGTTGCATTTAGCTCCATTTCATGAGTTTTATAGATCCGCTTCTACATTTTAAAAAGAAAAGGAGTACTTGTGGCACCTTAGACTTTTTGCAGATACAGACTAACACGGCTGCTACTCTGAAACCATTCTACATTTTAATATTTTCTTGAAGCGTTTCCATTTGGGCAGGGTTGGCCAACCTGAGCCTGAGAAGGAGCCAGAATTTACCAATGTACATTGCCAAAGAGCCACAGTAATATGTCAGCAGCCCCCCATCAGCTTCCCCTGGATCCCCTGCCCACTGCAGCCCCGCCGATCAGCGCCTCCCCCCTCCCTCCTCACACCTCCTGATCAGCTGTTTTGTGGCGTGCAGGAGACTCCTCAGAGGAGGAGGAGGAGCGAGGGCATGACAGACTCAGAGGAGGGGGCAGAAAGGGGTGGAGTGGAGGCAGGGCCTGTGGCAGAGCCAGGGGTTGAGCAGTGAGCACCCCCCGGCCCTTTGGGAAGTTGGCGCCTGTAGCTCCAGCCCGGAGTCGGTGCCTAGACAAGGAGCCGCCTATTAACTTCTGAAGAGCTGCATGTGGCTCCGGAGCCACAGGTTGGCCACCCCTGCATTAGGGGAAGGGGGTGAGCTCCCTAGCATGAAAACCACTCAGCTAGCCTGATTTACCAATTCAGAATCACTTTATGCTCATGTGAGTGACTAAATGAGATGCAGGGCCATGGGGTATCGGGCCCAAGGTGTCAAAGCGTGGCAGAACTGAGCACCACAAGTGGATATTTTATTAACCTGCAGTTAGTTATGTGAGATGACAAATATGGATTTGAATACTATGCTTTAGACTTGGCAGCTGTTCTTATTCCCACCACCATGGCTCCAGCAGAATGCTCAGAGGGAAGGAAAAGACTTTTAAATGTTTCCCAGCAAAACATGGTTCATTCAGTGTCTACTTAATTTTTCCTGGGCTTGCAGTAGAATGATAAGCAGTTGGTTTTGCAGAGTGAGCTATTCTAGTTGTGTGTTGTCACTGGCATGTGAAGACATAACAAAAAGGCACCCAACTTTTGCCAGTTTATCTGGCTCCTGCGATTTTCTCCTGTGAGAGTCGACAGCTAGCAAAGCATAATAGTACTTTCATTAGCTACCTTTGAACGTTGCTGGATGAAAGTGAGAAAGCAATCATGGGCTGGGGGGCGGGGTGGGAACGGAAAGGAGACGGGCAATTCTGCTTTCTTTTCATAATATTTCCCATTACAGCCCAGAAGTGAGGGTGGGAATTACTTGGGGATTTTGTGTATTTTTGAAAATAGCTGGAATGTATATTTGCGACATCCTGAAAATACCTTGCAAATAATTAATTGTCACTTTTTAATGCCATTGGATAAGGTGCATTGAAGAGCCTCCGCCTGGTTGGGGTAGTGATGTAAAGCTCAGGAGACCACGCTGGAAGACTTTCTCCCAGAAGGCCAACTCGGGTCGGAGTTCACACCAGAGACTGCAGTTTAACAGCATTACCTCTTTTTACAGGGTCTCTCGCATCCAGCCTAAAAGAAAGCTGAGCTCGGATGTGACAGCTTTCCATTACTCCTCTGGGAATGGGGGCTAGAGGGGTGGTAAGCACGTGGGAGAGGGAAAAGCTACTTAAGTTAAAGCACAGCATTGGCACAAGAACAAATGGGTATAAATTGAGGCTGGACATTTCTAAATCCCAGAGCAGTGAGGTTCTCGGGCAGCCTCCCAGTAGGAGTTGTGGGGGTGAACAACCTAATGAGTTTTAACACAGAATGTGATAAGGTGATGAAGAGGTTTATATGACAGGGTTGCCTGGGATAGCAGAGATTGGACTCAATAACCCGCGTAGTCCCTTTCAGCCCTATGTTCCTTTCAGACTCTGTTTTCCTTCAGTGGGTCCTGGTGCAGGCCCAAAATGATTCATAGACTCCCTTGTGATCATGGAATCTGACCTCCTATATGGCAGAGGCCAGAGACCTTCCTCGGAATAATACCTGTTTGCATTAGAGCATATCTTTCAGAAAAAAAGTCCTTAAACGATTCCTTAGACAGTCTCTGTAAGACAAGCCACATACAGAACACATGATAGTGAATATGGTAAAAGATTTGATTGGCATTCATTTAGGGTCAGCCTGCGTTACTCATGCATGGTCTCATCCCTTGTGAGTAGGTAGGTGCCAGAGGGTGCAGGGTCCTTTTCAAAGGGGACGTGGGACCAGCTCCTATCACTAGTGACTGGTTCCTTGGGGGAGCAGATTAGCCCGGAAGCAGGTGCACTGTGGCTAAGTAACGAGCAATCGCTCACAGCTGGGCTGGAGGCTGAGCGGATAATATACAACAAGAAGGGATGCCTGCAAGAGAAGGGGCTTGGCCAGCTCTTCTTGGGGCTAGGGAGGTAGAACTGCCTGGGCAAGGGGGTCAGGCAGGGTCAGCCTTTAGGAGTTCAGCCTTGGACGGTCTGGACTATTTAAAGGTTTATTTTGATAAGGAGACACAATAGGGAAAGGACCTGGGGGATCTCCCTCTCTTAGAGGAAAGGAGAGTACCAGTTTGAGGAGGGGCCGGGACAAACAAGAGGCAGGAAAGAATCACGTGAGGCTGTTTTATGTTATGCCTTATGGACTTTCTGTTGAACCAAGGGCGGGTGAGCAGATAACCCTGGGAACCAATAGAAGAGCCCCGACTGGGGTGGTATTTGAGTTGAAAATGGCGACAGTGGGGGCCTGTGAGATATGCAGGGGTGTGCACCGAAAGGGGGCACTGGCAGGGGTGGGGCACTTGATGTCTGACACAGAAGCTCGAAGAGAAACCCCAGGCTGAACCGAGGTAGTTAAGCAGAATGACTGAGAGCAGAATACTGCAGTTCTTATTCAGTCCAAGCTTCCAGGGAAGTCACTGGGCATTTGCCTGAGGAAGGACTGCAGGATTTTGTCCCAGAGAAAAAAAAACAGAGATGGGAAACAAGTTGAAGGACAGACAGAAACTAGACAAACTGAAATATCTCTAGTAGACAGTGATTAGGTAAAGAGACGGTCAGCAGTGCAGCACTGGAGAGGGGTTGACATGGCCCTGTATCTCTGATGCACTGTACTGTTCAACCACTCAAGGCTGTTCAACAGTTAGTGATTTGACCTTGGCAGCTCACTGAGTTCTGCAGCTCCTTGCCCTCCTTTTACCCTGCTTCCGCTTCTGGCTTAGCCTCAGATCATCCCATGATGGATGTAACTATGGAGCAGGAAAGACCTAGGCTGCTTAAAGCCCTCAATTGTTCTGCACTGATCCCAGGGGTGGGGGGCAGAAAACCACTTGTATTGGGTCCAACAACTGTTGCTAATTGAAGTGAGGTGGTTGCCAGTGTAGTGTGGGGTGATGTCAGCATCAACAGTGAAAGAGTTACCCTGAACAGGTGGAAATGGCAATCCTGCCCCCCAAAGGTGAGGCATCTCCTCCTACATCCCTGGCATACTGACAGCTGCAGATCCCGGACAGTCTGACCCGGTTCCCATGGACTGCTCTCCTGGACGTGAAGTCCACAATCCAGCCTTCATTTGGTAGAGGTGCCGTTTAAGACCCAAGTAATGCTGTTCCCCAATGTAAGAACTGGATGGCATCAGAGCTCCATAAAATGCTGAGTTTACACTCCACCACTGTGACAATGGACTCTGATCCATCTCAGCAGGGATAATGCTGGTTGGATGAACATTTTGTCCTTCAAACTAACTTAATCTAATGGGTAGAGATGTTATCTGGCTCCATCACTATTTGGTCAGACTTCCATTTATTGTGGATCCCGCAATGTATATTTTTCATAGACAAGTTTCTACTAGCTCCAATGGAGCGGGGAGAACAAAGGCCAGCTAAGGTTCCCTTCCAATAGCTCTCTTGGCCCTCTTCCTCCCTCCTTTGCTCCTGTGTACGCTTACTAAGGGGAATGAGGTGTTTGGTTCTGTGAGTCAGCATAGCAGGAAGTTTGTGTTCATGAAGTGCAAGCAACACTTTTAGAGGGACACTGACTCCCAGCAAGAGACACAGTGAAGTTGAGAAGGGAAGAAAAGGCTTGTTAGCTCTTCAGTCTAGAGCTATCTGCTGATAGTCTTGGCCAACTGCATATATTCCTTCACACTTATTCGCAAAAAGAAAAGGAGTACTTGTGGCACCTTAGAGACTAACCAATTCATTAGAGCATAAGCTTTCGTGAGCTACAGCTCACTTAATCGGATGCATTTGGTGGAAAAAACAGAGGAGAGATTTATATACACACACACAGAGAACATGAAACAATGGGTTTATCATACACACTGTAAGGAGAGTGATCACTTAAGATAAGCCATCACCAACAGCAGGGGGGGGAAGGAGGAAAACCTTTCATGGTGACAAGCAGGTAGGCTAATTCCAGCAGTTAACAAGAATATCAGAGGAACAGTGGGGGGTGGGGTGGGAGGGAGAAATACCATGGGGAAATAGTTTTACTTTGTGTAATGACTCATCCATTCCCAGTCTCTATTCAAGCCTAAGTTAATTGTATCCAGTTTGCAAATTAATTCCAATTCAGCAGTTTCTCGTTGGAGTCTGTTTTTGAAGCTTTTTTGTTGAAGTATAGCCACTCTTAGGTCTGTGATCGAGTGACCAGAGAGATTGAAGTGTTCTCCAACTGGTTTTTGAATGTTATAATTCTTGACGTCTGATTTGTGTCCATTCATTCTTTTACGTAGAGACTGTCCAGTTTGGCCAATGTACATGGCAGAGGGGCATTGCTGGCACATGATGGCATATATCACATTGGTAGATGCGCAGGTGAACGAGCCTCTGACTCCCTCCTCAGGCCCTTCGTTACCAGCACTCCCAGCTATCTTCGAGACACCACCGATTTCCTGAGGAAACTACAGTCCATTGGTGATCTTCCTAAAAACACCATCCTAGCCACTATGGATGGAGAAGCCTCTACACCAACATTCCACACAAAGATGGACTACCAGCCGTCAGGAACAGTATCCCCGATACTGTCACGGCTAACCTGGTGGCAGAACTTTGTGACTTTGTCCTGACCCATAACTATTTCACATTTGGTGACAATGTATACCTTCAAATCAGCGGCACTGCGATGGGTACCCGCATGGCCCCACAGTATGCCAACATTTTTATGGCTGACTTAGAACAACGCTTCCTCAGCTCTCGTCCCCTAATGCCCCTACTCTACTTGCGCTACATTGATGACATCATCATCTGGACCCATGGAAAAGAAGCTCTTGAGGAATTCCACCATGATTTCAACAATTTCCATCCCACCATCAACCTCAGCCTGGACCAGTCCACACAAGAGATCCACTTCCTGGACACTACGGTGCTAATAAGCGATGGTCACATAAACACCACCCTATATCGGAAACCTACTGACCGCTATTCCTACCTACATGCCTCTAGCTTTCATCCAGATCATACCACTCGATCCATTGTCTACAGCCAAGCGCTACGATATAACCGCATTTGCTCCAACCCCTCAGACAGAGACAAACACCTACAAGATCTCTATCATGCATTCCTACAACTACAATACCCACCTGCTGAAGTGAAGAAACAGATTGACAGAGCCAGAAGAGTACCCAGAAGTCACCTACTACAGGACAGGCCCAACAAAGAAAATAACAGAACGCCACTAGCCATCACCTTCAGCCCCCAACTAAAACCTCTCTAACGCATCATCAAGGATCTACAACCTATCCTGAAGGACGAGCCATCACTCTCACAGATCTTGGGAGACAGGCCAGTCCTTGCTTACAGACAGCCCCCCAATCTGAAGCAAATACTCACCAGCAACCACACACCACACAACAGAACCACTAACCCAGGAACCTATCCTTGCAACAAAGCCCGTTGCCAACTCTGTCCACATATCTATTCAGGGGATACCATCATCGGGCCTAATCACATCAGCCACACTATCAGAGGCTCGTTCACCTGCGCATCTACCAATGTGATATATGCCATCATGTGCCAGCAATGCCCCTCTGCCATGTACATTGGCCAAACTGGACAGTCTCTACGTAAAAGAATGAATGGACACAAATCAGACGTCAAGAATTATAACATTCAAAAACCAGTTGGAGAACACTTCAATCTCTCTGGTCACTCGATCACAGACCTAAGAGTGGCTATCCTTCAACAAAAAAGCTTCAAAAACAGACTCCAACGAGAGACTGCTGAATTGGAATTAATTTGCAAACTGGATACAATTAGCTTAGGCTTGAATAGAGACTGGGAATGGATGAGTCATTACACAAAGTAAAACTATTTCCCCATGGTATTTCTCCCTCCCACCCCACCCCCCACTGTTCCTCTGATATTCTTGTTAACTGCTGGAATTAGCCTACCTGCTTGTCACCATGAAAGGTTTTCCTCCTTTCTCCCCCCTGCTGTTGGTGATGGCTTATCTTAAGTGATCACTCTCCTTACAGTGTGTATGATAAACCCATTGTTTCATGTTCTCTG
Organism: Dermochelys coriacea; assembly: GCF_009764565.3. Taxonomy (NCBI): domain Eukaryota; kingdom Metazoa; phylum Chordata; order Testudines; family Dermochelyidae; genus Dermochelys; species Dermochelys coriacea. The sequence goes on from NC_050073.1 coordinate 127,655,124, forward strand.
TGTGTGTGTATATAAATCTCTCCTCTGTTTTTTCCACCAAATGCATCCGATGAAGTGAGCTGTAGCTCACGAAAGCTTATGCTCAAATAAATTTGTTAATCTCTAAGGTGCCACAAGTACTCCTTTTTCTTTTTGTGAATACAGACTAACACGGCTGCTACTCTGAAACCTACTAGTTAGTTAATTAGCTCAGAGTTTTCTTATGCTTATAGCTGCAAACCATATGTTTAGAATATCCTGTGTGTAACCCTTCTGCCCATCAGAATTGGCAGCAAGAACGGCTGGGTTCAGTATCTCAGGGGTCCATTCCAATAACACAATGCAAAACCGGCTCGATGCCCCACCCAGTGACCTGGGATAAATATATACCACCCTTGCTGGGTGTCTCTAAGAGGCAATACTTCCCCTCTTGCAAGCACTGAGTCTGAGTGTAGGAAAAGCCTTTTAATAACAGAGAGAAACAATGTGGCATTACATTGTGGGAACACCACCACCAGGATTCATAACACAAACCATGAGCAAAAACCCACCCCAAGCAAATTGGGCTGTGTCCTTTCCCTTGGGTTCTTGAGACCAGCAACCCAAAAGACACCCAAAGTCCCAAAAGTCCAACACCCCAAAAGTCTCTGTCCCTGGTCAGTGCAACCCCAGAGTATGAAAGTTTATCTACAGAGTTTTACCTCCCAACCTGGGTGGAGATGGGGGTTTAAGGAGCACCTTACAGGGTCAGAAGCAGATTGCCTCTCCTCTCCTCTCCACCAGCCATCCCACGAATTGCTCTGCTCGCCATCCCACAAACTGCTCCAGCTGTCCCATAAACTGCTCCAATATAACATATCTTCAGGCTTCCCTCCATTACTTAACACAACACTCAGTGATTTCAGCTTGTAGCAGGGGAGCCTCAGTGCTGGTGTACCATTGGCCCAAAGTGAATTCAGCTCAGCAGCTTGTAACTGCACTCCTAATAGAATCAAAATTAGCTCTGATATTCCACAGGAGGGGGAATGCAAATAGCATGTAGGGCCCATACCACCAGGCATTAATACCTGTACCCAACCTCTTCCAATTCACTGAGTTTTGGAACCCATGTCCCTTGCCTAGTGAGTGCTACTTAGTTGATGGCAAGTCCCTCCATCATAACAAAAGGCCAAGTACAGTTCTACTGTCCTTGATTCACATAATCAGGATAATAACCATTTATTCTTCCTGCCCCAATAACAGAGAAACTGGGGATCCCACAGCAGCCAAAGTGACCATTTGGGCAGCTATGGGCTCATGCTAGATGGGGTAGGTGTGCCTATGCAAATGAGATCAGCCCCTGAAGTTCTTTTCCACAACTTGCCACAACTCACTACCCGATGTCAGGGTGGAGCTCATCCTGACTCCGCTTATATCTGTAATGAGCAGCATCCCCCGCACAAGATCCTGGTGCGTACTTCCAAATTATGCAGGAGAGAAGGGATGCAGCACAGTCAATGAAATTATTGCAGTTGCTTTGTGCTGTAGTTTGATAATGGACTCTTCAGTCATCAGACAAAATTCGCCTTTGAGTGATTGCTCGTGTCCATTCAACATAGGTGTCTGCACTCGCCACATGCACCGCTGCCGGAAGTTTTTCCCTCAGCAGTATCCTTAGGGGACCAGCTTCGGCACCCCCTGGAGTGGCATGCACATGCCGCGGTATATAGGGTGCCGCTGGTTCCCCCCACCCTCAATTCCTTCTTGCCACCAGTGTCGGTGTTGGAACTGTTGCTGTTTCAGCTAGTGCTGTAGTTGCTCATTCGTATGAACTGGTTATCTCCTGTTTATACTGTATGTAGTTTCTGATTAGTGTTTATAAATCCCTTAGCTATAGTTAGAGATTTTGTAGGTTCCGAATGTGACTTTGCCTCGGGTTGGGGCATGACCCGGTCCCCAGGCTTTAAGCTCTATGATCGCTGCAAGAGGCCCATGCCTGTCCGTGATCCACAGAGCATTGTCTGCGTTGCTTGAGTGAAGGACGTACAAGTGAGAAGTGCAAAATTTGCAAGTCCTTCAAGCCAAGGACTAAGAAGAAGTGCGATATTTGTTTAAGAGTCGGCCCTCATCCCGGCACTGGAGCAACGCTCGTACTCAGCCCTGAGTACCGTGACCTATCTGTGGCTCCAACCAAGAACCCGCAAGGAAAAGATAAGACTGGGTGTGAGCAAGGTCCCACGCCGGGCAACTCTTCACCCATGCCGGGATCTCGGGCCCAAGCTCCAGTGGAGCGATGTAGCCCAACCCGCTCCGCAGCAGCAACCCCGGATAGTGGCAGAGGCCTCTGTGAGCTCCTGATGCCGTCCACACTGGAGACCCTGCAGGCGGCACAGGAGATCACATCCCTCCCGGTGCTGCCCTGTCGGCTCCTCCAGTTCCCCGGTCACAAGGTAAACCCGCTTTTGGACTGCTTTGGTCCCCACCTCAGTGGCACCATTCCCCATTGCAGGGGACTTTCCACCAGCTCTCGCCCTCCTGTAGCTGCCACACATCTGATAGGCAGGTGCAGCACAGCCCCATTTGGTCCCCGGACCTTGGGCATGGGCAGAGAGGCTCGAGGTGCAGCTCGTCAAACACTGGGCACAGACCTTTGGAGGCACACGCTCCTCGGCAGGAGTACCCGTCCCAGTACCCAGTATCTCAGAGCCCACAGTCATAGGCACCAACTTCTCCTGGCGCTGGTGGGAGCTCATGCCCTCGGCACCACCCTGACTCCATCCCTGCCCCGCTCCCATTCCAACCCTTTCCCCAAAGTCCCTGCCCCAACTCCGCCCCCTCCCTGCCCCTGTTGGACTCCTTCCCCAAATCCCCATCCCGGCCCTGCCTCTTCCCCGAGCATGCCATGTTTCTCCTCCTCCCACCTCCCTCCCAGCGCTTGCCGCCGTGAAACAGCTGTTTTGCGGCAGGAAGCACTGGGAACTAGGGGGAGAAGTGGCGCACTCGGGAGGAAGCGTAGGCGGAGGTGAGCTGGGGTGGGGAGGGGAGCGCCTATGACCACAGCGCCTATGGTCACGGTACCGCTCCAGGGATCTGTCAAGATATCAATGGTACCATTCCTTAGACCATCGCTGATCCCCTAGGAGGGCATCACCACTTGCGGGAGCTCCAATTCCCGGTTCCGCTCCTAATCCCGGTACTGCTCGTCAAGCACGAGATGTAGATCACCAGCTCCAAGCCAGTGAGTCCACAATGTCTTCTGGAAACTTTGCTATTGCTATTGATTTTGAAGTGGAAGGTGCTCAGATACTATGGTGATAAGCAGCAGTATAAAACCCATATATAGATAGAGAATCAAGCCCTGGCTCCTCCTCCAACTGCTGTACCATTAAATACAAGGGGCTCAATTCTTCTCTCAGCTATGCTACTGCAGCACTTATGGATTTAACTGGGAATAGCTTCCATGGAGCTCAGGAGCGAATGGAGTTCAGGGATTATTGTTTGAGTCCAAAACAAAACCAGGCATTTCTAAGCTTCATGGGCTCTAAAACTAGATGCTGATTCTGGACCTCAAAACTAGAGCTGGCTCAGAATGTTCTCCTATTTCTCTTAGCTGGAAAATACCGATTTATTGAATCCGAAACTTTTTGTGGAAATATATTGGTGTCAGCCAAAATTTCTTTGGGAATGTTTCTCAGACCTCGGATGAAATTTCTGCTCCAAATCAGAGAGCGAGAGAGACCCCCAGAATAGCCAATAGCCCACTTGTTAGGGCACTCCCCAGGAATGTGGAGACCAGCATTGAAATTAGACGAAGGTTTCTAACCATCAGAGGAGCGAAGTTTTGGAATAGCCTTCCAAGGGAAGCAGTGGGGGCAAAAAATCTATCTGGCTTTAAGATTCTACTCGATACATTTATGGAGGAGATGGTATGATGGGATAATGTGATTTTTGGTAATTGATTGATCTTTAAATATTCATGGTAAATAGGCCTAATCCCCTGAGATGGGATATTAGATGGGTGGGATCTGAGTTACCCAGGAAAGAATTTTCTGTAGTATCTGGCTGGGGAATCTTGCCCATATGCTCAGGGTTTAGCTGATCACCATATTTGGGGTCGGGAAGGAATTTTCCTCCAGGGCAGATTGGAGAGGCCCTGGAGGTTTTTCGCCTTCCTCTGTAACATGGGGCACGGGTCACTTGAGGGAGGATTCTCTGCTCCTTGAAGTCTTTAAACCACGATTTGAGGACTTCAATAGCTCAGACATAGGTGAGGTTTTTCATAGGAGTGGGTGGGTGAGATTCTGTGGCCTGCGCTGTGCAGGAGGTCGGACTAGATGATCAGAATGGTCCCTTCTGACCTTAGTATCTATGAATCTAAATCCCTGAGCCAAAGAAGGCAGAGCAGGGCCTTAAGCCTGGGTTTCCCACATTCTCGGGGAGCGCTGACCATTTCTGGCTCTTCAGCGGCGGTGTGTCTCTTGCTCGCTGTCGCTCACTCCCCCTCCCCACATATTTTTCAACAGTCTTCAACCGAAACCAATATTGAATGTTTCATGACACAGAATTCTTGTTTTCTGACCAGCCCAACTCAAACCACCATTCTTCAGGGTTGTTTGCATACGAAGCGAGGGCAAATACAAATATTGACAGAACCCTTGTCTACAAAGACTTTTAAATTTTTAACTCTGTGAAACTCACAAAATAGCATCTGTCAAGAACATGCACAAACCTTTATATTTCACTTCCCCAAAACACTTTGCCCCCTGCCTGTCAACCTTTGCTGTAATATGAGTACTGCCAGAGGTTTCCTACGCTCTCAACTGTTTCCTTGTGATTATTACTTATGCTAGACCTTTCCTGCTTTTGAGTGATTTATCATAGAATTAGGCCCTCCCTCTCCTTAAAGGGTAGCCTTGCTTTAGTGATGAATTGTTCTATCCTGACTTCTTATACTGAGTTCAGGTAGGCAAGATTTGAAGCCATCTCGCATGTCTTTTAATTAATGAACATAATTCTCTTCTTTATGAGCACACACATTCAGGCGAGCGTTATTGTGCGGTAAGTAGGCTTTTGTCTATATTATGAAATAATTTACAAGCATATAATAATCTGCATGCATCCAATGAAGTGAGCTGTAGCTCACGAAAGCTTATGCTCAAATAAATTTGTTAGTCTCTAAGGTGCCACAAGTCCTCCTTTTCTTTTTGCGGATACAGACTACCATGGTTGCTACTCTGAAACCTTTACCAGGGTATTTATTAGTAACATTAGGAAGGAGCAATTAAGCTGTGGAGATGGTTCCATTTGCAAGTCCCAAGGGGCAAGTCTTGTTTTTCAGCATAGTGAAGCTTGCATTTGCTGTTAATTTCAAAGGTATAAAACAGCAATGGGCCTAATCCAAACCCCATTGAAATAAAGGAGAATGCTGCCAAAGCCCACTGAAATCAATGGATTAGGCTTTGTATGTCTAGACTGGCAGATCAATTAACCTGCCGTATGCAGCAAAGGGGCGGGGGGGGGGAGGAGCAAGATAAATGAATAGTTAAAGAGGTTACCATAATGAAGGAACCCGAATAACATTTTACTCAGCCTGTGAGAGGACAGCAGTCTTGCATACTTTTTTATACCTCATGAGCCTGACTTTGTTGGTAAGGATTTATGTCTCAGCTGAGTCAGATTTTCGCCTCCCTTAAATGAAAGGTGCCAGACCGTCGGTCACAGCTCTCTCATTCAGATCTACACTAAGCTATTCACCTATTAGCATTTCTCTGTGCTAAGAGCAATAACCTCAGCATGGAATAAGTGAGTGCACGTGCCCTAAAGGCTGTGGAAGATAAAATAGAGATAGCAGTTCACATCAATGTACAAATGGAATGAAAATTTGAATGCCCAAATTAAAAGAGCCACTTCTCGGCTATTTTCTACTGGCATGCATGCAGCAGATAATCCAAACTCTCCCGGGCATTGGCAGCATTTTAAAAAAGATCTTTATGTGAGGATAAACTGTTCTGAGGCAATTTCTCCAGAGCATTAGGCACAAACAGGCTATGCAATACCTGGGATGAATTCCTTCAAATGTTTTTTGGTCATGAGCAAGCGAACAGTTTTGGCTCCCACAATTAGAGTCTTAGAGCTATTTTAATAAATGTGCTCTGACGTAGCATATTTCAGTTTGTGGCAAGTATTAATACATCAGGTGTCACTGCACTTCTGTACGGTAGATATTATTATAAAGATTCACATATAGCCTCATTTCCTCTAAGAGCTTTATTTTTCAATGCCCACCCAGAAGTATATTTTCCAAATGAGCGGATATACCTATTTGTGTATATGAGCATACTCTGTGAACATCCACTTGGGCATTTTGAGGGCAGAAACAGAATAGCACAAGCACACATGCAGTGACCCACACAATTACCACAGTTGTACAAGCAAATTAATGTGCTTGCAAATTTTGCAGCGGATTTTTGGAGACCCTCAGAAAATCTGGTCCGAAGCTATTTGCCCGGATACAACCTATTGTATTGATGATGCATAGGATAGTTACCCTGGAATTGAGGGGAATGTTACCCCAGAATTTGGTCAAGCTAATTGCAGCCATATTGTATGCATTTAGCCATCATAAATTAATAAAAGAGGACACCACATACTGTAGTTAAGGGTTAATTTGGACAAGCAGGGCTTCTGGAAGCAAGGCCAAATACTAGCGGCAGGCTTGCAGTTTCTGCTAATCAGAATGGGAGGAGGGGAGAAAAGAGTTAACAAGTTATGAGATTGAAAGAAAATAAGAGGACGGAGACCTTGAGTTTGGGCGCCTTTGATATGGAAACTTATTATGACTAAGGCCATATCTACACTACAAAGTTAATTTGACTTTATGTAAGTCGATATCGAGCCTCCGATTTAAGCAAGTCGATCTTGCGTGTCCACACTATGCTCATTGTATTGGAGGAGTGCATCTTCAGAGCTTGCACTGACGCATGGAGCACTGCATTGTGGGTAGCTATCTCACAGTGCACATAGCCGAGTGGAATTTTGGGCTGGGCTTGCAATGACTTTTGGGACCAAAACATTGGCACGTGTGGTTATGGGAAGATGATGTTAGCCTCCCATGATGCACTTACCTCCCTCCCTGAAATCAACGGCAAACAAACCAAGCCTTTTTTACGCCTTTTTTTGTAACCCTGGATTATCCGCACAGATACGATAGCATGATAAGTGTGGACCCTGCTCAACTGTACACTGTTGTTGTGAGCATTACAAACACCTCACGCCTTATCCTGCAGTATTTACACAGCCGATACAGGAGCCGCTGCACGGAACAATGCGACGCCACACAAGCAACCCTGCTGGAAGACCTAGAGCAGAGCAATTTGCAGTTGCTGGCAACAGTCATGCATCACCTTGACCTGGCTGAGCACCATTGCTGGGCCTGGGAAGCAAGCACTGACTGGTGGGTCCGCATTGTTATGCAGCTATGGGTGACAAGCAGTGGCTGCCGATCTTTAGAATGTGTAAGGCTACTTTCCAGGAATTGTGCGAAGAGTTTTCCCCAGCCCTGAAGTGCAGCAATACTAAAATGAGAGCTGCTCTGACAGTGGGAAGTGAGTGGTGATAGCTCTGTGGAAGCTTGCAACGCCAGACTGCTACCAGTCAGTGGGGCATCAATTTGGAGTGGGTAAATCTACTGTGGGATCTGTTGTGATCCAAGTTTGCAGGGCCATTAACAGACTTCTGCTAAGAAGGGTAGTGATTCTGGGAAACGTGCAGGACATAGTGGGTGGCTTTGCTGCGATGGGGTTCCCTAACTGCGGTGGGGCGATAGACGGAATGCATATCCCTGTTTTAGCACCAGACCACCTTGTCAAAGAGTCCATAAATCGAAAGTGATACTTCTCAAGGTGTTGCAAGCGCTGGTGGATCACAGGGGCCATTTCACCAACATCAACATGGGATGGTTGGGAAAGGTGCATGACACTTGTATCTTTAAGAACACAGGTCTGTTCAGAAAACTTCAAGCAGGGATTTTCTTTTCAGACTGTAAAATAATCGTTGGTGATGTTGAAATGCCAATTGTGATCCTGGGAGACTCAGCCTACCCCTTGTTCCCAAGGCTCATGAAGCCATACGCAAGCAGCTTGGACAGCAGTAAGGACTGGTTCAACCATAGGCTGAGCAAATGCAGATTGGTGGTGGAATGTGCCTTTGGTCATTTAAAAGGTCGCTGGTGTTGTTTGCTTACTAGGTTATACCTCAGTGAAAGTAATATCCCCATCGTTATTGCTGCCTGCTGTGTGCTCCATAATATCTATGAAACAAAGGGAGAAAGGATTCTACTGGGATGGGGGGGGGGTTGGGCAGATCACCCAGCAGCCAATTTTGAGAAGCCAGACACCAGGGCAACAAGAAGAGCCCACTGAGGGGCTTTGCGTCTCTGTGAGGCTTTGAAAACCAGTTTCATCAATGACCCACAATAATGTGACACTTATCTGTGTTGTTCCTTACCAACCTGTTCCCTCCATTGCATTTTCTCCCCTGTAAACTCCACCCCCACCAAACTACCATGTGCTGAATGAATAAAGAGCCCTTTCTCCTCAATCTGTGAAGTTTTATTATGCACACAGACTCACTGAGACAGCAAAGAAAAGTAAGATAACCTGGGGCAAAAGGGAACCATACTACCTGGCGGGGAAGCATCCGGCCATCGCTGACCAGCTGCTAATTACTCAATACCATCTCAGATTCTAGGTAATTATTTGGGATGATCTAAACCTATTGCTTATGTTTGTGTGTGCTTAAATCTAATAAATAGTCATTTTAAATAAGAGCACACTTATTTGTATCAATCTTTCATCAGACAGGAATGCTGTGTTCCCATTGATTTATTCCTGACACCACCTGGAGTGAAACAGTTATGTTACCACTGCTTTGGGTTTTGAAAACCCTGGGTAACAGGACCATCTAGATAAATTCCATGCATTATCACCAGTAACAACAATTGTGTGGGACTAATTTAGTTGGCTGTCTTCAGTAGGGTTGCACAGGTGTTACTGATTGCAGAATTTGGCTTTGGAGTTAGAAACAGGCGAATAATTCTGTGAACATGTGAGGCAGAATACAATCTGAGATCCCTGTGCTATAGCTCTGTTAATTCTGCAGTGCCAACAAGAATAAAAATAATAATAATTAAAACAAGCATATATGTCCAGAGACACACAGAAGTCTGACCAGCTTCTCTTGTGTGGAAGAACTGGTCCATTTCAGGGGAACACGTTCTTGTGAACAACTAAGATTTCATACAATAGGACGGTATATAAGCAGTATTACAGGGTATTTTTGCTAGGCTGTAATTCAGTAAAATTGGGTGCCCAGAGAAAGCATGGGAAAGGAATGATAATAGTTAGAATTGCATCAGCACCAATGAGTCAAGGATTCAAGTACACAGTGGAGGGGGAGGAAGAAAGTTTAGAAGGAAGTTTAATCAGTAGGTCAAGATTTTAAGAGATGATTATGTTAATAGTTTGAAGTGTAGCTCTGACTCTGAAAAGTCATCATATTCCATCTCACACATCAATATAGCTGCTTACCTGGGACCAGTGTCCATTACAGTCAATGGAAAGCCTCTCATTGATTTGGGTAGGTGCTGGATCTGGCCCCAAGTCGTTCTTGTGTATTTATACGGCCATAACATCTAGAAGGCCCGACTAGGACCCAGTTGTGCTAGGCACTGCCTGCACACACAACGAAAATAATCCCTGTGCCACAGAATCACAATGAGAGACAATAGGTGGAAACACCAAACTGATGGGGATGCACAAAGTAACGAACAATTATGATTGGTATAATGAGTCAGGCTACTCACTTTTGATTTACAAAAGTTCTGGGCACCTGCAAGATTTGCATGGTAGCTAGGTGGCTAAAGATGCAGATAGGTGCCTAGTGGGATTTCCAGAACTGCCCAAGTACCTAACCTGCAATGAAACCAATATCAGTTAAACATTCATGAGAATCCCAGCAGGCACCTAGCTTCATCTTTAGGCAACTAAACACCTTTGAAAATTAGTCCTTAAGGTCCAGATTCACAACAATATTTATACTCGTAATGTCCATTGACATCTGAGCCTAACTGCCTAGCCTCAGGTCCTGTTAGCTGCACCTGTGTAAACCACTGCAAGCAATGGGGTTGTACAAATATAACCGAGGGCCTGATTTGCTTGGCAGAACCTTTGTTACAGGTGATGGTGTGCAGGAGGGAATGAATAAAGCTGAAATTTCAGAATTTCCACACTCAGGGTTCAGATCTCACAGTGGGTTTGCCAGGCTGCCAATTAGAAAGAAAAAAAATCTCTTGTAAAATGTGAAGATTTGATACTGAAATCATGGCGAGATACTGACATGGAGCCCCATGATGCTGTGTGTACTATCACATCTCAGACTAGAAACAGACTTTCAATTCATCGAGGGATGTAGAGATCAGGTTATTGAAGATCACAGGGGATCAAGTCAGAGCCAAAGCCATTCCCCTCAGCAGGGGAACTCCTTGCCTGTGCTTTGCATAAATGCCACCTTAGTGCTTAATTTTTGCCAGAGAACCCTGGCACCTCTCAGCTTGGCAGTTCATAGCCCCAGAACCTCTGGGCTTGCTGTATCAGGTTTGAATGTTGTCATAAATATAAAGGGAAGGGTAACCACCTTTCTGTATACAGTGCTATAAAATCCCTCCTGGCCAGAGGCAAAATCCTTTCACCTGTAAAGGGTTAAGAAGCTAAGGTAACCCCACTGGCACCTGACCCAAAATGGCCAATGAGGGGACAAGATTCTTTCAAATCTGGGGTGGGGGTGGGACAAAGGGTTCTGTCTCTCTCTGTGATACCTTTGCTGGGAACAGATCAAGGGTGCAAGCCTTCCAACTCCTGTAAAGTTAGTAAGTAATCTAGCTAGAAAATGCATTAGATTTTCTTTTGTTTAATGGCTTGTATATTTGCTGCACTGGAGGTAATGTGTATTCCTGTTTGTGTCCTTTTGTAACTTAAGGTTTTGTGTAGAGGGATTCTCTATGTTTTGAATCTGATTATCCTGGAAAGTATTTACCATCCTGATTTTACAGAGGTGATTCTTTTACCTTTTTTTTTAAATAAAATTCTTCTTTTAAGAACCTGATTGATTTTTCATTGTTCTTAAGATCCAAGGGTTTGGGTTGGTGCTCACCTGTACCAATTGGTGAGGATATTATTATCAAGCCTTCCCCAGGAAAGGGGGTGTAGGGTTTGGGGGGATATTTTGGGGGAAGACATCTCCAAGTGGTCTTTTTCCCTAATATTTGTTTAAATTGCTTGGTGGCGGCAGCATACTGTTCAAGGACAAGGCAAAGTTTTTATTTTGGGGAAGTTTTTAACCTAAGCTGGTAAGAATAAGCTTAGGGAGTCTTTCATGTAGGTCCTCACATCTGTACCCTAGAGATCAGAGTGGGGAAGGAACCTTGACAAATGTAAAAAATTACTAGAGCCCCAGCACCTAATTGCTTGAGCCCCGGCCTCTCTTTCATTACAAATATTGCACTGGGCCATCTGCGTTTTCACCTGGCTAGGAATTGAAGGTGATGTAACTGAGTTCTCCCATTGCTTTGACTGCAACTAGTTTTTGGGGAGTAAAGGAGGTCTCCACTGCAGTATCTGACTACCTTGGAATGGGCACTGGGCTTGAGAGATGACATCATGTAATTTACCCTTCTGAGCGATACACTTTGGTTGCTTTTTTGCGACTGCAAAGCAAGCCGTGATTCTAGGAAAGGACATTGAGGGTTGTCAGGGAAGGCATAGAATTTATATTGACTAATTTATTTACATAATTGAGTTTTTCCCCAGCCCTGTCATCTTTCATAATAAAGTTTATTAATAACATAGACATCTAGTGATTGTACTCTGGCCTCTCCTAGGAAGTAATTGGGAGCTTGTGTGTGGGTGGTGTGAAGCCGGGATTGCTGGTGAGCATCAGATTATAGATTAATTTATCTCTTGCCCCTATTTTGCCTACTGGGATCCTTGCAATTACATCTATTGCACTGTTTCCAGTGATCTTATTCATATGAATTATAATTTGATGAATTTATATATTACCTATTTAATGTAATGATGACAGTTGAGTCCCACAATCATCACTTAGTAACTATACACTTACTTCCTTATCATGAAGATGCAGCTATGCCTCAGTTTACCTCTGACTGGTGGGGTAGCTTATTCTTTCAACTAGACCTCCTAGGGCAGCGACCATTCAAAAGTAAATGATGTTAATGATTTACTAGCATCACACAGGGATCCGTTGAAGAAATAGGAATGGAACCCCTATCTCCAGAGCCCCATTGCAGTGCCAGAACGACCATTCTGCTGAACTTTGTTGCAAGCTAGTTACAGTTAGACAAGGGTTAAAGACTTACTACAGTCAACACCCTACCCAATATGTTTAAATATTGCTTTCAGGCACTTCTGCGCCAAAATCCTTAACAGTTAATGTGCCGGGAAACTCAGCTACTTTCCCACTTCTAGGCAGTAACTGACCATTCACTATCATCCCAACCAAATTCCACTGCAATCTCATTTGTAATAACCAAATGCAGAAGGCAAAACAAAACCTGTCATCTCGTTGGTGGCATTTGAGAGTAATGTGCCTTTTCTCATCTTACTTAATTTAATGTGTGGTTCAGATATTCCTGTCTCCAGTGTGATAGATCTTGCCTTGTAGTGCAAAAGCTCTCTATAATCTGCCTTGTTCAGAAAGTAGATTATAGCTATTCATGCCTTGAAATAAAATATGAGTATGCTAGAATTCTACCCTCTACATTCCATGCAGCAGTCATTAGTGAAACCAACATATTTCTTGGTAGTCATTGTTATTACATTATGACTCCTTGGGTTTAACTAATAGCTTCCCCCCCGCCCAAATTCTTCTGATGTTCTGAAGTTTCCAGAATACTTAATACAGTAGTTTGCTGTAATGAAACTGCTTCATTAGGTTGATGCATTTGAACATACATACTAATCAGGGCTGTCACAAGGAAAAAACACTTTATTTTGTTCTTCCCTGGAGTTGCCACTTGAAACAAGACCAATTGTTAATAGTGAATGGTGCATTTCAGATGCAGTCCAAGGAAAAGACAAGAAAAAGGTACAGACAGTTTCACTGTGCTCTGGAGAAACTGCTTTCTCTAAAAGCAGGAGCACTTTCTCTCTCACTTATCTACCTATCTAATTGTTTGTTCTGCGTAAAACAATGAATTTTTCAGGTAACACTTTTACATCCATAATTTACTCTAAGGCCATAATTTCCAAGTGTGGGCAGAGGAACAGTTGCTCAGTTCTGCAAGTACTCAAAATAGATCTGCAAAAAACAACAACCCCATACTAACTCACCAGGTCTCTTACATTAAATGTTTAATTAACAAAATTGTTATGCATTACTTATGGCTCCTGTTTCAGTCTATTGATGTGTTTCATGAACTATATTATGAAGTCTGGACTTGTTTTTGTCATTTTCCTGAAAAATAAACCCAAAATTGGATTTGCTGTATAGCACAGACATTGATTCTGTCTGTAATAGGCTTCGGAAATGATTTCCCCCCTCTTTTTCTCATAAAAAGATTCTTCTGTTTCTTTTAAGGTTCTGATCACATAAAAATGAATATGTTCATGCTGTCTCACTTCATCTTTAATATTCAGCTCAACACATCACAATTAAAAACCCACCTCTTTTATTTTGTTATGTCAAATTACATTTATTATAATGAGGGGTAAACAAAAAATAGCCCCTCACCACTAAACGTAATTGATCCTCAAGCAATGCTTAGGGTATAAAAAAGTTAAGCTAAGTTCTCTCCCACCACATGATCCTCATCAGGCTTTCTATCATAGCTCCTGTTCATGTTGGCATCCTCAGAGGTGTGGCAATATCCACCAGGCTTGCTGCTGCCTTTCCATCTTCTGTGTTCTCTTTTTTCCCCAAGGTGGATGCACCATGGACCTGCTCCAAAGCCCATTGAAGTCAATGAAAAGATTCCCATTGACTTGAGTGGGCTTTGGCTCAGAGCCCATTTGCTGTGGCTTCCCCCTCTTGAATATATGAGATATACCTTACGTTAAGCAGCCTTGATAGTGTTCAGCAGAGAATACCCAGAGGATGTTGTGAAGGCCAAGACTATAACAGAGTTCAAAAAAGAACTAGATAACTTCATGGAGGATAGGTCCATCAATGGCTATTAGCCCAGATGGACAGGGATGGTGTCCCTAGCCTCTGTTTGCCAGAAGCTAGGAATGGGCAACAGGGGATGGATTACTTGATGATTACTTGTTCTGTTCATTGCCTCTGGGGCACCTGGCATTGGCCACTGTCAGAAGACAGGATACTGGGCTAGGTGGACCTTTGGTCTAACCTAGTATGACCATTCTTATGTACCCAACCTGAGTTACTACTTTGGGTAGAAAATGACCCAAGATAAGAGGCACACGAAGGAGTTGGGGAATTACTACTTGGAGAGTGAGTGGTGACTTTGGGGTTAAGTAGAATGGGATGGGGCAGAGGACAGAGAAAGCTGTGATATGGTTATGTTTGGATGAACTATATAAACATATCTACATGTCAATGAGCCTTTTGAGGTCTCCCTTTTTCTTCCCTTCCTCATTTTCCATCAAGATAGGAAGGATAGACTTGTTCCAAATTTATCTGGCACTATAAGAGACTCTTGTTTGTAGCTAAAAAAAAAGCCCATTTATTTGCTAATAATAAATTTGCCTCTTAAAGATGGCAATTTAATTCTGAATGGTTTTGGCTATCCATAATTGGCCTTCTGGGGACAACAAATTACTTGTTAGCATGCTAACAAATGTCATTCATCTGAGTAGGTCAGCGAAGGTGGCCATCTGTCACACTGTCCTCTTTGGAGCTGTGCCTTTAGAAGGATTACTTTAATAATAAGGAAGAGTTTTTAAAAAAATGTAGTGTGGAGGATACTGGATAGCTCAGGATCCTAGTAATAGGAGCTGGAGCCTTTCTGCTAGCTCACTGATCCAAGTCTGGTCTGGATTAGATGTGGTGGTCTTCATTCACTTCCTAATGGACAGATTCTTTGATTCCAAAGCCAGAAGGGATATTTTTTTTTTCATCTAGCCTGACACAGGCCATAGAACTACTCCAAAACAGAAGAAGATGCATTGACTGGTTGGTTGCTGCTGGCAGCTTCAGCTAAGAGCTTAAGACCTGAATTGGCGTGGCATGTGAACTCCCCTTTCATTGCTTGAGGTGGTCACCCCAAGTATAACTGAAGGAACTTTTGTGGAAGCTTGCCTGGCCATTGGCCATGATGTATTTGCTCTGTAGCTTTTCTAGAGCTGTCAGACTAGCACTTCCCCCAGCACTCTCTACATATAAAGAGACAACTGTGTGCACAAGAAGGGTTGTGTTTGGTTTCCTTCAATGGGTTTGCAGTCCCGGAAATCCCTTTTCAGTTCAGCTAATTGATGAGAGGAGTATTTAAACTAGAGCCCACAGAGGTATATGCTGCTTTGTAAAAATACTCCCCAAACCACAAGAAACCCAAACACCTTTACTCCTATTTTAATACTATTGAGTTAAACTAGATGTATTTAGAATGACTTTGGTTTAATACAAATGTATATCTGTAGAACATTCTTGGTTTAACCTCTCCCTCCCCATCTTATTAACCATGAATTTTTTTATGCTATGAAGAATTTAACTAAATTGTGCCAAGTCAATGTGCAGAATTCAAATCCAGAACAGACTAAGCCTGGCCCTTGTCTAGAATTAGTTTCTTTATACTTGATGATCTTTTGATTTAAGGTGCAAGGTTTTGCTGGTCAGCAGATCTGGATTCTCTTCTCACCTTTGCTACATGATTATGCCATGTATGACCTTGGGAAAGTGCTTTCTTGCTTATTCATTTATTGATTTATCTATTTGTCACACTCAGAGATATGGTAGTATCTTCAGAGAAGATGTAGAAAAACATGACCACTGCCTCAAAGAGGTTATAAACTAAATTTAAGCATGGGGAGGAGGTATGACATGTTCAGATAGATGGTGCAGGAATCAGAGCCTCATAGACTTTAAGGTCAGAAAGGACCTTATGATCATCTATTCCGACCTCCAGTACAACGCAGGCCACAGAATCTCACCCACCCATTCCTGTAACAAACCCCTGACCTATATATGAACTATTGAAGTCCTCAAATCATGGTTTAAAGACTTCAAGGTGCAGAGAATCCTCCAGCAAGTCATAGAATCATAGAATCATAGAATATCAGGGTTGGAAGGGACCCCAGAAGGTCATCTAGTCCAACCCCCTGCTCAAAGCAGGACCAAGTCCCAGTTAAATCATCCCAGCCAGGGCTTTGTCAAGCCTGACCTTAAAAACCTCTAAGGAAGGAGATTCTACCACCTCCCTAGGTAACGCATTCCAGTGTTTCACCACCCTCTTAGTGAAAAAGTTTTTCCTAATATCCAATCTAAACCTCCCCCATTGCAACTTGAGACCATTACTCCTCGTTCTGTCATCTGCTACCATTGAGAACAGTCTAGAGCCATCCTCTTTGAAACCCCCTTTCAGGTAGTTGAAAGCAGCTATCAAATCCCCCCTCATTCTTCTCTTCTGCAGACTAAACAATCCCAGCTCCCTCAGCCTCTCCTCATAAGTCATGTGCTCTAGACCCCTAATCATTTTCGTTGCCCTTCGTTGTACTCTTTCCAATTTATCCACATCCTTCCTGTAGTGTGGGGCCCAAAACTGGACACAGTACTCCAGATGAGGCCTCACCAGTGTCGAATAGAGGGGAACGATCACGTCCCTCGATCTGCTCGCTATGCCCCTACTTATACATCCCAAAATGCCATTGGCCTTCTTGGCAACAAGGGCACACTGCTGACTCATATCCAGCTTCTCGTCCACTGTCACCCCTAGGTCCTTTTCCGCAGAACTGCTGCCGAGCCATTCGGTCCCTAGTCTGTAGCGGTGCATTGGATTCTTCCATCCTAAGTGCAGGACCCTGCACTTATCCTTATTGAACCTCATTAGATTTCTTTTGGCCCAATCCTCCAATTTGTCTAGGTCCTTCTGTATCCTATCCCTCCCCTCCAGCGTATCTACCACTCCTCCCAGTTTAGTATCATCCGCAAATTTGCTGAGAGTGTAATCCACACCATCCTCCAGATCATTTATGAAGATATTGAACAAAACGGGCCCCAGGACCGACCCCTGGGGCACTCCACTTGACACCGGCTGCCAACTAGACATGGAGCCATTGATCACTACCCGTTGAGCCCGACAATCTAGCCAGCTTTCTACCCACCTTATAGTGCATTCATCCAGCCCATACTTCCTTAACTTGCTGACAAGAATGCTGTGGGAGACCGTGTCAAAAGCTTTGCTAAAGTCAAGAAACAATACATCCACTGCTTTCCCTTCATCCACAGAACCAGTAATCTCATCATAAAAGGCGATTAGATTAGTCAGGCATGACCTTCCCTTGGTGAATCCATGTTGACTGTTCCTGATCACTTTCCTCTCCTCTAAGTGCTTCAGGATTGATTCTTTGAGGACCTGCTCCATGATTTTTCCAGGGACTGAGGTGAGGCTGACCGGCCTGTAGTTCCCAGGATCCTCCTTCTTCCCTTTTTTAAAGATGGGCACTACATTAGCCTTTTTCCAGTCATCCGGGACTTCCCCCGTTCGCCACGAGTTTTCAAAGATAATGGCCAAGGGCTCTGCAATCACAGCCGCCAATTCCTTCAGCACTCTCGGATGCAATTCGTCCGGCCCCATGGACTTGTGCACGTCCAGCTTTTCTAAATAGTCCCTAACCACCTCTATCTCTACAGAGGGCTGGCCATCTCTTCCCCATTTTGTGTTGCCCAGCACAGCAGTCTGGGAGCTGACCTTGTTAGTGAAAACAGAGGCAAAAAAAGCATTGAGTACATTAGCTTTTTCCACATCCTCTGTCACTAGCTTGCCTCCCTCATTCAGTAAGGGGCCCACACTTTCCTTGGCTTTCTTCTTGTTGCCAACATACCTGAAGAAACCCTTCTTGTTACTCTTGACATCTCTTGCTAGCTGCAGCTCCAGGTGCGATTTGGCCCTCCTGATATCTTTCCTACATGCCCGAGCAATATTTTTATACTCTTCCCTGGTCATATGTCCAACCTTCCACTTCTTGTAAGCTTCTTTTTTATGTTTAAGATCCGCTAGGATTTCACCATTAAGCCAAGCTGGTCGCCTGCCATATTTACTATTCTTTCGACTCATCGGGATGGTTTGTCCCTGTAACCTCAACAGGGATTCCTTGAAATACAGCCAGCTCTCCTGGACTCCCTTCCCTTTCATGTTAGTCCCCCAGGGGATCCTGGCCATCTGTTCCCTGAGGGAGTCAAAGTCTGCTTTCCTGAAGTCCAGGGTCCGTATCCTGCTGCTTACCTTTCTTCCCTGCGTCAGGATCCTGAACTCAACCAACTCATGGTCACTGCCTCCCAGATTCCCATCCACTTTTGCTTCCCCCACTAATTCTACCCGGTTTGTGAGCAGCAGGTCGAGAAAAGCGCTCCCCCTAGTTGGCTCCCCTAGCACTTGCACCAGGAAATTGTCCCCTACGCTTTCCAAAAACTTCCTGGATTGTCTATGCACCGCTGTATTGCTCTCCCAGCAGATATCAGGAAAATTAAAGTCACCCATGAGAATCAGGGCATGCGATCTAGTAGCTTCCGTGAGTTGCCGGAAGAAAGCCTCATCCACCTCATCCCCCTGGTCCGGTGGTCTATAGCAGACTCCCACCATGACATCACTCTTGTTGCACACACTTCTAAACTTAATCCAGAGACACTCAGGTTTTTCCACAGTTTCGTACCGGAGCTCTGAGCAGTCATACTGCTCCCTTACATACAGTGCTACTCCCCCACCTTTTCTGCCCTGCCTGTCCTTCCTGAACAGTTTATAACCATCCATGACTGTACTCCAGTCATGTGAGTTATCCCACCAAGTCTCTGTTATTCCAATCACGTCATAATTCCTTGACATCACCAGGACCTCCAGTTCTCCCTGCTTGTTTCCAAGGCTTTGTGCATTTGTATATAAGCACTTGAGATAACCTGTTGATCGCCCCTCATTCCCAGTATGAGGCAGGAGCCCTCCCCTCACAGACCTTCCTGCCTGTGCTTCCTCCCGGTATCCCGCTTTCCCACTTACCTCAGGGCTTTGGTCTCCTTCCCCCGGTGAACCTAGTTTAAAGCCCTCCTCACTAGGTTAGCCAGCCTGCTGGCAAAGATGTTCTTCCCTCTCTTCGTAAGATGGAGCCCGTCTCTGCCCAGCACTCCTCCTTCATGGAACACCATCCCATGGTCAAAGAATCCAAAGCCTTCTCTCCGACACCACCTGCGTAGCCATTCGTTGACCTCCACGATTCGACGGTCCCTACCCAGGCCTTTTCCTTCCATGGGGAGGATGGACGAGAACACCACTTGCGCCTCCAACTCCTTTATCCTTCTTCCCAGAGCCACGTAGTCCGCAGTGATCCGCTCAAGGTCATTCTTGGCAGTATCATTGGTGCCCACGTGGAGAAGCAGGAAGGGGTAGCGATCCGAGGGCTTGATGAGTCTCGGCAGTCTCTCCGTCACATCACGAATCTTAGCCCCTGGCAAGCAGCAGACTTCTCGGTGACCCATGCCCCACGCTGCAGAGGAAGGCGAAAAACCTCCAGGGTCTCTGCCAATCTGCCCTGGAGGAAAATTCCTTCCCAACCCCAAATATGGCGATCAGCTAAACCCTAAGCATGTGAGCAAGACTCACCAGCCAGACACCGAGGAAAGAATTCTCTGTAGTAACTCAGATCTCAGGAAGAATCAGAAGATAATGGTCTGGTGTGGGGAACCAGGTGTTTGAAAGAAGGAAGTAGTTGCAAGCAAGCCAGGAGATAATTGGCTCCCAGATAAGACTTTTAGCTGGGAGGAGAGAGGGGAAAGTACAGATCTTTGAAGTTTTGTGAAGAGAAGGAACAGCATGATTTGGTCAGAGCCTGGATATGATGCTTAAAACTAGGACAAGGTTGTACACTCCCCTAGAAATATCATGGGAGGCTGAGTTTACATCAAATCTTCCACTCAAGGGCAGGGCTGAGGCCCACTGAGAAGGTAGGGGAAGGAAACTCTTAGTCCCACAGGGTAATTTCCTTTTGCACAGCTGTTTTACCCTGCTTTCCTCAGGCCATATGTTTCCTCTGGATCAATGCTGCCATTGATAGAATACTCACGTCTGTTTAAGAGCACCCCTGGGAAGGCCAAGAGGAAGTTACTTGCTCCCCCCCCCCCACAGCATAAACTCTCCATTGGATTTCAGCTGTAAAGCAATGGGATCAGCACTGGATGATGCACATGGAGAGAGGCTGTTCCCTCTCTCCTTCCTCTCTATCCTCCCGTGATGGGATCTCTGGGTGCAACCTGTGACTACGGGACTGCTGTGCTCCCTTTATTCACTATTCTGGGCTGTCTCTCACAATGCCTTACTGCTGACAAGCAGCAAACCCCTCCAGGTGCTGTTACCACTCAGTACAACCACATGTGGAGCCCCTCACCCAGCTAGATTGCATGAATGGTCCCAAAGCCACTCATGGATCACACAGAGCAAGGCATGAGCCAACCCTTCCCCCTCATCTCCTGCCTTGTACCTCAGGAAAATGCTGTCTTGCTCTGCTCAAGTTCCTTTCTTGACCAATGCAAGTGCATTAATTGGTTCACCACTTCATCAGTGGAGAGTGGATATACACCAGCCTTTGGAACCTGAGCAGACTTACCAAGCACTTCAGGCAAACTCACTGATAAGGATAAACATTAAAATAAGTTTGATTACAAAAGATGGATTTTAAGTGATTATACACAATAGACAAAAAGTCAGAGTCTTTACCAAAATAAAATAAAATAAAATATAAGCACGCAGTTAAAACTCTCAACCTATAGACTGGGCAACATCTAGATTAAGCAGTTTTTCTCATCCCACTGGATATTGCAGGTTGGTTACAGTCTTTCATACTCTGGCTTTTTCTCTTAGCCTGGGGACCTGTCTCTTCAGCTCCAGCATTCTCCTTGCCTTCAGCATAGGTGGGAGAGAAGAGAAAGGACAAAGCATGGGGCCACTATGTTCTGTTTTATATCCTTATTCCACGTTCACAAAGAACAAAAGTCTAGGCATGTCTAGTGGGCATTGCTAAGTCACCAGGTAAGGCAGAGCAAATGTGTTGTGGCCTTGTGCAAATGAGTTGTTCAATTGTAACTACCTTGCTGGACAATAGCTGCTGATGGTTGTTCAACACCCGCCCAGGTGTTGGTTACGTCCCTTCCTGTCATCTCTGGGGAGCTAATACCTGGGCGATTCCCCAACTCACAGCATGTTCTAGTGACAACCATACAACACAATCTCGTAACTTCATCTGCACCAATGAGATACATATTTAGATAGAACAGTGACTTTTAGCAGATCAGAGCCTTCCCCATGGTACCTCACGTGGCTTGCTTTATAGGAAATATCACAATTATATGTGAATGATGAATGTGGGGGTTACAGGGCGCTCCCCCAAAGTATAGAGAGGGTCACACCTCCCCTAAAATCTTATGAGCACCAATCCTGTGAAAGCAACAGGGCGATCAGGACTTTCATTTCAGTTTGGACTTCCATTTCCTCACCTGTAAAATGGACTAACACCTCCATGAGAGGGGTGATATACAAATGTTTGTAAAGTGGTTGGAGAACCTTGGATGGAAGGCCTTGTGTGAGCACCAAGTATTATTGTGATTTTCTATATCAAAGATGAGTAGCCCATATCAAAGGGTGATACTCAGTGTTATTATTTATTTGTTGGTGCTACATTGGGCGATGGCTGGTGTGTACATATAGTAAGAGATGATTGGCTCTTGGTCCAAAGATCTCACAGTCTTATACTGGTTACATTTATCTCCTTGTCAAATTACTACTGCCTTTGCGTCACAAGCCTTCACCATAGGAGCTTTTGTAAACTGGTGAATTTTAATCTAGTATTAAATGAAGTATAAGAACATAAGAATGGCCATACTGGGTCAGACCAAAGGTCCATCTAGCTCAGTATCCTGTCTTCTGACAGTGACCAATGCCAGGTGCCCCCAAGGGAATGAACAGAACAGGGAATCATCAAATGATCCATCCCCTGTCGCCCATGCCCAGCTTCTGGCAAACAGAGGCTAGGGATACTTCAGAGAATGGTTTTTATACTAAAGCAACACTTATATTTCAGAACATTGCTTTGGAAATGACAGGAGAGCTGCACAGTATGGCTGCTGAGCTTGTGTAAGAACAGCGCCCACGGCCTGTCCTGGTGGTGTTCCAGAGTGTGCAGCTACACGGGACTCCTCTATCGAAACTGTATAGAAATGCAGAACTCCGACACACATTTG
The DNA here is from genome assembly GCF_009764565.3 of Dermochelys coriacea. Lineage (NCBI taxonomy): Eukaryota > Metazoa > Chordata > Testudines > Dermochelyidae > Dermochelys > Dermochelys coriacea. The sequence goes on from NC_050073.1 coordinate 127,677,549, forward strand.
TCATGTGAAAACTATCAGCAGCATCAGTGGTGACAAATCAACCTTATCCTGCCCCAAGGCAAAGTGCTTATGTCCTTCCATATCTTCTAGAGCAATGTGTGCGCTCTCTTTCTCTGGTTTACCTTGCCTCCCCTTTATAGCATCGACACATGAGGTGAAACTATATTGTGACTAACAGAGAGAGAAAAAGTTAAGAGTAGCACAGATGGCTCCAGAGTGACTAATGGTTTGGGATAATGAAGAAAGAGCCTGAAAGAAAGAAAGAAATCTCTTTGATTAGGCAACGAATGAAAGCAGAGGCTGTAATTAAGGAACTAGGAAGACATTCAGAACACCTGTCTAGAAGCAGAGATGGAAGGGCAGAGAGCAGGCTGCGTGGAGAGTCTGTAGTGACAGTTGGCATGGCTGATTTCCATTTGTTTGTCTCTCTTTGTATGTTCAGACTGTCACATTAAAATAAATATGAATCTTAAAGCCAACTCGTGAATTAGGTTTTGTATAAAATGCAGTCTTTCATGCTGTTTAAGCAGAATTGTTATATTGTCCCTAGCATAAATAAAGCTGCATCAGATGTATTGAAAACTACAGCATAGATTAGAGTCTTGGTGAGTTTTTGAACACTATTGTGGATATGACAAAAATCCTCTAGAGTAGCAGAGTTAAGAGCTTTGCACGTTAATTTCAGTCCAGTATTTAGAATCTGTCTGATAAACTATGACCCACCTTCAGCCATCCAGTATTCATTTGGTGGGCCTGAGAACAAGTCATCTGAAGCTCTGTAATGCAGTTTTCTCTTGAAGTCATGGTTAAAAAAGCCTTATGTATCCTGTAGCTGTAATACAAAAGATTGCAGCTAAGCTTCTTATTGTATTGCCATATCTAATCACCACTGATTTGTTGCACAGTCCTGTGATAGTGTGTGATTGGTGCTGTATGTAGTGATGGCTTCTCAGCTGTGCATGGTCTTAGTAGATAGGTCTGTGAGCGTGGGATCCAATTTTGGGTTTGACTTTTTGATACTCTGATACAAAAATGTGTAAACAAGGGACAAGGACACTGTGATGTTGCTTCTGCCTTGTTAGCTGGATTTGTTGGTACAATGGGAACAGATAAGAGGTTAAAGTGTTACTCAGAGCACACTTGAAGATTGCTTCAATCCCTATCTGAAGGCAAAGTCAAGCAACCAGTTGGGAGGGGAAAAGGGGCTTAGGGGGAAAGGTATAAAACACTAACAGACCAAAAGAATGCCTATCCCTGACTGGAGCACAACCTCACTCCTTACCCCTCCCGTGGGATACAAAAGGGGTGGGATGAAGACCCCAGGCCCAATATGGAACATGAACCTAAGGAGTGGGACTGTGGGGCTGCATTGCAGGTGTATTTGGGCCTGCTAAGAAGGAGGTGGGAATAGGGAAAATTGTAAATGGGGAATAGGAAATGGGAACTGAGGAACAGGCAACGGGGACACAGGCAAGGCTCTGCGGCATCAGAGCTGGGAACAGAACACTGGCAAATAGACTCTGCTGGTGTGTAGAGCTGTGGATATGCTTGCTTGGAACTAACCCCAATAAACATCTCATTGCCTGCACTTTGGACTTCTGATCTTCTGCTTTCTGTCTGCATGACGAGAACCAGAGGAGAAGGTGAAGGGAAAGCCTCTAACACATGGCAGATAGGATTTTTCAGAAGCATCCATCATTGGCCTAGCTCAGTTGTCATGTAAATCAGTGGTAAATCTCCCATTGGCTTTAGTGGGAGCAGAGTTAGGCAGATTCTGAGGCTTTTGAAAATCCCACCCAAAATAGTTGAGGGAGAGCAAATATGGTTCTTCTCTGACGTCTGTGTGTGGGGCTGCATACCCTTGGCTGTGGGCAGCTTCACCTAAATAACTCTCCTTTAACTTTGCCATTTACATTCAAACTCCTTTCTCACTAGCCTCTTTTTTTTTTGTAGATATCACAGCTGATATTTTTTCAAGTATATTTCTGTGCATTTTAACTACTCCTGATCAGATTTCCTACTATCTAGTATGTAGGAGAATGACAGTGTTCAGTTATCATTACATTTATTTCTTTATTCATCCATTTATAATGTGCCAGTCTGGATGGTATCTACCATGCTGTCTGGAGTGGTTAACCACCTCAGGGCAGAATGACAAAAAGCAGGGCGGAGACCCAAAACTGGTGGAATGTTTTGTAATTAGATTTCACCAACCCAGTAACCAATGTGAACTCTGGAAGCCCTAAACCAGTCTTACCATGGAGTCGCAGACTGTCCCCTTGGGCTCTCCAATCTATCTCGCCACCCAGGCAAGCTGGACTTCATGATAAATGGTCACTTACACCAAAAATCCCAAAAGATTCAAGCTGCCTCCAATCCCAAGAGACCAGTCACTTTCCCCAGGTCACTTTATACCTTAGCTCTCACACCAAAGACAATGCTGGTAGCCAATCCTATAGTAACCTAACTCAGGGTTTATTAACTAAGAAAAGAAATGGGAGTTGTTTAAAGGTTAAATCAGCAACATATATGCACAAATGAGTTACAGCCTGTGGTTCCAGAAGGTGACAGTTCTTGTAATCTGTTTCGTGAATGTCTTATAGGGCTAACAGGGGTTGACCCTGGGGATCCCTGCTTTTATTTCTTAGCTCCAACCCTTGTGAGAGCCAGGCAGCAAAAGAGAGAACTATTTCTTCTTGTGAGTGTCTTTATATGCCCTTCTCCCAGAGTTCAAACCGGTGGGACGAGTGCTTCTGCATGTAACGTCTCCAGGGGTGTATGGGGCAATCGACAATGTTTTTGTCCTACAATGGCCCACGAAATATTGATTGTCCTTCCTGAGGGGTGGGGGAATCACTCTTTCTGCCTAGTTTCATAGTAGCAGCCGTGTTATTCTGTATTTGCAAAAAGAAAAGGAGTACTTGTGGCACCTTAGAGACTAACAAATTTATTAGAGCATAAGCTTTCGTGAGCTACAGCTCACTTCATCGGATGCATTTGGTGGAAAAAACAGAGGGGAGATTTATATACACACACAGAGAACATGAAACAATGGGTTTATCATACACACTGTAAGGAGAGTGATCACTTAAGATAAGCCATCACCAGCAGCAGGGGGTGGAAAGGAGGAAAACCTTTCATGGTGACAAGCAAGGTAGGCTATTTCCAGCAGTTAACAGAACATCTGAGGAACAGTGCGGGATGGGGTGGGGTGGGGGGGAGAAATACCATGGGGAAATAGTTTGACTTTGTGTAATGACTCATCCATTCCCAGTCTCTATTCAAGCCTAAGTTAATTGTATCCAGTTTGCAAATTAATTCCAATTCAGCAGTCTCTCCTTGGAGTCTGTTTTTGAAGCTTTTTTGTTGAAGGATAGCCACTCTTAGGTCTGTAATCGAGTGACCAGAGAGATTGAAGTGTTCTCCAACTGGTTTTTGAATGTTATAATTCTTGACGTCTGATTTGTGTCAATTCATTCTTTTACATAGAGACTGTCCAGTTTGACCAATGTACATGGCAGAGGGGCATTGCTGGCACATGATGGCATATATCACATTGGTAGATGCGCAGGTGAACGAGCCTCTGATAGTGTGGCTGATGTGATTAGGCCCTATGATGGCGTCCCCTGAATAGATATGTAGACAGAGTTGGCAACGGGCTTTGTTGCAAGGATAGGTTCCTGGGTTAGTGGTTCTGTTGCGTGGTGTGTGGTTGCTGGTGAGTGTTTGCTTCAGGTTGGGTGGCTGTCTGTAAGCAAGGACTGGTCTGTCTCCCAAGATCTGTGAGATTGATGGGTGGTCCTTCAGGATAGGTTGTAGATCCTTGATGATGAGTTGGAGAGGTTTTAGTTGGTGGCTGAAGGTGATGGCTAGTGGGGTTCTGTTATTTTCTTTGTTGGTCCTGTCCTGTAGTAGGTGACTTCTGGGTACTCTTCTGGCTCTGTCAATCTGTTTCTTCACTTCAGCATGGCCCCACAGTATGCCAACATTTTTATGGCTGACTTAGAACAACGCTTCCTCAGCTCTCGTCCCCTAATGCCCCTACTCTACTTGCACTACATTGATGACATCTTCATCATCTGGACCCATGGAAAAGAAGCCCTTGAGGAATTCCACCAGGATTTCAACAATTTCCATCCCACCATCAACCCCAGCCTGGACCAGTCCACACAAGAGATCCACTTCCTGGACACTACGGTGCTAATAAGCGACGGTCACATAAACACCGCCCTATATCGGAAACCTACTGACCGCTATTCCTACCTACATGCCTCTAGCTTTCATCCAGATCATACCACTCGATCCATTGTCTACAGCCAAGCGCTACGATATAACCGCATTTGCTCCAACCCCTCAGACAGAGACAAACACCTACAAGATCTCTATCATGCATTCCTACAACTACAATACCCACCTGCTGAAGTGAAGAAACAGATTGACAGAGCCAGAAGAGTACCCAGAAGTCACCTACTACAGGACAGGCCCAACAAAGAAAATAACAGAACGCCACTAGCCGTCACCTTCAGCCCCCAACTAAAACCTCTCCAACGCATCATCAAGGATCTACAACCTATCCTGAAGGACGACCCATCACTCTCACAGATCTTGAGAGACAGGCCAGTCCTTGCTTATAGCCAGCCCCCCAACCTGAAGCAAATACTCACCAGCAACCACACACCACACAACAGAACCACTAACCCAGGAACCTATCCTTGCAACAAAGCCCATTGCCAACTCTGTCCACATATCTATTCAGGGGATACCATCATAGGGCCTAATCACATCAGCCACACTATCAGAGGCTCCTTCACCTGCGCATCTACCAATGTGATATATGCCATCATGTGCCAGCAATGCCCCTCTGCCATGCCAACTGGACAGTCTCTACGTAAAAGAATGAATGGACACAAATCAGACGTCAAGAATTATAACATTCAAAAACCAGTTGGAGAACACTTCAATCTCTCTGGTCACTCGATCACAGACCTAAGAGTGGCTATCCTTCAACAAAAAAGCTTCAAAAACAGACTCCGAGGAGAGACTGCGGAATTGGAATTAATTTGCAAACTGGATACAATTAACTTAGGCTTGAATAGAGACTGGGAATGGATGAGTCATTACACAAAGTAAAACTATTTCCCCATGGTATTTCTCCCCCCCACCCCACCCCCCACTGTTCCTCAGATATTCTTGTTAACTGCTGGAAATAGCCTACCTTGCTTGTCACCACGAAAGGTTTTCCTCCTTCCCCCGCCCCCCCGCTGCTGGTGATGGCTTATCTTAAGTGATCACTCTCCTTACAGTGTGTATGATAAACCCATTGTTTCATGTTCTCTGTGTGTGTGTGTGTGTGTGTGTGTGTGTGTGTGTGTGTGTGTATATAAATCTCTCCTCTGTTTTTTCCACCAAATGCGTCCGATGAAGTGAGCTGTAGCTCACGAAAGCTTATGCTCTAATAAATTTGTTAGTCTCTAAGGTGCCACAAGTACTCCTTTTCTTTCTGCCTAGTTTCACAAGTTCAGAGCAAGCACTTTTATAGTTATAAAGCAAACTTATATTTTATATTAGTGTGGGATACTGACATTACAAGTAAGGTTAACACATGCAGCAAGTTACAAGCATTTTATTGAGTCTAAACACTAGACACATTCTTGCAAGTCTAACACCGATCTTGAACAATGCTAACAGATAGGTGAGCTGATCTGGTTTCCAGCTGTGAATTTGTCAGTGCTAAGCTGGTGTCTATAGCCTTGGCCAAAGCTGGCACCTGGTCTGCCAGTGTCACAGTGTCTATTCTCCCTGAGGTAAACCCAAAACATTCGTGGAGTGTCTAATTTAGCATCTAAGACCGGGGTGGGGAAACATTTTGGCCCGAGTTCCACATTGGGGTTGCAAAACTACGTGGAGGGCTGGGTAGGAAGCTATGCCTCCCCAAAGAGCCTGGTCCCCACCCCCTATCTGCCCTCTCCCACTTCCCACCCCCTGACTGCCCCCCTCAGAACTCTTGATCCATTCAACCCCCCCTGCTCCTTGTCCCCTGACTGCCCCCTCCTGGCACCCCCACCCCTTCTCCTTGTCCCCTGACTTCCCCACCCCCTATCCACACTCCGTCCCCTAACAGGCATCCCGGGACTCCCATGCCTATCCAGCCCCCCGCTCCCATTCCCTGACCGCCCCCCCGAACCTCCACCCCATCAACCGCCCCCTGCTCTCTGTCCCCTGACTGCCCCCCGGGACCCCCTGCTCCCTGCCCCCTTACCATGCCGGAGCCAGCCACGCCGCGACGCTGCCCTGCAGGAGGAGTGGGCCAGAGTGCTGGTGGTGCGGCAAGCTGAGGCTGTGGGGAATGGGGACAGGGGGGAGGGACCGGGGGCTAGCGTCCCCTGCTGGGAGCTCAGGGGCCAGGCAGGACGGTCCCACAGGCCTGATGTGGCCTGTGGGCCATAGTTTGCCCACCTCTGATCTAAGGCGTAACTTGAGTTGAAATAGGACTAAAAATCTACTGTTGATGTACCCTAAATGACTAGATACGGTCTCATTACAGGTTTCAGAGTAGCAGCCGTGTTAGTCTGTATTTGCAAAAAGAAAAGGAGTATTTGTGGCGCCTTAGAGACTAACAAATTTATTAGAGCATAAGCTTTCCAGTAATGCATCCAATGAAGTGAGCTGTAGTCTCATTACAGTCTCCTAGCAGTTATGCATCTATGTTACTATATTGACTTCAGTGGATTTACTCCTGACATAAAATAGTGCAAATGAGATGAGAATTAGGTCACTGGTCTGTGCTTATTTTGTCAAAGAAATTATTTCTAGTGGCAGAGAAAATCGATGCTTGCTGCCTAAGAAAGCTTTTGCCAAATGAAAATATTTTTTTTTGAAATGTGCTTGTGTTTTTTCTATAATTCAGAATAAAAAATGGATTTTCTTTTATAAAAGACTTTTAAAATACCGACTGAGGACAATAAACTCTCTGAATCAATTAAACTACAGATTCCGATGCATGCTTAAGAATGCCTTGCTAATGGAAGGAAAGACTAAATTGCTTAATATGGATACTATATACAACTTTTACTTCACACTCACTCACACACACACACACACACACACACACACACACACACACACACACACAATATGAAAAGAACATTATTAAAGTTGCAAAGTCAAGTGCTCAAAAATTAGGGAATGCCAGAATCAACCTTTTCAACCTGAATTTAGCCCCCAAGGATATGAATTATTTAATTACCTGATCACATACTGTTCATTCCACATGCTCAGTCACTCTGTGGGGATGGCACACGTGTAGTCCTGTCACACATAGGAAAGCTGAAGGTGTGGAGCGTGCGTAACTGCTGTGTGGGGATGGAACATGCCCACTCCCACCACACCTGGGAGCTGTGAGGGATGGACCATGCTCAGTTGCTCTGGGGGGATAATGAATACTCAGCCCAGCCACATTTGAGGGCCGAGAGAGGCTGGAGCGTACTCAGTGAGGATGGAATGTGCATCCTCACATTCCATCCATTCCATCTTTGATTTTAGCAGGTTTAGGCTGCTAAAATCAAAGAAGTCTCCACTGAGCAATTTTTCAAAGGCTTATACGTTGGCCAAGTTTGGGCAATTTTCATGAGGATGGCAAAAGGCACGTCCCTGACACAAAGGCTGTCCTCCTACCAAATTTCATATCATTGCTCCCAGAGCATGGGGGAGAGACAGCTGTTCAAAGAAAGGATTGCCAGATATTTTTAACATGGATGAAATAACCTATTTTCCCTGAGGTCTTATAATGGGCAACCTGAATTCACACTGCTTCAGATTTTGCTCCACCATTGACACTTAATGAGGTGGAACAAGTTACGATGGACCAAAGCAATCAGCACAATCTGGGCTCCTTTAAACTTAATGCCATTTGAAAACCATGCTAAACCAGATGCTGTGTTTGATCTGCAAACTGCTATGTGTCTCTGTCTTGGATATACTTGGACAGGCCCAACAAAGAAAACAACAGAACGCCACTAGCCATCACCTTCAGCCCCCAACTAAAACCTCTCCAACGCATCATCAAGGATCTACAACCTATCCTGAAGGACCACCTATCACTCTCACAGATCTTGGGAGACAGGCCAGTCCTTGCTTACAGACAGCCCCCCAATCTGAAGCAAATACTCACCAGCAACCACACACCACACAACAGAACCACTAACCCAGGAACCTATCCTTCCAACAAAGCCCGTTGCCAACTCTGTCCACATATCTATTCAGGGGATACCATCATAGGGCCTAATCACATCAGCCACACTATCAGAGGCTCGTTCACCTGCATATCTACCAATGTGATATATGCCATCATGTGCCAGCAATGCCCCTCTGCCATGTACATTGGCCAAACTGGACAGTCTCTACGTAAAAGAATGAATGGACACAAATCAAGAATTATAACATTCAAAAACCAGTTGGAGAACACTTCAATCTCTCTGGTCACTCGATCACCGACCTAAGAGTGGCTATCCTTCAACAAAAAAGCTTCAAAAACAGACTCCAAGGAGAGACTGCTGAATTGGAATTAATTTGCAAACTGGATACAATTAACTTAGGCTTGAATAGAGACTGGGAATGGATGAGTCATTACACAAAGTAAAACTATTTCCCCATGGTATTTCTCCCTCCCACCCCACCCCCCCACTGTTCCTCTGATATTCTTAGGTTTCAGAGTAGCAGCCGTGTTAGTCTGTATTCGCAAAAAGAAAAGGAGTACTTGTGGCACCTTAGAGACTAACAAATTTATTAGAGCATAAGCTTTCGTGAGCTACAGCTCACTTCATCGGATGCATCTATGCTCTAATAAATTTGTTAGTCTCTAAGGTACCACAAGTACTCCTTTTCTTTCTGATATTCTTGTTAACTGCTGGAATTAGCCTACCTTGCTTGTCACCATGAAAGGTTTTCCTCCTTCCCCCCCACCCCCCCGCTGCTGGTGATGGCTTATCTTATGTGATCACTCTCCTTACACTGTGTATGATAAACCCATTGTTTCATGTTCTCTGTATGTGTATATAAATCTCCCCTCTGTTTTTTCCACCAAATGCATCCGATGAAGTGAGCTGTAGCTCACGAAAGCTTATGCTCTAATAAATTTGTTAGTCTCTAAGGTGCCACAAGTACTCCTTTTCTTTTTGTGAATACAGACTAACACGGCTGCTACTCTGAAAGCTGCTGAGAAAGCATTGGTGAGGGAACTGAGTATCTGGCTGGTGGCCTCTAGTCTCCCTGACAGTCAGCAGGTTTTAAAATTTATTTTGGAGGTCAATTGAAATTACTAAACAAAAAGAGTAACTATTCAGCAATGTGTTATACCTTGATGAATATTTATTCTTTTAGGCCTGCACCCTTTCTCCAGCACACAGCTCAAGAGGTCCAGGGGTTATGGAAGCCTTCCTGTTATTCCCTGGAGTGCTAGTGGAACCCCTCTCTGGCTAAAGTTGCAGGTTCAGGACCACAATAACCCCTGCTTCTGTTACAGTTCCCATTGTGTGTGTGAGTGGGGGGTGGGGGGGATTGGCTTGTGTATCTACCTAGCCACGGACCTTCTGGGGCTTCCACAACAGTGTGTGGGAAGCCCCTACACAGCATAGCTGTTCAGCATGCATAAACTATACACCTCCTTCTCAGGCGCCCTGCATTGACTTTCTTCTTCCGGTTTTGTGGCATTCAGGATGGGTGTGTGAAAGGTGGAGATTTCCCCTTTATGCCTTATTGCTTCCTGTTAAGATGTATCATTGCCTTAACTGTGTGTGGTCTATTGTAATGCAGAATGTGTGGAACATGCATGTTGTGGTCGGATTGATTCCTATGAACAAACAGAGCCAGTAATCCATCACTGCTACAGCGAGCTTGGGAGATGCCCTGGAGACTCTGTGAACCGAGTCCCTGTGGGGCCCTGCTCTGGCTGCTACGAGCTGCCCTGGCAGCACAAGGCACCTGTAAGGTTCCTGCACAGCCGCCCTGACCGGGAAAACCGAGAAGTCTGCTGCTTGCCAGGGGCTAAGATTCGTGATGTGACGGAGAGACTGCCGAGACTCATCAAGCCCTCGGATCGCTACCCCTTCCTGCTTCTCCACGTGGGCACCAATGATACTGCCAAGAATGACCTTGAGCGGATCACTGCGGACTACGTGGCTCTGGGAAGAAGGATAAAGGAGTTGGAGGCGCAAGTGGTGTTCTCGTCCATCCTCCCCGTGGAAGGAAAAGGCCTGGGTAGGGACCGTCGAATCGTGGAGGTCAACGAATGGCTACGCAGGTGGTGTCGGAGAGAAGGCTTTGGATTCTTTGACCATGGGATGGTGTTCCATGAAGGAGGAGTGCTGGGCAGAGACGGGCTCCATCTTACGAAGAGAGGGAAGAACATCTTTGCCAGCAGGCTGGCTAACCTAGTGAGGAGGGCTTTAAACTAGGTTCACCGGGGGAAGGAGACCAAAGCCCTGAGGTAAGTGGGAAAGCGGGATACCGGGAGGAAGCACAGGCAGGAATGTCTGAGAGGGGAGGGCTCCTGCCTCATACTGGGAATGAGGGGCGATCAACAGGTTATCTCAAGTGCTTATATACAAATGCACAAATCCTTGGAAACAAGCAGGGAGAACTGGAGGTCCTGGTGATGTCAAGGAATTATGACGTGATTGGAATAACAGAGACTTGGTGGGATAACTCACATGACTGGAGTACAGTCATGGATGGTTATAAACTGTTCAGGAAGGACAGGCAGGGCAGAAAAGGTGGGGGAGTAGCACTGTATGTAAGGGAGCAGTATGACTGCTCAGAGCTCCGGTACGAAACTGTGGAAAAACCTGAGTGTCTCTGGATTAAGTTTAGAAGTGTGTGCAACAAGAGTGATGTCATGGTGGGAGTCTGCTATAGACCACCGGACCAGGGGGATGAGGTGGATGAGGCTTTCTTCCGGCAACTCACGGAAGCTACTAGATCGCATGCCCTGATTCTCATGGGTGACTTTAATTTTCCTGATATCTGCTGGGAGAGCAATACAGCGGTGCATAGACAATCCAGGAAGTTTTTGGAAAGCGTAGGGGACAATTTCCTGGTGCAAGTGCTAGGGGAGCCAACTAAGGGGAGCGCTTTTCTCGACCTGCTGCTCACAAACCGGGTAGAATTAGTGGGGGAAGCAAAAGTGGATGGGAATCTGGGAGGCAGTGACCATGAGTTGGTTGAGTTCAGGATCCTGACGCAGGGAAGAAAGGTAAGCAGCAGGATACGGACCCTGGACTTCAGGAAAGCAGACTTTGACTCCCTCAGGGAACAGATGGCCAGGATCCCCTGGGGGACTAACATGAAAGGGAAGGGAGTCCAGGAGAGCTGGCTGTATTTCAAGGAATCCCTGTTGAGGTTACAGGGACAAACCATCCCGATGAGTCGAAAGAATAGTAAATATGGCAGGCGACCAGCTTGGCTTAATGGTGAAATCCTAGCGGATCTTAAACATAAAAAAGAAGCTTACAAGAAGTGGAAGGTTGGACATATGACCAGGGAAGAGTATAAAAATATTGCTCGGGCATGTAGGAAAGATATCAGGAGGGCCAAATCGCACCTGGAGCTGCAGCTAGCAAGAGATGTCAAGAGTAACAAGAAGGGTTTCTTCAGGTATGTTGGCAACAAGAAGAAAGCCAAGGAAAGTGTGGGCCCCTTACTGAATGAGGGAGGCAAGCTAGTGACAGAGGATGTGGAAAAAGCTAATGTACTCAATGCTTTTTTTGCCTCTGTTTTCACTAACAAGGTCAGCTCCCAGACTGCTGTGCTGGGCAACACAAAATGGGGAAGAGATGGCCAGCCCTCTGTAGAGATAGAGGTGGTTAGGGACTATTTAGAAAAGCTGGACGTGCACAAGTCCATGGGGCCGGACGAATTGCATCCGAGAGTGCTGAAGGAATTGGCGGCTGTGATTGCAGAGCCCTTGGCCATTATCTTTGAAAACTCGTGGCGAACGGGGGAAGTCCCGGATGACTGGAAAAAGGCTAATGTAGTGCCCATCTTTAAAAAAGGGAAGAAGGAGGATCCTGGGAACTACAGGCCAGTCAGCCTCACCTCAGTCCCTGGAAAAATCATGGAGCAGGTCCTCAAAGAATCAATCCTGAAGCACTTAGAGGAGAGGAAAGTGATCAGGAACAGTCAGCATGGATTCACCAAGGGAAGGTCATGCCTGACTAATCTAATCGCCTTTTATGATGAGATTACTGGTTCTGTGGATGAAGGGAAAGCAGTGGATGTATTGTTTCTTGACTTTAGCAAAGCTTTTGACACGGTCTCCCACAGCATTCTTGTCAGCAAGTTAAGGAAGTATGGGCTGGATGAATGCACTATAAGGTGGGTAGAAAGCTGGCTAGATTGTCGGGCTCAACGGGTAGTGATCAATGGCTCCATGTCTAGTTGGCAGCCGGTGTCAGGGGTCGGTCCTGGGGCCCGTTTTGTTCAATATCTTCATAAATGATCTGGAGGATGGTGTGGATTGCACTCTCAGCAAATTTGCGGATGATACTAAACTGGGAGGAGTGGTAGATACGCTGGAGGGGAGGGATAGGATACAGAAGGACCTAGACAAATTGGAGGATTGGGCCAAAAGAAATCTAATGAGGTTCAATAAGGGTAAGTGCAGGGTCCTGCACTTAGGATGGAAGAATCCAATGCACCGCTACAGACTAGGGACCGAATGGCTCGGCAGCAGTTCTGCGGAAAAGGACCTAGGGGTGACAGTGGACGAGAAGCTGGATATGAGTCAGCAGTGTGCCCTTGTTGCCAAGAAGGCCAATGGCATTTTGGGATGTATAAGTAGGGGCATAGCGAGCAGATCGAGGGACGTGATCGTTCCCCTCTATTCGACACTGGTGAGGCCTCATCTGGAGTACTGTGTCCAGTTTTGGGCCCCACACTACAGGAAGGATGTGGATAAATTGGAAAGAGTACAACGAAGGGCAACGAAAATGATTAGGGGTCTAGAGCACATGACTTATGAGGAGAGGCTGAGGGAGCTGGGATTGTTTAGTCTGCAGAAGAGAAGAATGAGGGGGGATTTGATAGCTGCTTTCAACTACCTGAAAGGGGGTTTCAAAGAGGATGGCTCTAGACTGTTCTCAATGGTAGCAGATGACAGAACGAGGAGTAATGGTCTCAAGTTGCAATGGGGGAGGTTTAGATTGGATATTAGGAAAAACTTTTTCACTAAGAGGGTGGTGAAACACTGGAATGCGTTACCTAGGGAGGTGGTAGAATCTCCTTCCTTAGAGGTTTTTAAGGTCAGGCTTGACAAAGCCCTGGCTGGGATGATTTAACTGGGACTTGGTCCTGCTTTGAGCAGGGGGTTGGACTAGATGACCTTCTGGGGTCCCTTCCAACCCTGATATTCTATGATTCTATGATTCTTCTTCCAGCCTGTCAGGAGGGGTGTGCGGTCGACGGGATATAGCCAGGACATCGTTTGACCCACCGTGCCCCGTGACTGCCAGAATAGCTCCTCGTGCCTGGGCAGCCTTCTTGAATGGTTCACTGGCCTTCGGATCAGAACGCAAGAGAGGTGGGTTGAGACCAGTGTTGGGCCTAGCCCAGCTCCTCTGGGTCATGCGCAGCATGTGTATCTGAGGGTGCACTGTATCCCGAAAGCAGTGTATCTGCTTGGATTTTAGTTCTATTTGTTTTACTGAAATCACTTACTAGTCTGAGGGCAATAGAGTCCAGTGGCTAGAGAAGGGAACTACGAGCCAGGTCTCCAGTGTCTATTTCTGGGTCTCCCATGTGACCTTCTGTATGACCTGAGGCAAGCCACAAAGCTTTTCAGTTTCTGCATCAGCCCATACGTATCCATCTCACTGGGGCCCATGACGTTTACTTTATTAACATCTGTAAATTGGTTTGAGATCCTGCTGTAGAAGCAGGAAGTGTTATTATTACTTGAACATATGCTGAAAGCTGGTATTAATTTTCTTGTGGGAAAAATAACACAGGTTTAGAGGAGTACATCTACTGTAGCTGTCCTTAGAGATATAGCCATGCATCTCCACTGTACATCCTTATAGCCCTATGCACCTGTACTTCTAGCAGGGTATGCAACTCCTGCTGACTTTGGTAGAAGCTGTTCATGAGGCGGGAATTGAGCCCTTTGTAGTTGTGTGCAAATGCCTAGAACATATATCAAACTATCCAAGTGCTGGTTAATAATGCATTAGAAATAAATTGGTGCAGATGAGAGACAGAAATGAATTGCATGGAGCCTTTGCAGCATAGGAACAAACTTGAAATTCAAACTTGAAGTGGTTTTTCTATTCTGCACTGTTTTGATAAAGGTGACAAGTGAAACAATGTTTCTAGTGCTGAAAGCTTCCACGTCTGACTCCTGCAAGTGTGTGGTAGCATTCAGTATGATGACTATCTGTTCAGGTTGGCAGGGAGTGCTGATAAAGGTTTATCAGCTCCAAAAGTTTGTTTTTCCATGATAACATTTTGCTGTAAGACAATATGGGTTTTATTCATGAACTTGCTTCAGTAAAATGCCCACAGATTACTATTTTAAACATCCCCAGCCTGGCTTCTCAGGCTTATTGTGTTTTATATGGGCACACGTTTGCAGATAACACACAGGAATTCAACCCTTTTCACTCAAAGAGAGAGGAAGGCATCTCACAGAGGTATTATCGGCATTGAAAGCAATGAATACTGGTGCTGTGAAAAGTGAGTATGTCATGTTCTCTGCATTTTTTTTATTTTGCATTTGGCAGATTGGATGCTGGTGTTTCCTAGATTTTGGAGGAAATCTTAGAACCAAGGCACTGAAGGGTCTGATGCTTTGCAGCTTTACACCATCTGTAGTCACTTACACCTGTGCAAAGTGGGTGTAAAAGGTTATTGAATCAGAATGGCAATCTTTTGCACTTGTATTATACAGGTGACGTGCAAGGCCATGGAAAAAGAGGCCCTGAGCTTGACAGCACTGTGCTCAACTGTGGGTCAAATTGTTCACCACGCAGGAAAGGAAAACAGGAGGGGAGAAGAAATTCTGTGAGGGTTTGAGCCTCTGAGGAAGTACTTGATGGTTCTGTCCTCAAACCCATGGGATCCCTCAGACTTGGGCCTTCCATGTGGAGACCACCCGTTGTCTTTTGGTTTCCTGGCAGTGCATCTCCAATGGATTCCTGAGTTGTTGTGGCCCCTGGAATCCTTGACATCTGATCTCCACACCTAGAGGGAGAAGCAGAAAGCTAATACTGACTCAGTCAATATCAACTCTGGTGCAGATTTCCCCCTAGTGTTTTGGGGACCCAGCCCTTGTGTCTCTGGCTTGCCATCCCATGATCCCTTGTCCCAGTGATGCCTAGCACTCACTCCCTTCTGCGCCCTACAGGTGAGGACCTGCAGGGTTCTGTCCCCTCTGGCTGTGCAGAATTGGATTGTTTGGCTCCATAAGATTGATGAATCATGTCTGTACTGCATGAGAATTCATTGCACTAAACTAAACTCTGAAAGTGGTCTCCCACCATGCACTGTGCTCAGTTTTAAAACTGGGGCAGATGCTTTGGAGACCATCTCTTATTGTTCTCCCAAACTTTTGGGCAGGAACCTGGGTGGGATTGCCCTAGGAAATTATAGGTGCAAAACATCAGTTGGAACAGTTTTAGAAAAGGGCTCCCCAAAGTTATACCTAAAGTAATACTAACCACTTGCCTACTGCTTTTCTCCTGCAGCTTGGAAAGGGAAGTGTCAGTGAGTAAAATCTGAAAATTATTCAAGTGACTTAGCCTCCTAAGCCCAATAAATTTTTGAATTAGATATAGTCTCCAGAGTGCCTAAGTTACTTTTAAAAATAGGGTTTAAGAGCCTAAATCCCTTCGCCATTTTGACCATTTTACCCGTTATCTCTATTTTACAGATGGGAAACTGAGGCACAAAGGCTAAGTAACTTGCCCATGATTACTATCTAGCCTCCAGTCTTGTGCTCTATCTGCTGGACCATGCTATGTTTCTATATGGAAATGCTGTGTAAATGAATGAACTATTCTTAAATCCACCTTGGCCCTGTTCATTGCTGAACGGTGCCTCTCCCTGAACCTAAAGGACTAACTGAATTACCAGAGGATGCTGGGACTTCTTTTGATTCCCCTTTCAGGACGGCAGTGATAAGAAATACAAAATCTGCTTATGAAGGTGCCATGACATTGTCTCTTTAAAGGGTGATTTTCGTTAACGCACGGGAGAGTTGAGCTGGCTGCCTCCCATCAATGTCACTGGAGTTAAGTTGCTAAATTCCAGGTAATTGCATTGACATTATACTCCGGGTTTGCCCAGAGAAATGATGTAATTAATAAAGGATTTGGAAAAGACTTATTATTAAGTCTCCGTGTTTGTCACAGAGGTCACGGAAGTCACGGATTCCCCTGAGCACCTGCAGCATCCCCTCACCCCTGGGCTGCCCCCCCCGAGCACCTGTAGCACCCCCCCCCGTCCAGGCCACACCCTTCCTGAGCACCCACAGCGCCCCCTGGGCCATCCCCCTTAGCTGTTCCCACCACAAGATTTAGTCAGGGGTGTATAGTACAAGTCATGGACAGGTCACGGGCTGTGAATTTTTGTTTACTGCCTGTGACCTGTCTGTGACTTTTTTACTAAAAATACCCGTGACTAAAACACTGTGGGGTGGGGGGCTTGGCTTGTGTATCAGCATATTAAGGAGTATTACACTTCTCTTTCTGTGTTTCCTTCACTTTTTCTTTCACACACTTACACTTTTTCTTTCTCATGCAATAAATATAGTCTCCTATACATACATACTCAGTTAATCTGGAATTCATGTTCCTTATCGTAATCAAAATCCCTTGAGCCAATAATTTTGAAAGAATGTATTGGTTTTGTCAATAAAACAAAAAAGAACTAGATAAGTTCATGGAGGATAGGTCCATCAATGGCTATTAGCCACTAGCTACTAGCCTCTGTTTGCCAGAAGCTGAGAATGGGATGAATCACTTAATGATTCCCTGTTCTGTTCATTCCCTCTGGGGCACCTGGTATTGGCCACGGTCGGAAGGCAGGATACTGGGCTAGATGGACCTTTGTATGGCCACTCTTATGTTCTTATGTAATAATTGCCACTTTCTGTGTTGGAAAATGTCATTAACTAAAGCATAGCTGTTTGACATAAAATCACCATTTTCAGTGACAAGATGGCATAATAACACAGGGGAATGAAGATTATCTGGCATCCTGAATATGGTGTTATTTCATAGTGTTTTATTCTTCTTCACTGTGCAGGCATCTCTCACCTGGTCACTAAACAGCCCTTGATATTGCAATGAGCTTTTTTCATATAATCCTGCAGGTTATTTACAGATAAGGCAAAAGCGAATTCTAGCTATGAAGCAAACAAGAATAGATCTTTCAGATTCATTCAATGTAACAGTAGTTGTGAGCAAATGGAACATTTGGGCCTCTGAAATTACACCAGTACTGCACGGCTATCCCGCATGCAGTTTTCTAATGATAAAACATTTGCGGTCCTCTTTCCCACTGAAAGGAAACGAACAGCGACAACACTAAACTTAACAGCAAGAGTTAAATAGAAATCCCTTTTCTAAATCAAAGCCAAATTTAAAATACTACAACACTGTAGTAAGCAGTGGTGGATTGACTTTTCTGACTTGCTGCTCACCAATTCCTTTTATCTTCTCAGGCTCAAGTGTCCTGGAGCAAGGAGGCGATTTCCTTTACAGCAGCCCAAGATGTACAACCTCAATAAGCCACCAGTCATCTCAGTTATATGGGATCAGTGGACTACAGAGATAAAAAAGAGAACAACTTAATAAGGGTTCTTTTCTATGGATGACCCAACCTTTCCGTGCAAATTCTTCTTTCTCCCTTTCAGTTCCCTATCATACTGGATTGTAGCTAAAAACTGGATCCAGGTGTGAAAGTGGAACAGAAAAAATATTTAAACAAAGTTTAACGACAGAAATGTTTCCCCTTTCCTTCCACTCCAAAAATCATTTGGAAACAGATTGAATTGGTTTTTACCTTCAGCAAAGTTGTTATGTTCAGCATAAATTTCTTAGTTCCAGTCTATATGCTGAACAATGACTAAAAGTTCCCAGGACACAATCACGGAGTGTGAGTAAAGATCTCTTTCTGGCTTAAACACACATTTTACATTCAGCATGTTAGAGCACTGGGCACTTTTTATTCCCTGTTGCAAAAAATATACACGCAGAATGTAACAGAGTGGCAGGCCCCTTGAAACGAAGCAGGTCCAGCTCCCTATGCTAGAACAGGCTCCCAGATTGGCTAATTAAGAGGGGAGAGCAGTAAAGAATTAGACTGTCAGTCAGGAAGGGGGAACAGGCAGCTGGAAGTTGTGGGAGATGCTGCCAGAGTCCCCTGGGAGGAGAGGCAGTGGGAACCTGCTGGCGGAAAATGGCCTTTAGGTTGAAAGCCAGGGGAGGCAGAGCACAGAAAAGTCCTGCAGTAGGCTCTGAAGTAAGAGAGACTGAGGGAGTCAAATAGGCAAATCCCCTGGGAACTGTAGCCCAGGGGAGCTAAGGAACTGCTTTTGTTTGTCTATGGAAAGAGAGTCTCGCTGTGGCAGTGGGTCCTTCAGGGGCTGGGGAGAAGCCAGCCTCTTACTGAAACCTTTTGTTTCCCTAAGTTAATAATCTAGTTTCTGTCATGGAGTTGCCCTGACGCAAACTGTCAAGATCCTCTTCCACATTCTTCTTAACATCCGTCAGTAAAATAAATGTTAAAAGGAAGATTGTGAATTACGTGCAAGGGTTGTCCTTTCTCTCCAAACCAGGGACGTTAAGAATCCTCCCCCATGTTCCTGGGGGAGCGCCTGGCAGATACATACACAGGACTGCGCATCGTGTATCCTTGTGGATGCACATGATGATCTGGAACTTTGACCATCCCTAAAGGTTGGAGTTTGACAGCTGTCAACCATGAAATATTTGGGCGGTGTTCTAGACAGCGCTAGAAAAATGTGGACGCTTATATAGCAACAGCTGTTGTCATGTAGCAGGCCCTTCCGCAGCCTCGGTGGAGATGTTATGACATCAAGACGGCTCTAGTTGTGGATCTAGGGAAGCCCAGTTATGGCAATTCTATTGTATGGCAGTGAAATGTGGGCACTCAGGAAGGCTGAAGGGTGGTGGATTGACTTGCATGATTCTCACCATCTTCATCAGCGGCTCCATGTTCAGTGGCAGGACAAGATCAGAAATGAGGATACTCATTGCCAAACTCAGCAGCCATGTCCCTCAGACCTGATTCGGATTTTGGCAGCTTTCTTGGTACAGATATATTAGGATAGAAAACCATTGAATTGTGAAGTGTCTTTACCAAGGAATGTTGCTATCTGGTTGACAATCGTGTGGTTCCCAAAGGCTTCAGTGTTGAGATAAGTGACAGTGACAGACAGACAACTGAAGATCCAGCTAGATTGCACTGGATTGGCAAGGAGGCTGTGTCCTATAGTACTGTTATCTGAACTTTGGAGAGCTCTTCTCCCAAACTGCCCCCCTCCTCCCAGAGCTGAGTTTTGGGATACTCCAGTGTCCTGGCCACACAGTACTTCCAAGTGTTCTGGGCTGGATGCGACCTCTGCAGTGGGACCCAGTGGACCCTTTCTACATCTTTCTGCTCCAGAATAGTGACAAACAGCTCATCCTTTGAGGACAGGTGGCAGAGACTGAGTCTACTGGCCATACGCCCTCCTGCTGAGTGGAGTTATTTCGCCACCCGACCTCCCCAAAGAGTACCAGGCTGCAAGGTCTCCCTTCTCACTCAAGAAGACCTGCAAAGAGCTCATAAGAGTGCATGGTGGATGGGAGTGGGGAAGTGCTGGTATTTCCCCCTATCCCTCCGGGAGGGACAGAAACATGAGGCCCTTATCCAAACTAGGGATGGATGATTTGACTGGCATTTGAGATCAGATGCAACCTGTTACCTGCTACAGGTTTCAGAGTAGCAGCCGTGTTAGTCTGTATTCGCAAAAAGAAAAGGAGTACTTGTGGCACCTTAGAGACTAACAAATTTATTAGAGCATAAGCTTTCGTGAGCTACAGCTCACTTCATCGGATGCATCCGATGAAGTGAGCTGTAGCTCACGAAAGCTTATGCTCTAATAAATTTGTTAGTCTCTAAGGTGCCACAAGTACTCCTTTTCTTGTTACCTGCTAGTCAGTTTATAATGATCTGTTAATGTGTTAACTCCCCTGGAGTTCCTGTAGGGGGTTTTACATAGATACTTTCCCCCCCCTGCTGTTGGTGATGGCTTATCTTAAGTGATCACTCTCCTTACAGTGTGTATGATAAACCCATTGTTTCATGTTCTCTGTGTGTGTGTATATAAATCTCTCCTCTGTTTTTTCCACCAAATGCATCCGATGAAGTGAGCTGTAGCTCACGAAAGCTTATGCTCTAATAAATTTGTTAGTCTCTAAGGTGCCACAAGTACTCCTTTTCTTTTTGCGAATACAGACTAACACGGCTGCTACTCTGAAACCTGTCATAGATAAGGCCATCATGTTTGTCAGGGAATATCCTAACCTTGCTCCCAGTGAAGTCAATGACACAACCCCTATTGACTTCAGTGGGACTAAAGTAGAACCTTGTTTTCTCTGCTTTAAACTTACTTTGACCTAGGCTAGAGCTGGCAAACTGACATACAACACACAGTGAACCTGTGGAACTCTTTGCCAGAGGATGTTGTGAAGGCCAAGACTATAACAGGGTTCAAAAAAGAACTAGATAAATTCATGTAGGATAGGTCCATCAATGGCTATTAGCCAGGATGGGCAGGGAGGGTGTCCCTAGCCTGTTTGCCAGTAACTGGGAATGGGCGACAGGGGATGGATCACTTGATGATTCCCTGTTCTGTTCATTCCCTCTGGGGCACCTGGCATTGGCCACTGTTGGAAGACAGGATACTGGGCTAGATGGACCTTTGGTCTGACCCAGTATGGCCGTTCTTATATTGCCCCTATGTATGGTAGAATTGGCCTACTTCCCTCTGCCAGAGGAAGTGAGGGACTATAGCGACCAGAGAAGGATTTTCTCCTATGTGCATAGTAGCAGCTCTGTATGCGGGTTGTTAGAAGGATTTGAACTCAGGATTTTCAGCACCAAAGCATGGGTTGGTGCTATGTGAGCTACCATTACCTGGTAGCAGTAGTGGGCTGTTATCCTCTAGAGTGTGTTACCCATAGCTGGAGATGAGGGGAATGGATGAAACCATAATAATTAGTGGAACTTTAACTACCTGTAGCTATTATGGCAACATTTTGTAGAATCAAAGGTTTGTCCTGGTCGTGCACTTTCCTGTTGACAGTTTGGTTTCTTTTTAAAGGAACTGCTGTTCTCTTTCAGATAAGCTCATCTTAAAGGAGGCCAGCAAGGACTTCAGTGTGCACAGTATTGGGATGCACAGTCAGGTAATAAAGGAATTCGCTGACTCCACTAATTTCGCAAAAAGAAAAGGAGTACTTGTGGCACCTTAGAGACTAACAAATTTATTTGAGCATAAGCTTTCGTGAGCTACAGCTCACTTCATCGGATGCATTTGGTACATTTTCCACCACATGCGTCCGATGAAGTGAGCTGTAGCTCACGAAAGCTTATGCTCAAATAAATTTGTTAGTCTCTAAGGTGCCACAAGTCCTCCTTTTCTTTTTGCGAATACAGACTAACATGGCTGCTACTCTGAATCCACTAATTTCTGCACTCTGGTTTAATTGAGCTCACTTTTATAAATCAGTGTCTTTGAAATAGTCTGTCTTCCTTGCTAAGGATGTGCCTCTCAGACTGTCCTAGGCTTGGCTTTCTTTTTCCGTAATAGCCTGATTCCTAAGCAGAGCATCAGGTAATTTGTCTAGTGAATTCTAACAATCTTCTCCATTCTCCTCAACCAGCCTGGCTTATTGTTGCCGGCTTACATGGCATGGAGGCCAAGAAGAATATTGCTGCTTCCTCCTGCCTGTAGCATTGTGCCATACAGAGAATTGCAATGGGCAGTTCTCCTGGGGCACAAGTCTGTAGAGGTTCAGAGGTCCAGTTTGGATAAGTGCCCCAAAACGGGAATGCTGCTTATCCGAATGGCGCTGACTAGAGTCTCTCCACCCCATCCTTCCTCCCAAAGGCAGCTCTGGGGAAGGTGCTGAGAATCTGGGGAGCTTCCCTTCTGCCTGGCCAGCTCTGCCCCTTCTTTGTGTACATCTTAGTTCGAGAGGAGCTTGAGTGTCTCTCTCCACTGCACCACATTGGTTTGCTTGTTTCCAGAGGCCTGGGATGGCAGGGGCCTTGCTCCCTCATGCCACTGCTGTGAAAGGTCCCTCTCCAGTCAGTGCTCTGGTGCAGGGAGGCCTTGTGTTCCCACGGGCTGAGCTCTGGGGTGAATCTGCCAGCCGGGAAAAGCTCAGTGTTTATCAGTATCCTGCCTGGCTGACTGAGGTTCAGTGAGGTGGGAAAATCCCTGCCCCTGCCCACATTAGGAAATTGTGGGGTTAGTGGAGCAGGAAGTGGGATGGAGTTCCAGGTGCCTCCTTGGGACCGGGCAGGCGTGAAATGCCTCAGCCAGAACTCTCAGCTGTGCC
Organism: Dermochelys coriacea; assembly: GCF_009764565.3. Lineage (NCBI taxonomy): Eukaryota > Metazoa > Chordata > Testudines > Dermochelyidae > Dermochelys > Dermochelys coriacea. The sequence continues at coordinate 127,700,174 of NC_050073.1, forward strand.
AGGTATTAGCCAACCATGGGAAACAGAACAAAACGAGAAACCCCCTGCAGTTCGTGTAGCCTCAGGAGGCTCCACTGAGCGGCGTGTGTAGCTGCAGGGGGTGCTGAAGAGGGTCCTCCTCCTCTCCATTTGATTTCCATTTATTTCCCTGGCTCAAGCCTCTCTTAGCTGCTGCCTTTTGATAGGTGTAGGCCAGTGGGCAGAAGAAGACCTCTGCCAGGTCAGGCTGGTGACAGGCTCCGTAGGGAAAAGGATAGTCTTTTTTATAATGAATTATTAATGCATTTCTTTGACCGTGGTCATTAGCGGCTGTGCTGTGAGAGTCTGTGTCCCAGCTTCGGTTTAAGGGAGACCTGGTCATACGTTACTGAAATGGACTACACATCAATCAGTCCAGCCAAGCACCTGTCTTTGCCAGGCTGCTGCGAGGGGATCCAGCTGGTGGATTCTGTGTGCTTTAAGCCCTTAGTCTGAACTGCCTCACTTTGGGTCCTAGACACACTCTTGGGGTGCAGATCCTCTAGCGAGCATCCTCTCCTGAGAGCTGAAACCATGTGGTCCAACTGCCCAGCCCCTAGAGCCACTGTGGAGCCCTCGGACTCTCCCTCTAGCTTACAGGTAGCCAATCACAGGGGTGAGCCTTCTGGTTTACCTTTTCAACAGGCTATGCGGTTGGCATAACTTATAAGATGCACAGAAGCTTTGCACAGGATTCTACCACCATTATTGCTCGTTCTTTTATAGCACAGAAAGTACAGATAAAGGCAAAATTAAGCTCTACATGCGTTTCCCTGCCTCAGTTTCCTCACCACTCCAGAGCATTCTTTGGGCTGTGTTCAGGGTCATCCTGGACCATCCAGTGGCCTTCTGTTGTAGTGCATGTCTTGGGTTCCTGAAATATGGAGCCTTCTGTCCCCTAGCTCAGCTCCTCTGACATTGGCTGCTCCATTCCTTTCCTGTCTCCTGCCCAAACTTCCTATGTGGTTCTCTGACCTGCCCGTGCGAGTCCTTTAACCCCTGGCTTTGTCACCTCTGTCTTTGTCCTGCTTGGGGGTTTCCACTCTCTCCATTCCCACTCTCCTTTCAGACAGGAAGTATCTTCTCCTAACTCCAGCAAACCCATTGTCCCAAGGTGCTTCACCCTGAACAGATGGACCTTGAGTTCCGACGACTCGCTCTCGCCCATGGTCTGGAAGGTACATGCTCAAAGGTGTGTCAGCAATGGCGGACGCACCGAGACAGAGGGGCAGTCCCCATCCAGCTGTTTTCATCATAACAATGGCATAACGACTCACTACTAACCAGAATATGTATGTTGTACTCAGGTTCCCCAAAGCATCACAGTACCTCCACCTGCCATGTCCACCTATGTGTGCGCGCGCACACACACACACACACACACGGATACCAACATTCAGAGTGTTCGGGGTTTAATGTGGGCTGTCCCCAGCTGGGGCAAATGGTGCCACTTTCAAGAGGTTCCATTCTTCCCTCTTGGATGGGTTCTGAGTGTGGGGTGGGGGAATTGCTCCTCGAAGGGGTCACTCGGGGAGGCTTGCACTAGGCTCCTGTGTATTCCCGGCTCCTGCGTGCATGTGATGCCCTTAGCAGAGCAGAGGGTGAGGTGATTTGAGCTGTGGTGTCGTCAGCATGCATTGGAACACAAAGCAGGAACAGATTAGACCAGGGGACCATCTAGCCTGGTGCCAGGTCTCTGGGACCAGCTGCCCCAGAGAAAGGTGCGAGCATACCCCTCGTGGACACCTATGGAGTAGCGTGCCTGCCAGGGAAGCTTCTTCCAAACCATCATCCATTAATGATTGACTTATGCTGTCAGCTATGCGATGGGAGGCAGACGGCCACACCAGAGTTCTCTCCTTGGTTGGAAGGGGAGGCAGAGAACTGTCCATCTCCCTCCACTCCCGAGCTCTCCTCCCTGCAAGTAGGATCCCCTGGAAAGCATGGACGGAGAGAGAGGAAGGAGATGGGCTCCTGGTCTTTCTGTCTGTCTGGGGAGGGGGGATAAAGGTCCCCCCACTGCCTTCTCTGAGGGCACTGAGTTCAGATACAGCTCCAGCTCTCTCCTACAAGCATGCCCAAAGTATTTATGCTTCAAGTGAGCAGGTTCCTGGATTCTTTCTGTTTCTGAAGCATGTCATATTTGTGTTTGGGAAACAGTGAGAAGGGCTCAAGTCCAAGGGAACCAGCACCAGCAGAGGCTGGCAGAGGTCGGCACACACCTAGTGTGAAACCCCAGATGAGGGTTCTCCTGGGACTAGGGGGTGATGGCAGGTGGTGAGTATTTATAGCCCTGTTCCAACGGAAACATGCCAGACTCTCTGGAATGGGCAGGAACTAGTGAGCAAGCTTTTAAATGACAGGGCCCCAGTGCTCGGCTAGGGAGAGGAGAAAGCCGACAATGACAGTAGGAAATTCCTGCCTAGGTAGGGTAGTTTATGCCATGGTGGACATGGAGGGCCAAATTCTCAGCTGGCATAACCCCAGACTTGTATCTTGAGGCTGTGTGGGCACAACAGAAACTGCTCTGGCCGTGTTTATGCGGTCAGGACTTGGAGTTTGTGGTTATCCAGGAACTGAACTGTGAGACATTCTCTCATGGCAAATATTGTTTCTGCTCAAAAGAACTTTGGAAAAAATCCCTGATTCATAATTCATTATTATTATGAGTTTTCTTCAGACTGCAGCCCCAGCTGGGGTAAAGGCACCATTGTGCTAAGCCCTGAACGCACATGTGTCCATGTGTCCAAACACAGTCCATGCCCCAGAGAGCTTGTAATCTTTGCACATGAGGAGAGTCACAGGTAGAGGAGGAGGTGAGGTGGGAAGGACACAGTGACAAGGACTCCATCATAAATGTATAGAGATTAAGGTCAGGAGGGCCGAGATCATCTTGTCTGACTTGCTATATATTGCAGGCCATCAAATTTCACCCATTCTCCCTGAATTGTGGCCAATAATTTGTGTGTGACTAGAGCATATCTTCCAGAAAGGCCTCAAGGCTTGATTTGAAGAGAAGTTCCTGTTTAGTATCTGAACATTATTCTGGGCTAATGCACTGAATGTAGTAGCACTGCAGGGGATTTCATGGCAGGACATAGCCAAAGGTAGCAAGGATGTGTTCATTTCACAAGTTCGTTAGAATTTTTTTCCCCAATGCTATTTCTGCAGTTGTTTTAAATAAAAGCAAGAAGCCTGGATTAATGGTCAGGACTGGGAGTGCTTCACTGGGAGTGTTTCACTGGCTCACCCCCAGTTTAGCATTATTTGAAATGTAAGTGCAGTTTAGAACCTGTCGGGCTCATTTTGAAGACTGGACACAGTAACTTTTGCAGGTACCACTTCGAATTAGAAAACTAAAAGAGGCAACGATTTCTCTCCAAAGCCCTTCAACCAAAGAGACAACATAAGGCTGCCAAAGGACAAAATGATTCCTGCAACTACAGGATTCGAAAAGAAAAACACTAAAGGAATTTGTAATCACTGTGCTGTGATTTTTAAGTCAGTGAAATAGCATGAGTACTCCTTACTCAGTGGGTTAATTGACCAATTCCAGCAATCAGCAGAGGGGCAGATGTGATAGGACACTTATTTTACACAGTTTCAATGCAGTTTGTAAAACAATAATGGCCTTTTTCTGTATTCAGGGTTAATCCTACTTTTTAAGCTCTTTTTTTCAAGAAAATAGGGGCCAAATCCTGCTGGTCTCATTCACAGGACGGTGAAAGTTGCCACAGGGCAGAGGGACTCTGGGCTCAATTGGAACTTAGGTGGTGCAAAAACCTAGCACTGCTCCTCTGCCCTGATATGAACTTCACCTCCAGTGAGCAAAGCCGGCAAGTTTTGATCCACAATTGACTATTCCCCGGCCCCTGAGCTGCGGTGCTTTTGTAGAGCTCTGCATAAGGACTGACGCTTGGCTTTGCGATCTCATGATTGTGCATGAAAATAATGAGAAGTTTTTGTGGGAGTTCATATGGCTGTCGGAAGGTGAAATCCCGACATTTCTGCCAGTATGTCACAGTGCAATGGGTGGAACTCACTGCTTGGGCAAATCTGACATGTTTCTAAAACAAATTCTGAATTTACAGTAGGGGTCCACATAAATCAACATATTTATGATGGAAATAAACCCTCTTCTTCCCAGGAAGAAAGAACCTCTGTGTCTGAAAGGATTTGCAGGCCCATGATCACAAAGAAGTAAAACCCACCACACTTGGAAGTGGGGAGGTCTTTTTCCCACAGCCAGAGGCCTGCATTGTCTCATCAGGTCATTCTGACCATTGGTCTGTTTATTGCAGAGATGCCCACGTGGTATATGTGCATATGCTGTCAGGATTAGAAGTGCTGTGAGCCATTTGTGTGATGCTCATCATTTTGGGCACGAGCAGGGATTGAACTGAGGATCTCCAGACCTACAAACCTCAGATTTGATAGTTTGAACAGAGAGAAGAAGTCCTTTAGTTCACGCTGTAGATGCACTCCTACTTTTAGCTTTGGAGGTTCTTGGTCCATTCTCTTATTGTGACCAAACATAGATATGTACACCTACAGAAAAAAAAGTATGTCTGAGTAATTTGGGGGTTAAAACAGTACAAGAGTGCTGTGGTATTTAGACAAAATGACCAGCATTAGAAATGGAAGGAATTCAGAGATAAGGTTAAACTAAGAGAAATTCAAATATGTTAATATAGGGAGCTGCCACCCAAACACCCTGTTGTGATAATTGGACTGACAAATTTACCCAAGTGTGAGCTCAGCTATGCAAAGGGAGTAAAAATTCATGAAGTGTAACAATAACCTGCAACAATAAATGCTGCTGGGAAAAGGGGCAAAAGAAAGATAAAGATTAAGTGAGTCCAGACAAAAAGGACTCCTGCTGTCATTCAAGGTCTGTGTCCAAATCATGCCTGGTAAACAAGAACAGTGTGGGACCACAAACTAATGGGCTGGAATTGGTGTGTGGGAAGATAGGCCTAATTGGCAGACAAAATAATGAGGGGACGGGCTGTTCCTCCCATCACTGCCTTTGGGGTCCTTAAAAGAAAAGACTTTTGGGGGAAAACCAAGGAGCTCTCTGGACACAATTGCTGCCCAGGAGATGTGTGACCCAGAAGAAGTATCATTATGACTTCCAGCCTCATCATTGTGGCTTCCACCCCCACAGTCTCCTGGGAATTCAGGGTCTACCGTAACACCTCTGGGCCTTCACTGTCCTGATCCAGAAAGACATCCTAACCAGACAGGGCCAAAGAGAGGAATGCAGATACATTGTTACCTCTACTGGGTCCGGTTAAATCCCAACCTCCACATGGGCCAGCCACTTTCTCCCCCCATGTGTCCTTCTTCTTCCTCACTTTATTCTGTTTTCTCATCCTTTCCCTTTTCTTTCTGTCTAATAAAAGTCAGGCTTAGCTGCCCAAGACTGTATATTTCGCAACACTGCTGTAGGTATGCTACCAAAGAGACAATTGAAAAGCCATGCCCTAAACAGCCTGATTCTAGTAAAAGTTTGCCAGGTCTTGGAGTGGCTAATAAAACCGTGGGCCATGACCGTGTTTCTCCAGCTGTCAGGTTGCAAGTCAAAGTCAATACCCAAGACAGAAGCTGCATTTTCTGGCTTTGCTGTTGTTCTTTCGCCCCATCTTGAATGTGTTTGTCTTGTTTCCATTTTAGGAAAGGGGATCAGACTTACTAATCCGACAGCTTCAGCCCATCTCAACTAACACTTTCTGTCTCCCCCTCAGAAAGGACAGTTATTACCCTCTTTAATGCTAGCTAAGGAATTGTCAAAGGTGAGAAGGGGCAGTGGGGAGAGGGGGGCTTCATTCTAAAACTTCTCTCCAGAGAAGAGAACAAGGGATGTTGGGGAAAATGAAAGCCTTTTTAACATTTACATTTTAAAGGCTTTAGCTGCTTCTCTTTTCTAGATCTTTAAGAAAAGGTTCAATATTTTAATGGTGTGTTTGCCATGGCTCAAGGCAAGCTGAAGTCTCTGTAGATCAAACCCTGAACCTTGTTTAAAATTGTTTAACGTTGGACAGAGACAGGGTCAAGTTAACACCTCTGACTCTTTGGGCCCATTTATTCCATCAACTTTAATACAACCAACCTTAACTCTGCTTCTGTAGTAATGTAGATCTCCAGCCCCCCAATCTTTGTGCCTTCTGCTTGCTTTGGTCTGATTCCACCAGCATTTATTCACACATTTAAGAGTTTACAAGATCAGGGCTGTACATTGTAAGATGTGTTATTAAGGATCAAGGACTTTCTCAGGGCTTTTGCAAAATCAGAGATTATAGCTGTAAAGTTCTTAAATTTGGAAAAGCCCATGGAACTGGTACCCAGTGGCATCCTTCCATCTTCCCTTGGTCATCTTGTTTTCACAAGGGTATTAATTAATTTCCTCTCTCTGGCTGCAGAAATCTCCGGTTTGGAGAAGATACTTGTAGAGCAAGCACACTGATATGTCTGATGCTAGCTGTAAGTATGATGTGTTAGCAGTCCACTTTCATGTGTCTTGTAATTTCATGAATCTGAGCTCTAATTTACTGATATTTGCATAATCTGCAGCATATAGATTCTTTCAAAAGAATGGGGACGCTTACCTCCAGTGTGAATACTTTATAAAGTCTGTCCCGTTCCGTGAATGTGGAGGTCAGATTTTGTGCAACGCTGTATGATTAAAACATTCCAGTGTTTTGCCGTCACTGTTGATCTGAAACTGTTTGTCACAAATCGCTGAGTTCTGTCTAACTCAGGACACTCCTACCGGGGCAGAGGTAAAGCTGTCTGAGTGTCTTAAGTATGTATTTCTCATACTATTATTCTCCTACCCATGAATTTACTTATTGGACTGCAGATTTTCTTGACTCCAGTCCATTAATAGCCAACTGAACAATCTACTCCCCTGGTGCCAAACACCCTCACTCCAAACTCCTCTGTGCTGTCTTCCTGCTGCCCCTCAGTGTGTGCAGGGCTGCTCCCAGAGCAAGAAGTGGCATGTGGTTTTCATCCTGCAAACACAAGAAGCCCAGTCTAGTCCTTACCCTGGCGTATGTTACAGGCATTTAACACCATCACATTCATGCTGAGAAGCCAATGATTGAGGGGACAGACTCCAGGCCCCTGGCTGCAGTGGAGATTGCTGAGGGTTTTTAATTTACTGCATGCCATCCACGCGATGGTCCCCGCCTAGGCTGGTGCATGTGAGCCGGTGTGCTGATGTGACAGTGCCTCCTTTGGTCAGATGGGGCGGGGTGGCCCTGAAACCAGGCAGGCAGAATCAGGCCTCATCAACTCCTCCTGCTGGGCGCTGAGCTCCTGCCTGCCTCCCTGGGCTCTGTGAGCTGCTCCAGCCTGTAGATCTGGTTGTCCCTGCTCTGGGCTGTCTCTGGGCGGCATCTCACCAGCTTGCTGGCAGGACTTTCCTTCTCCAGCCTGTTTGTTCCTCGGGCAGATGCTCCACCCCTCTGCTCCCCAGCCCTATTATTCTCCCAGCTGCTGTGCAGCTGCCCGTCAGTGCTGGGAGGCCATTCCTGCATTAACCTCTTGGTTGCCAGGGTATATAAACCCCATGACAGTGCTTTATTGCTCTGTTTTGTGAACTGTTTCTTTAAGCGGTCACTATTGGGTTGGTCAGTTTAGGAAAACAATTATGGAGCTGCTCACATTGAGGGAGAATTTCCTCCTGATACAGGATTGCCATGTGAGGAGTTTCATGTGCGGGCCTCCCTCGGACCCACTGAGATCGGAGAGGCATTCACATCCTGCGCCATTATTTGTTAATCTCTCTACTGGCTCCCTTTTCCCACCCTTCTTCGAGGCCTACCACATCTCTGCCCCTTGCAGCTCATCTCTTGTATCTTGTCACCCCCTTAGTGGAGACCTCGTCCACTTCTTCCACAAGTATCTCTGGGCTTCCTTCAGTGCTGCCCTTTACTCAGGGAAGAACTAGTCTGTGGAATCACAGCTTTCTCCTCCTTCGAATCCCTCCTCAAGACCCACCTCTACTATGAGGCCTACATACCACTGCCAGGGAATATGGCTAGGCACAGGACCAGTGGGGGCACTGATGATAAGTCGTGTCGGTAGCCTATGCAAGTGTGCGTCTTCTTACTCTTACCATCCTCCTCCCCAGAGCCTTCTCTCCTGGTTGTTACATTCACTTGTTACCTCTGGACCTGACAGCTCTGTGAGTCTGGTCCCTCTTTTTGTTGTGTGTATTGCTTCAGCGTGTAGTGCACTGGGGCCCTGGTCCTCGTTGGATCTTCTGGGTGCTACTGTAATACATCTATGTAATTATAATTAGCTTTATTAGAGCCTGGGCACCAGAACTGCAATGGGAAGAGAGTGGAGATTAGATTAGATGGCGATGAAGAAATCCTTGTTACACCAACTGATGGAACTTTTTGCCAGAGAATGTAACTAGACTATAACAGGGTTCAAAAAAGAACCAGATAAATTCATGGAGTATAGGTCCATCAATGGCTATTAGCCAGGAGGGGCAGGGATGATATCCCTAGCCTCTGTTTGCCAGAAGCAGGGAATGGGTGACTGGGGATGGATCACTTGATAATTCTCTGTTCTGGTCATTCTCTCTGGGGTACCTGGCATTGGCCACTGTTGGAAGACAGGATATTGGGCTAGATGGACCTTTGATCTGACCCAATCTGGACATTCTTATGTTCTTATGTTCAACCTGCAAGGAAATAGGTGTGAGTGAGCACCTCTCACGGGGGCATGGAGATGGGAAAGGAACCTCCAATCCACAGGGAATTGCACTGACTCTGACTAGCACGGTTTCTCTCGCCATCTTGTAGAAGCTGCTCTAGCCAACAGTCCCTTGTTTCTGGCACTACGCCTGATTTCACAGGCTTTCCATGATGGCAGCCACATACTTTTGATGCGGTCACCTCGCCCAAGGGCTAGGTATCATTTTCTTCTTGACTACCTCTCCCAAGAGTCAGAAGGTTCTTTTGCTCTGGAATGGATCAGCTTGTGGGGTGAATCAGTTATAAAATGTAAACGCTCTTGAGTTCTGTGGTGGACTGCTCTGCATATTAAAATGTTTGCCCCATGCTCTTCCTCCTCCCTGCATGTTTTAATATCAGAGAGTCACTTGAAGTGGAAGATTAATATCAAAATGAACTCTCTCCTTAGCCTCTACATTCAGCACTAGGCACCAGCTTCCGCAGGCAGCTCCTGCAGTCCTTTTACAGGGGCAGAGAGACTGGTGAACGGAAATGTCTCTGTGGTCGGAATCTGCTGCTCCATCAGCCATGAGACTGCTGGGGGTTTCTGTCTCGAAGGCTAGAATTTCCTCTCCTGCTTGTCACTACCAGCTGCTGGAGCACTGGATGAACTAGGGGCTGATTGTTCTCCCACCATGTCCTGAGGTAGAGGTTTCTTCCAGGGTGCTCTCTGAGAGCTTTTTTCTACGAGTTTTTGGGGTCATCTTCTCCCTGTCCCTCTAGCTTCCCCAGACAAACACGTGCCATGGGAGGGCATGAGGAGGGGGAGGAGGAATCTCTTGCCTGCATCAAAGACTTTTTAAAGTCTGGAAATCCCAACATTTCCAGCTCAGTCAAGCAGCTGATTCCCACTCAGAGAAGACAAAAAAATGACAGGGGACTTGCAGCTTCCAGTGGAGGCAAACGGTCCCTGTCCTGGAAGTTGTAGTGTTCAATCCAGCTGGACATCAGGCCACCTAATGGAGATGGTTTGAAATGCTCAGTTTAGGTCTGAATAGGTGGCCCGGAGTGCCCACATATGAGGCAGTGGTGTGTAGTGCAGGATACTCTCCAGTGCAAAGGAAACGTGTCTTTTTAAAAACACATGTTGATTGAAATAACTGTACAGAAAGTATCTTAAACATGCTGTCTATATCTAGCAAGATTTCTGTTTCCCCCACACCAAATATAGGTACTTTTCTGGCAAGCACGTGCTTGCTTAGATTACTTTACACACAAGTAGATGCTCTTCCTCTCCCTGCATGTTTTAGTATCATAGAGACCTGGCACAGAGATTTCACCCTCCTTCTACTCAAGTGACTAAAGTTAAGCATGTGTGAAAGGGTTTTTAGGATTGGGGCCATATGGAGTGCAATGAAAAAGTTTATATATATATATAAACACACACACACACAAAATCGATATACAAATAGTCTATTCTATGCTATTGCACACATGGGTGTTGCAGGTGCTCAGTACCTCTGAAATCTGACCATGTATTTTGGTGGCTAAATATGGATTTAGATGCATTACGTTTGGACCTCCACATTTCAAGCCTGGCATTAGAGAAGTAGGTAAAAGTATGATTGCACCGAGAGGTGAAGAGCTGCCAAGTTTTGTAATGATCATTCATTCATTCCAAGCAGGAGCTGTGTTTTGATAGATAGAGAGCCCAATATAGGAACGGGCACATTTGCTCTGTGTGCAACAGTTCACATTTGTGTGCCCAGATATGTATTTGCATGAGCATATTAACTATGTGCTTAATACCTTCTTGCTACTACAGTTATCCACATTGCCTGTGAAAACGTGCAGGAGGAAATAGAAGGTTTTTCAAGTACATGTTTGTGGACATGCCCATTGCACACAATAGCTGCAAGTGTATCCCATGCTCTGAGGTTAGTAGCTTTATAGATGTCTAGTAAGTAATTGAGCCTCAGTACCTAAGCAGCAATTTGCTTATGTCTTGTTATTTATTTTCAAGTGCCATTATTTGAAAACCTAACTTGTGCATTTTATCTAATTGCTGGTTTTGCATGGGAACTTTTTTTCCCCTGCAAACTTTAAATTGACTTTCTTTGCTCATTTGAAGTATCTTTCAGCCAAGATAAATAAACAAAAACAAAGGGTCAGATACTGATTACACCTTCCTCAGCTTGCTGGTTTGATGAAAGCTTTCCCCCACTTGGAATAAGCTGTTTGCGATCCCATCTGGCAATTGTTCAGTCTTTGCAATGTGCACAATGTTGGAAGCATTGATCTCCATTCCCTTTTTCCTCTTTTCATGTCTCTTGCTGAGGGGCCAAGGACAGCCATTCCTGATTGTCACTGACAAAGCTCACTATGCAAAATATCCTCCTCTCCAATCTGGTCACCACGCCATCAAAGCCCTAACTGCCGAGAGATTTCTTTATGCTTCTCTCCGTTGTTCCTCTTTCAGATTATTTGTTACAGTTTTACAACTCCCCGGGTGAATGGTGAAGTCTTTTAGCTTAGATCTAAGAAGTATTCTGCAAATTACATGACACAGCGCCAACCAGAGATGAGCCTGAGCAGATCAAAACCCAGATAGAATTCATAACTCCACGCTACCTCTGGAAGGGGCCAAATCTGAAAACTCAGGCTCAGGGGAAAGTTCACATTTTGTAGCTGAATTTCAGACCTCCAGGTGTGGGGAAATTGAGATTTCGTGTGTTCTATTAGAGAGGCAGGAAGTTTGCATTTGGTGTTTGTACCTGGGACTTTGGTTCTGGACCAGCTCTGGTATAAATTATCCCTTCTCTTCTCCCAAACAGGTGACGTGGGTGTCATTTGCATCTTGTTTTTTTTAGGCACTGAAGTTGTGGCCATTTGTGTTGTTTTCAGGAGGCAGCATTTCTATGTTATGGCATGACAACACACTATGTTTTGACAGAGTTGGCAGTTAATGTTCAGTTCCAATAAGTGATTGAATAACAAACATTGATTTACACCTCAGGATGTGTGTAGTAAATCAGACCTTCAGTTAGCCTAGTTGGGGGACAAATCTTCTCTGAGCCTCCTTAAATGACCTCATAATCTCTGCTGATAATACATAATATAATCGTTCATTTCCATACACAGCATCTCACAAACAGGGCTCTGCACATGCAACTGGGCCTGCCTGCAAATGCTGGAGCAGCAGTTAGGGAGTTCTGTAGAAAGCTGGCTGTGGGGGGTAACTGTTCTACCAGGAGATGGTCATCTAGGCTCAGATTTTCAGATACAGCTTCCCCCACAAATATTGTGTATGCGCTCAGCAGCCTGGGCTAACAGGTAGATGCATGTTCAGACTAGCATCTCTAGTTACCAGTTTTTGCTGGTAAATATGTAAAAATCATGTACATAATTTTAGAGGGCAGCTTGAAACAGCTGCTCATAAAGACAGACATTTGGAAATGGTGAGCACAGCTGTTCTGCTCAGCTCAAGTAGAAAGTGAACGTGTTCAACAAGTTGAGAAGAAAGTAGAATTTCTAGCTGAACTGCACATCCCTGCTGTGATGTAAAAAAAACTTGAGGTTTTAATGACTCAAAGTTTTCCTATTAGCTAGAAGAAACAAGCAATGCACCAAATAGTTTGACATCATGGGTAAATAGCTCTGCTTCCATGGTTTTACAGATCACCTGTTTCTTTGCCCATGATACAGCTTCTTCTATGGGTGGGGGAGATTATCTGTCAGTAAATACACTATTGGTTTATTGTTTTGTCAGTATCCTGTGGTGTGAAATAATGCCCAGCATTACAGGAGTTTAACAATCCCTAACTAAGGAACTTTTTATTCCTCTTAGTGCACATTAAAGGCCTTGACAAACACCACAGCAGAGAAAAATCTATTTTTGAGTGTCTGACTGTGGCACTTGCTATAACAAAGCCATAATTCTAAAGGGAAAAAAATCAAACCTCTCTGTTATCCTACTGCACACATCACAGCCGAGGTGATGGCTCTAAAGAAGCAACAGCGAGGCACATTCAGCGTTAGAATCAATGTGCTTTCTGTGCTGGCTCTTTGCTAATGCCTAATGCTGGGCCACTCACAAAGGGATGAGGGCTGTGAGAAGAGATGTGGCAGAAAATTAATGCTAATGCTGCAGGAAAGATCACAGACTGCGAAAGGAATAAAACTGCTGCCCACGAGAAAGCAGCGTAGAACTGCATAGACTTCTCTGCATCTCCGGCAGGGAATCTGCTGCTCCGTCTGGCTTGGAACTGCTGGGTTTCTCTGCTTCCTCCAGCCCAGGGCAGCAGGCAGAGTCCTGTTTGTACCTATAGTGCAGACAGCCTGCCAGGGCCCTCTCCGGGCTTTCCTGGGGAAACACTCCCCACTGTGCTCAGAGCTAGAGGGTTCTGCAGCGGAGAGAGCGCCATCCTCGAGACAGCATCCAAGCAGTGCAAAGGGGCCCAGCTACCACCAGATGCGAGCTCATGTCCCTACATTCTGCTCCATATGTGGGCATCTCCCATCCCCCCGTTTTGTGTTGGAACGTCTCCGCAGCTGGTCGTGGGCTATTAGCCATTTCCCACAGCTTAGGTCCTGCTGCTCCAGCCTAATGCTGCTCCGTGGGGGACTGAAGAGTCACCCCCACATAACAGCTGGCAGCCCCCAGGATTCCAAGGAGGGTGTGTGACAGGGCGGGGAACAAGCAGCCAAGCCTGCACTCGATCACTCTGGCTTGCCCAGGGAGGGTGACTGGGGAAGGAAGTGTAATTAGCTACCTGGGGTGGCAGGCTGGTGAGCTAAAGGATTAATTAGCCCACCAGCTGAGGGCTGATGAAAAAGGCCCAGGAAGGAAGGGCTGGGGGAGATGCAGGGCTGCCTGAGCCCGGAGTGGGCGAGCTCCCCAGGAAGGGGACTGCATCTCCTCTTCGGGAAAAGGGCTGAGGACTGTAAATTGCATTGTGCTGTAAGGGATTGTACAGGGTGGGTGGAGGGACACAACGCAGCTGCCTCACCAGCGGAGGTTGCACAGGGTTCTGTGGAGCGCAAGGGCAGGAGCAGCCTGCACCCTGCTACGGGCTGCCGCAGGGCCTAGGGAGTGCCCCTCCTGCAAGCCCACTAGGGCTGGTTCCCAGGCTTTGTCCTGCTCCTGGAGCTGAATGGAGCCCAGCCACTGCCCCAGTCTCGGGGTCCCTGAGCACACGCCTTCTACCCGGGGTCCCCTCCAAGTGCTGGAACCTGCTGTCCAGCCACCTAGCCCCTCTGGGCAAAGCACTGACCCTTCAGAGCCCCCCCCCCCGCAGACCTGCACCCCGTGAAGCTGCTGCTGGTTACGGTGTAACTCTCAGGGCAGGCAGCAGCTGTGAAACAGTCAGTACACAGTCAGTACACATCTGCTTGGCACAGGCTAACACCTTTATACTCATTATATTTAATCATATAAACCCCAGAGAACACAGATCACTCAAAACAATCCAAATCCTGAGTCCCTCACTAGCTCCCCTTCATAGGGCGTCCTGGGGGGGAGATCACGCGTTTTCCATCAGGCAGGCAGGGGCCTCCACCCCACCGCCTATGCTGCCCTGGCAGCAGCCTCCCTCCCCTTCACCTGGTGCAAAATCACCCTTGCTTCCAGTTCCCCTGGGAGTCCTTTTATAGCCTTCTGCTGGGCTCCCCTGCTCCTTTTGTTCTGCCTCCTGGTAATTTCCCATTACTCCCCCTTCCCCCCATCAGACAAGAGGGGGAAATGGCTTCTCCCAGCTAGAGCCAACCTCTTGTCCAAAGGTCGTTTATCTTGAACAGACCATCTTTGTGTGCTGCTCACTCCCTGTTGTGGCCAGGCAGAGCCAGGACAGACCCCGGCTCACTCACGGGGGAGCTGCATACCTGAGAGCTTTCCATGACACAGTCGTTCCACGAGGTCGTTGTTGTTTGAAGCTGACCATGATCTCGCTGATCGGTTTGGTTTTTGTGAACACGTGAATGGCTGATTGGGCCAATTTGAGCTTTGAAGTGAGATGCTGCTGTGGGTGACTTGATTAACAGGGAGATTGACGCTCCTGGCGTTTCTGCTCTGCCTCAGCAGTTCTCTGCTCAGAGGCTGTAGCGCTCCAGTGTGGATGACGCTTCACCAGGCAGAATGATCATGGGTGAGAGGAACCTAAGCATCCTCACCACCCTCAGAAGCCCCGTAAGGCCCAGGTCCATCCACACCCCCTTCAGTCCATCCTCAGCTGCTCCCACAGATCCACACCACACAGACATCCTTGGTCATGACTCCTCCTCATCTCCTCCCCTTCCTGTCTCCTCAGATCCCTGCCAACATCAGGGCAGCCTCATGTGATGCTGACAAGGGGTTTCAAAGATGCTAGTGTAGACAAGGCTCCAGCTGGAGGGGGAATGCAGTGTATTGTGGGAGTGTGGATAGGCCAATGTAGGAAGAACTAGCAGCCTGGAATGAATGACAACCCCATCCCCAACTCAGATTTCATACTCCAGCCTTCAAGGAACTGAGCCCTTCTTAGCGTTTGCCTTGGTCAGGACTGAACAGAAGAAGAAAGACGCAAAGTGTGGATGCCAAATGGCCTTTCAAAGCAAAAAGCGACTTAAAACATCTTCTTCCTGGCAATGATTTTTAATTGTTCTGGCTGGGTCAGAGAAGCAGGTGCAACTGTGGGAGAGAAAGTGAAATTCAATTTTACTCAATGAACTCTAATGCATTGCTCTTTAAACAGCAAAGTGTTTTGCTTGTATTCTGACACCTGGTAGATTTAGGGAAATCTTTTCCTGCTTAGCAGAAATTAATAACACTTATAGTGCAGATATTAAATACATATTCACTGTAATCAAGCCAAATGAAGTACTCTTTCAGGAGGGAGAAATGTTGCACTGAATGGTAAAGATAAACACAGCACAAAATGTATTTCTTATTAAACAGTTGGGCCACATGATTTGTTTCATGCATTAGTCTTGATTCATGCTGCCCCATTCACATTAATAGCCAGCCATAAACCATTTTTGTCAGCTGAGTTTTACTCAGAGTTAAAATGTTATAGTTTCTGACATATTTACCAACTTTACTGCATCCTGTTGCTTTTCCATAAGAGCCTGAACATCATTTTTTTAAAATGCCTCTAACATACTGCGTAAGCCGTCATGAAGTTGTGGTAACATGTGACTCTTTCAGCGTGATTACACTACGAGAAGTGCTATAAAAGTGTTATGAGAGTACCAGAAAAGTGAACAGTGAGATGAAACACTCAACGCAAATGCTCCTCCCTGAACTTTACCAAGGAGCACGTGCAGGTTGGTAAGTGTGTCACAAGTCTTGTTAGAGGATGGGTGCTGAGCCTTAACCAGAGAATTGACTAAAAGTAACGGAACCGGATGGCTGAGTAGCCCACTAGCATTCGTGAAGATTGTTCCATGGCAGCTAGAGCCAGTGGACACATTTCAGGCTGCAAACTGAGAACAGCCAGCACAAAGCCAGCAGGTCACTTGCAGAGTTGAGCCTGGGTCTCCTGAGTCCCAGACCAGTGCCTTGCCCTTTGGGTCATGATGCCTCCTCAGTATCTGAAATGTTTTTTGTCAGCCATGATATTGTAGACTCTGTCCTTATCTACACACTGACCTCGCTCCAGGTTCATTAAAATCAAATTTTAAATCAATTTGAGTTAAACTGATGCAAAGCTTTGTGTGCAATCAGATTGCAACTGGCGAATACAACCTTAGCTTGTGTCTGTAAAGTCACCCATAGAAGCTGAACTGATATAAAATGATTAGCGTTGCAACCAGGGCTTTGCACCACTTCAACTAAATTGTTTTAAAACACTTGGTTGGTTAAAGCTCTGTAACTTTGTGTTTAGACCAGGCCCAAGGCCGCAGTCCTGCAGTCACCCGCCCTCAACGATGCAAGTCAGCCTGTTTGAGTCTGATTGGAGCATAATTTTCATCATTTTTCACACATTGTGTTCTTTTTATTTTTTGAGCACCCTAATGCTGCTTCATTAACTGTTGAAACAAACTGCCACAGGGAGTGGTGGGTCCTCCATCTCTTGAAGTCTTCAGATCCAGGCAGGATGCCTGAGTCAAACACTAGTTACTGGACTCAATACAGGGGAAACTGGGTGAGATTTAATAACCTGTGATCTACAGGAGATCAGACTAGATCAGGGGTAGTCAATTATTTTTTGTCAAGGTCCAAATTTCTTGGTCAAGGTATAGTTGAGGACCAGACTCCAGAGAAAATAATAAGAAAACTACAACAACAGTAATAATAATAATAATAATAAGTAAACAAATAAAAAGATTTCGGGGTCTGTTCAAAAGTGTCTGAAGATCTGGATTTGGCCCATGGCCCTCCTATTGACTACCCTTGGACTAAATAATTTAATCATCTCTTTGGGCCTTACTTTGATTTTTTTTTTATCCCAGTCACCTAAAAATGGTCCAACCTATTGTTTGTTTAAAAGAAAGTCCAGCAAAAGAGTCTGGATTAACTTCCAGACTTATGCTCTTCATAGATCTTACACAGGGACATTTTCATAGATAAGGTATAATTTCTTGAAAATGCCATTACTAATGAAAGTGCTGGTACAGTCATAACAGTAACTGCACAAACTGCCTGGCACATAATTAAAACCGACAGAAATAACACATGCGGAGAATGGCATTTTTAAGGCTGTTTTTTTCTTATTTCCCAAACATGCCCCACAACATTATGGGAGTGATTAGAAGAGCGGAATCGGACTGTGAGCCCATCCTCGGGACTCACCATTCTCCTGTTTTGCAACTTTTCAGCAGCATTTAAACAAGTGAAATTTGTTCCTGATGAACCATTGTAAAAATGTCTGGCTCAACGTAACTCCTGATTAGTACAAGTCCAACACTTGCATTTCAAATGGCAGTTTAAAGTTTTTGGTGTTCAGGAAAACAGTGTTTAATTGCTAGGCACAGGGCACAGTTTGATCTTTTACAGAAAAAAAAAACCCCAAGCAAAAGCCCTATTTTGTTTGTAATCGGAATTAACAAGATCAAAGCCAAAGTTTGCATGCTTAAGCAGTTGTAATTCAGAGGTACATCGCTAACCACCTCCGTTTAGCACATTTCTTGCAAAATGTTGAAAGAGTTCTAGGAGTTTTAATTCTTGTTGCTCATTACTGGGTAATTAATTCTGACGGGGCTCATAACTTCTCTACAGGTTGGTGGTTTGGAGTCATTCGAATGCTTTTGCATTCGGAACACAGCTGTGTGAGCGCTTGGATTCCTATGCAGTCCAGCCCTGACTCGCTCTTCTCTCTTCACAGAGACTAAGAATAAATCAGGAAGAGAACGTAAAAGCATTTGAAGTTCTTTAAGAAATATGGGGCAAAGCTTGGGAGATAATCTACTGTGGCTACAATATGCAGACATTGTGTAGTGCTTCTCTTTTCTTGACATAGGCTTGGCTCAGCATGAGCACAGGCCCTCAATTATCCTCCTGGACTTCCAGCAGACTCTCCAGACTGGATCAGCATCACCATGTTGCTCCAGGCTCTCTGGCTCTGGCCAGGACGATCTGGAAAGTGGTTCCATTAGGAACTGTTTCTAAATTTCGGCCATGCTAATGAGAACAGGCAATAAATTACACAGAAGATGTAGCCATGGCTTGAAAAACAACTCCCTTGCCAAAGCATGAATGGTACTAGCCCAGGGAAAGGTCATGAGCAAGAAGATGAGCACCTGCCCATTCCGTCAGAACTGCACTGCCCCTCAGCGACCTGTCCAGGGACCTAGCCCATGGGGAGGCAGCTGTCATTATTGCCTTGGCTAGCAGATGTCTTATTAGCTTGGAAATTGCTCCATGTTCTTTTCTCCTTCTGTCTCCCCGTGCCAGCATTCTCCAGCAGTTCTACCATGCAGGGCAGCTTTAGTTCCCACCAGAACTCCAGAAAATCTCATGGATACTGCTCTCCCATCCGCTTGAGCTATGCCCGCTCACAGGCCACCTACTTTGGGGGCTGCATGGGCCCTTTGAGGCCCCCTGGTGAAAGGGAGATGACAAGTGCCTTTCATTTGCTCCACCTCCCATGCCCCCCGGTTGGTCTTGTGCCCCCTGGAGCAATGGCACCTGATTCTGCACTTGGGGAAATAACGATAAGAGCGGCCATACTGGGTCAGACCAAAGGTCCATGTAGCCCAGTATCCTGTCTTCTGACAGCAGCCAATGCCAGGTGCCCCAGAGGGAATGAACTAAACAGGGAATCATCAAGTGATACATTCCCCATTGCCCATTCCCAGCTTCTGGCAAACAGAGGCTAGGGACACCATCCCTGCCCCTCCTGGCTAATAGCCATTGATGGACCTATACTAAATTAATGTATCTAGTTCTTTTTGAACCCTGTTATAGTCTTGGCCTGTCTAGCATGCTGAGTTAGAGCTGGTGGCTGGACATCCAGAAGACATGAGAACGACAGTCCCAGATTGAGAACAGAGCGGGGTGAGGCCAGCGAGGGGCCGACTTGTCCTGGGAAGTTTGACTGTCATCTAGGCCCTGTGATAATCTGTTTTGTGTCACCTTTGACATGATGCCTTGGTATATATAACTCTAGATGTTCCAAAGCCAACACCTTCGAACACGGCCTTCATCCTGGGTGCCTGGCTTGAGACACCTTGAGGCTAATTATCAGTTGGACCAACCAACCGCAACTGCAGCTGGAATCACTGGCCATTGGGCGAGCTCAGGACCCTTAGAATCAGGCCCGGCTCTCTCAGGTCGAGCACCCTGAATCTGAGGCACCTCAAATTAGTGGTACCTTTAGAATACTCTGGCTTGGGTCTGCGGTGCAGAAACAGTGATTCACTGTAGCCTGGAGGGAGGAGCCAGTCAGGATCTCACAGAAATTCAGAACAAATCCATTGTGATTTTAGATTGTATTAGACAGGCAAATTGGATCCTCTTGCATCAGCGCAGGTAACGATGACCCCCCATTCCAGGGGTCCCCACCTTGTCTATAGCAGCTTTGTGGGGCTTAGTTTCAGCCTGGCGGCTGGCTGCCTCCCCTTTTTCATGTGGTTTTTCACCCATATGATTATCAATAATTATTTATTTGCATTATTGCAGTGCCTAGGAGCCCCAGCCGTGGAGCAGAACCCCATTGTGCTAGGCACTGTACAAACACAGAACAAAAAGACAGCGCTTACAATCCATGTGTAAGGCAAGAGACAATACATGGACCCAGCCAGACTGACCGGGGAGTACAAGGAAACAACGAGCTGATGTTTGTCAGCAGGACAGGCTGCTGTCTGCACACGCCTGCACACACATGGTAGGCGAAGGGCTCGCCCCATTCAGGCTGTGTTATGTCCAACAGGTGGATGGTTATGATAATCCTTTTCCTCCCTTCTGGCTGGAGATGTGTAGCCCACTGTGCTCTGCAAAACTAACCGTAGCTTTTGGCATTAGCGAAAACAAAGCTTGTCGAAGGCAAGATACAGGAACATTTCGCCCTGGTACAAGCACAGGAACCATGATGACTACTGTTACCTGGAAAGTGGAAAACAAGACGTAAGGAAAGGTCCAAAACCAGTGAAGGGACTGGTATGAACTGGGCTTTGGATCTTAGGCAACATATAAATGCTTTTAGCTCGTAAACAATCTTATTATAATCCGAGGTAACTGTGAGGGTGTATTTTCGGAAGCACACCTTCAGTGTAAGGTGAACATGCTGCGAGATAAACATTGCTTCCCGAAAGATGGGGCATCTGCATCTCCCTTTCGTACTGGACTGTTCTGTCTGTAGGCAGTACATTGGCTAAGCTTGATTATTTGGTCTCTGGAACATTTTTGAATATTGAACAGCAAGTGCACTCAGTTGGCTATACGTTTTAATCAGACCTGCAGTCTAGTTTCTCTCTTTTTTGGGTGTTTTTGGTTTTAACCATGGAAGCCTCTGCTGCTCCTGCAGCTGCGTGTGCTTGGGGAATCCCTGCACCCGTTCAGGGCCCATTGGAGTCAACTCTTCACTTGGAATAATTTGCAGGATTGGCATCTCAGCCTGCTGTGGGTCAGCCGGGAACATGAGGCGTCCTCAGTCCCCTACTGTAAAATGAAATGACAAACCAAACAAACACACTGCATTCATCCACCCCCGTGAAAAGATGTCATGCTGTATTGCTGCCACAACACGGGGCAGGCTGAGGCTATAGATGGGAGCACTTCTGGGTCCCCTTGGCATTCTCAGTGACTACTGCTGGTTTTCCTGGGTTCCAGAATCCTGAGGAAGCCCAGAACCCCAGGGAACTAGTCCCAGGAGGTAGGAATGCCCAGGCCCCTGCCTATGTAATACAGTTGGGCTGGAAAGGGGGTGGGGAGGAAATCAGTGCTCTTATTTCTTCTTCTCAACCTTTCCCTTGTGCTTTCATGTTAGCTTTCAGGGAAGGGTTTCAGTGGAATCAGAATTTACTTCTGGGTAAATTCTTAGTGGCTCTGCCCCTTGGGCTCCATGCTCAGTGGCTGATTGCTCTGTCCCAAGTCTAAAATTGCATGGCCTTACTTTGCATTATATTGCAAACTCCTGTCTAATTTGCTGTTCCCCAATAACCCTGTCTCCTTCAGCATTAGCGCTTGCTAGTTTTTCCTCTGCTATTGAATATTTTCATTTGTTCTTATTTCCTGCACTCTCTCTGATGTACTAGCTTGCAATTTTCCTAACTGACTCTCCCATTATTGTTTCCCCATTTCTAATCTCTCTACACCTCTGTATTATTTCTTTGTTCTCACTGGTGTTAAGACTGTCTCCCTTTTACTCTCATCTGGGCATTTAATTAATGTACTGGTTAGTCCCTCTTCCAGATCATTAGTGAAGATTTTATGAGAGACTGTTCTTAAAATCAGTCTTGCAGTGTGATGCTGGACACTCCTCTGAACCTCAGCACCAGTGCATTGCTGATTATCATTACCCTTTGGACAGCCTTTCAGTATGTTTTCAGTCCACAGAAACTCTACATTCTCTACAAACTCGATAAATGTTTGAGTTCCCTTTATGGGAGCTGTCAAGGTTCCTTCCCCCCTCTGAACTTTAAGGTACAGATGTGGAGACCCACATGAAAGACCCCCTAAGCTTATTCTTACCAGTTTAGGTTAAAAACTTCCCCAAGATACAAACTTTGCCTTGTCCTTGAACAGTATGCTGCCACCACCAAGCGTGTTAAACAAAAAACAGGGAAAGAGACCGCTTGGAGATGTCTTCCCTCAAAATACCCCCCAAACCCTACACCCCCTTTCCTGGGGAAAGCTTGATAATTATCCTCACCAATTGGTACAGGTGAACACAGACCCAAACCCTTGGATCTTAAGAACAATGAAAAATCAATCAGGTTCTTAAAAGAAGAATCTTATTTAAAGAAAAGATAAAAGAATCACCTCTGTAAAATCAGGATGGTAAATACTTCCCAGGGTAATCAGATTCAAAACACAGAGAATCCCTCTAGGCAAAACCTTAAGTTACAAAAAGACACAAAAAACAGGAATACACATTCCCTCCAGCACAGCGAATGTACAAGCCAAACAAAGAAAACCTAATGAATTTTCTAGCTAGATTACTTACTAACTTTACAGGAGTTGAAGGGCTTGCATCCTTGAAGCAAAGGTCTCACACAGACAGACAAAAGCCTTTTTCCCTGCCTCGAAATGTGAAAGTATCTTGTCCCCTCATTTTGGGTCAGGTGCCAGCCAGGTTAGCTGAGCTTCTTAACCCTTTACAGGTGAAAGGATTTTGTCTCTGGCCAGGAGGGATTTTATAGCACTGTATACAGAAAGGTGCTTTATATTTATGACAGGAGCCATCTCAAAGTCCTTGGAAAACCTGGTTCAAGCTCTGCCTAATCTGGTCACCCCTTTTCACCCTCCAACATAAACCGATTTGTTTTACCTCTGTCTGCATTTTTGACACAATAAGGCAGGAATTTAGATAGCATTAAAGGAACAAAGGGCTGCAAAGTTGGAGACTTTTACTTGCAAATGAAAACTACCCACTGTGAATAGGCTTGCAGACATTCCTGGTGTTCATTTAAGCAGCTTTAATACAGCTACCATGTGCCACTTATCCGCTGTTTAGGGTAAATGAAAAGCATTACACTGATTCAGTATCTTGGCATCTTTCCAGTTATGTGGATGTAGCATTGAGCAGGGAAATCTATTAATTGCAATTTTAACTTAGCTCTTTCCCTCCAGGGATCTCAAGGCCCTTTAACAAGGGAAAATCACTTTGATCCCTGTTTAACAGATAAGGAAAGTGAGCTGGAGAGAAGTTAGTGATGGTGAGTCAGGGGTAGACCTGGTTACAGAAGCCAGGTCTCCAAACTCCCAGTCTGGTGTCCTGTGGTGTAATAAATCAGCTGCCATCATTGTTCTTGTTCTCATAGTGACAGCAGCCTCAGTGCTACTGGCTTTAGGATGCCAGCTGTGCCTGTTTCCATTTCCAGGGGTAGAAACCAGGGTCAGCCCCATTTAATTAGGACACAAGACTTGGGTCAGACCAAGACATGACTATGGGAAAAGTCCACGGGAAAAAATTGGCACCGCAGGTGAAATCAACCCCAAATTCCTGGACCTGAGCAAGTGAAGTGTTGAATGGGTTCACTCGGGGGTATTTACAGGTCCTGGGCAAAATGACAAGCGGATGAAGGGAGTAAGACTCTGCCATGTCAGTAGGAAATCCGTTATTCTGACAAACCAGCGACACCCATCAGAGAGGGATGGGGGTGAATTTTGGATTGGTATCCAGTGAGGGTTTCTGCAGTTTATTACCTGCCCTTCATGGGTGCACAACAAAAGTGCTCACGGTGGCCACTCTGAGGACCTGCAAGGGATGTTGCTGGGTGGGTCACGCCCTCCTGCGCTCACTAGTGCTTGTATGACAGACTGGCACAAATACGAGATAAATCTCTCTTGCATACACATGTGAAACAGAAAGTTGAAAATCCTGGTTAAAACTCAGGCCTCTGTTACCTGAGCTAATGGAGTTCCCCTCTAACTGTTAGTAGTAGTAGGTCCTTTACCCTCTCTGCGATCGAGACAGTAAGGGCAACTTTCCCCTCCCCCCACGAAGCCAGCACATTATACTGCCAAAGGGTTTATGATCTGACTTTGGAGAGCTGCCAGCTCCCCATGGGCCAGGTAGCCGAGACCAAACCTGATTCGCTCATATGCCCTTGGTGCATTCTTTCTTTTTTAAAGCGAAGTTAAATGTACAAGATGGCAACAGCCTCCTGCTCTTGGCATCTTTGTGGTCGCTAGTTGCAGGCTGACAGCTATTCGGTTATTTCCACTCTTTATGTAAGCGCGGTGCAACAACACGAAAATCATTACCATGATCTGTCAAAGCCAACTTGAAAAAATTCAATATTATTAGCAACAATAAGTGAAAGCTATGATTAAAATGTCCCAGCTCCTTACAGAGCAAGCAGCAAACACAGATCCTGAAACAATCATACATGCAAAATAAAAGTCCCCAAAGAACAAGCCTGACACAACAATAGTGCTGCTTAGTGCCCGTATATTGATGGGATTTGAAAGAAGGTATGTGTTCAGTGGAGATGACAATATCAATCAACCTAATTAGATCTTGTTTGCATAATCATATGCAATTTACATTAAGAACATAGAGATGGCTAAGAAAAAACAAGGTTTGAATGAAAAACAGAATGAGTTTTGAATGAGTTTTGCTGAAAAGGAAGTTGTTTACGAAGTTAAAAACTTGGCCAGAATTTTCAAATGTGGGGTTTGAGAGTTGGGCACCTAGACACTGAGAACCTGCAGCTTTCACCAATGTTAGCTCCCGTTAAGAATAAAGATTTGCAGGGGGGCTGAGAACTGAAGGAATCCAAGAATTTGAGCCCCCCTTTTGGAACATTTTTTGTTTAGCACTTCTAGCTGGACAGCAGCTATGTCTTTGCTTTTCTAGGGACACCTCTTTATTACAGCCTGCCAGGCTCAAACCCTGGTTTACAAGGCTCTTAAGCACAAGTGCTCTCCGACCTGCTAGGGTTGAAGTAGCTAGGGTAGAAGCTGAAACCCAAGAGAAGACCCCTGTCCTGGAACCTCATTGGCAGAATAGTGGGGGTCCTGATTGGTCCACAGCTTCCATATAAACCCAGTGCAGGAACAGGAAGCTGTCCATGCAGTTGGAAGCTACTGTGGTCTTGCTGCCACTCCCAGTCTTGCCTTCTGGAGTTCAGCTTGTGATTCTGATCTCTGGTTTGTCTCCTGCCTCTGACCTCTTGCTGTTGTGACCTGGCCTGACTCTGGCTACCAGTTCATGATTCTGCTCTCAGGTTCGTCTCCTGCTTCTGATCTCCTTGTACCTTGACTTAGCCAAATTGACTCCTGTCCCATGCCAGTGGACCCTGACTCTGACCACTAGGTCTGGCTGCCCATGACCTGGCTGTGACATGTTTTCATGGTTCCTCCACCCCACTGCAGGTTCTAAATTCTAGATTCTGTACAGTTTTGAAATACAAACACATATGTAGATCTGGTTGAAAATTTTCTGCTGGAACATTTTTGACAAAATTGCAACGTTTTCTGGGAACACATAAATACTATTGGAATTTTTTTACTCAAAATATCAAAATGTCTGATATAGTTGGAAGGTTTTGTTTTGACTTTGGCTTTTATGTTACTTTAAAGTCAGAAGCTTCTGTTCTATTCACTGAAATGATAATGTCGAGAAGAAATGTTTCAACCTTATCAAAATGAAATGTTTCAGTCAGGTCATTTTGATGTGTGTGAAAGGAAATAGGTTGGAATTTTGATTTCATGGTCAATTATGACATTTCAACTTTTTGTTCCGATTCGAACGAAAACAAAAGTTGAAATGTCAGCATTTCCTGTGGAATGGAAATCCTGTTTTCTGACCAGCTCTGTGCATAAGCTTGGGACTTCCCAAACCGATATCATGACTAAGGGGATTTTCTATCTGTCCTTTTGATGTTTTTCTGCTATGTCCATCACTGTAATATCTTACAACTGCTTAGCATCTCTTTCTGAGAAAGAGAAGTTGAGGTTTACAAGTTCCTGTTTTGTCATGGACTTGAAAAGATGTTGGTTAGAAGCACTGCTACTGTCAGAAGGTGCCACTCCCTTGTAGCAATGAAGTGACATCAGCTTTGCAGAGTGATGAATCTGGCCTCTTACGATGACTTTGGAAGTGGGTTATTGTATCACAGCCTTGATTGGGACAGCCCTTGATTACACTGTAGGGTCAAGAATTGGCATCAAACCTCTGACAGCTTCTCCAAACCAAACCTTCTCAGGTGCTCCCAGCATCAGAGTTGATATGAATTTCCTTCTTTCCCATGTTGCAGATAGGTTCTGCCACACGTAAATGATCTTTCTGGATCTCACATAGGACAGTAAAGGAGGGCTATTGAAAACAGAATGGATGTGCTGTCTCTGATCAGCCCTGCTGCCAAGGGAGAGCAACATAAACACAGTACAATGTAGGCACTGATTTCTTTCAGAGCTGATATTCTCACACTTCCTCTAAGCAATCACACTTTCCACACCCAGAGCCCATTTCCACCTGGAATCAGGATAAACCAGCTGTATCGTTACTGAGATTTGCAGGTAGCATTCGAAATGGCACAAGTGTATTTGGACCAGGGTGTTAGAAACAAACCCAGCCTAGTCCAGGTGCAATTGCTAAGGGTGGTAGGGAGGGAACAAGCAGCATCCCTAACTCTGCAGTCCCTGTGCTGGGAGACTACGCCTCCTCGAGCCTCCTGTTAGGTGGGGCTGTGATGTGACCATGCGTGAGGGCTGTCAGCCGTTTGGCTTGGATTGAGGAGGGCAAACTGTGAAGTCAAACCCAGTCTGTCCAGGGCATGAGGCACTGGTCGTACTTCAGGCTGGTAGGGCTATTGGTTGGAGCCTCTTGTTTCAGGTGGGGACTAGGGGAGAGGTAAGAAACTGTCAGGCTTCCTGGTGGAAGGACACACAGTATTTCTTGATGTCCCTTCCTATGTGCTTTGGGAACTTCGGCATCCAGCGACACTCAGTGTTGTCCCTGAAGCAAATGGGCTCCCATGTTTTTGCAACAGGGAAGCAAGGCATGATGGAAACGTCATGCCCAAACTTATAGCTTGGGCTGGGCCAGAATTGGAGCCGGGAAGCTCTGGGCCCCTTTAAAGCTCTGAATTTACCTCTGTGTGGATTAGCTGGCAATCTGCCGCTGCAAAAAAATTCCTTAGAAGGAGATTATGTTAAAAAAAGCAGGGCTACACAGGCACTAGCTATCCAAATCATGCTTTAAAACGGGAACTGCAGTGGCAGGTAAAAACTAACTAGCCTTTGTATTTCAAATGTATTAGTTTAATAGGGCTAAGCACAGGAATCCCCAGTGGGATAGTGCAGTTGGGAGTGAGAAGGAAATCAGCCATCCAGAAATATTGGGGAGAAGTGACAGATCCTCCACAGTTAAGGTGAGATGTGCCTTCCATTACCAGCCTGGCTTGGGCTTCACTCTAAGAGCTTTTGAAAGGGCCCTTAAGGCTTCCTGTTTTGCATCTGTGGCTAGTGGACAATTTGAGTGATTTGGCCAAACCATTTCTGGGAGGTGAACCTTAAACTAGGTGCCAAGCAAGTTCTGAAACTCCTGAGGTATTGCTGATTGCTGGTTGAGAAGGCCCCCTGGAAACAAGCTTCTGCTGGGGCAGTGGCTTTTGAGGAACAGAAGGCCGCTCTTCTCCATCCTTACGCCCTGGGTCCAAGGCCCTGTCTGCTCCCAGCAACACAGCCTCATCTCCAAGAGGGCGCTCAGCACCAGCCAGGCATGGACTCTCCAGCCCCTGTCCTTCCCGCCCCCAGTGGTGCTGTGGGCTCCTGCAGTCAGTATAGGGAGGCAGCTGGACCTTTCCCACCTTCTGACCCCTTGCACAAGGGAAGCTGGTGACAACAGAATCTGCCCCCAGCATGCTTCCGTCTGGCTGCCCTGGAGCGGGAGGGGCGACAGGGCGAGCAGAAGCCCAGCAAGGGCGGGAAGAGCTGAGCTTCTGCTCCTTAATTCTTCTCTCCTAGCCGCTTGGTAATAAGTGTCCCCAGGAGAAATACTCCAGGACTGTAATTACTGAGAGGCCCTACAGAATTAAACGGCCCAGTGGGGAGCTGCTCCTCTAAGCGAGAACGTCCGTCCCACTAGGGACAGCTGAAAGCCGATGTGTTTTGTAGTAGATCTTATTGCAGCATGCAGACTCCCGCAGTGATAGCAGCACCACAGAGTGAGCCCTCTTCAAAGATGCCCTTGGTGCTGTGTGTGTCTGGTTGCAGGCTGCTGTGGACCTGAAGAACACTATCCAGTTAAGCTGGATCTCACTCGGTGAGAACAGCCTGACTCTTCTGGAAAGCTCCAAACTCCCTTGGACACTGCCTTCTCTTGGAAAAGGGGCAGCTTGGAACTGTTCAGGATGCTGCAGAGACTCATCGGTGGGGATTGTACCTGATCCTCAGTTCACGGGGCAGCACTGGCAGAAGGGCCGTGCGATGCACGTGGGAGTGCGACAGAGAGGGAGAGTCCCACATATGCGACTATCCCCCTGCCCCTGTGAGTGGAGACCAAGCCAAGCAGCGCCTTTTCCAGAGGATGCTGCGTGTGTGTGTCAGACAGCAGAAACCACAGGGCCTGATCAAAGCCCATTGAAGTCAATGTTCCCCAGGGCTTCTGTGGGCTTTGGCTGAGGTCTCAAATCGTGAGGCAGGCAAGAGCCACCGGCAGGAGAAACAGGAAAGAGGGGTGTTCTAGGGTTGGGTTAAACAGGGTGACTGACCACACACAGCAGAGGTGCCGGGGCGGGGTCCCAACGGGGTGCTGGAGCAGCTCCCAGCCAGGGCAGCATGGCCACGAAAGGCAGTAACCAGGTAATACCACATTCCCATTTCTCAGCCAGCTGACCCTGAACTGAGCAGCCTCACGCTGACAGCCCTTGCTTCTAGCTGCCTGTCCTACCAGACCGTCTCGTGTGCATCAGTGAGTGCTCCTCCCCTGCCCCCGTCCCTGCGTCTTGCTGCAGCAGTAGTAAAGCAACAGCTGTTGCCCCTAGCGGTTCTGGCCCTTTAGACTCAGTGTGTGATTGTCCCATGAGTACCTCCTGGGCTTCATCTGTCAGGCCCTGTATGTACTAACCTCCGCGTGACTGGCTGTCATTTCTTTGCTCACTTTGCTTACTGAGCATGGGCTTATCTGGGGCCCCGATGTGACCATGCAACAAGAGTGAATGTTTGCCTGCTGCTGTGAGCTGCATCTTCCTTCCTGGGGAGTCACAAGCCCATCCAGCCCCAGCCTATTCCATCCTTTCCATTTCCCCCAGAGGAGCTGCACGTTTTTCTCCAGGGACCTGAGCCAAGAAACCACTGCCTCGGACCCGAGCAAGCCGTGATCCTTACAGAACCCTTTCCCTCATTCGTTTAATTGAATCAGCATATCGTGTGCCACAGCCTCAGACTTTTTGGGAGAGACGATAATCTAGAGGGAAGTCTCTCGGATCCTGTACTAAGGTAGTGAAATGGACTTTGCTGCTGTGTCTGGTCCCAGTAAAAGAGGCTTCATTTGTAGCAAAGAACCCAAATTTGCTAACGTTGCACTGAAATCACTGGGAGGCTACTCTTGAATCTTAAAAACCAAACCAAATCAAAACAAAAAACCCCACACGGTCGCTTTATTCAGAGAATTTTAATTTTGCTGCTTCTTCACGTTATGTATGTTTGACAAGTGACCTAGATTTTGATTAATGAACTGAATAATACATTCTTTGCTAGCTGCAAGCTACAGCGTTATTTCTGTCTTCCTCTTTAATCCTGAAAATAGGTTAGCCTTTATGTGGCTATATAGATCAAAAATACCTTTTATCAAGCTTATGAAATAAGGGGGTTATTTTCTGAAAGAATGTAGAAATTTATATTCGTGCATCATTTGTGGTCTGCAGAAGGCAGATAATCATGCAAAAAATGATCTGCGTGAGCAAGAAACAAACTGAATGGCCTGTTTCACATATTCTAGGAGACTTCCAGGTACAAATTCTATCAATGTGATTCCATACGAGGGTGCGAAATATCTTTGCATAACTGCTTAGGGCCTGAGGCCACTTTACCTCATTCTAGCAGCATGAAGCGCTCTCAGGTTGGGCATAAATTACGTATACACCAGAAAGAAAAGGAGTACTTGTGGCACCTTGCCACAAGTATTCCTTTTCTTTTTGCAAATACAGACTAACACGGCTGCTACTCTGAAACCTGTCAGTATACACTAGATTAAGGCTTTTTTACAGTGCCAGAGTGATAGTGCCTAGCACAGTGGGGCCCTGATCTCAGTTGTAATATAAAAATAACAATAGCTAAAACGGCTAGGAGGGAGAGAACTTTTCATGGATTCATAGAGTTTAAGGCTAGAAGGCCAGGGAATATCCCCTAGGCACCCTTGTTTTGAGCCCAGTGACTCTACTCCAAAAGAGATTCAAGTGTTGTTCTCTGCCAGTCACACACAGGGGAGAGTGAGGTGCCACCCAGGTCCCTGCACTAGCAGGGAATTGATTAGGTGAGACACGCACACATGATCCCAGCAGGCAACCCATGCCCCAGGCTGCAGATCAAGGTGACTGCGCCTCCCCCCACTGCCAATGTCTCTGTCAATCTGCCCTGGGGCAAAACTCCTTCCTGACCCCAGATCTGGTGATCAGTGAGACTCCTGAGCATGGGAGCAGGACACACCAGCCAGGCACCTGAGAGAAGATTCTTTGTCCCAACTCAGAGCCCTGGTGTCCCACCTCCAGCTGTGGCCATCTCGGCTTCAGATGAAAAAACAGACAACTCCCCAAACTTGGGCTTGTGCCCTCTTTTACTCTTCCCAGATGGCTGAATGGGCCCCAAAGCAGTATCTTTAGTATATTTTTATTAACGCTGAAAACACTGGGGCAAGTCATTTGTTTTCCTTAGTTTGTCTGACTGGCCTCCAGGAGGGCTCAGGCCATTGAGTCTCTAACAAACTCTTGTTCAAAATGTCAATTAGAAGAATCAGTCTGACCAGCCGTCCACCCCTCTTCTGCTCTCAGCCAGTGGGACGGCCCCACGGGAGTCGTTCTCTGGTCAGCACAGTCTCTCCTTGCCTAGCCAGGAACTAATTCAATCCCCAAACACTTGTTTTGCTTGGTCTGTTGCGAGCTGTGATGCTCGGCACTTTTGATAATTAAGCCGCTTATTAAGAGGTCTAAGTATGGAGCTGGTGTTAGGTACAAACACTTGAAAACTGGAGCTTCATTTCACCCTGGGCCCTCCTCATTTTGCTCACATGTGCAGTTCCTTGTCCTCTTGGGTGAGTCAGTTGTAAACCACTGTCAGTTGCTTAGCCTCTGATAGGGTTTTTGCTGAATTTTATTTCACTCTGTTGCCCCCCCATTTCCCAAGCTCTTAGAGCCAGTGGGAACTTTGTTCCCAGTTTCAGCTTCTGGTATCCGAAACTCTTTATCCGTTATAGGGTGCTTTGTATTCTGTGGAGCTGTATAAACAGTAAATATACATGTCACCATTACCATTATTAATTAACATTTAAATTATAGCAATGCCTAAAGGCCTCCACCGGGGTCCCATTGTACTAGACACTGAACACACACTTAGTAACGGACAGTCCCTGCCCCAAACAGGGTACGGTTTAAAAGACGAGGGGTGGGGAAGATGGATAACCATGTTAATAGGATGTTTTGATGCAGACTGGCTGTGTGCGGTTCAGCGGTAGCAGTAATTACAACTTGCCACCTCTCTAAGTTATGATGCAGGAACAGATTTTTGTCACACCCACCCCAGCGGGGAGGTAGGCTGGAGCTGGAGTGAGGCTGAGGTTTGTATTAGTTACAAGCTTTTCACTTTCCAAAAACCCCAGGAGTGGCTATCACAAAAACCTTGTGTGAGTTTAACTCCTCCCCAGAGAAGATGCATGTGAATAGCAGAATACAAGGACTGTATGAAGTACAAGCACAGTGTGAGCAGAAGTGTTCCTGGAACCTCAGCCCTTGTGGTGCCTCTTTATGATTAAATATCACATGCACCATGATTGCTTGCCCATTGCTCCTTAGTGTGGCCCTTTGTGGTTGGAAGGGTGACACTTTTCCTCACTAAGTTGTACCTCCACTATAGCTAGTCCCATGTGGCCATCGGAAATGGCTTTATAAAAAGTAGGGAACCAGCAGTGGCAGCTGTTCATTGCTGATGTAGAACATGTTTGTGATACAAGCACCAAAATGTTCCTTTTAAAGTAGTACTAAGAAGCTCTTTATTTCTGATTTTTACTACAACACGACTGAATCTTGCACGTTTATTATTCACTGCTGGAAGTAAAAGGTTGTGGGGGAGAGTGTGATTTGAGATCAGTAAAAAATTAAAAAGAAATAGTCTAACAAAACAAACTCAGGAGAATTAAACAGCTGCTGATTTCCACGTTTATTTTCATCAAAAAGGCAAAGCTAGAAGTGGCACATTCACGTGTTTAAAAACCAATGCCACTGCGAGCTCCAGCCGTATCAAAGCTGGGGAGGCCATTCACAGCCGAGATAACATTTATGCTTACTGGATGTGTTAGATATCAGACTGGCCAAGACTTATTTTGTTGTTCATAAACCAGAAGAAGCACAATGTGCCCAGGCAGTGCTCCGAGCGCAGGGGCAGGATAAAATGATACACGAAAACTGGTCTTTCCAAAGTCCAAAAAACGTGTCCCTGCCATGAAAAGCAAATTGTGCCCTCCCCCACACTTTCCCCTGTCCCAGGGAAAGGCATGGGAGAATAGAGATCCAACAACATTTGTTTCTGGGTTCTTCAGCATTGTACTTTCAAAAAAAACCAAACAAACCAGATCTTTTCGAAGCTGGTAAGTATACCCAGTGTGGCATAGTGGATGGAGCACTGGAGTGAGAGTCAGCAGACCAGGACCATCTCTGGCGCTGGCCTGCTTGGGTGATCTTGGAAAAGTCACTTTGCTGCTCTCTGCCTTGGTTTCCCCAACTGTAAAAGAGGGATAGTGATCCAGTCCACCTTTGTAAAGTGTTTTGAAATCTGCCAATGAAAAGAGCCAGGTATTAACGGGCAATGCATATATGGTCTTAGAGTTTGGTTCATGCAGACAGATACGGGGACCTTTGTTAATCCTACTGCAAGAACCAGGCCTTATTTTTTTCAGTGAGCATCAGGATTTGCTATTTGTTGACTTTAGTATTACCTCAGTCAGTATCTCCCTCGCGGATCAATGAACACGGATACTCACCTTAACAGAGCTCAATAGCTGTTGACAAATAATAAAAGTAGCAAGTATTCACCTCTTTATGGTCAATACATATTTGCACGTGCAGTGTACGTAGATGGTACCTTGATGCACACACATGAAAACAAGTAAATGTGCTCTCTCAGAATGCGAGTTCAGTTTGAGGGGTCAGAGGTGCACACATTTATCTCCGGAAGTCAGGAGGATACATTCAGATGGTTACAAATTTTCAATTCTTTTTGTTCTGGTAGTTTGTGGCTGTACTGTTATGTCTAGCTCATGCAAAAGCAATGCAGGCACCTGCCATATGTGCCCAAGGAAGGAGAGAGCGAGCTTCTGGTACAGACCACCACAAACGCCGACATCACTTCCCATATGGAGCTAAAACACTCTCACGGGAGAGAATCTGAGAGTGACGAGAGGGCAGCAGGTTAACAGTGCTGCAGTTTCTGTCCATAAAACCATTGTTTTTGTCCCAGACTGGGAAGCCTGTCTTCTGAAGGCATTCATGAAGATGCTCCATCTAACATCCTCCTTTGGCACAACTGCAAAGAGGAACTAGGAGAACTTGGTTCTCCACTCACAAGAGGAACACAATCCTTTTTCTAGGTGTGTTTCTTAATGCATTGGTCACTGCTGGGATATGCTGCAGGTGCATGTCTGACAGCAGGTAATGGGTATGAGATGGAGGGTCTTTGTGGGGCTCAAACTCAGTTAATGTTCCCCCTGATCCATGCTAGGAGAGGACTTTCTGCACATGTCTCACCTCTGCCATAGGCATGTGGGGTCAGGCATAGCTCTGGGGTCCTGAGAGTCCATGGAGCTGGGATTTTGAAGGAGATTCTGCAGATCAGGCAGGCCCATGATGGATGGGGACGGGCAAGAGGGATTTACCCCTTCCCCCAGCACTGAACCTGCAGGGATCAGCAGGACCACCAGCAAAAACACAAGTCAGTGCTTGTGGTTGTACCCATCTGGGACCTGATCCAAAGCCCATTGGAATACTTGGCAGAAGTTCCATTGACTTCAGTCAGCTCTGGATCTAGCCCTTCTAGAGCTATTCAAACCTACACCAAACCAAACCCAAGAGTCTCTTATTTCTAAAGACCCAAGAGGTTTCCCCCCCCCACTTTATGGCCTGTGAATGGGTTGACTGTCACCTGAGAGCCTCCTCATGGCATTAAGACCTTCTACAGGCAACTGGCCTCAGTTTCCCTCTTCTAGAGGCTTCTTAAATGAACTCGACATCAGCTTTCTAGTCCAATAGCACCCCTTCTCCTAGAATCAAATTTATTGACAGAAAACAAAACTCAGGCCTGGGCTTTCTCTTCTCCCTCTACATCTGCTCTCCCTAGCTCTCGGCCTTCTGGCTGCTAGGCCCAAATGCTACT
Source organism: Dermochelys coriacea (assembly GCF_009764565.3). Taxonomy (NCBI): domain Eukaryota; kingdom Metazoa; phylum Chordata; order Testudines; family Dermochelyidae; genus Dermochelys; species Dermochelys coriacea. The sequence continues at coordinate 127,734,548 of NC_050073.1, forward strand.
TCTTGGCCAAGGGTCTCCTGTAAGTCTTCTGCTCACTGCAGCTCTTCTGCAGTCTCTCACACAGCTTCCTCAACTTGTCTCTGCCAGGCATTTCCCCCTCCAGCTTCCTGTTGCTCATACAGGGGAATTATCTTATCCTTCCTCAGGTGTGCATACTGCTGGCCCCAGGCATCTAGCTTCCTCCACCCTGTGCAGATACTTGGCTGTTTCACCCATGAGGCAAGTCTTCTAATCTTCAACTCTTGAAGTAACTGAAATCTAGTTGAATCCACCTGAGCACATAGTGTAATTCCTATGGCCTGGTGAAGTATGACATCCAAGCTGCCCACAAACCCCCCCACAGTTAAGTGCAGCTTTTATGATAGTTTCTTTGGCTGCCTCTCTGAATAGCTGAAAGGAAAACCAGCTGCCTCGTGTGAAAGCTGCATTAGCCCAATAAACCCAACAACTTTTAGAATTTCAGGTGACTTTCTGCAGATTCCCGCCATTCAGGGAGGCAGAGCTAACCAGGAAAATATCTTCAGTTCCTCCAAAAAGGTGGATCTGAAGGTCATAGTTGTGTGTGTAAATTCACAATTGCTTAGCCCAGCCGTTCTCAGCATTTGCCCTACCAAGCCCTCTATCCATCGCTCTTTCCACTCCTGCTAATCTAACCTACAGAAAGGGAGGGTGATTGTGACGTCTTTATGAATTTGCTCATGGCCACCCTGGGCATTTTCAGGTTCCTGGTTTAAAATCTCAGCTGTAGGGTAAATTTTCAAAAGAACCTAAGTGAGTTAGGAACCTGGGTCTCACTTTCAATGGAATTTGGCATCCTCAGAGCCTACACCAGTTTTGACAATGGGTTCTATGTGTCTAAATCACATAGGCACTTTTGAGAATTTCACCTTTTTTTTTTTTTTTTTGTATTTGGGTTTGCTGACTCTGGCCCAGTCCTGCAATGGGGTTTGTGTGCAGACCCCGCTGTGTGTGCCCCATTGTGTCAGCCCACAGGGAGTTCATTGTGGGATTGGGCCCTTGGATCTCTCTTCTCCAAGGCTCAATGAGCATGCTCTTGTGGTGTGGAAAATCTACATGTTTGTCCTGAGCCATAACACACAGGTCGTGTTTGGAAATACTCCCAAGAGCTCCGTAAGTAGGGCAAGAGGAATATCAAATGCCAGTGTGTTACAGATTTCCCCCTCAAAATTGTCACAGCATCTTGAAATTTAACACGCTGTCACCATTGATGAAAGTGGATCCCCTGGTGACAGTTGCAGCCTCTCGAGCTTTGCAAGGATTGAGAAGGATCCAAAGTTGTGAAGTTGAGAGTATAAATTTAGAAAGCTACATGAATAATTTCATCTGAGTTGGTTTTACTAATCCATAAAGAGCTGGGTAAATGCTGCAGGAATGGTTGGTTAAATTCTGCAGTTGAACTTTGATGGCACTAGTGATTGTCTGGATTTGTTTCTACATTAAAAAGTGGTTCTTTTGTCACACAGATGTTCACGGAAGGTCAAATAATTGTGCAAATGTGTTTGCACAAAGGTTTCCATAGGGGTGGTCTCAAGGAGGCCTTGCTATCTCATTCCCCTTTTTCTGCTTAAAGAAGTCTCAGTGGTCCAACCAGGATGCCAAACTAATACCATGTGGCTTAGGTGCCCAATCATGTGCCAGGACTAGTGAATGGTCTGTAGACAACCCAGAGGATGAAATATGTTCACAAACTATTGGTTCAGCAATTGCAAATTTCCATCAAATTATAAAAATAAGTCTATTCAGGGAAGATTCACAAAGGAGAAATATGCAAAATACATTATTTAAATCACTCTCTCTTCAGACAGGTTTCAGAGTAGCAGCCGTGTTAGTCTATATTCGCAAAAAGAAAAGGAGGACTTGTGGCACCTTAGAGACTAACAAAGTTATTTGAGGCATAAGCTTTCCTGAGCTACAGCTCACTTCATCGGATGCATTTGGTGGAAAATACAGAGGGGAGATTTATATACACACACAGAGAACATGAAACAATGGGTTTATCATACACACTGTAAGGAGAGTGATCACTTAAGATGAGCCATCACCAGCAGCGGGGGGGGGGGGGGGGTGCAGGAGAAAAACCTTTCGTGGTGACAAGCAAGGTAGGCCTTTTCCAGCAGTTAACAAGAATATCTGAGGAACAATGGGGGGGGGGAGAAATAACATGGGGAAGTAGTTTTACTTTGTGTAATGTAAAGGTTTTCCTCCTCCCCTCTCCCCCCCGCTGCTAGTGATGGCTCATCTTAAGTGATCACTCTCCTTACAGTGTGTATGATAAACCCATTGTTTCATGTTCTCTCTGTGTGTGTATATAAATCTCTCCTCTGTTTTTCCACCAAATGCATCTGATGAAGTGAGCTGTAGCTGACGAAAGCTTATGCTCTAATAAATTTGTTAGTCTCTAAGGTGCCACAAGTACTCTTTTCTCTTCAGACAGTTCATTCATCTCTGGTTGCATACCATTTTGTGGCTTATTTTCTGTCCCTATTTGCACCAAAAATCCGTTTGAATTTCCCCATAGGCCTTGCCTACACTGGCAAAAACAGGATGCGTGGAAGGGTGAAATGAGTTTGTCATTGAATTCCCTGAATGCTGTTTCTACACAGCAGCTTCCTGCAATGCCTCCTGCAGGGTGAAGTACAGACAGGCTGCTGTGGTTTTCCCCAATCCCAAAAGGTTCTTCTGGGGCATGTATCTGGGCAAGAGGATGAGAAAGTGAACACAACACAGACCACACAGTTCTCTTTGGCAGCGTAGTCACTTTTCAAACGTAAGGACACACCTTGGTCACATGTAGAAGCTTGCAATTCTGTGAACAGAACATAAGGATCCGATTCCTAGAGCCTTAGTCCTTGCCTAGCTAGGCCAGCCACTCTGTCCCTGCCCACAGCTACCCGAGACACACGTCTATCATCAGTCTCTCTGGTTTTCAGCACCTAGCCCCTTACAGACTTTCCCCCACGCCAATCAGCATATGCTAAAACCATAATTGTTGCTGGGCATTCAAATTTACAAAATTCAGATTTCAACTGCTCTGCCACTTCACTTCCCCCATTTCCCACCCTCTGCCGTATAGCACGGGGACACCGCTTCCTTTCCGTACCGGGCTTAGGGAAGGGACGCTGCACCTTTCCTTTTAAATGCAAGAAGAGAACAAAGTAGGGTGATCAGACATCCCAATTTTACAGGGACAGTCCTGATATTCGGGGCTTTTTTTTATATTGGCACCTATTACCCCCCACCCCGTCTCAATGTTAAATACTTTCTATTTGGTCACCCTAGAACGAAGGGACTGAGGATTGCTTGCCATCAGTCATATTTCACCTGTGCTCCTGTTCTGGAATCAGTCTTTGATCTTTTGTATTCAGGATCAGTCACATTGTCTAAGTAATGGGAAGGATCTGTGGCTTTTTGATTTTGTCCTTGTATGATTCCAATGCTAAACCAAGCCAGTTTGGGCTCCTGAGGTGTTGATACTTGTGTTATCAGCTTGTCAGCTGGGAAGTTCCTCAAACCTCCTTTAGTTGCTTTTGCACATTAGTGCATCTCTCTAGAGTGTCTTGGGAAATGGCCTTATTTTTTAGTTAGTTATTTTCCAGCCGCAGCATGAAGCCCAACCCCTTAAGGGAGTTCCAGTCTGCTCTCATTTTGCGCTGGCAATCAATTCTGGGCACCAAGGTTAGCTCTTTGAAGTCTATGTAGTTTGGATACGTCCGGGTGTTTGAGAGCTATGCTCTCCCCTGTGCCTGCTGGGGTTCTGAGAGGCTGGTGCCCAGGGGTGTGGTGATGTGAGCAGGCAGGCATAGCTCCCTAATGCAGGCACCAGGAGACGTGCACAGGGTCTCAAACGAGGCCATGACTTTATCCCGGATAACAGAAGATTGTGCTCTGATGCAGCCGGGCCATGTTCTGGGAGTCAGATAATCCTTTCCACAGTCCATCAGGATGTTTATTAGCCATTGTGTCCTGAACAGCAAACCCTGTTCTAGACCCTTGACATTATTGTCCCTTAACGAGGGGTGCAGGAGGAACACATGGATTTGTCACAACAGGTAGAGAAGCTTTCAGGAATGTTCTGTCTTTTGTGACTGCCCGGCATGTCCCCCACATCTCCTTGGATGTGTCTCCTTTGGAGCTCCAGGATCTTGGGCAGAGGGGATGATTGGCCTTTGACTCTTCAATCCCAGCTCCTCTAGGGCACGGCAGCTACTTCTGAGATGTGAAAAACGGGATGTCTGGGAAATCCTGAGCCCCTAAAACTGGTCAGCTGAAAGCATGTATGAGCACCCTGACGGATCTCCCAGTGCAGCCACCGCACAAATGGGACAAGCCTGGGAAAAACCTGGACAGGTGGCAACCCTAGGTTGACGCTGTGCACTGTGGAGCATGCCGGGATCTCCTAAGCACTGAGGGCAATGCAAAGATGCTGCTACAGGTGCAGAGGTGGCATTAGGCAAGCTCTTTTGGGAAGGAGGGGAAGATGTGGGCACCAACACAGGGTATGCAAGAAAAAAGCCTGGTCTGTAGTGATTAATATCCAGGAATCATTTCTGCTACAGAGTTGCGATGGGCAGAGTCTTGTGTGAATTCTATTTGAACCACCAGTTGGAACTCAAAGATGATTTCACCTTCTTTTCCTTTAATTTTCAAGGCACTTTGTCAGTCATGAACATACAGGGGGAGTTTGATTAGATGAGGCAGTGACAGCTTGACGGGTGCAGGAACTGGTTAGAGAGACGTTGACCCTGAATTGTTCAAACCCCAGGCAATGCATCCCCTTCTATTTTCAGAATGAGCATCAAGTTAGGCTAAGCTGGACTGGAGTCCCCTTCTCGCTGGGCATTCCCCATTCTGTCTATTCCTTGTGTGGAAAACAGTTCCCTCGAGGCCAATGTAAATGCATCTGCCATATCTAGCACTTTTCAGGATATTCCTCTAGCTCTCAATCATGGTTGATAGCAGGAAGGAGCTGAGCAAAGACACCTGTTTGCTGTGGGTGTGGCGATTTCTGCTGTCCCATAAAAAGCCACCCTTCCCCCAGTGGCCTCCCCTTCACAGACCCAGAACACTTGGGCACAGCCACCACCCCTCTTAGACAACTGCAGGGTAGTTCTAGCCTGCAACTCTCCTCTCCAGGCATCAGTATGTATGACCCTGGCTGCTCAACCAAACTATGGAGAGCACTCGAATGGCTTCCTGCCTGAAGTGTATTAACCATTGACCTGTTGGAGGAAAGACAGCCCAAGTCGAATGAACTGATATAAACAGTCGCTGATAGCACTTATTGTAGCTCATAATGTACTCGGCGCCCCTCTACTCCTGGTATGCTTGACAACCCACTCCTACAATACTTGTGTAATAGAACAGCTCGTACTGCCACAAGCTCTGTTCATCTCTGGCATGGGTTAAACTCTAGTTATGCTGACCCTGCCCCCCTCCTACCCTGTGGGTACCTCGCTGATCATTGCCAGAGACACCCGGTTGTTGGACTAGGGAAAGCATGGTCCTGATGAAGATGAGTGACAACAGCAGGTCATAACATGTCCTCCAGTGTGTGTGAATCCTTAGAGCCTCAGGTGCATTAGTATGGCAGCAGTGGGTCTGGTCAAAGAAGTGGGTCACCTCTGTCAAAGACCCCTGGAATGTAGTAGTGGTGTGTCACTGAGTGTACATGGCATAGATTCAGACACGAGCAAATGAGCAGGTTTTGTTAATTCTCTGACATGTACATTTAATGATACAGTTCAATACAAGACTGAATTGCTCATCATTTAGGCAAAGTCATTTGAGGGCCAGGTTTGGAATCCATGTCAACTGCTGGAAAGAAAATATTTGGATGAATGGTACCAAACACACTTCCTGCCTTCAGTAGGCACGGAAAGCCTGAGACACACAGATATGCGCTGGAGGGGCAGCACCCTCTGAGTGGAGTCTGGCATTGTAACCGGGACGGGGGGCTGGACATGGAAAAGATACAAGTTTTAATTGCACTGTCTCAAATATAGCAGACATGTGGGTGCACAAAAGAAGGACACAGGAATGCATTTAAGTGGGAGACTGAAACTTCGTTAGCATCCCTCTACAGAGTTAACTTCTCTGCCTCCCCCCATTACCAACCTTTAACTGGGCCCAGTGTAGGGTCACAGGGCTCCCACTATATAACTGATACCTAGGTTAGACCCTCCTGACCCCAGGACTCAGCTCACTGAATGACTTCTCTCACCCTGTCCCTGCCAGGGGGGTAAAGGATACGTGGGGGCGACCTCAGTCTGCCAAGGTCCAGGTCTCCCTTTCCCCTTATGGCAAAGGCCCCCATCCATATCCCCAGGCCCCATTCCCCTCTGGGAGCTGTCCCTGGGAGCCTTATCTCACAGGACACTGACCACAATGGTGGTGAACTCAACATTCCCATGTTACTCTTAACGTTCGCGTTTCTATTCTGACCCCTGTGGCCTGAAGCTGGGAGTCCACCAACTCTGCCCTCCAGTCTCTGCCAATTTGGCCCAGCAGGACAAAATCCTTCCTGACCTCCAGAACCGGTGATGGTTTAGGACCCCTCAGTAATCTGTAAACACAGCTCAATATCCTGCAGCCACAGAAAGAGCAACAACATATCAAGATGGCCCCTGGAGACGTGGGGATGCTGCACATGGAGAGTGAGGCTGTGAAAGCCAATCGACATGTTCATGACTGACAAAGACTCTGCCCATCGCAACTCTTAGCAGAAATGATTCCTGGATATTAATCACTACAGGACCAGGCTTTTTCTTGCATACCCGTGTTGGTGCCCACATCTTCCCCTCCTTCCCAAAAGAGCTTGCCTAATGCCACCTCTGCACCTGTAGCAGCATCTTTGCATTGCCCTCAGTGCTTAGGAGATCCGGCATGCTCCACAGTGCACAGCGTCAACCTAGGTTGCCACCTGTCCAGGTTTTCCCAGGCTTGTCCCATTTGTGCGGTGGCTTGCACTGGGAGATCCGTCAGGGTGCTTAGTACATGCTGTCAGCTGACCAGTTTTAGGGGCTCAGGATTGTCCCAGACATCCTGTTTTCACATCTCAGAGGTAGCTGCCCTGCCCTAGAGGAGCTGGGATGGAAGAGTCAAAGGCCAATTATCCCCTCTGCCCAAGATCCTGGAGCTCCAAAGGAGACACATCCAAGGAGATGTGGGGGACATGCCGGGCAGGTCACAAAAGACAGAACATTCCTGAAAGCTTTTCTACCTGTGTGACAAATCCGTGTGTTCCTCCTGCACCCCTCGTTAAGGGACAATAATGTCAAGGGTCTAGAACAGGGTTGCTGTTCAGGACACAATGGCTAATAGACATCCTGATGGGTTGTGGAAAGGATTATCTGACTGAGCTGGGGCAGGAGATGAGGGGTTTGGGGTGCAGGAGGGGGCTCTGGACTGGCTGGGCAGAGGTGCGGGTTCCAGTGCACTTACTGCGGCTGCAAGGAAGCAGCCACCAGGTCCCTGCGACCCCCTACCCCAGCCCAGTGAAAGTGAGTGAAGGTGGGGGAGAGTGAGCAACTGAGAGAGAGGGGATGGAGCAAGCAGGGGTGGGGCCTTGAAGAAGGGGCGGGGCAGGGGGTAGGGCAGGGGTGTTCAGCTTTGTATGATTAGAAAGTGGCCAGCCCTAGTGGGTGGGTGAAAACAACGCGTCCAACTCGAGGGGGGTTAAAACCAGTGCGTCCCCCTCCCGGCGGGGAAGGGTTGAAAGCAGCGCAGACCGGAGCACGGCTCCTGCTCTGCTGGCTCCAGCTTCCTGGGCTGGCAGCCCCAGCGTCTTGCGGTAAGTGGCTGCCCCGTGGGGGTGGACAGGCAGCCCAGATGTGCCTGCCTTTAGATCAATACAGGGACAGTCCAGTATTTGCTTTTTTCTTTCCATCTCTGCTGCTGCCTGATTGGTTCCTTGTGGGTTTCACAGGGTGGTCGGTTGGCCGGTCAGTCCGGAGCGCTGGTGTTCGTACTCTTCAGGTTCTGCGGTACAGCAGCCTGTTTATAACTCAGCCCCTGGGGAGTGGGAGAGGCAGAGAAAGCATGTGGAGAAATCACTAGGCTTGGGAAGAGGAAAAATATTCCTAAGGCCAGGGACAGCTCAGGGATCAAGAGAGCGCATGGTCCCATCACGAGCCCTGTGGCTGCTCCTCATGAATCCCTTGGAGCGGGCAGAGCAGTGGCACACAGATCCCTGGCTGAGAAAATGGTTTGGTGGGAACCAGGGCAGGAGGGTGATGGTGTGGCCTGGGCTGCTGCCCATCTGGCACCATTGCTGCTGAGTTCATTGTCAGACAATCTCCCTGAATGGGGGTGGGGGCTGTGCCACGAGCTAACCACAATGGACACAGTGACCCCCGGGGAATGGCAGCTGAGGGGCAAGAAGGGGGCTCCCATGCAGCCAGGGAGTGGTTAAAGCTGCATCAGTAGCCAGCTGAGGGGTGATCCCTTTCTGGTCGCTGATGTCAGTGGGACTTTGGGTTCTCAGCAACACTCTGCTGAATGCTGCCTTTTGCTTGTGCTGCAGTGGGTCACACCGTGACCTTGCATTTGCTGCAGCCATCCAACGCACAAACTGTTGCCTTTGTCCTGGGTGTTTGCCTTTGTCCTGGTGAAGGAGCAAGACCCCTTCTTCTTCTGTGGCTGCTTGTGGTTGACGAAAAAGGGGCTAGGCCTTAAGGACCATGTCACTTGGGCTGGGACAGGAGACTGGCTGCACAGGGATAGTTCTTACTGTGGGACAATTCCATTTTGAGACTAGATCTGATTGTGAGATGGGCTAACAAGAATGGATACTTGATTTAAGTGGTTGAATGTGATGTTTTCATCCTTTGTGGGGGTTTTGAAGGGGCTCCTGCAGCTTGGGATGGCAGTTTATAGTACCTGCTCTAATAAATCTTCAATGAATGTGTAGCAATCCGAGTAACAGAGTCACAATCTCTGACTACAGTCAGTGGCACTGGCTCTCTCTGAATGTGGTTCATGACTTTTCTACAGCTGTGAATGTTCTGGTGCAGAGGCAGCTGTGCAGGTAGGTTGGACTCATTGTCAGCCAGAAGGGAACATTTTCAAAGACCGAAGTGACCTAGGACTCTAGGAACTAAACTTCTATTTTCAGGAATGAAGTGCAGCCCTAGGTGCCTAACTTCCTTGGGCTTTCAATGAGATTAGACTCCCAAGTGCCCAAGTCACTTTTGATGATGGGACTCGGGCTCCTAAGTCTCTAAGGCACTTTTGAAAGTCCTTGCTTTTGAAGTAAAGTGCATAGAGGAAGGTGAAATGCTCAAGCCCAAGCCAGAGTGCCAGGGAAAATAGCCCGAAGTTGTTCAAAGGCAATGCTGTGTCTATGGAGAGTTTCTCTAGTCACTAACCTCTCTCAGCTCTGATATTTGCTTTCCTTTTTTAATTAAAAAGCTAAGATGAGAGGATTACTGACTTTAAAAAAAATGCAGCCAGAGTATTAAGCCATGCTATTAAAAAATCAAAAGGCAATTTGAGCTGTAGGGGTTTGGTTATAGAGGGAAGGCAATGGTGTGTGTCTAAATGTATTTACATAACTATGCAAAACTAAAAGCCCTCCCAGTCGCTGTCACTCTATCCTAATCATTTTTAAGTCATGTATTTTGATTTGGTTGTTTACCTACCTCTTCACTGGCAGATTTAATGAAGTACCGTGAAAATATATCGAGTGCTGAGCCTTCTGCAATTCTCAATTGCCATTGATTGTTTTTCCAGCGTCTCTGCGACAGCAAAAATATACCGAGTGGTCCAGAAACTGCAATGTCCCTAAGAGCCCTGGGCTGGGACCTGGTGGAGTAATAAGGGGCCAGGTCCCTGTCCCCTTGCTCGTGACAGAGCCCCAAGGGGAGAAGCAGGGGTGTATAGGAGGGAGAGACTGATTGTAAATGATGTGACAGAGCCCCTCCAGAATTAACAGACAAGACACAGCTGGCCATCGGACTGACCCCCATATTGGGAGACGGTGATCAAGTGCTGCCTCAGTTTCTTTTCTCAAGACTAAACATGTAACCTTTTTTTGTAACCTTTCCTCACAGGTCAGGTTTTCTAACCTTTCATTGGTTTTGTTGCTCTCCTTTGGACTGTCTCCAATTTCTCCACATCTCTCTCAAAGTGTGGTGCCCGAAATGGAATACAGGACTCCTGACGAGTCATCATCAGTGCCAAGCAGAGCAGGACAATTACCTCCTGTGTCTTACATGTGACACTCTGGTTAATACACCGAAGCATGATATTAGCCTTTTTTTCACAACTGCATCACATTGTTGACTCATTCAGCTTGTGATCCACTATAACCCCCAGATCCTTTTCAGCAATACTCCTGCTGAGCCAGTTATTCCTCATATTGTAATTGTGCGTTTGATTTTTACTTCCTAAGTGCAACGTATAGCACTTATCTTCATGGAATTTCATCTTGTCGATTTCAGACCTGTGCTCCAGTTTGAAATCTAATCCTGTCCTCCAAAATTCTTGAAATGCCCTACCAGCTTGGTGTAATCCTCAGATTTTATAAGCATCCTCTCCACGCCATTATCCAAGTAAGTAATGAAAATACTGAATAATACTGAACCCAGGACAGACTCTTGTGGGACCCCACTAGATATGTCCTCCCTGAATTTTAATAGCTCTTCCATATTCAAACTCCACATCCTTGTTTGGTACCAGCCACTAGATCTGGGCATGGGGAGTCTCATGCTAGGAGTTGCACATCTTTTAGTCACTTCCCCTCCCCCTGAGCTGAGCACAAAAATGCAGTGAAGACTTCGGCAACTTCAAATTGGTCACATTTTAAGGTGTTGTGTCTTGGAACAGCCTGATCAACTGATCTGAAGTCTTCCCATAAAGTCCACCCTACATTCTGACCTGGTGACCAGTCTCAACATAGCCTTTGATCAATGTAGGGTACAAAATGCACCAGTCACTAGTAACAGGTTCTTGTAGTCAGGCAGCTCCTTGAAATTTGTTCTAGGAAATGAGATTGGTGAATCACATATATAGAGACACAAAGCCTTTATTTAATACCCAAGTACAAACAAGTATCATTGCAACCATAGAAAAATACCCTCCTGTATGGCGCATACTCATCCCTTTATGCAGCCCATCAGAAGCGAAGATGGCAAGAATAGGAAGTGAAGACGCACTGTCAATGGGATTGATGGTAATGTTGTCCCGATGTCCAAACTAGGGGTTGGTCTGAGAATCTTTTATAATGCTTTTTATTTTAATCCCCACACAACTGGCTCAGATTTGATTAGTTCGGGGCCTCCTGTTTGTTATTCTGGTGGGCCATTATTAGGGTTTCAACTGCTAGTATAAGCTATTTCCATCAATACATTCCCCTATGGTTTCAATACACAGAGGTGGTTTTGCTCCATGGTTACTGGCACCTAAAAAAACCCTACTAATTTAAATTCAATCTTCTCTCAGTGGTTTGTTTTTATTTCAAGTTACATATTGCTAAATCTTATAACCCGAGATCAAACACTTAGTATCAGGCCTGAGTAGTTAGCCTCGCTGCTAGGCCTGAAGCTTATCGCAAAGCCTATTTCAAATACTTTTATGTCTTATTTTTCCCTACTTACATTATAGCTTAAATTGTTCTATTGCATCTTAGCTTTTCCGAATATAGAGATTATAGTGTGATCCTAGGGAAGGACTTCTTAAGATCAGGTTGGGTCAAATGTCAACCTGCCTGTATTTGTGGATTTTTAGAGAGGTTGCAGAATTCATCTTGTTGGCTAAGTTTTCCTTTAAACCTTAACTACGGAGTGATTAACTAATCAATGCTTCCTAATGATGTCTCTTTCATTGTGGTACCTGAGTCAGACCAGTGGTTAAATTAGCCATCCACTCAGATTTTTTTATGCATTCAAAACATTATCAAAAGCTCCATAAGCTTCATATTTACTTTAATGAGATGCTTTGAAGGGAAAAATGCTCTATAAAGGTCATTAATGTGTAAAGATAAGTGTTTCCTTTGGAGTTACTATTTTACTGCTATGAATTAAAGTGCAGTGGTTTTCAATGTCATCTGTACCATGCCCTCGGATGCCCTTGTGTTACTTCCCTGAGGGTAGGCTAGGGTGTGTGTGTGTTCATTCATCTGCTGGAAGAATCTGCCCTTGTAATTAGAAAATGGATTTAGATTTTGAGAACACAATTGAAAATTGTATATGAGAAGGAATGCAAAGCATGTCTTTTGTAAATATCATGACAGTTTATTATATACTCTCAGTTTAATAGCTTTTTCAGAGTGTAGAAGACAATGCATTCCATTAGCATTCATGGCTGACAGCATTCATCCATTTTTCATTTCTCCTCTGCTGGCATATAACCAGGACAAATAAACCTGGGCACTGAATTACGTTAGTTACAGTACTCTGGCTATGTATTTTCCTTTCAAAATAATCTCTTTTTAACCAAGCACACTTTGATGGTTTAAAAAGCTTAATATGCAGTGTTTTGAAAGCCAGCATCTTTTATAATGAGAACTGGCAATTATAGCATTGTCTAGTGGTAAATATGTGATTCATGCTGGTCACCAGTTAGATGCACTTTAAAATGCTCTTGTCACAGCCCTGATTTCTACAAATCTACTGACTCCCCAGACCTAAGAAAAGCTCATATCCATACTAATCTATGCTGGGAATTTTCATATTTATATGAGAGAAACTTTCTTCCTTACATCCCTGTGACATTCTGGAGTGCAATCCAGACCAGTGAGGGGCTGTGTCACCCCTCGCCTGCAACGTGGTGTGCCTTACAATGCTTTGATGCTATAGCACCCAACTTAGGCTCCTCACAAACAGCCAAACAGCTGGCAGGTCACACCTTGAGTGTCTGTTTAGAGCTGCAGCCCTGGCCCCAGCAGCCTGCCAGCAAACACCAGCCACACTCTGGCTTCCACCAGCCTTGGTTACTACTCGCAGGGTGACCCCACCACCACCAGTCTCAAATTTTTCCCCAAACTGTGTATTCTGCACTTACCAGCTCTCTCCTGGACAGTCCACAAATATTGGGTCCATTGCCCCTCTAAGGGACTCAACATACAACAGTCTGCTGCCTAACATGGAGTTACCCAAACAATTCACAACACTGGATTAGTTCTAATTAAAGAATACAACAAGTTTATTTACCTACAAGGAAAGGGGATTTAAGTGAGTACAAGAATAAGGCATTGAAGTCAGAAATGGTTACAAGAGAAATAAAGATCAAATGCTTCCTAGTTCTAAACTTAACAAACTAGACTTGGTTCATGATGTTTCCAGTAACATTGCTGACCAAACTCTCAGGCCAGGATCTTTTCCCAAAGTCTGTTTCTTTTGTCATCTTAGGTGAAAAGGAGAGAGATGGATAGGGAGAGAACTTTGGGATGTTTTTGCCCCTCACTTTTATAGTTTAGTCCCCCTTTGAAATGCCGTTTCTCAAGGGTTACCCCTGGATAGAGTCCGTTCCCCTGGTGCGGTTGGAGGCAAGGAGTCTGATGGTGAAAGAGCGTCTGTGCTGTTTGCTAAGCTGCAGATCTTCCTTGCCAAAAAATGGCCACTTGATAGGTGATTGCCTACCTAGCTAGAGGCAGCAGCTTGGCCTTTGTCTTTACCCACTCCCCAGACTTGTCCAGTAAGCTGAAATCAGGACTGAAGTGTGTTTATGTTCCTAACTTTACATATATTGTTGCTACATATGTTCATGATATTATTGACCAGCAAGTTATTGGTTTTCAGATGATACCTTACAAGGCATAGTCTGTATAAAAATCATTATCGTGTTGTGTAGGATGTAGGTACATGAGTGCCTTCCATCACAGCCCCAAATTATTTGTAAGAAGAGTTAAAAGGAGGAATCTAAATGACGCTACAGCAGAATATGACAGATACACTGGGTGTTGCTGTATCCCAGACAGCGTGTATGTGGGTGGATAGGGTCTGTTACGTCACTGTGTCATGTGACAATGGCACAGAATCACAGTTGCTTTTTTATAACACTGAACAGGGAGCTTTATTACACTAAGGCAGCAGTTCTACCCTTCTCCACACTGACAGGTTTCAGAGTAGCAGCCATGTTAGTCTGTATTCGCAAAAAGAAAAGGAGTACTTGTAAATTTGTTAGTCTCTAAGGTGCCACAAGTACTCCTTTTCTTTTTCCTTCTCCACACTGGGACTCTCCCGCGCCACCTTGCTGGGATCCCTCTCTCATTTAGCAATATGGGAAGGGCCAGGTGGGTTGCAATCCAGCACCCTCCAGCCTGGTTTCTTGTTATGGGTTTAATGAATGAAAATGCCTCCCCCCCCGCCCCCGGTTTCATCATGGGGGATCAAGATCTTGGGAGCTGCCTCCTTCTTCCTGCTCCGCCCGGGCCAGGAGAGACTTAGAGCCAAGTGGAACTTTTCTGACAAATCTTTTATTCCCTGAAAAGTGCAGTTCCAGGTTGGTCGATGCTATTTATGAATTGAGGGCATATTTGGTGATTGCTTCAGCAAAAGAAACAAGTTGAAACATTTTGACTTTTTGTCTCCAAGTTTCACTAGATCTAGTTGAAAATATAAACATGTAAAAATACCCCCACAATAAACACAAACAAAGAAAAAACAAACAAAATTCTTTCAGATCAAGCAAAATATTTGAAAAAACAGGAAATACTTAATTTTGTCGAGAAACTGACAGCTGTCAGGCAGTGGCACAGACAGCTGCAGTGGCACAGGGGCCAGCAAGCAGAGCTGTAAACGGGGGAGTTTGAGTGGGAGCTCTGGTGGAGGACAAGGCATTTGTATTTGGTTTTGTATTTGCATGTGTAGAGGCTTGTAGGGGCTTTGTGCTGGGAGAGAAGCTGAGCCCTGATTATGGGGCGGGGCTTCTCTGACTATAAAGGGAGCCAGACAGTGGCACAGGAGCCAGCAAACAGAGCTGTAAACAGGGGAGTTTGTAAGGGGAGTTTCTATTGTGGTGCTTGTTTGGGGTTTGGTTTTGCTGTGGGTGGTGGTGTTTTGGTGCGGTCTGTGTTTCCCAGATTAACAGGATTTAGTTGGGAAGGCGATGACAGATATGGAGGCAGCAGTGGGAGTGACTCCTGTAGTGGAAGACACATTGAGGATGACTGGATGGGAAGCTGTGGTATGTACATGATCCTGGAGGGGGACCGGTAAGAGTTTTTTTCTGCATGAAATACCGTCTGATAGAGCTGATGGAGGAAAAAATCCGAGGTTTGGAGATGCAGGTGGAAAGTCTGGTTGAGGTTAGGAAGGGGTTTGAGCAGATGATGGAGCAAAGACATGAGGTATCTGAAGGGAAAAGCTCAGACTCACAGATGGAAGCAGGGCTGGGGAATTTTGAGGGGAGACTGGGTGAGGAAAGTGGTCAGTGGAAGCATGTGACTAAAAGAACCAGGCAGAGAAAAAGACGGGCTAGTGAAGGAGAAATAGAGCTTAGGAACAGGTTTGCAGAGTTGGAAAATGAAGAAGGGGCTCAGCAAGTAGTTGCTGAAGGTGGAAGGGTAAGGAAGAAGAGAAGAGCGGCTAGTCCTATAGGAAAAGGGAGACTACAACAAATATAGCTCCAGGAGGATACAGGATGGGTTGAAGAGGATTACAGGAGAATAGGAATGGAAAGAACTTGCACCCAGAGGGAACAGGGGAGACACTGGAGAATAGCACCGTCACCAGGAAAAGGCAGGTCTATGTGATCGGGGACTCTTTATTGAGAAGAATAGACAGGCCTGTAACTAGAGCTGATCCTGAGAATAGAAGGGTGTGCTGTCTTCCGGGTGCTAAGATACAGGAAGTAGACCTGAGGTTGAAAGGATCCTAAAGGGAGCAGGAAAGAATCGCCTAATTATCCTTCATGGGGAACAAATGATACGGCTAGATTCTCGCTGGAAAGTATTAATGGAGACTATGTTAGGCTGGGGAAGACGCTTAAGGAAATTGAGGCTCAGGTGATCTTTAGTGGGATTCTGCCTGTTCCTAGAGAAGGCAACAAAGGTGTGACAAGATTATGACTATCAACAGATGGCTTAGGCAGTGGTGCTATAGGAGGGCTTTGGGATGTATGGCCACTGGGAGGCATTCATGACAGAGGATAGTTCTCTCAGGATGGACTTCATCTGAGTAGGGAAGGAAATAGACTTCTAGGATCGAGGCTGGCACAACTGATAGAGACCTTTAAACTAGGAATTTGGGGGATGGTTGGGAGAGTCCAGGTAATCTCCATGCCGGATTTTAGCATTGAGAGGGAAGAAGACGAAGTAAGAAATGATACAGCCGTGGGTAGGAGAATGTATATAAGGAGCGAGGGCGGTGTGGATACCAGTCTAATAGGTGATACTGGCTGTAGAATGACTGTGCCTAATAGGGTACAAAATGTAAGCGAGGCCAAACAGCAAAAATTAAGATGTTTATACACCAATGCGAGGAGCCTAGGTAACAAATGGAGGAACTAGAGCTACTGGTGCAGGAAGTGAAACCAGATATTATAGGGATAACAGAAACATGGTGGAATAGTATCGACTGTACTACAGGTATTGAAGGGTGTGTGCTGTTTAGGAAACCGAAATAAAGGTAAAGGTGGTGGAGTAGCATTGCATATCAATGATAAGGTAGAATATAAAGAAATAAGAAGCGATGGAATGGATAAGACAGAGTCCGTCTGGGCAAAAATTACATTGGGGAAGAAAAGTAGAGCCGCCCCTGGGATAGTGCTTGGGGTGTGCTATAGACTTCCAGGATCTAATTTGGATATGGATAGAGCCCTTTTTAATGTTTTTAATAAAGTAAACTGATGGAAACTGCGTGATCATGGGAGACTTTAACTACCCAGATAGACTGGAGAACCAGTACTAGTAATAATAGGGCTCAGATTTTCCTAGATGCTGTCATAAATATAAAGGGAAGGGTAAACACCTTTAAAATCCCTCCTGGTCAGAGGAAAATCCTTTCACCTGTAAAGGGTTAAGAAGCTAGGATAACCTCGCTGGCACCTGACCACTATGACCCATGAGGAGATAAGATACTTTCAAAGCTGGAGGGAGGAGAAACAAAGGATCTGTTTGTCTGTGTGATGCTTTTGCCGGGGACAGAACAGGAATCGAGTCTTAGAACTTAGTAAGTAATCTAGCTAGAGATGCGTTAGATTATGATTTCTTTAAATAGCTGAGAAATTAGACTGTGCTGAATAGAATGAATATTCTTGTTTTTGTGTCTTTCTTGTAACTTAAGATTTTGCCTAGAGGGATTCTCTATGTTGTCAATCTAATTATCCTTTAAGGTATTTACCATCCTGAGTTTACAGAGGTGATTGTTTTTACCTTTTCTTGTATTAAAATTCTTCTTGTAAGAAATTGAATGCTTTTTTCATTGTTCTTGAGATCCAAGGGTTTGGGTCTGTGGTCACCTATGCAAATTGGTGAGGATTATCATCAAGCCTTCCCCAGGCAGGGGGATCAAGGTTTTGGTGAGGATTTTGGGGGGAAAGATGTGCCCAAACAACGTTTTCCCAGTAAACTCAGAACGTTTGGTAGTGGCAGTGGAAGTCCAAGGGCAAATGGTAAAATAGTTTGTACCTTGGGGAAGTTTTAACCTAAACTGATAAAAGTAAGCCTAGGAGGTTTTCATGAAGGTCCCCACATCTGTACCCTAGAGCTCAGAGTGGGGAAGGAACCTTGACAGATGCGATAGCTGATGGATTCCTTCATCAAGTAGTTGCTGAACAGACTAGAGGGGATGCCATTTTAGATTTGGTTTTGGTGAGTTGAGGACCTCATAGAAGAAATGGTTGTAGGGGATAATCTTGGCTCAAGTGATCAGCTAATTCAGTTCAAACTGAATGGAAGGATTAACAAAAATAAATCTGCAAATAGGGTTTTTGATTTCAAAAGGGCTGACTTTCAAAAATTAAGGAAATTAGTTAGGGAAATGGATTGGACTGGAGAACTTATGGATCTAAAGGTAGAGGAGGCCTGGGATTACTTTAAATAAAACTTGCAGAAGCTATCGGAAGCCTGTATCCCAAGAAAGGGGAAAAAATTCATAGGCAGGATTGTAGACCAAGCTGGATGAGCAAGCATCTCAGAGAGGTGATTAAGAAGAAGCAGAAAGCATACAGGGAGTGGAAGATGGGAGGGATAAGCAAGGAAAGCTACCTTATTGAGGTCAGAACATGTAGGGATAAAGTGAGACAGGCTAAAAGTCGAGTGGAGTTGGACCTTGCAAAGGGAATTAAAACCAATAGTAAAAGGTTCTATAGCCATATAAATAAGAAGAAAACTAAGAAGAAGAAGTGGGCCGCTTAACACTGAGGATGGAGTGGAGGTTAAAGATAATCTAGGCATGGCCCAATATCTAAACAAATACTTTGCCTCAGTCTTTAATAAGGCTAATGAGGATCTTAGGGATAATGGTAGCATGATAAATGGGAATGAGGATACGGAGGTAGATATTACCATATCTGAGGTAGAAGTGAAACTCAAACAGCTTAATGGGACTAAATCGGGGAGCCCAGATAATCTTCATCCAAGAATATTAAAGGAATTGGCACCCGAAATTGCAAGCCCATTAGCAAGAATTTTTAATGAGTCTGTAAACTCAGGAGTTGTACCATATGATTGGAGAATTGCTAACATAGTTCCTATTTTTAAGAAAGGGGAAAAAAGTGAACCGGGTAACTACAGGCCTGTTAGTTTGACATCTGTAGTATGCAAGGTCTTGGAAAAAATTTTGAAGGAGAAAGTAGTTAAGGACATTGAAGTCAATGGTAAATGGGACAAAATACAACATGGTTTTACAAAAGGTAGATCATGCCAAACCAACCTGATCTCCTTCTTTGAGAAAGTAACAGATCTTTTAGACAAAGGAAACACAGTGGATCTAGATTTACCTAGATTTCAGTAAGGCGTTTGATACCGTGCCACATGGGGAATTATTAGTTAAATTGGAAAAGATGGGGATCAATATGAACATTGAAAGGTGGATAAGGAATTGATTAAAGGGAGACTGCAACGGGTCCTACTGAAAGATGAACTGTCAGGCTGGAGGGAGGTTACCAGTGGAGTTCCTCAGGGATCGGTTTTGGGGCCAATCTTATTTAATCTTTTTATTACTGACCTCGGCACAAAAAGTAGGAGTGTGCTAATAAAGTTTGCAGATGATTCAAAGCTGGGAGGTATTGCCAATTCGGAGAAGGATCGGGATATTATACAGGAGGATCTGGATGACCTTGTAACTGGAGTAATAGTAATAGATGAAATTTAATAGTGAGAAGTGTAAGGTTATGCATTTAGGGATTAATAACAAGAATTTTAGTTTGAGCTGGGGACGCATCAATTAGAAGTAACGGAAGAGGAGAAGGACCTTGGAGTATTGGTTGATCATAGGATGACTATGAGCTGCCAATGTGATATGGCTGTGAAAAAAGCTAATGCGGTCTTGGGATGCATCAGCAGAGGTATTTCCAGTAGGGATAAGGAGGTTTTAGTATCATTATACAAGGCACTGGTGAGATCTCACCTGGAATACTGTGTGCAGTTCTGGTCTCCCATGTTTAAGAAGGATGAATTCAAACTGGAGCAGGTGCAGAGAAGGCTACTAGGATGATCAAAGGAATGGAAAACCTGTCTTATGAAAGGAGACTCAAGGAGCTTGGCTTGTTTAGCCTAACCAAAAGGAGGCTGAGGGGAGCTCTGATTTCTCCCTATAAATATATCAGAGGGATAAATACCGGAGAGGGAGAGGAATTATTTAAGCCCAGTACCAATGTGGACACAAGAACAAATGGATATAAACTGGCCACCAGGAAGTTTAGACTTGAAATTAGACGAAGGTTTCTAACCATCAGAGGAGTGAAGTTTTGGAATAGCCTTCCAAGGGAAGCAGTGGGGGCAAAAGATCTATCTGGCTTTAAGATTAAACTTGATAAGTTTATGAAGGAGATGATATGATGGGATAATGGGATTTTGGTAATTAATTGATCTTTAAATATTCATGGTAAATAGGCCTAATGGCCTGTGATGGGATATTAGATGGATGGGATCTGAGTTACCCAGGAACGAATTTTCTGTAGTATCTGGCTGGTGAATCTTGCCCATATGCTCAGGGTTTAGCTGATCGCCATATTTGGGGTTGGGAAGGAATTTTTGCCTTCCTCTGTAGCATGGGGCACGGGTCACTTGATGGAGGATTCTCTCTGCTCCTTGAAGTCTTTAAACCACAATTTGAGGACTTCAATAGCTCAGACATAGGTGAGGTTTTTCGCAGGAGTGGGTGAGTGAGATTCTGTGGCCTGCGCTGTGCAGGAGGTCAGACTAGATGATCATAATGGTCCCTTCTGACCTTAGTATCTATGAACTGAAAAATTTCAATTTCCGGTTGACCCAAAACATTTTTCAATTTATTTTTCAGTGTGGCCACCACACTGAATTCCGTGACTTGCCCAGCTCTGGAGGGAGTGTCCTGGGTTCTCTGTGGAAGTAAAATGGGATTGGGAGTCCAGCTGGTGAACAATGGGAAGGGGAGAGAAACCATCAGGCATTGCCTACAGGCAGCCTGGGGGGTAGAGATGAAAGAGGGAGAATCGAGCACCGCCCCATCTAGCAATAATGCTGGGCAGACAGGCAGGGCAACCCCTAAATACACCATCCTAGATGGCCGTCTCCTTCTAGCTTCACTGCAATCTCTGGCTGATCTGCCGTCACTTTCACTGCCTTTGGGAAACCAGCCTGCTGGGCTTCCAATCTCCCACCTCCTCCCCCTGAAGACAGAGCGCCTCAGCATCCCCTCCTTGGTGCCATCAGCAGCGGGCAGGGCTGGTTCCTCAGAGCAGGCAGAGGGGGTGCCCCTAAGTTCTTCCTCCTTCCCTGATTCAGTTTAAAGAAATACATCCAGTAGTGCTCTCTCGGGGGAACTGACCCTGAATCTCCCTTGTGGTGATTGAATGGCTGCCCTTTTAAAAGTCTCAATTATATTCCAAATGAAATCAAGAAACCTTAGAATTAAGACTAATAACATGGGGACTGATGCCCCATCCTTAATCCCCTCATTAACCAAGATCATGTGTTAAAAGAGACCATCCCCTGTGATGTGGGTGGAAGGCAGCTCCCTAGCTGCAGTGTTATGCAACATGCCGCACTTTGATATGGGCATGTGACTTCAAACCCTCTCTTAGAATTTGTTAGTCTCTAAGGTGCCACAAGTACTCCTTTTCTTTTTGCGAATACAGACTAACACGGCTGCTACTCTGAAACCAGCATTCGTTCTGTAGCACTCCCTTCTACTCACCCCAAACTGACAAGTGTTTGATGTACGCATCTGGATGCAGGCCAGTGCTGTTCTAAGCCATCAAAGCTTTTAAGATGTCACACTTTTTTTGTTACATTCGTTTTTCGCATCCATCAAAGTGAGAGCGAACAGAATTGAACATCCATCCCAAAGGCTACCAAGCAATTTACAGTCAGGTACTGTCGGCTCGTGACAATCCCAGGCCAAGAGAGAAGCACGAGTGGCTCTTCACAAAGCTCCCAGGGTGGGTGCCATTCAGTTCCATTGCTCATGTTAACAGCAGCTGTGTGTTTGGAGAGAATGCAAACTGCAGTGCAAAGACGGAGTGAGGAGAGGGCTTTCTGCAATGTGAACAGGGCTATGCAGGGAGAGCTGAGTGCTTAACATGTCTGAACTGGGCATGGAGGAGCTGTTTGGGCTAGTCTTTTGCGGGGGGGGGAGGGCTGCATTGCAAAATTTCTTCCTCTATTATTTTCATTATCTTTTTTTTCTCCCAATGGAGGTTCAATTAAAAAGTTTTTCCTAGCTGATGGGGAGCCTGTGTTGAACGTTAGAGATGAGGAAGATCTTGGCGGGTAAACTTGGGCTTGGTCCAATATCCATGTCTGCCACTGACCTCCTGTGTAACCCTGGTCACATCGGCCCAGAGTTTTAAAGATATTTTGGTCAATGGGACTAAGGAGCCTAAGTGACTTTTGAAACTGAGACTTCACTCTCTAAGTCACTTGGGCTTTTCAGCACCTAAATGCCTGTAAAAATCTGGGCCATGGCCTCTCTGTACCAAAGTTTCCCATCCATAAAATACGGATCATCCTTTCTTTCTCACACTCTTTATCTTTCCTGTCCATTTGGGCCCTGATCCTTCAAACACATTCCTGTGCTCCTGCAATATAAATAGCAATATCAGGTGACAGAAGAGCTCCCCAAAGAGAGGCTAGCACACGTTGTTCCCTGTACATTATTGTGGTGGTTTTTTTCCAGCTGAATTTCTCTCCCCAAATTCTCTGAAGCTGTCTCAGGATATTACATTCTGCCTGGACTAGCAGTCGCTGTTGATATCATTTACCCTGCTGTCAGTGCTTCATTGTTGTGTTCATAAGGGTTAAACTCCTTGATGGTGCTACACAATGAGGGGAAAAAGGTTGCTAGGGATGGGAGAGTCCAGTTATAACTTTCCTGGTCTTTAACAATAGAAGGCGCTGTCAGTCTAGTGCACAGGCCTCTCCCTGGTTTGTGGGTGGAGGGGCCGAGTTCCCCTCTCGGCAATGCTGATGAAGCTAGGGCAGCAAGCACATGGGAGGCTGCTTTATACCATCTGCTTGCAGAGCAATAGGTCATTGCTAAGACATATGGGCTTGTCATTTGCCAGCTCTCTCAAGAGTGATGTGTCACTTGACGGGTGCCCTGGGCTGTCCGTGTTCTCTGTTGCTCCCCGAAGAAGGGTGGCGATGGGGAAGTGATGGTGACGCTGTTCTGGAAACCTGTCCTGTCAATTTCACAAGGTCTTTCATGGCCATTTAGCACCGAGGTCTGAATAGGCAGAAATCGTGCTGCAGCTCTTTGGCTAGCCAGTGCCACGCTGGGACCGCTGTGATCAGCTTTATGTGATGGGTGGAGTGGAGGGGTAACTGGGCATGTGTGGCTAGGGACAGATGAGCTAGTGCAAGCTGGTCTGAATCTCCTCGGATGGTGGCACTCGCTGTCCTAATCTCAAAGCACTTGCTGATGCAGTGAGCTGTGTAACTGCAAAGTGGTGTTTGGTGTCCATTCTCCAAAGAACTGTTTCTGAGGGTTGGTGCTTCCTGCCCTATTTCTCCCATCTCACGGCTATCTTTTGGGGTGGCTAGTCTCATCCCCCAAAGGATGATCAGTCAGGGGGACAGTGGCATCCGCTGCTCTCCAAAAGTAGCTAATGCTTCCAGGATCTCAGCAGCATCTCCACTTGCACTCGCTGCCAGCATTGTCCTGCGGGCCTTTGTCACTCCTCCTCCTCCTCTGATTTGTAGGGCCCCCTGAACCTTGCTGCTCACCTCAGCTTTCCTGTAAACAAATAACTGCACTAGTTGTGTTTGGATAATGCCCATGGATTATGTCAGGTTTCAGAGTAGCAGCCGTGTTAGCCTGTATCCGCAAAAAGAAAAGGAGGACTTGTGGCACCTTAGAGACTAACAATTTATTTGAGCGTAAGCTTTCGTGAGCTACAGCTGAATGCATCCGATGAAGTGAGCTGTAGCTTATGCTCAAATAAATTTGTTAGTCTCTAAGGTGCCACAAATCCTCTTTTCTTTTCATGGATTATGCGTTTGGATAATGCCCATGTGTTTGGGGCCTTCATCTCTCACTGGGATTATCCATTGTGCTAAGTGCTCTACATGTACATGTGAAAAGAGGACAGTCCCGTCCCAGAGAGCTTAAACTAAGTTTTTACCCAAGGTGCCTTGTCTGTAGTAAGAAGAACGGCCATACTGGGAGATAGAATGACAGACAGCAAGTGTGAAAAATCTGGATGGGGGTGGGGGGTAATAGGACCCCATATAAGAAAGACCCCAAAATTGGGACTGTCCCTATAAAATCGGGACATCTGGTCACCCTACTGGGAGACCACAATGGTCCACCTAGCCCAGGAACTGGTCTTCCAACAGTGACTAGTGCCAGGTGCTTCAGAGAGAATGAACAGATCCAGGCAAATTGTTGAGTGATCCATCCCCTGTCATCCAGTCCCAGCTGCTGGCAGTCAGAGTTCCACAAGTTGACTCTTTGTTGTGTGAAGAAATGCTTCCTAGTGATCAATGGCTCCATGTCTAGTTGGCAGCCGGTGTCAAGTGGAGTGCCCCAGGGGTCGGTCCTGGGGCCCGTTTTGTTCAATATCTTCATAAATGATCTGGAGGATGGTGTGGATTGCACTCTCAGCAAATTTGCGGATGATACTAAACTGGGAGGAGTGGTAGATACGCTGGAGGGGAGGGATAGGATACAGAAGGACCTAGACAAATTGGAGGATTGGGCCAAAAGAAATCTAATGAGGTTCAATAAGGATAAATGCAGGGTCCTGCACTTAGGATGGAAGAATCCAATGCACCGCTACAGACTAGGGACCGAATGGCTCGGCAGCAGTTCTGCGGAAAAGGACCTAGGGGTGACAGTGGACGAGAAGCTGGATATGAGTCAGCAGTGTGCCCTTGTTGCCAAGAAGGCCAATGGCATTTTGGGTTGTATAAGTAGGGCATAGCGAGCAGATCGAGGGACGTGATCGTTCCCCCTATTCGACACTGGTGAGGCCTCATCTGGAGTACTGTGTCCAGTTTTGGGCCCCACACTACAGGAAGGATGTGGATAAATTGGAAAGAGTACAACGAAGGGCAACGAAAATGATTAGGGGTCTAGAGCACATGACTTATGAGGAGAGGCTGAGGGAGCTGGGATTGTTTAGTCTGCAGAAGAGAAGAATGAGGGGGGATTTGATAGCTGCTTTCAACTACCTGAAAGGGGGTTTCAAAGAGGATGGCTCTAGACTGTTCTCAATGGTAGCAGATGACAGAACGAGGAGTAATGGTCTCAAGTTGCAATGGGGGAGGTTTAGATTGGATATTAGGAAAAACTTTTTCACTAAGAGGGTGGTGAAACACTGGAATGCGTTACCTAGGGAGGTGGTAGAATCTCCTTCCTTAGAGGTTTTTAAGGTCAGGCTTGACAAAGCCCTAGCTGGGATGATTTAACTGGGACTTGGTCCTGCTTTGAGCAGGGGTTGGACTAGATGACCTTCTGGGTCCCTTCCAACCCTGATATTCTATGATTCTATGATTCTATGATTCCTTTTGTTTGTTTTAAACCTGCTGCCGATTAATTTCATTGGGTGATCCCTAGTTCGTGAGTTATGAGAAGGAGTAAATAACACTCCCTTATTCACTTTCTCCCACCTGACGTCTATCATATCCCCACCTGAGTCATCTCTTTTCCAAGATGAACACTCTGTCTCTTTTAATCTCTCTTCACATGGAGGCTGTTTTATACCCCTCATCATTTTTGTTGTCCTGGGCCCTTTTTCCAAATCTAAGATCTTTTTAGAGACGGGCTGTCCAGATCTGCATGCAGTATTCAACTATTATGTTTTCCAATGTGCATTACTTTGCATTTCAATATTGAATTTCATCTGCCTTTTTGTTGCCCAGTCACCCAGTTTTGTGAGATCCCTTTGTAGCTCTTCACAGTCTTCTTGAACTTATCTTGAATAATTCTGTAGCTTTCACAATCTTTACAACCTCACTGTTTACCCTTTTCTAGATCATTTATGAATCATTAGGGCCCAGATCCTTAAAAAGTAGTTAGGTGTCTAATTCCCATTGCATGTGGAGAAACCTGAAAACATCCTTCCAGGGGCAGAGGCTGGTCCCTGCCTTCTCCCCTCCCAGGCAGGGTGGGACAGCGCTGTCCAGCTCCCAGAGGCACTTACCTTCACAGCACTTCACAAACTTCTTTTTATAATCCTATCCATCTGCCACTCACCTAAGGTTTCCCCCGCCCCCCTCTTCTGCATCATAGTATCTGTTGTCCTCCTCTTTCCCTGGTCCTACCACACTGAGGATGTTGGGCTTTTCCTCTCCCATTCCTGCCACTTCCAATCCCTCTATGCACCCCTCCCTCTTCTTTCTCTTCTTTTGAACAGCACAGCATCCAACTCTTCTCTCCTCTCCCATTCAATGTTGCTGTTATCAACATCCACCCAATTCCTTCCCAGCAGCCTGCCTCTCTGGTCTTGACTCCTGGCTCTCTTTCTCTTCTCACAGTCTCCCACACTCATCCTGGGTGACTTCAGCTTCCATGACACCTCCTTAGCTTCTTAGATTTTACTATATGATTGTTACTGCAATGTAATGAATGATGTCCCCTTTTATGAATGATGTCCCTTTTATGTCACAGGTAGCTTATCTGTGCCATATTACTGGTCACTTGAATTTCCTCAACTTGCAGCTCCAAAGCTTTGCAAGTAGTGTTGGGGATCTGTTTTTAAAAAAGTGTGTTCTTTTCAGAGGAATCTTGAAATCTTCCATACAGACTTGCCAGGAAAGATGTTGCATTTTCCCATATTGCATGTTGTTGCTACAGATGAAACTTTGATGAAAACAATGCAAGAATTCCTAAACCATTTGATTGAAAATTTTAAAATGTAGGGCTGCTCTGCACTTAGAAATTGTAAGGCTCCAGAGCTCAGCTGTCTTGAAGGCAAAATTCAGAGAAGCAATACTTTGTGATTTCTGGACTCAATATGCTGACCAGTTTCAGAATAGCCAGAATCTAGCCATCTATCTTTTAATGATGTTCAGATCAATGTGCCTCTGTGACTCTGGATTTTCTACCACAAACATTTGTAAAAAAAACCAACACCACAATCGCCTGAAGATGAGGATCTTCAGCAGTGTCCTGACTTCCCACAAACCACTCTTCACAAAGCTTGCCAGAGATAGTTGATGTCACCTTTTCCATTAGAGATTGCTACAAACACAGGTAATTATGATTTATAAACATTGTTAAAAGATAGAAACACTCATACTTATGTTGCAATCAAGGTCTTTCTTTATTGGCAGCTGACGGTTTTTTTTTTTTTTTTTGGTCAGCCTTCTGTGCCAATGGCCCGCGTCTTGCCATGAAATTCTCCAATCAGTCCATGGGTAGATCTAACTGAGTATCTCTGCCCTAGAGAGTCAGCTCTAAGAACCTGGTCTAACAGAGTCTATGGTCCCTTTTCGGGGTTTACCTTCAACCCTCTTCTGGGGCGTGTTGTTTTACTTTTGGTCAGGGCGGCTTCGGAAGCAGTGTGTCTTGTGGCTGCTTCCTCCACTGCTGGGCTCATTCTACTCCCAGCAGTCCTGGGTGGAGCAACCTTCTTCGTGTTCACCGCCCCTTCCTGTGTGAAGTTTCCCCCTTTTAAGCTGCTTTCCCTCCAGACTGAGTAAGCCTTGCAGGTGTGTCTCCTCAGCCAGGAGCAGGCCCAGAGGAACTTGTTAGGGCGTGTCCCTTTACAACGCCAAATTCTGTGCTCCCAGGCAGGCTGTGCCCCTTCCTGTTCAACTTCTTCCCCTCCGAGAATCCCCAAAAGCCTTAAATCACAGACAGGATATATTGGAAATAGACAGAAAATTGGATTACAACGAGAGTCCATAGAACAGGTCTAGTCTGAAACTCTGCCAGAGCATGTCCAGAGAAGTCCCTTGGTGTTGTAACAGGAACAGCAACAATGCCTTGCACTTCTAGGGACAGCATCAGCGAGTCGCTCTGTGTCCTTTGGCAGACAGCATGTCAGAGAGACAGCTGCGGCTTCAGGTATCTTGTGCCATCCTCCTACTCTTTCCTCCCTGCAGATTCATTTATACCTTTCATGCCTCTTTGTTCTGCTTTCTGTGACATCCCTCACAAAGGCACCTCCCAGATGTCCTGTCTGACGAGGACAGGACAGTCTCTTAGGGTATGTCCATTGTATGTGTCCTGAATTCATTCTGGGGTTTGGTTTTTTCTGCTTTGGAGGAAACTGTTTCAGTTCCTGTTTTTCCTGCACCCTTGTTACAATGTACAAGTTCTTTTGCTCACAATGCTTGTCACCTTCACACTTCGAGGCACCTCTGCTCTTCCCTCTTGCCTTTCACGTGTCAGTTGTCCCAACTGACGGTGCTAACCTGGAACCAATATGCTGCTTGCCTTGCCAGAGAGGGCATGTCTTCACTGCAGAGATAGCCCAGGCTAGCCTCGCCTGGGTGGAATATCCCCACTGCAAAGCTTTACCAGTGCCAGACTGGTGTTACTGCAGCCACGGTCGTGGTGTACTAGCCCCTGTGCTGGGATGAGTTTCTGGTGGGCTAGTGGTTCTTAGTGGTGCATCAACTGGGCCACTCTGTGAATTCATTCATTGTGCTAAAAGCACTACAGCCACCGGATGCACCTGTGTCGGTGTAACGTGTCTGGTGTAACGCTTGCTGCCAATGGGAGAGAGCCCACCTGTCAGCATAACAAAAATAACCTCTGCGAGTGGCTGTAGCTATGTCAGCGGGATAGTGCTGTCCACACCGGCCCTGGTTCGCTCTAACTCATGTCACTTGAGGAGTGGTTTATTCACACCCCTGGGTGACATAAGTTATATTGACAGAGGTGCTAGCGTGTGCAACAAGCCCTGAGTGTGGTGTCTCTGTCTCTCTCTCTCTCTCTCTCTCTCTCTCTCATCTAGCGTGGTGCCTCTGTCTGTCAGTGACAGGAGAACAATGCTGCATGTAAAGAACTTCTAAGTACAGTTACTCGTTAGTAATGCCAGCCAGTCTGAAGGTGAAAGATTGCCATATTTGGCAACAGGAACATCTCATGAGAAAGTCATTAAGGATTTCTATCTGCAGACCCCAAAGTGATTTGTAGCGCAGCTGGAGGACATCTCTGTCTCTCCGTGTCTTTCCTGTCCATTAAACATAAAATGTCACTTTGGGTCATTTCCCCCAAATTCTGGGTTTTATTGATATCTCATCACAGCTTCACCAGATGGCTTCTCAGCCTCTGGCAGACTGGCAGCATGAGAGGTGGATTTTCTGGATGGCACCTCAGTTCAAATGCTGTGTAAGTGCAGCAGAAATGGAGCAGGCAGTTGTGGGACTAAACCACTGAACCAGTACAGAAAGGAGGAGGTAGACAAAGTACAGCTCAAGTGGAATTGTGGGATAGCATTGGAGGACAGCAGTCAGGCTAGATTAGCCTGTGTTCTCACTGAAAAATAGACAGGTTACCAACCTGGGCTGAAGCAAACCTCGAGTTCAAGCCAATAGCCTCAGCTGTGCCTGCTAACCTGGGTTAAAAGCTTCAGCAAGCCTGGGTTATACATTTTTCTGTGTGGACAGAAGGGGATGGGATGGGGACAACACCCAGGCTATAGCTGGAACTAACTCTGCAATGAGGACATACCCTGAATTTAAACAGACCTGGCTCATATTATTGTAACGTTCTCCAAACAGTCATTCTCTGGTATATCAGATGTGAATTACTAGTTGATTTAAAGGATTCCCTTTTCTGTCTTCCCTTCTCTTCCCTAACCATTCTTCTGTTCAGTCAGTCTTTGCCAGGAAAATGCATCATGCTAGAAAACTAACTAACATGGTTAACTGACATGGTATTGGTATAATTTTGCCCTGATTGTAGGTGGGAACAGTTGGGGTTAAAATGGTATTCACTGATCATGTGAAGTGTAAGGGTGAACAACCAGATGAGAGTGGCGAAATGAGGACACTTGTGTGAAACAGGGATATATTTTATCTCCGCTGTTGAGTGACATTGCCACAGACTGGATAATGAGGAAGTGTAAAGCAACATACGTTAACAGATGTTTGGCTGCGGGTGCTTGTTATCCCTGTGTGCTGTCTTAGGTCTACACAGACAGTTGGCACAGCAGACCTCAAGCGAACTGCCCAACGACCACAAGATTCGTTAAGGGACAAAGGCACTCAACCAGGTTGATTGTCGACAAAGCACGGTACTAGTATCCCACAGACTTTACCGGATCACTAATACATTTATGCCCGTAACAATGGACCAGCTCAGTGAATGGCAGGACTTTTTCCATTTCTCCCTCAGCCAGACAGAGACACTCCCTTAGAGGCTCCATTTTATACACCAATACAAACAAGTTACATACTGCCACTTTGACGTAGTTAGTTGACACACTCTGACATAACCGGTTACCACCCATCACCTTGTACATCTCTATTCATCATAGACCTTATTAATCATAGACCTCTATTCATCTGTCATCCTGATCTTATATTTAGGATGGGTCAGTGTGTTCCTGTTATCTTTGGGGAATGTGCTGGTATCAGGTGTTCTGGTACCACCTTTCTGGAATGTGTTTACATGAGTGCTCTGTGCCTAGCACCCCTTGGGAATATGTGTTTCTGCAATATCAGCCCTGTTCTTGCAAGGTTCTGTGAGCAGGACCTGCCTAGCTCACAGCTTGATTTGCTTTATATCAGCAAAGTTTTGACCATTACTTTAGCTCAGGCCTCTGATAGAAGGGCTTGTGTCTCAGGCTCTCTTCCTACTACAACATGAATGCTGGCATTGCATGGATAAATGGCACATGCCTAAAGGCCTGGACTTTACTGCTGATATTGTGCTATTGAACAACACCCCCGGAAAGTTATAATCAGAGACTGACAACCTGGCAAAAAAACCCAGGCAAAGCAGGGCTCAAAATTAGTTACGTTAAAACAAACATCCTTGAACGCAGATGTCAAGCGGTAAAACATCACGTTAAAAGACAAAAATAGTTCACTTATTTGGGCAGCACCATATTGGCCAATGGAGACCTCAAGAAGAAAGTGACCTCAAGGTTAGGAAAGGCATGCACAGCACTTACTAAACTCAAAACGTACCGAAATCAAAGATGTACAATCCCAGACCAAAACTGAGACCAGCGGCGGCTCTACCAATTTTGCCACCCCAAGCAGTTGCCGCCGAATTGCCGCCGCAACAGCAGTAGAGCTGCCGCCGAATTGCCGCCACCCCCAGAAGAACGGCGGAGCTGCCACCGAATTGCTGCCGCGGGACACGGACTGCCACCCCATTCTGAATGCCGTTCCAAGCACCTGCTTGGAAAGCTGGTGCCTGGAGCCAGTCCTGACCGAGACTCTTCAATTTAAACATGGTCTGAGTGCGAACATAGAGCTGCAAGAGCTGGAGATCTACCAAAGTGTTCAAAAATGAGGCACCTTTGAAAGTAAATGCCCGTGAAAGATTCTGGGCGTTGGTTGGAAAGAGGTCACCCCCAACGAAGAGACAGATATCGCCAACCAGCGGTTTGTTTCCATCAGAATCGGAAGGCAGCTCTGGATATATGTGGGGCATATACTCTGAATGCCACCGCACAAACTCTCAGGTGAAGTTGTCAAGTAGAACTGGAGTGCGGCAAGGAGAGACCTGGAGAAGAACTCTTAGCAGGACAGCAGAACAGTTGACCTCAACACCATGGAGCAGATGGAAATAACAGAGGGGAATGGAAGAGTCTAGTTTCTGTCCCATGCACTACCATTGTCATGGGAAGGATGTAATGTAATGGCTGCTCATGATTGCTCTGAAAAGAAATTCACCTACAATCTACCTGAGGCACTGAGAAGCCCATGGGGATCTCACTGAATGGAAGGGCTTCATTATGGAAATGCATCTATTGATAACTATTCAGAAAGGTTTTTGTATTGGCAAGTAGGTATATAGGCAGCAGCTGCTGCACACAACGCAGCACAGACAGTACGGAGCAGGCGAGGCTAGGCCAGAAAAAATACCTGCTTGTCTGCTTATGTTAGAATGAGCTTATACACAGTGGGCTGCAAATGGTAGAGACTGTAAACAGCCAGGAAGACAAAGGATCTTCCTGCCCTTAGAAAATGTCATTGTCAACTGTGAAAGAGACTTCTGTGAGATTAACAAGCGGTCAGAACGAAGGCAGACATGACGCCCTGATGCAGCCCCAGGATCTACAGGGGTTTTAAATGAAGCCAGCTCTAATGCTAACAGATTCAAGATGAGTGTGGGGAAGGAATACATACAACATTTTACCAGCTCAGATGCAAGCGAGAGATTAGAAATGGGAAGGCATTTTAAAACATTCCTCTGATTTCTTTTAGCTTCTTATTATTCTGTTTGGCTTTCTTTCACTTTCTCTCTTCTGTCTCAGTCCAGCCTCTGTGCCCAGTATTAAGAACTTTTTTTTTTTTTAAATAGAGCCTGGTTTGTTACCAAATGTTTCTTCACGATTGCTGTAGCTGCTGCTGCATGTCTGATGCTAAGGAGGAGTTTTACACCCTATATAGTATTGGATCAGATGTGTGTGTGGTACAAGGAATCATTGTGTATGATCATTACTCAATGCTGTATCCTCAAACTAAACAGAATGTTCATAAGAGAATGAGATGATATAGGAAAATAGACTAGACAGTCAAACAATAGAAACATTCTTCTATAAAATGCAGAACAACTCAGCAAGATAAAATACCACAGTACAGCTATCAAGTATCTATTAGGTCTCATTGTTACCAAGTTGGGCATATACCAGTAATCCCCCAAAGATCTTTAAAATTATGTTACTACTGTGTAAAGGTAAAGAGAACATAATGCGACACCAGTTGTGGGCTGTAAGCAGCTTAGGCACACGAAATACAGCAAAGGAGAGATTTACAAAATCTGAAACAGTTTCAAATAACACAAATGTAAACAGAATACCAAACCTCTTGCTATCAGTCACTCGGAAATACCCCCTATCAAAACAAATTCATACTTCCTTCCAGCAAGGACTAAGGCCCAATTGTCAAAGATATTTAGGCGTTCCTGCACTCAGCATCACAATGCCTGATTTAGAAGTCTACATTTCATTGACTCCTAAGTGCCAAATCCCTTTTGAAAATGGACTTAGGCTCTTAAATCCATTAGGCCTTGCAACACTAAGCAACAGCTATGCCTAGATTCTTTTAAAAATCTGGGGCTAAGTGCCCTGTCTGTCAATATATATTTGTGCGTGTGCAATATGACCTATAGAGTTTAAGGCCAAAAGGAGCAAGGCTCATCTAGTCTGACCTTTTGTATATCACAGGCCAGACTACAGCACCCAGTTGCACTGTCTTGAACCAAATACATTTTTTTGGCTAAAGCATGTCTTCCTGTCTTCATTTGACAATATCAAGACTAAATCCACCACTTCCCCCGGGAATCTGTTCATGGTCAGTGACCCTCACTGTTAAAATTATCTCTAATTCAAATTTATCTGGCTTCAACCTCTAGTTCTTGGGTCTTTGCTCTGCCTTCTCAGCTAGATTAAAGAGCTCTTAGTACAACTATTTGCTCCCTGCCAAGATACTTACGTAGGTGTATTCAAGACACCATAGGCGTGGGAACTAGGAGTGCTGCAGCACCCCTGGACTCCCAGCTGCCAGCCCAGTGCCCAGGGTCTCAGTTGCCAGCCCCGCACCTGGGGTCCCGGCTGCCAGCCTCAGCTCAGGGGGTGGGGAATGGACAGGGGCAAGGGGCTGGCTTTCAGCACTTCCACTATTAAAATGTTCCAGCACCACTGCAAGCACCTCTCAACCTTCTTTTTGATAAAATCACCGGATTGAGCTGTTTAAGTCTCTCATTGCAAGGCATTCTCTCCAGCCTTGAATCATTTCTATGTCTCTTTCTTCACCCTCTCCAATTGTTCAACGTCGTTCTTAAAGGTGGACACCAGAACTGGGTGCCATATTCTAGTACCAGTCTCACTAATGCTGTATACAGAGGTAAAATCACCTCCCTACACCTGCTCACATTCCCCCTTGTTATACATCCAAGGACTGCATTAACTCTTTCTGTCACAGCATCACCCTGGAGCTTATAAGACATAAGAATGGCCAGGACTGGGTCAGACCAAAGCTCCATCTAGCCCAGTATCCTGTCTCTGACAGTGGCCAGTGCCAGGTGCCCAGAGGGATGAACAGGACAATGCAATTTTGAGTGATCTATCCCATGTCACCCATTCCCAGCTTCCAGCCATTACCGGGGGTCGCATCCTGAGCATCTTGGCTAATAGCCGTTGATGGACTTATCTAATGCTTTTTTGAACCCAGATATACTTTTGGCTTTCACAACATTCCTCAGCACATCAATTTCACAGGTTAACTGGTGTGTGTGTGAAGAAATACTTCCTTTTGTTTGGCTAAACCTGCTGCCTATTAATTTTATTGTGTGACCCCTGGTTTTTGTGTTATGCAAAGGGGTAAATAACAACTTCCTGACTCGCTTTCTCCACCCCTTTCAGGATTTTGTAGACCTCAATCATATCTACCCTAGTTGTTTCTTTTCCAAGCTGAAAGCCCCAGTTTTTTAGGGAAACTGTCAGGATAGCCTGAATTCTTGTTCCTAGATGTAGGACCTTCCATTTTACTATATTAAAACACATTTTGTTTGAATGGGCCCAGCTTGTCAAGTGATAAAGATCCTTGTTTTCATCCTTAATACCGCTCTGCCAATCTTTGTGTCATCAGCAAATTTTATCAGCAGGTGATTTCTTGTTTATTTTGAGATTCCTGTTGAATATTTTGAATGTCAGGCCTAGTGGATCCCCACTAGAAAGACCTCTATTTGATGATGATCCCCTATCAACAACTACTTTTTTTTAGGTCTGTCAGTTAGCCAGTTTCTGAATTTATGTAGTGTGTGCTCTATTGGTATTGTATAATTTTTAAAATCAGGATTTTGTGCGGTTCTAATTCAAAGTCTTACAAAGTCTGTGATTACCTCTATAAACTTACCTTTATCAACCAATGTAATCGCATCAAAAATCAGGTTTGTTGACCAAGACCTGTCCTCCATAAACCTGTGTTGACTGGCATTAATTATTTCACTATCCTTAATTCTTTACAGTGAATCCCTATCAGCATTCCATTATTTTTCTTGGGATTGCTGTCAGGCTAACTAGCCGTAGTTAGCGGGGTCATCTCACTTGCCCTTTTTGAATATTGGACAATATTAGCCTCTTCCAGTCTTCTGGAATTTTCCCATTGTACTAAGGATGTATTACAAATTAATATCAGCAGGCCAGAAATTCCTCAGACAGCAATTTCAGGACTCTGGGCAGAAGTTATCTGTGCCTGCTGATTTTAAAATAGTTATCCTTAGTAGATGCTGTTTAACATCTCCTTAGTTACTAATGGGCTGGAAAGTAGTTCTTTGTACTCATGGGTTACAGTACATCATTCCTCTTCTTGCCAAATACAAAACAAATATTTATTGAACACTCTGGGTTTTTTGCATCATTATTAACAATTTACCATCTCCATCTAGAATCTGTATATAATATAGCCGGACTGGACTCTAATCAATTGGCATGCTGACAGTCCTGCCATCCCTGAGAAATGGGTGGCCCATTCTTACCAGGATGCAGTCATATTTCTGGGAACAGTGTAGTAAAGATGTTCCTGCCAATTCCCCTATTGTACAGTGTCTGTATCTTCTCTTTGCAGGTAGAGAAGTCTTAAGTTTCTTGGGCTGTCAGTTTCATAATATAATTGATGACCAAATTTCATTTTACTTTTGGCAGTTAGTTCACATTTACCTTGTCCGACCTCTTTCTGAAATGCACACAGATCTTTGGCCGTAGTTTTCTGTTCACTCATGTCTGCAGTCATCCAGTCAATGAACATTTCATTTTGTCATGTGTAACTATTGTCAGCCCACATTCTTTGCTGCACAGTCCCTCCGGTTAACCAGGGAGTGGGTGAGGGTTTGGGAACATCCCTTTTCTGCTGTAGTTGGACAGTAACTACATGGGATCTAGTCACTTTGTAAGGTAAGAATTTTTCAAGATAAGTCTCAATATTCTGGGCCTCACTGAGAGCCAGGTGTCAACAGGTTCCTGATTTTTGCATCCACAAATGACCGCTCCCACTATTCACTGCATGTGCAGTAGATAGCCCCCGGACAGCTATCTAGCTAATTGGGGGGTGCCAACAGATAGCTAGAGGTATATATTTTGCTTGAGCACTAGAGGACATCGCTGAAAACTAGACTTCTTACAATCAGTAGGGAAATAATTTAGATGATTGACGTTAGCTGTGAAGGGTTTGTGATGAATGAGGGTGCTTGGTAGTGCATATTTATTTGGACCCCAAAATGCAGTTTTTGTATCAGATTTTTTGAGATGTGTGCGGGAATACCAGGGCAGAAGATGGTTGCAACACGCTCATCCACAGGTGGATTCAGTCATGAGACCAGTGACTGCAAACCATTAGGGCTAAATGGGTCTAACTGCTGAACAGTGGCACATCTGTCACAGGGGCATTCTCCCCATTGGCCCATCTGGCTGACTGGAAAAAGCCGTCTGAGAGTGGGGAAGACATTCTCTGGGAGACAAACTGAGTGCAGGCTGGGTCTCAAGAGCTAAGAGGACATAAAATGAGGCTGATCGGACTGTGTAACTCCAGGTGGAACCTGTCAACGGTAACTTGCAGTGAAGTATAAGTTTTAGAGGAGTCCAGATTGTGTGCTGGCTGTTTGTTTTAAAATCATTTTCTCATATGCTTTGTTCCATTTGCTGAACAACTATATGTGTTCTGAGAAGGCTACTGGTCGCTGTGGAGCTGTGGTCACAAGCTCCCGAAGGGAAGAGACACACAGGGCCAGTCAGACCTGCCTGGGGATAACCAATTGGGATAGGTGGGGTGTTGCATCCAGATTCCCGTCTTGGGATAGGACAACTGTAAGATCCCTCCCTAAGACAGGCAAGGGCATGAGGCCGAACTCCTGAGGGGGTCATTCCTGAGAGGAGACAGGAGTTTGAGCAGCCCTGTAACAGCATTCATAATGTTTTAAACTATTTCTATATAAATACAGCCCAGCCTGACTGTAAGGCCTCATGTTGTCTGTGCCTCTCTGACCTCTCTGAGCGGCTGCCTCTACCCAGCAAACCCTAGAGCTGCGATCACTAGGAGCTGGGTCTGGTGCTCATGGTGCTGTAAGGCCTGGGCCAGGCCAGACGAGACCACGGATACAGCAGGGCAGTGCTGAGACTCCATAAAGGTGACAGAAGCTAGCAGAAGAGGTCTCACTCCACCGTCCCTTTTGGGATAGGAGCAGCCTGTACAGGAAGGATGGGCTCCACCTAAACTTCACATTACAAAGGTTTGCAGAGCAGTTTTTAAAACTAAGAGATGGGGGTGGGGGGGGGGGAAGCTGATGGCTGGAGAGGTGCACATGGGTCGGACAGAGACTTCTCTTAGAGGAGAGTCTATGATACAGATTCTGAGGTTTTAGTCAGGAGGAGGGGATGGAAGAGGACAAAGCAAGGGCCAGATCAGACAAGAACATTCACATAAAGAATCTGACACATCAGAAAGGGCAAACAAATAAACAGCGACAAGTTTTAAAGTGCTTGTACACAAATGCTAGAAGTCTAAATAATAAGATGGGTGAACTACAGTGCCTCTGTGTTAAAGGAGGATATTGACATAATAGGCATCACAGAAACCGGGTGGAGTGAGGACAATCAATGGGACACAATCATTCCGGGGTACAAAATATATCGGAAGGATAGAACGGGTCGTGCGGTGGGGTGGGTAGTGGCACTATATATGAAAGAAAATGTAGAATCAAATGAAATACAAATCTTAAATGAATCCACATGTTCCATAGAATCTCTATGGATAGTAATTCCAGGCTCTAATAAGAATATAACAGTAGTCATCTATTACCGACCACTTGATTGGGACAGTGATAGTGACAATGAAATGCTAAGGGAGATTAGAGAGGCTATCAAAATAAAAAAACTCAATAATAGTGGGGGATTTCAATTATCCCCATATTGACTTGGGTACATATCATATCAGGATGAAATACAGAGACAAAATTTCTCGATACTTTAAATGAATGCTCCTTGGAGCAGCTGGTACAGGAACCCACAAGGGGAGAGGCAACTCTTGATCTAGTCCTGAGTGGTGCACAGGATCTGGTCCAAGAAGTAACTATAACAGGACTGCTTGGAAACAGTGACCATAATATAACAACATTTAACATTCCTGTGGTGGGAAGAACATCTCAACAGCCCAATACTGTGGCATTTAATTTCAGAAAGGGGAAACTATGCAAGAATGAGGAGGTAGTTAAACAGAAATAAAAGGTACAGTGACTAGAATGAAATCCCTGCAAGCTGCATGGACACTTTTCAAAGACACCATAATAGAGGCTCAACGTAAATGTATACCCCAAATTAAAAAAACACAGTAAAAGAACTAAAAAAGAGCCACCATGGCTTAACCATGTAAAAGAAGCAATGAGAGATAAAAAGGCATCTTTTAAAAAGTGGAAGTCAAATTCTAGTGAGGTAAATAGAAAGGAGCATAAACACTGCCAAATTAAATGTAAAAATGTAATAAGAAAAGCCAAAAAGGATTTTGAAGAACAAGTAGCCAAAAACTCAGAAGGTAATAACAAAATGTTTTTTAAGTACATCAGAAGCAAGAAGCCTGCTGATCGTCCAGAGGCCCCACTGGTTGTTTGAGATACAAAAGGAGCACTTAAAGACGATAAAGTCATCACAGAGAAACTAAATGAATTCTTTGCTTCAGTCTTCACGGCTGAGGATGTGAGGGAGATTCCCAAACCTGAGCCATCTTTTGTAGGTGACAAATCTGAGGAATTGTCACAGATTGCAGTGTCACTAGAGGAGGTTTTGGAATTAATTGAGAAACTTAACAGTAACAAGTCACCGGGACCAGATGGCATTCACCCAAGAGTTCTGAAAGAACATGTGAAATTGCGGAACTATTAACTATGGTTTGTAACCTGTCCTTTAAACCAGCTACTGTACCCAATGAATGGAAGATAGCTAATGTAATGCCACTATTTAAGAAGGGCTATAGAGATGATCCTGGCAATTACAGACTGGTAAGTCTAACATCAGTACTGGACAAATTAGTTGAAACAATAGTAAAGAATAAAATTGCCAGACACATAGAAGAACATAAATTGTTGGGCAAAAGTCAACATGGTTTCTGTAAAGGGAGATCATTCTTACTGATCTATTAGAATTCTTTGAGGGGGTCAACAAACATGTGGACAAGGGGGATCCAGTGGACATAGTGTACTTAGATTTCCAGAAAGCTTTTGACAAGGTCCCTCACCAAAGGCTCTTATGTAAATTAAGTTGTCATGGGATAAGAGGGAAGATCCTTTCATGGATTGAGAACTGGTTAAAAGCCAGGGAACGAAGGGGGGAATAAATGGTAAATTTTCAGAATGGAGAGGGGTAACTAGGGGCGTTCCCCAAGGGTCAGTCCTAGGATCAATCCTATTAAACTGATTCATAAATGATCTGGACAAAGGGGTAAACAGCGAGGTGGCAAAGTTTGCAGATGACACTAAACTGCTCAAGATAATTAAGATCAAAGCAGACTGTGAAGAATTTCAAAAGATCTCACAAACTAAGTGATGAGGCAACAAAATGGCAAATGAAATTTAATGTGGAATAATGTAGAGTAATGCACATTGGAAAAAATAACCCCAACTATACATACAATATGATGGGGGCTAATTTAGCTACAACTAATCAGGAGAAAGATCTTGGAGTCACCATGGATAGTTCTCTGAAGACGTCCATGCAGTGTGCAGAAGCAGTCAAAAAAGCAAATGGGATGTTAGGAATAATAAAAAAGGGTCAGAGAATATCTTATATCCTCGTATAAATCCATGGTACGCCCACATCTTGAATACTGCGTACAGATATGGTCCCCTCATCTCAAAAAAGATATACTGGAATTAGAAAAGGTTCAGAAAAAGGCAACTAAAATGATTAAGGGGTTGGAACGGGTCCAATATGAGGAGAAATTAAAGAGACTAGGACTTTTCAGCTTGGAAAAGAGGAGACCAAGGCCAGATATGATAGAGGTCTATAAAATCATGAGTGGTGTGGAGAAAGTGAATAAGGAAAAGTTATTTACTTGTTCCCATAATATAAGAACTAGGGGCCACCAAATGAAATTAATGGGCAGTAGGTTTAAAACAAATCAAAGGAAGTTCTTCTTCACTTAGTGCACAGTCAACCTGTGGAACTCCTTGCCTGAGGAGGTTGTGAAGGCTAGGACTATAACAGGGTTTAAAAGAGAACTAGATAAATTCATGGAGGTTAAGTCCATTAATGGCTATTAGCCAGGATGGGTAAGGAATGGTGTCCCTAGCCTCTGTTTGTCAGAGGGTGGAGATGGATGGCAGGAGAGAGATCACTGATCATTACCTGTTAGGTTCACTCCCTCTGGGGCACCTGGCATTGGCCACAGTTGGAAGACAGGATACTGGGCTAGATGGACCTTTGGTCTGACCCAGTATGGCCATTCTTATATTCTTATGTCCCTAGACTCCAGAGGTTAACCCACTTGACTGTTCCTCGCCCCAGATTCTGGTATGTCGCTGACCTCAGATTACAGACCAGGATTGGGGTGCAGCAGAGGGAAAGGGGGAGTGGCACGATCAAGGGACATTCATTCATTGGACTTTCACTCCATACATTGGGAAACCGAGGCAAAGATTAACTGCCCAGGATACTGTGGGGTGGCTGTTTTACATGCTGTTTGCAAACCTCTCAGTTATAGTTTTCCCAAATTAATGCTGGGTTCCCTTTCCCCTTAGTAATTTTTTTTTTTTGGTCACACACAGACTTGGAGCTTGCAAGCGGGGAAGATTTGCCTATTGGTGGCACCCAGGGGAGGGATTTGGTTTTCCCAGGTTTTTGAGTGGGACTTCAGCTGGTTCAATTCGGTAATGTTAATATATTGTACCCGGTCATTGGTGTAGCTAACACCATCTGACAAAAGGGTTACATTAGCCAGAAGTTGGGACTGGATAACCCTGGATGGATCAGGTAAATGGATCACTTGGTAAATTACCCTGCTCTGTTCACTCCCTCTGAAACACCGGGCACTGCCCAGTATCAGAGACCGGACACTGGGCTAGATGGACCACTGGTCGGAGTAAGTGGCCATTCACATGTTCTTATGGAAACCTGTAGATTTATATGTTGCTAAGACCCCTTGGAAGTTATTCCCCCAGGGCAGCATTAACTTCAGATCTAGCTCTGCCACTTCTTTGGGTGGGATGGGTAATGGTGTCCCGCTGCAGCTTGGGGACAGCTGCAGGCTGTGAGGCAGGCCAAGGACAATGCACAGAAGGGGAGGAATTTGGCTTTCCTGTGCAGTCCTCATGCATCCTGAGACTCTATGCAACTCGAAGCCCCCTGCCCACTTGCATGTCCCCTGGCAGAGCATGTGCATTGGGGTTTTTTGTCCTATGAAATCCATTGAGTTGTTAGTCCTCTTCCCCCACCCCTAATCCTCCCCTATGGAAGGAAACAATTTTCCTGTATATTTATAGATAAAAACAAAAATCCATCAAGCAGTGGCATGCTGACCTCTGTTTCCATGCAATAACTCTGTGCTATGTAATAATAAAACGCACAGCACTTCCACTCCACCATGAAAAAAACCTGCTCGTTAATGCTGCCAAATGTGCATCCTTCCCTTTTTCTGTTCTCCTTCTGTAAAACTTAGAGTATTTTAAAACTGGATTGACAGCTTGCCTTGAAGAAGACTGATTACTTCTTCCATGAAGCATAGACTTGAATGTTAATCGTACTGAACATCAGAATGGCCATACCGGGTCAGACCAGTGGTCCATCTAACCCAGTATCCTGTCTTCCGACAGTGGCCAATGCCAGGTGCCCCAGAGGGAATGAACAGAACAGGGAATCGTCAAGTGATCCATCCCCTGTCGCCCAATCCCAGCTTCTGGCAAACAGATGCTAGGGACAGTTCAGAGCATGGTTTTGCATCCTTACCCATCCTGGCTAATAGCCATTGATGGATCTATCCTCCATGAACTTATCCATTTCTGTACTGATATGCTGTACTAGTTAAACGTGCAGATGTACAAGTAATAATTAACTAGGAATATATTTCCTGACTGATACACAGTAAATTATACATACAAGCCCCATTCACAGAAGCTAGGTGAATAATTAATAAAGAATAATTCATTTGACCAATTTCTCATCATTTTCTGTTCAGATGGGTTTTGAACAGACCCCAGTTTCTCAAGTTTATTCATTATTTGGAATTATTTGTTGAATAATTTTTGGTCAGTATCAGCTGACTTGAAAGCAGTTCACTGAGAGAATTGAGGTTTCAGGCCATTTTGACTGGAGTGTTCCTGTTCTCCCACTGGATGAAAATAACTCTTGGACTCCAGGTACTTGAGTGCTCACTATTAGGCATTTGGGGCATAGTCTGCAGCGTTTGTGTGACGTTATTTGTCTTGGTGCACGTTCCTGGTGATAATCTTTTTTGCTAGAAGCCAGAACCCTTAATTTCCACACACAGACCACATACCTGTCTTTTTCCAACCCTTCTGCTCACTGTGGCACAAATGACCTTGAAGGGATTTGGCTAGAAGGTACGCATGGGGGAGGAGCAGCAACTAGGGGTGGAGATTGTGTATGTCCTAGCTGGACGCACCTGACAGAAGAACATGACATGGAATCCAGTGGGGCTGTATGTGGATGCAAGTGTCCCCCCGGAAAGCATACAAAGGCTGGAGCGTGGGTGCTGCTCCTGACGGTCCTGAAGAGGAAAACTGCATTAGGAGGATCAGCACAAGGTTAATGCTAAAAGTTGGGTAAGAGCTGAAGGATGAGTAAATTGCTGTGCTAAATAATACTAGCCCCTCCCAGGTACCCTAAAGGAAGCCATGCAAAATGCTATGGTCACAATGGACCTCAGACACGAACTCTTATAGACGTAAAAACCAGTTTTGAAAACTGAGGATTAAAGGTAGAAACCCTGAAGCTGGTTCCCTTAGCTTTAGTTAGCGATGTTCCTGGGTGTATTTCAGATGTGAAGGTTAAAGCTGTCTGGAGTGGTGCATTTGCAGCTAGAGAAGGGATTTTCATTCATAAGTAGACACACACAGCTGCGTTCAGGGTCACAGGATGCCGTGGTGCACCGGAGGGATGGCTCATTGTACTCATTGTACCAAGGATGGCTTGGGAGAAGAGGCTGTATCGGAAACACACCGCTAGTGTGGTTTGTCTAGGCTCTTGATTTTAAGAGCTTGCATTAAATTGGCAACACAGTGACTTCAGAGCACTCAGACTTGCATTTGCACAGGGCATAAAGATGATCACAACTCCCACAGAGGTTGTTGCACAGCCCGTGTTACGCTGTTTGGGGTGTTGCAGTGGGAGGGGTATTTGCATGGATAGCTGGTTGAAATACAGCCCATTATGGTGTGCCAGCTATGAGAGGCACTCATCCATGTGAAGAAAACCCTCTCACTTCAGCTTGATGAGTCCGCTCCAGACAGCTCTCTGCGGGGAAGAGACCGCACTGCGTTCTACTGTGAGCACAATTGGTGCCGCTGAAACCAGCTACGTTGTTATGATTTGATTCAATAAATCATTAAGTAAGAAAAAAACCGCACGGAGAGTGGAAGGAATGACAGGAACTCCTCACTTAGCGGTGTCCTGATGAACGTTGTTTCGTGTTACGTCGCTGATCAATTAGGGAACATGCTCGTTTAAAGTGGCTCAATGCTCCCTATCACATTGTTTGGCAGCCACCTGCTTTGTCCACTGCTGGCAGGAAGAGTAGCCCATTGGTGTGAGCTGGGGGGGGCTTGGAACCAGGGTGGCCCGGCAGCCCCACAATCAGCTCCCCGCTCCCATAAGTTCCCTGTGTAGCAGCTGCCCAGCAGGTGATCAATTGCCGGCCGTTCAGCTGTCCCTCCCCCCACTGCTGAGGGGAAGAAGGGGGCTAATGTCAGGGTGTCCCCCTCCCCCCTGCTCCTGCCCCCTGCTCTTGTACCCCATTTCCACAGAGTGTGCGGCGGGGGTGGGGGGCATGACAGGGCTCAGGATGGAGGGAGCTTGCTGGCAGCAGCTGCTGTCTCAACTTGCTGATCTACTTAAAAAGGCAGCGTACTTAAAGGGGCAATGCGCATCTCTCGCTCTCTCACACACACGGTGTGCATCTCTGTCTCTCTCTGCCATGCTGTCTCCGCTCCCTCCATTCATGCTGCCTTGTAGAGTGCGAGGCTACATTAACAACAATGGGTTAACCCTGGAGGACTCAGCCCAGTGCTAATTCATCATTTAGCAGTAAGGCATTCCCTGGGAAACATCCCACCCTCTTCCATCCGAGTTCCTGTACATGGATTCTCCTGGCATGTGTGGGAGGCTGCCTTGTCCAGCCAGAGTTTGTGGAGTGTGAAGTAGGAGCTGGTAGTGTAGGCGACTCTCCTCCGCCCGTAAGAGCAGCACAGTGGAATTCAGCAGTGCCCAGACATGGCTCCTCACGTGGATGGAGTCACTCACCATGACAGCAGGGGCAAGAAGCTCGGGCGGGAATAATCGGTGTTGCTCTGGGTCAGCCTGGCAAAGGCCGGTCAGAAGCAACTTTCCAGCAAAGCTGGGGTCTCATGCGTGCCCCTGGTGACCCAGAAGCTTCCTTCCTCCTTGGAAGGTGAATTGGAAAAAGGCATAGAGATGCCTGAAAACTTCCCAGAATGCACTGGGGAGGGGGAGGTGATGGTCCTCGGGTACCCAGGATTGTGAGTCACCTTGTTCCCCCCTTGCCTCCACTGTGATGGAGTCTTCCCTGTGCCTCACTGAGTGTTAGCTCCCTAACACCACTGGCCTTTCGGCCACTCAAGCACTTTCCTCTGGGCTAGGCCAGGCCTGTAGTCCACTTTCAGATTATCAACAGGTGCACCGCAGTCCCCGAGTCCCTCTGACTTGATCCCC
The DNA here is from genome assembly GCF_009764565.3 of Dermochelys coriacea. Taxonomy (NCBI): domain Eukaryota; kingdom Metazoa; phylum Chordata; order Testudines; family Dermochelyidae; genus Dermochelys; species Dermochelys coriacea. The sequence goes on from NC_050073.1 coordinate 127,779,170, forward strand.
TGTGATAGCCAGCCTCTGATACTGGCTACTCACAGAAATCCCAGATCCTCTGCCCCCAAAGGAGCAGGGCACCCCAGTTTATTAGTTTCACTTTAAACCACTGCTCATGGACAGCGAGGGTGACCAGATAGCAAGTGTGAAAAATCGGGACAGGGGCGGGGGGTAGTAGGTGCTTATGTAAGAAAAAACCCCAAATATTGGGACTGTACCTATAAAATTGGGACATCTGGTCACCCTATGCACAGCACAGAGCTCTTGTAATAAAACAAAAGATGGTTTATTTAGGAAAGACTAGAGATGCAGTGTGAAGTGAGAGAGGGATGGAAATAGATGGGTACCGTACATACACCTCCTAATGACTGAGTCTTGATAAGTCACAAGCTTTCTGCAGATACCTTTACATATTACTCTGTGTTGGTAAATATCCTGCAAGACGTGTTTGGCATAGTGAGATTGTCAGGTCTGAGGTGAGAGTTTGCAATGAAGAATCACCCACCACCACCCTTGGTAAATTGTTCTAATGGTAAATTACTCTCCCTAATTTCTAGTCTGAATTTGTCTAGCTTCAACTTCCAGTGATTGGCTCATCTTATACCTTTCTCTGCCAGACTGAAGAGCCTATTATCAAATACGTGGTCCCAGTGTAACTACTGTGGGTACAGCTACACGGCAATAAAATATCCACAGCATGGCAGCAGCTGGCCCTTCCTCAGCCCTCTTCCTGCCACCCACAGCTGCCTCCTTCCACCATGGGCCCCTACCCCTTACAGACTGACTTGCATCTCCTGTAGCTCAGGGGCATTGTACCAGAAACCTCTGCACTCCTCTCTGTCGCCAGTTGCTGCCACCCTTAGAAAGGCAGGAGAAGGGAGAGGAGTGGGAGTTTGGTGCTGCTGGAAGGACAGGAGAGGCAGTGCAGTGTAAAGAAGCTGCTGTAAACCTCGTAACTGTGGCTACCTGGCCACGGTGCTGGCCACACTGAGGGTGCTGGTGGCTATAGAGGCTACAAAGAGCCGGGCCTTGCATGGGCTGGGATGCCTGAGGTTGGGGAAGCCTTGTCTCGCCCTGTACCAGCTGCACGGCCTGCTGTGCCCTCTGACCTCCCCAAATGCAAAGGAGAGAGTCCACCCAGGGCAGGCAGTGCAGACACTCCCGTGGGGTATCTCCACAGGCTGGTCCTCCCTGTGCAGCAGCATCATGGGCGTTTGGCTCATTGCAGCGAGACCTCAGCTGCCAGGTCTGTGTGCCTGGGTAACGAGGCCTTTAGGTTGGAACCTCTTTGCTGGAGAGGGAATAAGAAAAGAGGATGCAGTGCAGACTGTTAAGTACTGAATACAAGGAACGCTGGCAAGGAACCTCCAACTTCTTTGCTTTAAGCAAGGGCCAGATCAACACTATCCTAGTCCTTGTGGGAGAACAGGGACGGCTCCCTCTTGGGGCTTGAAGGGGGCTCAAATGTCCCACAGGGGCATGAGGGGAGGTGGGGCCAGGCTGCTCGTCCCTCTGGTCGCCACACCAGTGTGAGCAGTCGAATTGTGTGGCTTGAGATGATTGCACTGACCCATAGTGCACTAGCGGCCCACTGCTACTCTCTGACCTGCTGAATCTTTGAATTCGAATTTGAATCTTTGACTGCACCTGCAATTCAAAGGAGAGGGTGGTTACATGAATAGCTTTGTTCTGTTCTACATAACTCGGGTTTCCCAACTAACGCCGGACTGTCCCTATCTAACAGCATGCATGAGTGATCAGCGAGAATGAGTGATATGCAAATTGGATATGCTGTTAAAATGAATCCATGTCCACGGCCACTTGGCTCTAAAATTACCAAGCAAATATCTATTTTCCTACTGAGGGGTGAGCACATTTCCCCATTTGCTCTGCTCACTTGAGTCTGCTTAGCAACACTTGCCTCATTTCCTGCTCTAGTTACGAGGTGCTTATATAAGCTATGGAATTAGCACCCTGTTCTCAGAAGACCCCCAATCTGCTGTACAATTCCCATAAATATTAATCTACATCTAGGAACATTAGCTGCACTCCTCAAGATCAGAGGATTCCATGCTAAAAACAGACAAAATAAAATTAGTTTTCTGCAATGCTTGACACTTTGTATTCATGTGTCTGTCTCTCATTCACCATCTAGATTTCTACATTTACTCTACAGACTTACTTTAAAAGCACATAATTCTTTATTATGCCTCTTAACAACAATGAGATCTTGACTACTTTGATTTCTATAGGTAACCAAAGACGCAAAGCAGATGTATTGAAATGCCAACATTTCTTTGAGATTATTTCTGAGAGGGACTACTTCAAGGAAGTGGAGGAAATGACATCTGAGTTTCTGGATAATAGGGGAGCTAGTGAATCCATTCAACATCTTTCATCTGGTTTTCTTCTTCATGAAGAACTAGGTAGGTACCAAAAGACTAAGACGGGCAAATTTGGTACCAATATTTATAAAAGGAAAAATGATTTGGGCTGGCAGTTACTATTCAAATTTCAATCCGTAGCAAAATCATGGGACAAATAAACATCTGCAACACTTAGAGTAAAATGGAAACAAAAACTAAGCAGCATGAAGAACAACCCAGGCCAAACGAACATGATCATTTTTTAAAATGGAATTACAAAATTAGCGGTGGCACTAAAGGAACCTGGCCTGACTGTCTTCTCACTTACTCTGGTGCAAATTAGGAACAAATATAATATTGAGGTTAGTAAAGTCACTTCAGTATCAGAACTAGTGTAAATCTGAAGAATCTGGCCCAGCATAGCCAGACTTTATGAAAGCATTTGATGAAGCATCATTCTCTGTAACTCGACCATAGCATCTTGAAAGTGGTGCTGAAGTCTATTCAAATTCATTTGGCTTTGGGCATTGTCACATGGATCAAAGTTAATGACAGATCACACATAAAGAAAACTGAAAAATGGCAATGTATTGGCTTGCCCCAAAGGGTATTACCAGTCTATGTAAGTCTTGTTTTATTCAACATCCTAATGCATAATCTGGAAAAAATGCAATTTCACTAAATTGGCAGATGATACTAAATTCAAAAATCAGAATTTTTCTTTTGCAGGAAATGTCAAATTGCTTATGTAACTCACTAGTGAGTGCATTTTACACATCCTCCTCTGTGCACTCTTAGCTCACGCTTTCAGCTCTAGTTCAAGTCCCCTGATGTATTGTTCAAGAGGGTGGTGGTCACATTTCTCTCCCAAATTTGAATAAAAAAAATCAGAATATCAAATGACTCCCAAATGAAAAACTCTGAAAAGTTTCAAATTAGAACTATCAAAGCCCAGCGTTTGAACTGCAATGAAATTTGGTTCAAATTAACACTTTGAAATGAAAAATGGCATTTGGCTTGAAAAATTGCCCAGTAACACTCTTCCTTCTTGTGGCACCTTAGAGACTAACAAATTTATTAGAGCATAAGCTTTCGTGAGCTACAGCTCACTTGAGCTGTAGCTCACGAAAGCTTATGCTCTAATAAATTTGTTAGTCTCTAAGGTGCCACAACTACTCCTTTTCTTTTTGCGAATACAGACTAACACGGCTGCTACTCTGAAACTCTTCCTTCTGATTCTCCTGATCAGAAAAGCAAAAAACATCGTCAGAACTGACACTCGTTCCCTGTGGAAAGTTCTGATTGCAATAAAACCACATTTCTGAGAGGGAAATGCATCAGGTGAAACTCTGAGCAGCTCTTCCAGGAAAGCAGAGCCCCTGACTCTGGCAGGAAGACACAAGGAGTAGCTATTACACAGCATGAGGCAGTGTAAGAGAGTGTGGCCCCAAATGAGACCCAGTCTGAGAAAACACAAATTCCTCCTTCTGGGGACTGTGAGAAAGTGTTCTCCCCACCCTGGCCCTGTAAGAGCTGAATTGGGCCAATTAGGCTGCAATCAGAGAGAATTAAGCCTGGGAGGAAAGCCCTGCTTAGGAGAAGCTCACCTGTGTGGGGACAGGTGGGGCCTATATAAAGACAGGAGACTAGAACAGAGGAGGTTGCAGGGAGGTATCTGCAGTCACTCCCTGGGAGGAAGGGGGTATGGTTAGGGGTTACAGAGATGAGGAGCCCATGGTTACTCCCTGGGAGGAGGGAGTTGAGAGGGTGGCAAACCCAGAGGCATGGGGAGGGCCAGAAAGTGAGGAAGAGGCTTAGGAGGGACCCACACCTGCTGTTTAGAGGGTCCTTAGCTGGAACATGAAGTAGATGGCAGAGCTGGGTCCCCCTGCTAGTCACTGAGGGAGCGGCTCCTGGGGCAGTGATTAAGGGGATTGCCTGAGACCGTGGGTGAGGAGGGAGTTTGATACCCATCCCTGGAAGGGGAATGACACAGTGAGCTGGCTGGAGGGCTGAGTCACACAGAGGATGCTGTGGTTCCTGGAGCAAGAGAGGGGCCACAGAGGGAGAAAGAGCGAGTGGAACTGCAGGCAGGGGCATTGGCTGCACAGAGCTAATAACTGGAACGGCCAGGAGGAGATGCCACCTGCAGTGAGTAGAGCACCCAGCCGCAGGGAGGAAGTGAAACCCCACATTTAAGGGAGGGGGACACAGAATCTGACTAGCTGGTGGGGTTGTGACCTTTCAATGGGCTATCTCTAGCTGAGTGACTGAAAGCTGAGCTGGTCTGGGCTAGCATGCGATGTCTGGTAGCTGGCTGCAGGTCCTTGGGGGTGCGTACAGGAGAGCAGGCTGGCCCATGAAAGGACCCATTCATTCCCCCCAGGCTGGCTGAAGTTCCACTGGGTTGGCCCAGAGGAAATATAGCACGTGGGTTCTGTGGGGAAACCTATTGAACATACATGGCCAACGTCACCATAGTGTCTGCCTCAAATCTCTCATGTATTTACCTTCACGCAGCCCTGTGAGGCAGGGCAGTGCTACCATCCTCATTGCATGGAGGGGAAAACTGAGGCCCAGAGACTAAGGAAAAAATTTTCAAAAGTGACTAAAAATCTAATGAGACTTAAGCTCCTACATACCTAATGAAAACTTTTGAAAACTGGACCTAAGGTAACGCTTTCCAGCATGCCCAAGCAAGGCACATAGACAGCCTTGGGAGAATCATAGAATATCAGGGTTGGAAGGGACCTCAGGAGGTCATCCAGTCCAACCCCCTGCTCAAAGCAGGACCATGAGTGAATGTGGGTCTCAAGTCCTGTGATCACTGGGTCATCCGTCCTTCCCTAAGGAAGTTGGCTTTGGGGAGTGTTGGGCATCAGGCTAGGCTATGACATCCAAAGGCCCCCAGTTCTGGATCCTTCTTGGGTGGAGTAATGGAGATGTCCCCTGCAAATGGCTGGAAACATCTCTTCACAAGAGGCCTGCTAGCCTGCGTATGAGGGTTCCAAAGAACAGGGTGGGAGGACTTGTGACAGATGGGCGTCCTGGTACTGAGGTGTGCCAGAGAGGCAGGAATTTTGGGGACACTACATGTTAGGTGGAGGAATCCCTGGGGAGTGGTTAATGCAAATTCCACAGCTCTGGTTCTGTGGAAAACCCAGCCGTTCGAAGCTATGTGGTGAGGAGAGAGGTGCTGACTAGTGATTACCTGTTCCTGGAGATCACAGACCTGAACTGTGTAAAGGAACAGCTGAACTGTCCAGTCAGGGTCCTTGCTCCTGATCTAAACTGATGTGGATTTGTAACCACATGGGCAAACCCCAGTTATGGGGCTTGAAAAACTGACCCCTACAGAGCCCTAGGCTGACCTCGGATGAGCCTTTAACCTGCGCGTAAGTTCTTCTGTTCTGTGCTTTCTCTGCTGTACTGTTTCCCTCAGTCAGTGTCATTTGCTGTGTGAAGGCTGGTGGGTGACTGGTGTACCCAGATGTAACCCTTAGAGAGAGGTTAATCACAGCTTCTGGATCCTGGCCAGACCTGCGGGGGAGACCACAGTGAGGTGCCGGGGGACTACAAGCCTAAAACCTTGTGTGGAGGGAGAGGGAAGCCAGTCTCCTCTTAAGAGGGGTGATGGCTTGGAGCTGGCAATATTAAGAGGGTGCCCAAGAAGAGCAAGAGGGGGTCAAAGGTGCAGGTACCCCTGAAAGTGTGACACTGCTTTCTCAGGCTATTGAAGCTGGGGCTCGGCGAAGTGCTCCGTGAGCAAGTGAACTGTCTGGCCCCTGTGGGGGGATGATGGTCTTGTGGTTAAGTAGCCGTGGTGGGACTGTGTGCTCAGGCAAGTTGCTTGGGTGGTGGGGGAATTTCAAAATAATCAGAGTCACTTAGCAGCATAGGCCCTATTCACTTCCAATGGGCATGGCTCTCCTAAGGAGCCTAGGTGCTGTTGAAGATTCCAGGCTGAACTTTCTGTGCTTCAGTTTCCCATCTCTAAAACGGGGAGGATGACTCTGTCTTTGTCCACCAAGACAATGGACTCTTTGGGGCAGGGACTGTTTCTTACGATGTCTGTACAGCGCCTAGCACTGGGGAGCTCTGACCTTGGTCAGAGCTGTGAGGCACTGTCACATATGAACAGGGAAGTGACTCTAGAACATGTGAAATCCTCAGGGGGGGGGAGGAGGGAACTGAACACAAAATGTTTATGCTTTCAAACGACACCAGCTCTGCATTTTCTGTAGCAAGTGCCCACCGGGGTTTAAAAGAGCTAAGCAGTTATGTAACTTAAAGCACCCGTTTTACCAGTTAAAATGGTCACATTCAAATTAAAAACTATAGAGATGAGCCCAATGTAGCAGAGTATGAACACACAAATGCAGACCGTCTACAGTAAAAATAAAATGCATCCAGTTTGTGCAAGGTGAGGAACTGAAATCTTGTTCCGAACAGAATGAATAAATCATCCTTCATGAATTCATCTAAACCGTTTATGTTCTAAATACTCATTTTCTTTACTACCCAATAACTAAAGTTTCACAAGCACTTTCTAACAAATGCAGTCTTTAAAATGGTTATTTTCTTTAGGAAGTTATTTTTTTGTTTACCATTTAGCCATAAATATCTTATGTAGAGGTGCTCTGAGAATGGCTTTAAATGTGTTCTCGGCGCTTATACAAATTGCACTGATGTGATACTGAAAGCTGATTATCTCTCATTAGAGAGGCAAATATGAATGTCAAAATAGAAATTTCTTACCACTTTCCCTGATGGAGTGTAGCAATATGCGAGGGATAGTCTTCTCCGAGAATATTTTTGGTGACACATGACAAGTAGATCTAGCAATTACATCTCCAATTCCTGCCCATCCTTTTAAATCAATGTTTTTATTTACAGAACTTAGCAAATTTACATTCTCATTTTGTCTCTTCTCAGGGTTATAAACTTACAGGCAGTGATTTATGTTGGCCTTGCAAACAAAGCCTAGAAACGTGAACAGTCTCTTCTCCACCCCCTGCTGAATGCAGTCTGGTCTGCTTACATGGTATAGTCTGTTCTAATGCTCTGATGCTATAAAATGGAAGATTTCTTGAACTGCATTATATCTTAAATAATAAGCCAGTGGCATGATTATAACGCTCCCAGTGACATTTTAAATGGGGGTTAACTCTTAATTTCACTGCTCAGGATAAGGAGAGAGGCTCCGGCCTAATGTCTGTCAGCATAGTCGGGGTGATTTTGTGTGGGTCGACATACAGCATCATTAGGATACTTCATTATGAGTCTGCCGTGCTTCAGCTCCTCAGCTCACGGGTGCAGTTGAAACATAGACTGCAGAGCCTAACAAAGGCTAAGGCAGTTCTGTGAAGTGGGCAAACCACCAGGAGGAACTACCCTAGGCTAAGAACAATCACCACGTTGGCACGCGTGGCCTGATTCAACTGAGTTTTCAAGATATTCAAAACTTGAAATGGCTAACAGGGCTGCACAGCTACTCCTGGTTAGCCTACAGTGTAATGCATCTTCATGTGGGATTTCCAAATCCAAAATCAGCGGTGTTGCCATGGCACGTGTAGTATCCATAAGACTTCCTGGGAGTGCCTTAAAGTAACAGAGAGAGGGCCATCAATTCTTCTCCTAAGTGACTTCAGGGTGTAGAAGAAGCTGGCTAGCTCCCTAAAAGTGGCAAACATGCTTCCTGAGCTACCACATACCATGAGTTCATTGTTAACAGAATATTTAAATGGAGTCATGGTGGAAAAAGAAGGCCCATCTCCATTTCAGAATCTTGGCCCTTCTAGGGTATGATAGAGAATATATCATTTCCAAGGACTTTTGATCTGTGTGTGTGGTGACAACATTAAAGCCAAATGCAGGCAAAGCAGCTGAGCTTTGCTGGATTTTATGTGAAACCTGTGCAAAACTACAAAACTTGGGATTGCTAGATAAAACCATCAACCAGCAGAGCTTGTTTGAAAGTTTCAGCTAATATGTCCTGAATTTCAAGTCTGAAACTCAAACCACATGAGACTCTGGGTTCTGTTGTGAACACTGACCCTGATACTTTAAATGCTCATGTATATTCACTTCAAGAACATGAACTGGCCTCTCTAGGTCACTGTTTCTACTTGTGTACAAAAGGGCTTGAAGGACTGTAGCCCTGGTGCCTAGCTGTTCACATTGCTTATTCTGGCAGAGCGACTGAGAAGTTTGCAAGTTGCATTCCAGCTATCTGAAGAAATAAATGGATTCAGCTCCTGTATTTTGACAAAATGAGAGAATTTAGCTCTTCAATGAGAAGTTTACGAGATTAATTTATTATGATATAACAGTACCTACATGGAGCAAAGGTTGGTAATGTGCTCTCTCATTCTGAAGACAAAGACAAACGGAAATCCAGTGGTTGGAAGGTAAATTAGGCAAATATAGACGAGAATTAAGGCCAAAAAAATTATAGTGAGAGTATTAACCATTGGGAAAACTTAGCTAGTGGATTCTCTGTTGCTTGAAGTCCGAGTCAAGACGGGGCATGTTTCTGAAAAGAGAAGTCCTAACTGGACTGTTTGTTATGGGTTTGTTGCATATAGGAATCACATGGTGAAATTTTCATTTGACAATTATCCTGTTCTGTTCATTTTCTCTGAAGCATCTGGTGCTAGCCATTGTCAGAAGACAGGGTCCTGGGCTAGATGGACCATTGGTCTGTATGGCCATTCTTATGTTCTTCAGTTACAGTCTAAATCCTATGGGCTGTCTTTTGCAGCCGGTCAGACTAAAATTATAATGGTCCCATCTGGCCTTAAAAAAATTATGAAATGGTACTAATTATGCTCTTAGAAATAAAAGTATCTGTTTTTTACCTTTTTGGTACTCAGTCCAGTATGTTTGCTTGTGATCTAGAGGTAGTCAGCATTTAATTTCAGTTTTTTTTTAAAAAGGCAAAAAAATTCAAGTCCAAAATTTGTAACATTTCTTTCCAAGCTGTATTTTTAACATTTGCACTCAAGGAAAGGAGAGTCATTTTTAAAGCTAGTGACATGGCTTTTTCTTTTAAATATTCAGAATGTTGGTATCCTGATATCAGAATGATGGGCACTTTATAAGTATCCAAATATCTGGTAAATGATGGAAGATTATTTTAGCTCTTGTCTTTTTTTTTAAAACCACAGCATCAAGTGGGCTCCAACTAGTCCTGTGTCACCAGGTATTTATTCCCATTTATTGTAGTCTGTTTAACATGTAAAAGTCTCAAAAGTCAGATCTGTATATCATTCCTATTATATACGTGTGTACTTCAAACTGAATGCGAGCCATCTGTCAGAAACAAAAGCTAAATTCTGCGTAATAAAAGCCCCCTGATGATTGATATCTCACATGAAAGAGAGAGCTGAAAAAAGCAATTTTGTTTATGGGCAAACCTGTGTTTGGCACATTTTTCATGTCACATAAAGATGGAAATCTCACCGTATAGCTGTAGATTAGTTATATTTCAGCTGCTGTAATTGCAGAAGCATGAGCATTATTCTTATATAAAAAGGGATAGTTCCCTACCTAGCACTGACTACAGTGAGTTCATCTGATCACAGAGCCTTGTTTTGCTTCCCAAAGGCACGGTGCCTCTCATGTGAGTTCCTCTGCAGGAGCTGCTGAATTGTAGTTTTCTCTTCATTTGATTGATAGCTGCAACTTTCTGGCACTTTCAGTGTATTTCAAAACCGTTTGGGGTATTGGAGAATCGCACAGTGAAACAATTTGGTAAAGATCAGCTTCAAAGCAAATGAAAGTGTGGGGGGAAAGACGAGGAAAATAGATACACAGGCTGGGGGCACTGTGTGCTGCCTCCAGTGTACATGGAGTACAGAAGAGATTGCGCTGAAAGATTCAAAGCTTTGCAAATTTTCCTTGAACACTCACCACATTTGAAATATTTTGAATAATTTTTGGGAAAACACCAGTCCTCTGCAGCATCAGCGACAGATCCAGGAGCTGGAGCTAGGGCTGCAACAGGCTTGTCCCGTCTGCTACGGGGTGGGGTGGGCAGGGAGAGTATGACGCACGGAGTCACGGGTTACTGCGGGCATGTCGACATGGCCATCTAAGCCGAGAGTTCGTGGGACTCACATCAGCTGACCTGTGTTAGGGAACCCTGGCTTTGAGCATCTACGTTATATTTGAACCCTAGGTTAAGAATCTTTTGACCCAGGCTTGAACCTGGGGCTCTGGTGAGTCCACGCTGCAGTGTGCAGACCCAAGTCAAAGCAGCCAGACCTCAGAGTCCCCAGCTCCCTCGTGCCTCCTCCCTCAAAATGTGGCCGCTCTGGCCATAGGAACATGGTACACTGTGGGAGAACTTTATGGCTTGCCCTGCACGTTACCAAGAAGCAGCGCGATTTGCAAAAGCCTTGATGGGTTCGCTCTCCGTTGCAAAGCCAGAGGCTCTCTGACTGCGTGCTTGCAGATCGGTGATCACAGGATCATAGAAGTTTAGGGTTGGCAGGGAGTCATCTAGTCCAACCCCCTGCTCGAAGCGGGACCAACACCAACTAAATCATCCCAGCCAGGGCTTTGTCAAGCCGGGCCTTAAAAACCTCTAAGGAAGGAGATTCTTCCACCTCCCTTGGTAACCCATTCCAGTGCTTCACCACCCTCCTAGTGAAATAGTGTTTCCTAATATCCAACCTAGACCTCCCCACCCTCCCCACTGCAGCTTGACACCATTGCTCCTAGTTCCGTCATCTGCCACCACTGAGAACAGCCGAGCTCCATCCTCTTTAGACCCCCCCCCCCTTTCTGGTAGTTGAAGGCTGCTATCAAATCCCCCCTCATTCTTCTCTTCTGCAGACTAAATAAGCCCAGTTCCCTCAGCCTCTCCTCGTAAGTCATGTGTTCCAGTCCCCTAATCATTTTTGTTGCCCTCCACTGGACTCTCGACAATTTGTCCACATTTCTTCTGTAGTTGGGGAACCAAAACTGGAAACAATACTCCAGATTTGGCTTCGCCAGTGCTGAATAGAGGGGAATAATCACTTCCCTTGATCTGCTGGCAATGCTCCTACTAATGCAGCCCAATATGCTGTTAGCCTTCTTGACAACAAGGGCACACTGCTGACTCATATCCAGCTTCTCATCCACTGTAATCCCCAGGTCCTTTTATGCAGAACTGCCACTTAGCCAGTCAGTCCCCAGCCTGTAGCAGTGCATGGGGTTCTTCTGTCCTAAGTGCAGGACTCTGCACTTATCCTTGTTGAACTTTATCACATTTCTTTTAGCTCAGTCCTCCAATTTGTCTAGGTCATTCTGGACCCTATCTCTATCCCCCAGCTTAGTGTCATCCGCAAACTTGATGAGGGTGCAACCCATCCCCTTATCCAGAATATTAATGAAGATATTGAATAAAACTGGCCCCAGGATCAACCCCTGGGGCACTCTGCTTGATACTAGCTGCCGACTAGACATCGACCCATTGATCACTACCTATTGAGCCTGACGATCTTGCCAGCTTTCTATCTACCTTATAGTCCATTCATCCAATCCATACTTTTTTAACTTGCTGGCAAGAATGTGGGAGACCGTATCAAAAGCTTTGCTAAAGTCAAAATATATCATGTCCACTGTTTTCTACATATCCACAGAGCCAGTTATCTCAACATAAAAAGCAATCAGATTGGTCAGGCATGACTTGCCCTTGGTGAATCCATGCTGACTGTTCCTGATCACCTTCCTCTCCTCCAAGTGCTTCAAAATGGATTCCTTGAGGACCTATTCCACGATTTTTCCAATGACTGAGGTGAGGCTGACTGATCTGTAGTTCTCCGGATTCTTCTTCTTCCCTTTTTCCAATAGTCTGGGGCCTCCCGCAATCACCACAAATTTGTCAGAATGGGTTACGTTGACCTGAGCTGCTGCTGTTTGCCCAGGGGGGAGACTTCTCTTTTCAGTAGAGAGGATTGCAAATTGTTGGGATAGATAGGACTAAGGAAGCTGTTCCATGGAATTGTGGGATACTTCTGGATGACTCCCAGGACCTGAGTCAAGTGGGTCTGCTGCTACACTGCAAAACAATAGGGTTCATACCTGGGTTCTGGCTTGACTTGACCTTGGACTCTCCAAGACCACAGGGTCTTTGGACACTGAGTCTGAGCCCTGGGATAACGCACTTGCAGTGTAGATGTGAAGAGGGTTAGTCTTGGGCTTGGGCCTACACTGCAGTGTAGACATACTCTTAAAGTGCAGGTTTTACAGGCCCTGGTGCGGAGCAGAGGCTTCTTTGGATGTTCATGAAGGCCAGTCTGAATCTAGCCCTAAGAGGCTGTTGGAAATCTGAGATGCTTGGATGACTGAGGGGTTGATAACTTGATACTGGACTCTGACATCTCTCAGGAATTTCTAAATTTCTGTCCAGTCTATTCAGCGTGCCTAGCACACCCATGGAAAGGGAGATGTTGTCCTTGCCCCCAAGGAACGTGTAGTCTAAGTAGATCCCGGCAATACATTTCAGACACAGTAACAAATGATCCCACTAGTCACATTTCATGGAGGGTCCCACAGATGTAAATAAAGCCAGAACTTGCCCCGCACCTGATGGACCAGAGGAGGGATGGGGGGGCGTTGTCTAGAGGGATGATTTAAGGAGAGATTTGTATGAAGGGTGAACATCTGCTTGCACTTTCAGTGGCTCATGCTATGTGAAATGAGCAGATGTCATCAGACCAGCTCTGCAGGCATTGGTGTCATTTAAAGAGCTCCCTTGCCGACAAGTTCAGGGGGTAATACATGGGACAGGGCATTGAACCTCATTAGCTCCTTCCTATCCCACAAGCAAAGGCAGAGAGAAGACAAAAGATTCTGGAAGGGAACCGCTGGCGAGGGTGGTGGGTTTAGCTTTTTGTGGAACACTGGTCCACCATCCCTGAAAGCTATACAGTTTGGATGTCCTCTCCTGCACCGAAAGGGAGAACAATCTCCTCTGTGTCATGTTGGCTGGAGTAGTCAGGAAGGTTTTAAATATATAAGGGGTGGGTAAACAGAGGCAAGACAGCCCTCAGCACAAAAGGAACCAAAGAAATGAATAGAAGAAATCATTCTTGAATTGCCTTTGCACCAATGCAAGGATCCCGGGTAACGAACATGAAGAATCACTCATTTATGCGCACACATTCCATGGAGTTGGTGTTACTAAAACCTGGTGGGATGATTCACACAATTGGAATCTAAAAATCAATAGTTATAACCTATTTATGTCATCATCCATTTCTGAGTCACTGATAACTCAGAAGAAAATGATCTTGAATGTGCATGGATCAATGTTCTTACAGATAAACACAAGTTGGGGTATTCACTGCTGTCTGCTACAGTCCACCAAATCACACTAGAGAAGAAGATGACTGTCTCCTTATGCACCTTCTATAACATGCAGGAAAAAAAACCTGTGTGATTAGGGGCAGGGACTTCAATTTGAATGACATATGCTGTAGGCCTCATGGGGCCAGTACTTAAATATCCTGGAATTTTATGGATGACAATTTCCTAACTCCAAAAGTATTGCACCCAACACAGGGGATTCTTTATTAGACTTTGTGATGTGAAGAAATACTTCCTCTTGTTTGGGGAACAAACACCTACGAGATCTCTATCAAGCATTCTTACAACTACAATACCCACCTGCTGAAGTGAAGAAACAGATTGACAGAGCCAGAAGAGTACCCAGAAGTCACCTACTACAGGACAGGCACAACAAAGAAAATAACAGAACGCCACTAGCCATCACCTTCAGCCCCCAACTAAACCCTCTCCAACACATCAAGGATCTACAACCTATCCTGAAGGATGACCCATTGCTCTCACAGATCTTGGGAGACAGGCCAGTCCTTGCTTACATGCAGCCCCCCAATTTGAAGCAAATACTCACCAGCAATCACACACCACAAAACAGAACCACTAACCCAGGAACCTATCCTTGCAACAAAGCCCGTTGCCAACTCTGTCCACATATCTATTCAGGGAACACCATCATAGGGCCTAATCACATCAGCCACACTATCAGAGGCTCATTCACCTGCGCATCTACCAATGTGATATATGCCATCATGTGCCAGCAATGCCCCTCTGCCACGTACATTGGCCAAAGTGGACAGTCTCTACGTAAAAGAATAAATGGACACAAATCAGACGTCAAGAATTATAACATTCAAAAACCAGTCAGAGAACACTTCAATCTCTCTGGTCACTCGATTACAGTGAGTTGCAATTCTTCAACAAAAAAACTTCAAAAACAGACTCCAACAAGAGACTGCTGAATTGGAATTAATTTGCAAACTGGATACAATTAACTTAGGCTTGAATAGAGACTGGGAGTGGATAGGTCTTTACACAAAGTAAAACTATTTCCCCATGTTTATTCCCTCCCCCCCACCCTCGCCACTGTTCCTCACAGGTTCTTGTCAACGGCTGGAAACGGCCCACGTTAATTATCACTACAAAGGGTTTTTTTTCTCTTCTGCTGGTAATAGCTCACCTTACCTGATCACTCTCCTTACAGTGTGTATAACAACACCCATTGTTTCATGTTCTCTATGTATATAAAATTCCCCACTGTATTTTCCACTGAATGCATCCGATGAAGTGAGCTGTAGCTCACGAAAGCTTGTGCTCAAATAAATTTGTTAGTCTCTAAAGGGCCACGAGGACTCCTGTTCTTTCTGAGGGTACAGACTAACACGGCTGCTACTCTGAAACCTGATTCCTCTTGTTTGTTTTTAAACCTGTTGCCTATTCATTTCATTGGGTGACCCCTGGTTCTTGTGCTATGTGAGGAAGTAAATAACATTTGTTTTCTCCACCCCGTCATGATTGTATAGACCTCTGTCGTACCACACCCACCTGTCTCTTTTTTAAACTGAATCAGAATCACAGAATCATAGAATATCAGGGTTGGAAGGGACTTCAAGAGGTATCTAGTCTAACCCCCTGCTCAAAGAAGGACCAATCCCCCAAAAGTCCCAGTCTTTTTAGTCTCTCCTCATACGAAAGCTGTTCCGTACCCCTCATCATTTTAGTTTCCCTTCTCAGCACTTTTTCAATTCTAATATATCTATCTTGAGATGGGGCAACCAGAACTGCACACACTATTCAAGGTATGTTCGTACCATGGATTTATACAATGGCATTATGACATTTTCTGTCTTATCTATCCCTTTCCTAGTGGTTCCTAACATTCTGTTCTCTTTTTTGACTGCCCCTGCACACTGAGCGGTTGTTTTCAGAGAACTACCCAGAATGATGCCAAGATCCCTTTCTTGAGCGGTCACAGCTAATTTAGATCCCATCATTTTGTAGGTATAGTTGGGATTATGTTTTCTAATGTGCATTACTTTGCCTCTATGAAAGCATTTAGAAAAACAAACTACCATACTTCTAGCTCTAAAATGCAATATATTCAACCCAAACCACCTCAAAAGTTCTGTATTACTTCACCCAGAATGTGTAGCCAAAACTTAACATTTAATAGCCTAAAACTTGAAATATCCTGCCTGCCATGTTAAATATTTGGGGTTTTTTATGCTCTTCTGGTATTGAATATCTATAATAATTGGAATTAGCTAAATCAGGTGGCTAGCTAAGTGTCTAATGGGCAATTTCTATGCAAAGATATTTGATTTTGCATTTATGAATTAACTTATGCAGATGTCCCCTGACCCTTAACACATTCAAGCCAAAGATAGCTGCCCATGTTTTTGTTATGCAGATAAGTTTCTACTTCCCCATTATGTTTCTCAGCTGGACTTGCAGAGTGTGTTACAGCCAGCCATTGGAAGTTACTAAAATACAAGCAATGAAAATCACTTCTGCTAATTTGGTGACTAGTGCTCTTCTTGTTTGTGTTTGGATTGTGGTGTAGGGCTGCTGTTCTATGGGGTTTGCTTCATATGGTTTATTCATTATCTCATTACAATAAGGCTCCATTTTTGAAAAGTACTTCCTGCCAAGCATTTAAATCTACATACTGAGAGATTTCTGTTACCTAGCAATTTTCATCCCAAAAGATCATCAGATTCTTCACACACACTTACATAGTATAACAGGCTGCAACTTGTAGTCAGAATGGATGTGTTGATACCCACTGAATTCTGACTAAGGAAACCTCCTTTTTACTGAGTAATAAAAAAATAGTATATTGATCACAAATCCTTTTGTTTCTCTCTCTCTTTTTTTTTTAAAGAAAGTAGCCTAAAATCTTTTAGTCACACCACCAGTTCAGACCCACCATTACATCTGAAGTAACTAAGAGGGCTTTCTGGCCCAAAGTCTCTAAGCTAGGATGTAGACAATAGCACCAGTGATTGTGTGGTATATTTACAATGACAATGTCCATCAGAGAACAAGAAAACCAATAATATATTCTCACTTATGGCTGATTCTGGAACCTGAACATTCTGTTTATAGGATGAGGAAAGTCTCCTATCCAGGTATCCAATGAAATTCACTCTGAAAGCCAGGAAGTTCCCAGTAGAAATGTTAAGGCCTCCAGGAACATAGCTACATTAGATCTCTGATGAGGAATGTGTCATAGAATCATAGAAGATTAGGGTTGGAAGGGACCTCAGGAGGTCATCTAGTTCAACCCCCGGCTCAAAACAGGACCAACCATTCTTCTGACTAGGAGTGTGTCCTTCTCCTTGCCCTGCCCGATTCTTCATATTGGCTCTAAGTAGCCAAAGCCTTTGTTTTTGCAAACAAAGCTGTGCTTTAGTTTACCAAATCCTATAGTTAGAGGTGAATTGCATATCTACCCAGAATGAAGAACCACAGATAATGAAGGTCAGAAAGATTTTAAGGATTTCCAGATGAAGCTTATAGAACACAACCAAGAATCCAAGTCTTATAGAAGAGGACATAACATTTACAGCTTGGAAGATCTGAAAGCTTTATGAGAAATGGGGAAAGCTGATTTATAGACACTAAAAGAAGAAAGGCAAGTTAAAGATGGGTCCTTATTTATTAATTATACCTATTCTGAGGGACTCTAGAAATACGTTAATCTGCTGAAAGGGTCTTGCTTTGCCATGCAGAACTTTGCTGTGGAGAAGATTTGGTTCCTATAAAATTATGAAGGATTTAACATAAACATTTGATGCTATAAAAGTCAGATTCAAAGATAACCCAATAATGTCTGTCTCCTAAAACTTTGTCTGAAAGTAAACATGTAGAATAAATTAGACATTGTATTTCACCATATTGATCTCCAAGTAACTCTTAAAACTAAAGGGCCTAGTTATACATTTGGGTGCAAAGCAAACTGCATTCATGTTGCCTTCCTAAGTTCCTGGGAAGCATGCTTCTTGGGATGGAATGATTTGGCTTTATGACAGTTAGTCAGTAGCTCCGTATCCCATTTCATTTGGGGAGAGGTCAAAGTTTGCCCTGGAGATGGGTGGAGGAGGCAGACTTTGGATCGAAATCTGAACTGGGTATACACTAGGGTTGGGGCATGAAGACAAATCAGGGTCAGGGTTTCGCTTCGACATCACCAAAATATTACAAGCTGTTACTGCAAATCAGTGCTGGAAAACCGGCCCCTTCCCATGTGCTGGTCCCACCAAATGTGTATGGGTGGGCAGGGAGGTAAATATTTTCCCTTTTTCGGGCTACAACTTTAATAGGTTCAGACTCAAGGTTTTGGCTTTAGCCCATCTCCAAGTCTCTGTATCATCCCTGAATGAATGGATTCTGCTCATGGATGGTACCTGAAATGGAGAAATTCCCAATTAAATGCAAAGTGACTTCATCAATTTCATTTGGGTTCTATGTAAAACTGAATCTGTGTTAAAACCCACTAAAAAGTCCACCATTTTTATCTTGTAAAAGAGCTGGGCCAAATCCAAATGAGAAGATCACTTCTAACAACTTTAGGGACCCTGGCATTTGTCAGCAACTTAATAATGATAAGTTATATCTTGTAATTCCTCTTGTCCTTCCAGCATTTCACAGGTGCAGTTGCCTCACAGGATCTTGTTGTGCTCACTCATGTAAAGGAAGTTCCACCTTATGTTATACTCCCACAGAGTCAATAGGGCTGGAGAGGTGCACTTGTAATTCAGGGCAAGATGTGGCCCCAAGAGTTCCAACTGAAGCTTTAAGGGAACATTGGCAGAGGCAATGCACCGAAAATTTTGACTTTTTGGAAAAAACGAAAAGAACTGCTGCCAGAGTGCCTCATGTGAGTTGCAGTTGAGGTACCCATGCTCTCATTCTCCTCTAGGGGTCAGGCTCCCTGGCCAGACCACATCTTGTATGATGCAATGCAGGCTTCTCTCCTTGCTGAGATGCTATGGTGCCTCATGAGAGATGCAGTCCAGTTGGGATACCTGGCCCATAGAGGAGAATTGGGGCATGAGGCCCCCAACTTGCATTTCGCATGAGGTGTCACAGAGGCTTTTCCAACTGAAGATTTTCTATGGGAAGCAGATGCTTTTTGTTAAATCATTTAGTTGAAAACCCCATTTCCCCATCAAAACAGTTTAAATGGAAAATTTTTCACTAGCCCCAACTCTAGCGCCTTGGGTACACACTCCTGTTGCCTTCAAGTTTCAGTGATGGGAGTACTGTACTTCAGTGCATAGTTTCGTGACCTGAAGTGCAATATGAAGGTTGAGAGCTCCCTTGCCGGCCTCAGCAATTTCCAGTTCAGTGCAGATCACGAGGGACAGAAAATACGAAAAATGCTGAAATGTGTGAACATGGACTATTCCATTATCCAAAAATTGCTGTCAGATGAACCAGCTGAAGACTAGGCATGCAGCACTGGAAAATATTGCACTTCTTACTTAGACAGGTTCATTTTTTAAAATCCAACCAGTATACTGGCTGCACTATGAATTTAGAGCTACGCAGGTTCAAATGAGCATTTCTGGGCTGGACCGCTGTTTGTCTGGTATCAGTTTACTGGCAAAAATAAACCTCAAAGATGTTAATTTGTATAATGCTACCATGATAAAACCTATGTACTTTGGTTTGATACTAATGCAGATGCACTTACTGCTTGGAGCATGTAGCTTTGAGCTTTGTCCCTTTGAACACTCTCTCTTGGCTAATCTTACTAAATTCAGTCAAGTTGAGGGACTTGTCCTGAGTTCCAGCCAGTTTAAGAGCTTTTAAGTTTAAGAGCTTTCTTAAAACAGAAATGGAAAGACTGACCATTAGTGCAGACTTGATGAGATGATCTGTTACAGTCTCAGGTGAAACTTTTTCTTTAAGTGAAGATGGATTGATCTGTTTTTCACTTCTTGCTCTGAATGTTGATTTGAAAATAAATTCAGGGGCTATAGGCAAAAAGCCAAGATTTTTTGTTTCTGTCCATCACACCCTTTGCTATAGTTAACAACTAGGCTGATGTGCAACAAGGTACTAAGCAGTTTATAACTGTCCTGAAACTTTGGCCTAATATGTGACATCCCTAACCCTAGGAGTAAGCCAAGGGCCTCCATGAGTATTCCTCCTCTTTTTGGAAGGCCTCCCTGAACAATCCCTGGGGAGCTAAGAACTGGTGTACGTTACCAGTGGTCACTGGAAGGTAAAAAGGGCCCCCCTCAAAGGGGTATTCTGAGCCTTATCTCACAGCTTTACGGCACTCTGCAGACCCTCCAGGGAAGGGGCTCTGAAAGTGCAAAGCATTACATATGGTATGTACTATGCATACAGGCAGCTCAGCTGATAAAAGGCCCTACAAAGATTTTTGAAGTGGATCCTCCCCAACCTACGCAACTGAGCTTCACACAGTTGCAACCAACAGGGGCTGGGGAAGAGGTGTCCCCTCCCCTCCAGCTGCCTCTGCCGCCCTGGTCCTTTAAATAGCCGCTGGAGCCCCGCTGCTTCCCCAGGGCTCTGGCGGCTAATTAAAGGACCAGGACAGTAGAAGAGGGGAGCCCTGGGCCCTTTAAATAGCCCCCGGAGCCCCGGGCTGCTGCTGCTATCCCGGTAGGGGAGGAGGGGGGGGCACTTACCTTACGGGGTGGGCTGGGGCTGGCTCTGACCCCCCTCATCCCTGCCCCTTCTGCCCTACGCCCTGCCCCTTCCAGGGACCAGAGCTGGCCCCAGCATACCAGTAAGTCTGTCAACTTACTTTCAACCCTGGCTGCCGCATATGACTTATG
This sequence comes from Dermochelys coriacea, assembly GCF_009764565.3. Lineage (NCBI taxonomy): Eukaryota > Metazoa > Chordata > Testudines > Dermochelyidae > Dermochelys > Dermochelys coriacea. Next base: position 127,799,676 of record NC_050073.1, read on the forward strand.
AGGAGATGATGAGGGAACTGGGCTTGTTTAGTCTGCAGAAGAGAAGAGTGAGGGGGGATTTGATAGCTGCCTTCAACTACCTGAAAGGGGGTTCCAAAGAGGATGGATCTAGACTGTTCTCAGTGGTAGCAGATGACAGAACAAGGAGTAATGGTCTCAAGTTGCAGTGGGGGAGGCCTAGGTTGGATATTAGGAAAAGCTTTTTCACTAGGAGGGTGGTGAAGCACTGGAATGGGTTCCCTAGGGAGGTGGTGGAATCTCCTTCCTTCGAGGTTTTTAAGGTCAGGCTTGACAAAGCCCTGGCTGGGATGATTTAGTTGATGTTGGTCCTGCTTTGAGCAGGGGGTTGGACTAGATGACCTCCTGAGGAACCTTCCAACCTTGATATTCTATGAAGTTTTACCCAGGCTTCCTCTTTATGAACCTGGGGCATGGCCTGAACTACTTTTCTGGATGCGGGCCTTGTGTTGTTGGTCTCCAGCTACAGGGAAAGCAAAGGCAGGACATCTAATCTGTCGTGATTTCAGGGGCGTTTGGTTCCTATATAGGACATGTCAGATTCTGCAGAGACTTGAGACAGTGGATGGCGCTCGGAGACCTGCCATTAATCTTGCTGTGTCAGTATTTCTCCATTGTCTGGAAGAGTTCTGTTTCACCATATGATAAATGTGCCGGGAGCGTCAATAACTCTATTGTTATTTTGAACACGTCGGCTTTAGGAAGGTGTTATTGCAAGTAAACTCCAGGCTTGTCACTTTCCTCAGGCTTCTTTGCAAATGAAATGTTCATCTCTAGATGCCATTGGTGCTGATCAGAGGAGGGAGAGAGTCGAAAGAGGTAGCTAACTTCTCTGCTAGGCCATACGTCAAAAAAGAAACTTACTAAAATACCTCAGTGTTGCACAGGTTTTGTTTAACTGTATCTGTTCTATCCCAAATTTAAAGTTTCCAATCCTAGCAAATTTTCTACTAAAGACTCCCCCCCCCCGCGATCCCAATTAGTTCTTAACACTCAGACATCCATTGGGGAGAAGGTAACCTTTGGCAATAGTGATGCTGTACAAATCTGAAAACACCCTATTGCCTGCATCATTTGTCTGGACTGCTTTGTGAGAGCTCACTACTTAACTGTCCTTCAAGATGCCTTCCCACCAGAAAGAATAATTCTCCTCTCATGGGGATTTCCATTCTTTTGAAGACAAAATGTGGCCTAGTTCAGGCTATAATTCTTGCAGAATCCTCTTAGAGCTTTGAAAATTGTCTCCCACACAAGCTCAAAGCAATGAAAGTTGCACTGTTAGGTACAATCCTTCAAGGCTTCTGCTTCCATGTGACATGCGTGAGTGTCATTCGGCCAACTTGATCACAGGCTACACGCCAAGGAGAGAATCAAAGCTATCAGCACAGGGGACTGTAACTTACAAATGGAATATTCAGGCTTTTAAGGACTTATTAAATCTTAAAGGAAGAAACGGACTCTGAAGATTAAATACTGAAAATTTTGAGTTACAACACGTGGCGAGTGAGACATACATATCTGGTCCCAGCAGAAGATTTTGAAAATCCTGACTGATAATATTTGCTGAAGAGAGAAAGAAAGCATTTGAAAGACCACAACGTTATTGTTAGAATGCAAACATAGAGAAATGTGTTTCAAAAGTTCTGAATCTTGCTTTCCTAAGATGCATGTGCATAAACAGATGCCCAATTTGCACATGCATTTACTGTGATTGCTTGTACAAATAGCTCATTATGTATCCATCTCCAGACAGTCATTTGCATCCACAGTCTCATAATTTTTCACATAAACTAAACACGCACTCCACTCTAAATAATGAGGTTTGTTTCCCAAATGGCTTAGAAAGAAGTGTATACACTGAGTGTGAAAGGCAGAAAGCTATCTCAGTGCTTGTCATGGGTTAAAGGACTAAGAACTACCGTTGGGAAATTGATACTTTTCGGTGAACATGCATGACTGCATGAAGGCTACAGCTACATCTAATGCAAAAGCCTCATCCGGGGAGATTCAGAAGCAATCCCATTTTTCTCAGCACTAGGGATGAACTCACCCTGCTGTCCCCCCTGGAGGAACAATGGTAGTTAAAGCGGACAAGTCAGAATTGGACACCCGGGTTCTGTTCTTATTGGGTCTCTCCTCTGAACAGAGAAAGGCTGGGTTCTGGAGCCAGGTGCAGGAACATGCAGCCTTCAGAGTCAGTTTGTGCCCGAACCTCCAGCCTTCCCATTTGAATAAGCTGCCGGCTTTACTGCTGAAGTCTCTCTCCCTTTGCTTCTGCCGGGAGCTTTTCTTCTCTCCTGCCTGTCTTCCCAATCCAGCCTGTGGTATCCTGCCACCTTGGACAGTGCTCTCTCTGCCCTATCCCTCCTCCTGGCTATCTGCTCCAAAGACTTCTCTCACAGCGGCCAGCAGCAGTTTCGGGTGGGTTTCCCCACCCCCAGGGGTCCCAGAAGCAGCGGAACACCTTCTTTGACATTTCCCACAAAATGTTGACTCTGTAGGTTCCAGAAAATGCAGAATAAAGCGAAGGAATTATTGTAAGTGTAATTTAGCAGAAGCAACTTTTGCCAACTGTGCCCAAATTGGCTAATTAAACCAAAGCGCATTTGGCAAAATTTGATTTTGCTAAATTCCACTTACAATAATTCTGAGTTTGTACTTGGGACTTGGAGACTTGCTGCTTTTTGCTGTTGCTGTTTATTGTTCTTTTTCTTTATTTTTGCAGCGTAGACATACCCTTCGTCTCTCTGGGCTTCAGCTCCCCTTCTGTACTATGGGTACAACTGCACTGCCTGGCTTCACAGGGGGCTGTGAGGGTCAATACATTAAGGATGGTGAGGTACTCAGATACATGGGCCCCATTACCACAGTAAGTACCTAATATTGTCCCATGCGCCCCTGGGTTGGAATGTGTTAGCCATGCTGTGCTGAGAAGAGGAGGGTGGAGTGGGGGGTCAGTATTTTTCAGTTCTGCTAGGCAACTTTCTGTAGCATATTGGAACAATTTGAGTATTTTCCCTGCCCTGCCCAAGCACATCTTCATTGACTTGGCCTTGGTAGAGCACTTGAACTAGCCTTCCTGGAGCAGGAAGGGAGTGGCATTTTAGCATCCAGAGGTCACCATAGGGTCTCAGCATACCCTCGTTGCATGGCCAGAAATAATACAATAACAGTATCTTGTGTGTGTATTTGGGGTAGGTGGGGGAGGCTTTGGCTCACTCTCCAATTCTACTTACACCCACCAAGGTTTACACAGATAGGAAGGGAGGTGCAGCATCAGGCAGTGTGATCTAGTGGCTGGGATGCTGCACTGGCTCTCAGGAGACCTGGGTTTCTATTCCCCACTCTGTCAGTGGCCTACTGGGTGGCGTTGGGCTATCACCACTATCTTTGTGCCTCAGTTTCCCCATCTGTAAAACTGGGCTATTGGCACCGGTCTGTTTCGTTATGTGCTTTGAGATCTATGGAGTAGAAGTGCTAGAAAAGAGGAAGGTGGTATTACTGCAGTGTACATCAGACTGTTCATGGCTGCCACATTGAAATAATGCTTGTCTTTTTATAGTATAATTGTCTATAGTATAATTGTATATTTTAATTTGTTTAAAATAAGCACTAATAATTAAAAATATAGCCCAGTATATAAATAAATAACTAAAAATAGAGTTCAGTATATAAATGTTTTTCTTGAAGGAAATACTCAGCCTAGTAGATACTGCAGCAAATTCAAGAACGCTACAATCTTTAAATAATTTTCACATGTGTACATGGTTCCTGTTTATTAACAGAAAAATACTAGCTGTTTCGATCAACACATGTTTGATTCAGAGTTATGCATTCCTGTTGTCACTGAGGTACCCTGAGATCGTTAGACATACAAGTAGCGACATTTCAAGAATTTTTAAATATAATTGGTGAGATGTTTGCAAATTGGAGCTGCAGCGGTAGTAAAAAGAGGTGACTATGCCCTTTGGGTTTGTTCCTTTCCCTTAGAGGTACAAGGGAACGTGACACAACTCCTCACACCTGCTGCAGCAATTCAGTAGTGCAAGGTTGCACTGGAATGACTGTGCTCACGGTCAAGGCTTTGCTTGGCTTCCAAGAACTGCTTGGCATTTGAAACATTTTGTCTGAAGTAAGGGGTAACAGTTAGGTCAGTCGGAAGGAAGGTCTTGTGGGCAAGGACTCGGGAGTGATGGGTCAATTCCCAGCTCTGCCATGTAGGTCTCAGGGGACTTTGTAGCTCAGTTTCCTCTGTCTGAAACGAGCGAGGAGGATAAATTCATTGGTTGTGATCACTATAAAATAGCACAAGAGTTCCCACTACTGGCTCTTATTCACAAACTGCGCATATGCCATAGTTTTTCCTTTTAGGCAGAGATATTCTATGCTTGGTCTCTGCCTGAAGAATAAACTTTTGAGAGAGTCTGAGGGAAAAATGTCAGCTATATTTGAACTGAGGGGAAAAGTACATTTTTTTCACTTTAAAAGTAATAAGAAGCAGACCCACTTTTTCCGGAGGACAAAAGACAATTTTGTTCTCACAATTCAAACTGGTGGTGCAGAAAGGGCTTTTGCTGAGACATGCACTTCGCCAACTTTCAAAAAAGGTTTCAAAATAACTAAATTGTGGTGATCCTGTATCTGCACCGCGATGGCACCTGGGTGCTAGACTCTGCACAATGATCCCTTTCGATGCAGGGCTGAGCCAGCAGAATCAAAAGTTCTGTTGCGTGGTTAGTTCAGCGCTTTCTGGGCTTATCGTGTAGCTGTCCTGAGGAGGTGACTAAGGAAGAAAATCTTCTTGTCCTCTCAGCATAGGAGTTGCAGAGCTGTTTAGGGCTGTTCACTGCTGCTCACTTCACGTTGTGTCTTGAAGGGAGACTGTCCACTCAGAAGAAATAAACATATAAAACCCAAATCCAGCTCTGACACTCAAATTCATAGATTTTTTTTTTCATGGTATCATTATAGCACAACTCCTGTCATCTGCTGCCCTCCCCAGAATAGCTGTCTGCTTACCTAGGGTCACTGTGCTTACAGCATAAAAGGACCATCTGCAGTTTAGAAAACAAATTACCCCTGATAGTACAGGGATATTAAAGCATCTTCTCAAAAAGCAAATAACCTTACCTATGACACAAATAAAACCATAGATTATCAAAACGGAATTCTATGACTTGCATTTCGCTGTAATATGAGTGACTGTGTCATCTCTGTGGGGTTTGTTTTTGCATTTTTAGACAAGGAAATGGACTAGTCTGTTTCACTCTTGCATACAATGAAATTTACACTAGGGTCCTTGTGTATAAGAATAATGTGACAATGTTTGGATTGCGAATGCAGCAGTGGAATTTCTATCTGTGTGGGGTAGGAAGAGAAGGGAAGAGAATCATGGAAGTGTAGGACTGAAAGGGACCTCAATAGGTCATCTAGTCCAGTCCCCTGCACTCATGGCAGGACTAAGTAATAACTACAGCATTCCTGACAGGTGTTTGTCTAAACTGTGCATAAAAACTTCCAATGATGGAGATTCCACAACCTACCTTGGTAATTTGTTCAAGTGCTTAACTACCCTGACAGTTAGGAAGTTTTTCCTAATGTCCAACCTAAACCTCCCTTGCTGCAATTTAAGCCCATTGCTTCTATCCTCAGAGGTTAAGGAGAACAATTTTCTCCCTCCTCCTTGTAACAACTTATTATGTACTTGAAAACTGCTATCATGTCTCCTCTCAGTCTTCTCTTCTCCAGACTAAACAAACCCAGTTTTTTCAATCTTCCCTCATAGGTCATGTTTTCTAGACCTTTAATCATTTTTGTTGCTCTTCGCTGGACTTTCTCCAATTATTCCACATCTTTCCTGAAATGTGGCACCCAGAACGGGACACAATACTCCAGATGAGGCCTAATCAGCGTGGAGTAGAGCAAAATAATTACTTCTTGTGTCTTGCTTACAACACTCATGCTAATACATTCCAGAATGATGTTTGCTTTCTTTGCAACAGTGTCACACTGTTGACTCATATTTAGCTTGTGGTCCACTATGACCCACAGATCCCTTTCCGCAGTACTCCTTCCTAGGCAGTGATCTCCCATTTTGTATGTGTGCAGCTGATTGTTCCTTCCTAAATCAAGTACTTTGCACTTGTCCGTATTGAATTTCAACCTATTTACTTCAGACAATTTCTACAGTTTGTCCAGGTCATTCTGAATTTTAATCCTATCCTCCACAGCCCAGCTTGGTATCATCCCCAAGCTTTATAAGTGTACTCTTTATGCCATTATCTAAATCATTGATGAAGATATTGAACAGAATTGGACCCAGAACTGATCTCGGCAGGACCCCACTCGATATGCCCTTCCAGCTTGACGGTGAACCACTGATAACTACTTTCTGGAAACGGATTTCCAACCAGGTATGCACCCACCTTATAGTAGCTCCATCTAGGATATATTTTCCTAGCTTGTTTATGACAAGTACCAAAAACTTTACTAAAGTCAATATATACCACATCTACCACTTCCCCCCTAGCCACAAGGCTTGTTACCCTGTCAAAGAAAGCATTAGGTTAGTTTAACATGATTTGTTCTTGGATAAATCCATGCCGACTGTTACTTATCACCTTATTATCTTCTAGGTGTCTGCAAATTGATGGTTTATTTACTCTATTATCTTTCTGGGTACTGAAGTTAAGCTGACTGGTCTATAATTCCCAGGTTGTCCTTATTCCCTTTAAATTTGAGGCTAAATGTAACCTGATATTCTCCCTTTTTATTAAGTGGAGCATGAGATTCATGAATGTAAAGGTGAATCAACAGAATAATGTACAAAGAGTTGTGGATTCTCCATCACTGACCATTTTTAAATCAAGGTTGGAAGTTTTTCTAAAAGGTCTGCTCTGGGAATTATTTTGGGGAAGTTCTCTGGCCTGCATAATCCAGGAGTTCAGCCTAGATGAGCCCAATGCCTTCCTGGCCTTGGAATCTATGAATCTTTGAACAAGCTATGAAAAGCTGTGTGGGACAAGGGGAGAGTTCACTTAAATGTTTTCTTGTTAGTTTGATAAATGCCAAATGGCTTCTTTTCGAGAACTAGTATGGAACATCTCTTCTGAAAATTAGAATTCTGCCATTAAGCAAACTTCTGGATGAATGCCATTTCTACTGTTTTGGTTACATTATTTGTATCTCTCTTGGAGACAGAAAATGCAAAGCAAACAGTTAATCTTTTATTGAATGCTAAGAAGCTTTTGCAGGTTATATTATCAAAACAAAGTGCTCGTGTGACACAAACCAGCATGAAAATACTGTTTCATTACGAGCATTGGATTTTCACTTACTAATATCTGCATCTTCTGTCAGAAATCTAGGCCACTTTGAAAAAAGTGTAGTTCTGTAGGTCATCTACACAGAAACTTCACACACAGAAAGAAGACTAAAAATCTCTGCTATTACAATAGGTCCCTGTGTGTTGAGTATTTGTGTACATATGTGAGAAGTCTGTAGGTGAAAATTGCAGTTATTGAGTTATGAATCATACTCTGTTTAGAGAAAACTTTTTAAGAGTCTGTAAGGGGTTGACAAATATTTGATCCATTACAAGCATATTACACAAATGACTGTTACAGATGGGTGCTACTATAATATGCAGATTTAATACTTTCATATGATCACTGGTGTAAACTTTCAGATGTGATTAGTGACTGAGGTGCCTCCACTTTTGAATGCTCTTCTTGAGACAATTTACAGAGTCCTGTTTTCAAGAAGTGGATGCTCAGCACTGTGAAATCAAGCCCCCCTTAAAGGTGTCAAATCACTCTGGAAAATCTTGGCCCCTGCCTCAGTTTTCTCCGTTTAAGAGCTTGTCTCAACATGAAAATTAATCCAGAATAAGAATGTGAATTTAAAGTGGATTAACTATTCCTGATTAGTTCCACCTGTGGACACCTTTATTCTAGAAAAAAGAAAAGGAGTACTTGTGGCACCTTAGAGACTAACAAATTTATTAGAGCATAAGCTTTCGTGAGCTACAGCTCACTTCATCGGATGCATCCGTAGCTCACGAAAGCTTATGCTCTAATAAATTTGTTAGTCTCTAAGGTGCCACAAGTACTCCTTTTCTTTTTGCGAATACAGACTAACACGGCTGCTACTCTGAAACCTTTATTCTAGATTAAGACTGTCTTATTCTGAACTGGTCCTGTAGTGGTGATGCAGTCGTCCCTCCCCTTCTGGGTTGGAGGGAGGCCACACTGTCTCTCTATGTCCTCAGGATCACTGCCGAGGCGCGGGGCACTAGCAGTCCAGGTGTTAGTGTCCTGACTGCCCTAACAGGCGAAACCCCAGACAAAAAAGGCAGTATTTCTGTTCTGTAGTTCAGAAAAAAACAGATGATGTAGTAATATCTCGTAACACACTTTCCATTCTACTAATATGTCAGGAGGATGTTAAATAGCAACTTCTAAAGTTAGAAAATTTTAAATCAGCAGGTCCAGTTAACTTGCATCCAAGAGTTTTAAAAGAGCTAGCTGAGGAGCTCCCTGGACTGTTAATGTTGATTTTCCATAAGTCTTGGAGTACGGAAGAAGTTTCAGAAGACATTAAGAAATGTTGTGCCAATATTTAAGAAGGGTACATGGGATGACTCCGGTAATTATAGTCCTGTCAACCTTTCATCAATTGCAGGCAAGATAATGGAGTGGCTGATACAGCACTTGATTAATAAAGAATTAAAGGAGGATAATGTAATTAATGCAAATCAAAATAGATTTATGGAAAATAGATCCTGTCAAACTAATCTCATATCTCTTTTTGATGAGATAATAAATTTGTTTAATAAAGGTAATGGTGGTAATGTAATATACTTAAAATTCTGTAAGTAATTTGACTTGGTACTGTATGACATTTTAATTAAAAACTAGAAAGATATAAAATTACCATAGCATGTATTAAATAGATTAAAAATTGGCTACTGACAGGTCTCAAAATATAATTGTAAATAGGGAATCATCATTCAACAACTGTGTTTCTAGTGGGGTCCCACAGGGACTGGTTCTTGGCCCTACGCTATTTAACATTTTTAACAATGACCTTGAAGAAAACATAAAATCATCACTGATAAGGTTTCTGGATGAACAAAAATTGGGGGAGTGGTAAATAATGAAGAGGACAGTCACTGATGCAGAACTATCTGGATCGCTTTAGCCATATTAAAACAAATATTGTTTTAATATGGCTAAATGTAAATGTATATATCTAAGAACAAAGAACGTACGCCCTGCTTTGTTCCTAGATGGGGGAACGCTGTCCTGGAAGCAGATGTGGGGGTCGTGGTGGACAATGAGTTGAGCATGAGCTCCCAGTGCAATGCTGTGGCCAAAAGGGCTAATGTGATGTCTGGGTACAGAAACAAGGGAATCTGAAGCAGGAGTAGGGAACTTATTTTACCTCTGTATTTGGTACTGTGAAACGGCTGCTGGAATGCTGTGTCTAGGTCTGTTGTCCACAATTCAGAAAGGATGTTGAGAAATTGGAGAAGGTTCAGAGAAGAGTGACAAGAATGATTAAAAGATTAGAAAACAGTGATAGACTTAAAGAGCTCAGTCTATTTAATTTAACAAAGAGAAGGTTAAAAGGTGACTTGATTACCATGTATAAATAATGAAATGGGAAACACACATTTAATAATGGGCCCTTCAGTCTATCAGAGAAAGGCAGAACACAATCCTATGGCTGGAAGTTGAAGCTAGACAAAATCAGACTAGAAATTAGGGAGAGTAATTTACTATTAGAACAATTTACCAAGGGTGGTGGCGGATTCTCTAGCAAATTTTAAATCAAGATTGAATGTTTTTCTAAAAGATCCACTCTTGGAATTATTTTGGGGACATTCTCTGGCCTGTATTATACAGGAGGTCAGACTAGATGATTGAAATGGTCTCTTCTGGCCTTGGAATCTATGAATATGAACTATGACCGCTACATTCGGACCTGGTTTGTGAGCTACAATGGTTTTTTTTCTTTGTGTCTTTAAAAACAAAGGTTTGAAAACTGCACAGTCTATGTAATACTCTAGAAGTCACAAAGCATAGATGATCCATCTCTATATGGAAAACCGCTGCTGAGATTGTGTGCTGTTCCTGAGCACAAACCATATAGATTGACCAAGCTGTCTACCATTAAGTTTAGCTGGTTTAGACATCATGGTAATTACTGCAGAAGAGAGACATTCTTCACCACTACAACTATGGCATGGGTCTCTACAAACACTGTTTGCTGCAGTCCATCCTGCTTGGGGCACAGATTCAGTTATTGGTGCTCTGACCTTCTCCTGGATCCTCTGATCTGTCGTGGGTCATCTGTACACCAAGCCTTGGTGACCTGTGGGAATGGTGCATAATGAGAAGACACTGAGGAGTCACCCTGGGCGTGGGTGAGATTAACACATTGTAAGATTGTATTAGGCCATCAGTAGAGGAGGCTGCCAGCTGCATCAAATAATTCAACCCTTTCAAATGGGTCCTCCACTTCCATATGAGAATATTTTGAACCCTGCCCTCAGAATGAAGGGGATAAAGGTCTGAATCTGGGTATTATCTTCACTTCCTCAGTTGCCAGTTCGAGCCCAGAAACAGTACCCTGGGTCAGGCCTACCTACAGGGTGCGTGTGGATCCTGCAGGCCCATTGTGATGGCTCTGGTCCAGAGAGTACCTCCCAAATCCAATTGTCCATATGGATTTTGATGTGGCCAAGGTGAGTTCAATGCCAGACAGGATTTGGGGGTGGGGAGATCCGTTCAGATGGGGCATCTATAGTACATCCATGGCTGGTACTCTGCAGCTATTCATGTTTTGTTTAAGCTATTATCGCAGAAGTTCCATAAATGTAGGTATTGCATCGTTAGCAGAAGGACCTGCAGTACTCAGCTTATTTTTAATCAGTGTTCATTTACTGTAACTATCCTGCTAAATCTAGATTAAATAAGCATTATAGCTAAACGTGTATGTAAGTGAACTTGAAATCTTTACCTGCAAAAATGGCTCTGTCAAATCTTCGTACTCGTAGTTTTAAAATAAATTAGGCTGGGGGCTCGTGGGGGGAGATGCACTTGCTGTTTTACTGTATCTCAGTGCTGTCTCTGTTATCATCTGCATAGAGAATGGCATGCTCTGAAGGTTTTTCATGTTGCCAGAAAAATTTTACAATTCAAACTCACTTGTGAATTGGTGTTTTTCAAATAAAAATAGGCTAGAAGAGTGCACATCTTCCTTATACAAGGTTCTTTCATGTCTTAATCATTCGACAGATAAAACATGAGCCTGACTCCCGGGTACCATTGTTTATGCTCAGTTCAATATATTATTCAAAAGAACCGTAAATGAGAAAGGCAAATTATTTCCTTTTTAAGTTAAAATTTAGAAAATCTTTGGCAAAGTGAAAAGAAGTAAAAAAAAAAAAAAAAATCTCTGATCTCATGGGATGACCTGGGGGCACGTTGCAGAAGGAAGATAGATCCAAGCAGATTTAATTTCTCCCAGCCAATCAGTGTAGGTGACAGGGTCTCCATCTGTGGAGATTCTACCACGGTTTAATTAAATAGGCAGGAGTTCTCCTTTCTGTTTTGAAAAGTAAATAGTGGGAATCCTGTGGCCACATTTTGACTAAAGTCAAATTCAACAATTTAGAAATAAATCCCTCACTTAAGAAGATCATTGACTAACTTGAGCTTAGGCTGTATTTTTCACATTTGCTTCAATCTATAAAATAAGGACTAAATACCAAAGTAGGGAATTCATAGGGAATTTCCACATACCGATCTATGGGACTGAGATTTCTAACATGAGAAAAGCGTGCAGAATTGGACTTGCTTTCATTTGTAGGGTAGTTTCATGTTTGCAACAGGGTTTTTGTGAAGATCTTCATGAATCCCAAGTTTCACAGATTTGTAGTAAAATTACTTCTATGACAACTCATCTAGAAACTGTTTTTTGTTATATTTTATTCTTCTTGTCATGTCCTAAGCGCCATACAACTGGAATCAGAAATAATATCAAGTAACTTGTGTGCCCACCTGTACACTGTGACTAGCAAATATTCAAAGTGAAGCATGCAGAGTCTGACTCTGTTATGATCTCTAATCATTGTCTAGTTCTGGTGTCAACAATTCAGGAATGATGTTGATAAATTGGTGAGGGCTCAGAGAGAATGGGGAAGGAACACAAGCCAGAATAGGGGAAGAACAGGTTAAAGAATATTTAGGTAAGTTAGATATATTTAAGTTGACAAGGCCTGATGAAATTCATCACAGGGTACTTAAGGAACTAGCTGAAGCAATCTTGGAACTGTTAGCAATTATCTTTGAGAATTCATGGAGGGCAGGCGAGGTCCTATTGGACTGGAGAAGGGCAAATATAGTACCTATCCTTAAAGGGGGAAGAAAGAGGACCCAGGGAATTATAGAACAGGCAGGCAATCTTTGATACCTGGAAACATACTGGAACAAACTATTAAACAATCAGTTTGTAAGCCCTTCAGGGGTAGCAAGGTTATAAGGAATAGCCAACATGGATTTGTCAAAAACAAATCATGCCAAACTAACCTAGTTTCCTTCTTTGACAGTGTTACTGGCCTACTGACTAGGAGAAAGCTGAAGATGTGATATATCTTGGGTTTAGTAAGTGTTCTGACACAGTCCCACATGACAGTCTCATAAATAAACAAGGGAAATTTGGTCTAGAGGAAATTACTATAAGGTGGGATAAAACTGGGGATGGGTCACTTGATGATTACCTATTTTGTTCATTCCCTCTGGCACACTTGGCATTGGCCACTGTTGGAAGACAGGATGCTGGGCAAGATGGACCTTTGGTCTGACCCAATCTGGCTGTTCTTATGTTCTTAAAGACCATACTCTGAGGACTGTTATCAATGATTCATTTCCCAATGTGGAGGATGTTATCTAGTGGGGTCTTGCAGGGGCCTGTCCTAAGTCAAATGCTACTCAATATTTTCATTAATGACTTGAATAATAGAGAGGATGTTTATAAAATTTGCCGATGGCACCAACCTGAGAAGTCCAAGTCTAACGTCAGTACCGGGCAAATTAGTTGAAACAATAATAAGGAATAAAAGTGTCAGACACATAGAAGAACATAAATTGTTGGGCAAAAGTCAACATGGTTTCTGTAAAGGGATATCGTGTCTTACTAATCTACTAGAGTTCTTTGAAGGGGTCAACAAACATGTGGACAAGGGGGATCCAGTGGACATAGTGTACTTAGATTTCCAGAAAGCCTTTGACAAGGTCCCTCACCAAAGGCTCTTATGTAAATTAAGTTGTCATGGGATAAGAGGGAAGATCCTTTCATGGATTGAGAACTGGTTAAAAGCCAGGGAACAAAGGGTAGGAATAAATGATAAATTTTCAGAATGGAGAGAGGTAACTAGTGGTGTTCCCCAAGGGTCAGTCCTAGGACCAATCCTATTAAACTTATTCATAAATGATCTGGAGAAAGGGGTAAACAGCGAGGTGGCAAAGTTTGCAGATGATACTAAACTGCTCAAGATAGTTAAGACCAAAGCAGACTGTGAAGAACTTCAAAAAGATAAACTAAGTGATGAGGCAACAAAATGGCAAATGAAATTTAATGTGGAATAATGTAGAGTAATGCACATTGGAAAAAATAACCCCAACTATACATACAATATGATGGGGGCTAATTTAGCTACAACTAATCAGGAGAAAGATCTTGGAGTCATCGTGGATAGTTCTCTGAAGACGTCCACAAGTGTGCAGTGGCAGTCAAAAAAGCAAACGGGATGTTGGGAATCATTAAAAAAGGGACAGAGAATAAGATGGAGAATATTTTATTTCCCTTATATAAATCCATGGTATGCCCACATCTTGAATAATGCGTACAGATGTGGTCTCATCTCAAAAAAGATATACTGGCATTAGAAAATGTTCAGAAAAGAGCAACTAAAATGATTAGAGGTTTGGAACGGGTCCCATAAGAGGAGAGATTAAAGAGGCTAGGACTTTTCAGCTTGAAAAAGAAGAGATTAAGTGGGGAGATGAGAGAGGTATATAAAATCATGAGTGGTGTGGAGAAAATGAATAAGGAAAAGTTATTTACTTGTTCCCATAATATAAGAACTAGGGGACACAAAATGAAATTAATGGGCAAGAGGTTTAAAACAAATAAAAAGAAGTTCCTCTTCACACAGCACACAGTCAACCTGTGGAACTCTTTGCCTGAGGAGGTTGTGAAGGCTAAGACTATAACAGGGTTTAAAAGAGAACTTGATAAATTCATAGAGGTTAAGTCCATTAATGGCTATTAGCCAGGATGGGTAAGGAATGGTGTCCCTAGCCTCTGTTTGTCAGAGGGTGGAGATGGATGGCAGGAGAGAGATCACTGATCATTACCTGTTAGGTTCACTCCCTCTGGGGCACCTGGCATTGGCCACTGTCGGTAGACAGGATACTGGGTGGATGGACCTTTGGTCTGACCCTGTATGGCCGTTCTTATAAGAAGGGTGCAAGCATTTGGAGGGCAGGATTAGAATTGAAAACAACCTTGACAAATTGAAGAATTGGTCTGAAACAAATAAGGTGAAACTAAATAAAGACAAGTGGAAAGGACTGCCTTCAGAAGGAAAAAAATAAATGCACAACTAGAAAATGGGGAATAATTGGCTAGGTGATAGTACTGCAGAAAAGGATCTGGTGATTATAGTGGATCACAAATTGAGAGAGTCAGCAGCGAGATGAAGTAACAAAGAGACTATTATTGTTCTGGGGTGTATTAACAGGAGTGTTGTCTGTAAGACATGGAACATAATTGTCCCGGCTGGCATGGGTGAGGCTCAGCAGGAGCGCTGTGTCCAGTTCTGGGTGCCCACTTGAAGGAAGATGTGGAGAAACTGGAGAGTCCAGAGGAGAGCAAAAAAATGATAAAAGGTTCAGACAACCTGACTGTTGAGGAAAGGTTAAAAAAATTAGGCATGTTTAGTCCTGAGTAAAGAGGACTGAGTGGACACCTGATAACAGTCTTTAGTGATTTTAAGGGCTGTTAGGAAGAGGACGGTGATCAACTCTTCTCCATGTCCACAGAAGGTAGGAGAAGCAGTAATGGGCTCAATGTGCAGCAAGGTAAATGTAAGTTAGATATTAGGAAAAAACTATCTAACTATAAAGAGAATTCAGCTCTGAAATAGGTTTCCAAGGGAGGCTGTGGAATCCGTGTCATTGGAGGTTTTTAAGAAAAGGTTGGACAAACATCTGTCAGAGGTGGTCTAGGTTTACTTGGTTCTTTCTTGGTGCAGGGCGCTGGACTAGATGACCTCTCGTGTTCCTGTCCAGACCTACATTTCTATGATTCCATAAGAACCATAAGAATGATTAAAGGATTGGAAAACATGCCTTACAGAGAGAACCTTTTCTTTGTTAAGCTAAGAGGTGACTTGATCAGTCTGTAGGTATCTGCCTGGGGAACAGAAATTTGATAATGGAGCATTCTTCAGTCTAGCAGACTAAGGATATGTCTATATTGGCAAGTTTCTGTGCCACAAGTTATACCACTGGAATTCAACCGATGTTGTGTGTCCACACTGTGCTCCTTGTGACAGTGGAACACCTCCACAGTAGCAGCTCTTGCAATGGCAAAGACAGCAGTGCATTGTGGTAGCTATCCCACTGTGTAACTGGCCGGAGGGTACTTTGGGAAGGGTTTGCAATGCCTCAGGGGGCAGGCACAGCATCACATGACGCAGGTTTCCCAATCCTATTGTTCCATGGACATCAGACTACATTGCCAGCTGTTTTTCAACTGAAGTGTGTGTGTGTGTGTGTGTGTGTGTGTTGTGTGGAGGGGAGAGTGTGTGACAGGGTATGTGTGTGTGTGTATGGAGAAGGGGAGGAAAGTGTGTGTTCTGGGGGTCAGAGAGTGTGTCAGCATGCTGTCTTCTAAGTTCAGATAGCGACAGGAAGCAACCAGTCCTGAGGCAGGGGGAGGGGGAAACCTCGACATCAGCCCCCACTTCCCTCCCCAGCTCTCTGCCCAGCAATCTCTCTCTCTCTCTCTCACGCGCCCACACACACGCCTGCCTCTGTGTTCAACAGCAAGAGCATTCCAAATTAATGGTTTGCTTTCTGTCCCGAAGCAGATCAGCACAGCACCCAAGGGCTGTCAGAAATGGAGCTTTGAAAGGGGAGGGGTGCACATCTCCAGAGCAGCCAAGTTCAAAACAATGAGCAGAGCAGCCACTTGAGGGATGATGGGACACTTCCAGAGGCCAGCTGATTGCATTCTGCGCTGTAATGTGTTTACGCTGCCAATGCAGCGCTGGACCCTCTCTCGTCGAGGTGGTTTTTTTGCAGCACTGCTACTGAGAAGTTTCTATGAGCTAAGTGGCTTGGCAGTGTGTACACCTCGGGAGTTACACCACAGAAAGCTGCTTTACCGTGCAGTAACTTGCCAGTGTAGACAAGGCCAAAGATATTAACAAGATCCAGTGGCTGGGAGTTGAAGCTAGACAGATTCAGACTAGAAATAAGGCACAAACTTTTAACAGTGAAGTTATGGTGGATTCTCCATCACTGGATTTTTTTCTAAAAAATTGCTAGTGTTGATTTAGAGAGATGCTGTACTTCAGACAACAATGAACTGAGAGAAGCCCTACAGCCTGTGTTATACAGCAGGTCAGACTAGAGGATCAAATGATTCCTTCTGGCTTTGTAACGTATGAACCATTGTATCTTTTTTAGTGCACTAAACTTCGAATGTAGTGATCAATATGTTTAAAGTCAGCGTTTTCCCACAGGCTGGTATCGTTGAAATACTGCATTTTCTTTCTATTCTTAGCGTATGAAGAATGGCAGTTTCTTAACTGTGTGGCTAAGTACTGACTTTCTACTAGTGACTACTTCAGTGACCAATTTAAAGTACTTAAAGTGAATGAAATCAATTTTGTAAGTTTTGGAAACTTACAAATAAACAATGCTAGCACAGAGGTTGGTGGCCAATAACTGACTGAACTTGCCTTTGACTACATGGTGGTTGAGGACAGAATGGTATTGATTTGAATAAGTTTTGTATCATAGAGAGATGCCATGATTTTGGATAAAATTGAATACATTCACACAGATGTTATAATGGGCACCGTTTTACCTGTTACGACATGCGTTGATATCTGTGTCCATCCAGATGCATTATTATAAACGTGCAAGTGTTAGGAAGACGGGGGCCCAAGGTGGCATCTCCAACATTTGGCCTTTTGTGTGCCAATGATTTAAATAGTCACAAAGACAGCCATTTATGAAAGTCCATATAAATATAAAGCAAATACCAAAGTGCATCTTGAGAAGAATGCAATCTTTTTTCAAATTATAGCAGCTCCATTTGCACTGCTATAGTTTAGTTAAATGTGGTTACAGTCAGAAAAGTGACTCTATAAAGTGGCATCTGGTGTTGCATAATTATTCTCCATTAATATACTCTGTATAAAAAGTGCTTGAATTAAAGTCTAACTGCTGCACCAATAACAGTTCACTCAGTCTCTAAAAATCCTGCTTTCAAGAGTATCACCAGCCTTAAAGTGTTCTCTCTGGCCCCAGTGGAGAAGGAGATGCAAACACAGAGGAGCTCATTTAAGCACTGCTAGCTGTGGTGGAAACTTTTTATTGTTCTCCCAGCAAAACGGAAACCAAAGCAGAAGTGAGGCTTTGCTTTGCACTGGGGAGAGAGCTCGAATATTTAAAGGGACAGAATATCACATTCCTCCACCGTACTTTAAAAAACTTTCTATCTAATCTATTTCTTGTTTACTTGGCTAACATAGCTTCCCCCCCCCACACACACACAATGTAATAGTTGAAGGTGGACTACTGCTGACTTTGGTGTGCAGTGGCACTAATCCAGTTTTGATTTTGTACCTAAATTATATCTACTTGATCGGGGGAGGTCAGAAGGCACTTACAGAAAGAAATCAAGATGGGTGAGCTGGTTTAGATAAAATACCGACTGGAATCATGCTCCAAGCCTTGAAATAAATTAACAATGAACTTGAATATTGGTCAAGTCTTACAGGTTAAATAAGGAGCCCTACCACCATCTCCTACTCCTGTTGAGAGCGTTCTGAGAGTCAGGCATAAAATGGCTGCAGCTTCTTCCTTTTCTGAGATCACCTTTCTTCAGCACTAGTAAGAAGCAACTACCTCTTGTAACAAGGTGCCATCTTAAGGATGGGGACCAGCATGAGGCCTACAAAACAGGGAGCCTAAACTTAATACAGGCCCCCGGCTCAAGAATGAATTTCACCCTGTGTGTAATAAGGTAACAGCTACTTCATCATAGAACCCTACTTTTTTAGCAAGCTTCCAATTCTGTTAACAAACAAAAGTGGGTGGCCTAGTTCAGGAAAGTACTTACCCCTGTGCTGAGGTGATATCCTGAATACAATTACAATGCTGAACTGGAGCTAAAAACTTCCTAGACTCAGCTGTTGAGTATTTTAAATCAGACTTGAGAAGATGGATTGTCATTTTTTAAGGCACTAAAGTGTAACTTCCGAAACTTTTCTGTGCTTCTCCAGACCACTCAAAGCAATATTTTGCAGGTGATTAATTTATATGCCAGGTTAGTGCCTTTGAGCCTCTTTAGAACAACACATTTTAATGACAGCTGAGCTATTCAATCTACAGTAGATGTTTCTGTGCATGCATAGCAAGTCTTTCTGCAGCAAAAAGTTCATAAAGTTTTTTTAATGCTAGTACTCTGTTTACATGTACATCTGCTATATTCGCACGATGGGTTATAACAGCTCCACTGGAGGCATTAGCAACTAATGTGTCAAAAAAATCTGTCAGTTAAGTTTTTCATAAGAGACCTCTGGCATGATTGACTGTGTGGCTTTGAAAGAGCCATCAGTCTGTTGTGTGCATACAATACTCATACAAAGGATTGATCAAGTCGGCATTGGCATTGCAAACCATAACGTGAGTCTCTAAATAGAGATTTTCATTATACATTGTAGCAGCACTAATGGTCTATAGAGTGAATAATCTGCATTTTAGTAAGTCAGACTGTAATGGCTCTTATGACACTATTATGGTCCAGCAAGTTAATAATCCAAATTGTTAAAACTCCCTAATTACCTTTTTCTACTTATATATCACCCTCTTCAAAAAATATTTTATTCCAGAGTAATGAAAGAGATTTTTGTGAGTTAAGGATTCCTCACCATCGATTTGTTCCCAAAGTCTCAGATCAGAGCCTTAACCATGGGTTGGAATGTTGGTCTGTATTTTTTAATTTTTTTTTACTTACTAGGAGAAACAAACAATAGAACTTTTGGGTAATGTAATGAACATCTGATGGGGGGTGGTGGAGAAAATAGAATGCCTGGAGAAATTAGTGAAAACTGCATTTTAAAGAAGCTTAGTTCTAGAGTTGGTGGGAGAAACTATTGGAACCGTATTCCATTGGAATATGCAGTTCGGTCAAAACTGACACACTTCATGAAACCAGGTCAATTCCACCAAATTTTCATTTCAAAAGAAAACAGAGAAGTTCTGATAATGTCAAAGTATCTTGTTTTGGAATGAATCATTACAATTTTCCTTTCTGAAATTCTTTCATTTATAAATATATAATACAATGCAAAACACATTCTAATCTAATAATTAAAAAAAAAGATGAAGCATTTTGAGTTTGTTCATAGAATCATAGAATACCAGGGTTGGAAGGGACCTCAGGAGGTCATCTAGTCCAACCCCCTGCTCAAAGCAGGACCAATCCCCAACTAAATCATCCCAGCCAGGGCTTTGTCAAGCCTGACCTTAAAAACCTTTAAGGAAGGAGATTCCACCAGCTCCCTAGGTAACCCATTCCAGTGCTTCACCACCCTCCTAGTGAAAAGGTTTTTTCCTAATATCCAACCTAAACTTCCCCTACTGCAACTTGAGACCATTACTCCTTGTTCTGTCAAATGTTGAAATGTTGTAGAAATGTTTCAACCCAAACGTAAAAGTTTTGGAACAAAGCCAAACTTCAAAATGCTTGTGAAATGGAATTTCCATCCTCTATACCATTCACTCAATGCTTGAGTGGTGATTATTCTAATCATAGTTTCTTACACCATGTTTTGCCATAAAGATTTATGGCATCTTGTATAAGAATATTTAGGATTTCTTAGACATTTAAAAGAAAATAACAGCTGCTATGAAGTCACATACCAAATAATAGTTCAGTAGCTGCCAATATGAAACTAATGCCCCCAACAGCCAGGCTGAGAGGGGCATTCAGAAGATTATGACCTGCAAACCTAAAAGGAAAAGTCAAGTACATATCTAGTAATGTGCCAGTGGTCATCTTTAGTCTGGTTACGGATGGTGTTTCACTTATATTTGTAAAGTTACTGAAATGTGATACTCTGCCTTTTAAAGTCACCTTTACAAAAGTATTTACACTTGTAGATGTTCAAGGTTAGTCATTAGTCAGAACATAAGATTGTCATCTAGACTTCATGTAAAGATTAAGTTATCAGCATAAGCTGTTTTAGGGGAAGCTTGGTCCTTAGAAGGCTGGGATGTTAAAGAGGGGAGGTCAGTTTATGCATCACATAAATGAACAAAAAGTAATGGGGACAATGAAGTTTTCAGCTACTGTGACATGTGTAGCTGCTAAATGACAAACGAGCTAAATCTGTTCTCCATTGTGATGGGTTAGAGACAGTGTAGTAAAACCAAGCACCTTTGCTATCATTAACCAATGTGTATTTGATAAGACTATTTATCTTTGTAAAGCTCTTTAGCCTACAATGTTCCACGCTATTACTATCTGAAGCCATTTTCTGTAGAAGAAATTCAAATAAAGATCTTAGAGTGATAATAACTAAACTATAAAACATGGATGATTACTTGGCCAAATTGAACATGCAACGGGTTACACTTAGATAAACTCATGATGGACAACAATAAAGGGCTGATATTGCGAGTCATATTATTCCAGAGTATTGCTAAGGTGAGGGTAGATACTTTAATACATAGTCCTCTAATACGCATAATTCTGGAGAGTATGCAATAAAGTCAGTCCTACTCATTAGATGCAGCTGAACAATAAGAGCATGTGTAGTGCTTTAGTGAATGGGAAAATTATGCAAGGACACTCAAGTGACAATGAACTTACTGAGATGAATTTTTAAGCCAAAACATAACATTTCCCATCATAGTCATAGCTTTTGATGGGGGTGGGAATAGGGCAGGGGATATACTGAAGGTTCACTAAGGGCAACCTGAAAAAGCACTAAGAGATGTTTTCTGATAATAAAGAAAATGGCTCAAAATGTGAAGGATTCTGGGACTATGCATGATTTAAAGTGGAAGGAGCCAATCAAACCTTTCATTTTCAATTTTGTATCTGTTGCAATGAATTAAGTAAGTATTATCCTTCTAACATTATACAATTTGTCTCAGGCACATAGAACAAAATGTGCGTCACAAAGTCTAAAAACCGGAGCCTGTCTAAAATAACATTTTCTTCTGTCGTCTTGGCTTTCCTTATAGTGGGTAGAGAAGAAGAGATCTTCCCTCCTAACACCTTCCCTGGCACCCACAATGCCAGGTGAGCTCGGCTGGCATATCCCTCTCCATTTATACAAAGCTAGTAGAAGTCCCCCTGTGTTGCACCACCTCTAGCTGGTCACCAGGTTGGGGGTGGGGGGAAGAGGAAGGTCTTGTGAGGAAGCAAGTCTACAGGCTAGTTCCCCAAACTAATGGAAGAGGGTGCAGGTCAGCTGGCCTCTTCCTGAGTATGGACTAGGGTAAGTGTGTCAGAAGCTGGCCCTTAAAGATCCTGGCCTGAGAAGGGGAGGGGCTATGGAGGGTCCCCAGAATAAGATTTAGAGCCTATTGGCTCCCCTCAAACCTTTAGATTCTGGAGCACAAGATTTGTCCCAGATCTAGAGGCCCTAGCACGGGGGCTGTTGTGCCAATGATTAATCCAGCCCTGCTAGTACAACCTCCCCTGCAGCACTGGCCTTCCCCCCAGCACCTCTGCATATCAATGACCCTGGCTATCTCTGGCTGTCAGCCAGCTACTGGGGCAGGGGCCTGCAAACAATCTACTGGCCAGCTGGGTGGGCAGGGGCCTCTCTCCTCCTGGACAGAGCCCAAACCATCTGACCTCCCGCAGGGGAAGACTGGGAAGAAGGGAGGGATCAGCCTGCCCCAGGAGGAGAAGAGCCATGACCCTTGCCATCCCAGCGGGCTCTTCCTGTGTGAGAGTCTCATGCTATTATCACACAAGGCCCCTGATGGCGGGAGGGGTGTTGTTGCCGTGGGGTGGGGCTGGGGATGAAGCCAAGACCTTTGGATCTAAAAGTACAGACCCCTGTTGCCTGAGCTAAGGAAACCAGGAGCCTTCATTGAGGGTTGTAGCGCTCAGGGGTCTTGTACCGGGTCTAGCCACTGGAAGGAGACAGCCACACCGTGTAAGCCTGTGTTACACTGAGCACCTGCAGGGCCATGGCTGGGCATCAGGGCATGTGCCCGGATTGCATTGCTCCTGCCTGGCCATATGCAGCTCTGAACTCTGACACAGCATTGCCAACTCTTGTGGTTTCATTGCCAGTCTCGTGATAGTTGGTATTTCATTTAAATCCATGGGGTAAAGTTTTCAAAAGTGCTTCAATCCCACTTTCAAAAGGCACTGAGTTGCCCTGTTCTCACTGCCAAGCTGGTGAGAGATCATAGAATCATAGAATATCAGGGTTGGAAGGGACCTCAGGAGGTCATCTAGTCCAACCCCCTGCTCAAAGCAGGACCAATCCCCAACTAAATCATCCCAGCCAGGGCTTTGTCAAGTCTGACCTTAAAAATCTCTAAGGAAGGAGATTCTACCACCTCCCTAGGTTAACCCATTCCAGTGTTTCACCACCCTCCTAGTGAAAAGGTTTTTTCCTAATATTCAACCTAAACCTCCCCCACTGCAACTTGAGACCATTACTCCTCGCTCTGTCATCTGCTACCACTGAGAACAGTCTAGATCCATCCTCTTTGGAACCCCCTCTGTATCCTGTCCCTACTCTCCAGCGTATCTACTTCACCTCCCAGTTTAGTGTCATCTGCAAACTTGCTGAGGGTGCAATTCACACCATTCTCCAGATCATTTATGAAGATATTGAACAAAACCGGCCCCAGGACAGACCCCTGGGGCACTCCACTTGATACCGGCTCCCAACTAGACATGGAGCCATTGATCACTACCCATTGAGCCCGACAATCTAGCCAACTTTCTATCCGCCTTATAGTCTATTCATCCAGCCCATACTTCTTTAGCTTGCTGGCAAGAATACTGTGGGAGACCATGTCAAAAGCTTTGATAAAGTCAAGGAACCTCACGTCCACTGCTTTCCCCTCATCCACAGAGCCAGTTATCTCATCATTGAAGGCAATTAGATTAGTCAGGCATGACTTGCCCTTGGTGAATCCATGCTGACTGTTCCTGATCACTTTCCTTTCCTCTAAGTGCTTCAGAATTGATTCCTTGAGGACCTGCTCCATGATTTTTCCAGGGACTGAGGTGAGGCTGACTGGCCTGTAGTTCCCAGGATCCTCCTTCTTCCCTTTTTTAAAGATGGGCACTACATTAGCCTTTTTCCTATCACCTAAGTCTGATAGGAATCCCAGTGCCATTGAGTGTCTTGCTATCGCTTATCTCTGTTCTGTTGAGTTTCAACAGCGAATGGTTTCTAAAAAGATTTTGATTCATTTATATATCTTATTATCCTAGCAACAATCACTTCCGTGCATTACACATCTGAAAGCTCTCAAACCCACTTGCTGTCCCTTCCCACAGTTGTTATGAGAGAAATCTGGGGACCATTCACAAAAATGAGCTAGAGTTGGAACATGCAGAAGGAACTCCTTTGTGTCAACTGGCAGAGAGTGCAGGAGATGTAAAGAGTAATAGAGGGATCTCCTGGCTCAGATATCTGCATAATAGTGCACCAAAGGGTGGTGTGAGGTCTCTGCTGAGCACGAGGAGCCCATTGGTCATCATAATCACTGGAAAGTATTTAACATTTAAGGAATTCTGAAAATTATGCTCGTAAGGTGTAGGAGTTCAGGGGGTCAGCAGGAGGTGACATTCCTTGGGGATGATCCTTTCATGCAGGAGGTGACAGACACCTATCTCACTGTCTTGCCACTGGTGCATTGTGTATTGTATGCCTCACCCTGTTTCTATTTGCATACCGAGCCAGGTGTGAAATGAGTCATTGTGTTTCTATTGAGACAGGCACAGTTCATAATCTAGAAAATGTGTTTATTTCCCATAAATAATATGTACTGCCTTTCATTCAGGCAGAGACAGGATATAAAAGAATCCAGCTGACAGATGACAAACAAATTCAGGAAACCCCTTGCTGCAGTCAAACATTCTTCCCAACCACTATTCCACAAATACACACATCCACTGAGGGTGTGCACAAATCCACAGTGCTGGGGCGTGTGTAATATTAGATTTCTTTACAACAGGGTTAAAGTTGTAAATATCAGTAAGTTAAGGGAAAAAGCCCTTTGAGAAAATGTCATTTCACTTTCAGAAAAATGTTATCCTGGAAAGTAAAAAGAAAAGGAGTACTTGTGGCACCTTAGAGACTAACAAATTTATTAGAGCATAAGCTTTCGTGAGCTACAGCTCACTTCATCGGATGCATCGGATGTAGCTCACGAAAGCTTATGCTCAAATAAATTTGTTAGTCTCTAAGGTGCCACAAGTCCTCCTTTTCTTTTTGCGAATACAAACTAACAGGGCTGCTACTCTGAATCCTGGAAAGTGAAAGTGATGGTGACACTTACAGAATGATGCATTGGAAAGTATGGAAATGAAGTGCAGCCCACCTCCAAACCCCCTTAACTCTGATCCCGTCACCCACTGCCTGCATACTTCCCTCCACTGGGTGGTAGCCACTTCTCCCCCCACTTTGCTCTCCTTTAGCCCTGGGTAGCTGGACCTACCTGTGGATGAGTTCGCCCCCTCACTGTCTGCTGGAACTCACACTGGCTACTCCCTTCTCCCTTTTGCTAGGTTAGGTTGTGTCCTGCCTGGGTCAGGCATTTGAGGAACATGATGTCATGCTTGCGGGAGTAGCCCAGTATTTGATGAAGGAGAGGACAGTGGTGCAAATACTCATCATCTGCATGGAGGTGCTGTGGCCTCATTGCCTTCCTCATAGAACACCCTATCCAGGACAGTACAGCTTCCACCTAAAGATGCCTTCTAGATTCCCACTTCTCTGGGGGGCAGGGGGTGTGATGGGAGAACCCTAAGCTGATGCTGACTTGGCTAGCTTTGCTTGTCAGTAGTTTACATGACAGTGTGGGGAGTGTGAGCATCCTGAGCATGGTAGAGGTTCCAGAATCCGAGCTCCTGTCCCTATTCATTGAGACAGAAGCCTGCAGAGCCCCTTTCCAGGCTTCGGCTGTATAGAAGGCATGTTGGTAGCACTCCCCAAACAACTCTGCCTCCAAAACAGGATCTACAGGCATCAGCTCCAGTCTGCTTGTGGAGTGTGGCATTGGGCCTCTCATCGTTAGTGAGGATACATGGGATGAGAGATTAGAACCACCCTGAAGTCAAACAGGCCAGAAGGAAGTGGCTATGAGACAATTGAGATAGTATTGTACAGAGAACCTAATTTCCCCCCACCCCCGGGATGACGTACCATTGTTCAAACTCAGCCAGCAAGACAGGATCTAAAAGTTCAATTTTTTATTACTTGTAGTTAGGTAAACGTGTCTATAAATGTTCCATCTTATTGCTGGGCTGCAGTACTTTGTGTTATTACTATTTAGGGCTGTCATTAATTTTCACGTTATTAGCTCAAAAAATCCAGACCCGGCTGGTTATCCTGAGGAGTTTGCTTTCTATTGCTATGCTATGCAGGTCTATTTCATTTTGTATGTTGACAAATTGGACCACCATCTGCTGTAACACAATTAGTGTTACTTTTTAAAAACTGAAGCATGATTTTTTAAAAACATAGAATCATAGAATCATAGAATATCAGGGTTGGAAGGGACCCCAGAAGGTCATCTAGTCCAACCCCCTGCTCAAAGCAGGACCAAGTCCCAGTTAAATCATCCTAGCCAGGGCTTTGTCAAGCCTGACCTTAAAAACCTCTAAGGAAGGAGATTCTACCACTTCCCTAGGTAACGCATTCCAGTGTTTCACCACCCTCTTAGTGAAAAAGTTTTTCCTAATATCCAATCTAAACCTCCCCCATTGCAACTTGAGACCATTACTCCTCGTTCTGTCATCTGCTACCATTGAGAACAGTCTAGAGCCATCCTCTTTGAAACCCCCTTTCAGGTAGTTGAAAGCAGCTATCAAATCCCCCCTCATTCTTCTCTTCTGCAGACTAAACAATCCCAGCTCCCTCAGCCTCTCCTCATAAGTCATGTGCTCTAGACCCCTAATCATTTTTGTTGCCCTTCGCTGTACTCTTTCCAATTTATCCACATCCTTCTTGTAGTGTGGGGCCCAAAACTGGACACAGTACTCCAGATGAGGCCTCACCAGTGTCGAATAGAGGGGAACGATCACGTCCCTCGATCTGCTCGCTATGCCCCTACTTATACATCCCAAAATGCCATTGGCCTTCTTGGCAACAAGGGCACACTGCTGACTCATATCCAGCTTCTCGTCCACTGTCACCCCTAGGTCCTTTTCCGCAGAACTGCTGCCGAGCCATTCGGTCCCTAGTCTGTAGCGGTGCATTGGATTCTTCCATCCTAAGTGCAGGACCCTGCACTTATCCTTATTGAACCTCATTAGATTTCTTTTGGCCCAATCTTCCAATTTGTCTAGGTCCTTCTGTATCCTATCCCTCCCCTCCAGCGTATCTACCACTCCTCCCAGTTTAGTATCATCCGCAAATTTGCTGAGAGTGCAATCCACACCATCCTCCAGATCATTTATGAAGATATTGAACAAAACGGGCCCCAGGACCGACCCCTGGGGCACTCCACTTGACACCGGCTGCCAACTAGACATGGAGCCATTGATCACTACCCGTTGAGCCCGACAATCTAGCCAGCTTTCTACCCACCTTATAGTGCATTCATCCAGCCCATACTTCCTTAACTTGCTGACAAGAATGCTGTGGGAGACCGTGTCAAAAGCTTTGCTAAAGTCAAGAAACAATACATCCACTGCTTTCCCTTCATCCACAGAACCAGTAATCTCATCATAAAAGGCGATTAGATTAGTCAGGCATGACCTTCCCTTGGTGAATCCATGCTGACTGTTCCTGATCACTTTCCTCTCCTCTAAGTGCTTCAGGATTGATTCTTTGAGGACCTGCTCCATGATTTTTCCAGGGACTGAGGTGAGACTGACTGGCCTGTAGTTCCCAGGATCCTCCTTCTTCCCTTTTTTAAATATGGGCACTACATTAGCCTTTTTCCAGTCATCCGGGACTTCCCCCGTTCGCCACGAGTTTTCAAAGATAATGGCCAAGGGCTCTGCAATCACAGCCGCCAATTCCCTCAGCACTCTCGGATGCAATTCATCCGGCCCCATGGACTTGTGCACGTCCAGCTTTTCTAAATAGTCCCTAACCACCTCTATCTCTACAGAGGGCTGGCCATCTCTTCCCCATTTTGTGATGCCCAGCACCGCAGTCTGGGAGCTGACCTTGTTAGTGAAAACAGAGGCAAAAAAAGCATTGAGTACATTAGCTTTTTCCACATCCTCTGTCACTAGCTTGCCTCCCTCATTCAGTAAGGGGCCCACACTTTCCTTGGCTTTCTTCTTGTTGCCAACATACCTGAAGAAACCCTTCTTGTTACTCTTGACATCTCTTGCTAGCTGCAGCTCCAGGTGCGATTTGGCCCTCCTGATATCTTTCCTACATGCCCGAGCAATATTTTATACTCTTCCCTGGTCATATGTCCAACCTTCCACTTCTTGTAAGCTTCTTTTTTATGTTTAAGATCCGCTAAGATTTCACCATTAAGCCAAGCTGGTCGTCTGCCATATTTACTATTCTTTCGACTCATCGGGATGGTTTGTCCCTGTAACCTCAACAGGGATTCCTTGAAATACAGCCAGCTCTCCTGGACTCCCTTCCCTTTCATGTTAGTCCCCCAGGGGATCCTGGCCATCTGTTCCCTGAGGGAGTCAAAGTCTGCTTTCCTGAAGTCCAGGGTCCGTATCCTGCTGCTTACCTTTCTTCCCTGCGTCAGGATCCTGAACTCAACCAACTCATGGTCACTGCCTCCCAGATTCCCATCCACTTTTGCTTCCCCCACTAATTCTACCCGGTTTGTGAGCAGCAGGTCAAGAAAAGCGCTCCCCCTAGTTGGCTCCCCTAGCACTTGCACCAGGAAATTGTCCCCTACGCTTTCCAAAAACTTCCTGGATTGTCTATGCACCGCTGTATTGCTCTCCCAGCAGATATCAGGAAAATTAAAGTCACCCATGAGAATCAGGGCATGCGATCTAGTAGCTTCCGTGAGTTGCCGGAAGAAAGCCTCATCCACCTCATCCCCCTGGTCCGGTGGTCTATAGCAGACTCCCACCATGACATCACTCTTGTTGCACACACTTCTAAACTTAATCCAGAGACACTCAGGTTTTTCCACAGTTTCGTACCGGAGCTCTGAGCAGTCATACTGCTCCCTTACATACAGTGCTACTCCCCCACCTTTTCTGCCCTGCCAGTCCTTCCTGAACAGTTTATAACCATCCATGACTGTACTCCAGTCATGTGAGTTATCCCACCAAGTCTCTGTTATTCCAATCACGTCATAATTCCTTGACATCACCAGGACCTCCAGTTCTCCCTGCTTGTTTCCAAGGCTTTGTGCATTTGTATATAAGCACTTGAGATAACCTGTTGATCGCCCCTCATTCCCAGTATGAGGCAGGAGCCCTCCCCTCACAGACATTCCTGCCTGTGCTTCCTCCCGGTATCCCGCTTTCCCACTTACCTCAGGGCTTTGGTCTCCTTCCCCCGGTGAACCTAGTTTAAAGCCCTCCTCACTAGGTTAGCCAGCCTGCTGGCAAAGATGTTCTTCCCTCTCTTCGTAAGATGGAGCCCGTCTCTGCCCAGCACTCCTCCTTCATGGAACACCATCCCATGGTCAAAGAATCCAAAGCCTTCTCTCCGACACCACCTGCGTAGCCATTCGTTGACCTCCACGATTCGACGGTCCCTACCCAGGCCTTTTCTTTCCACGGGGAGGATGGACGAGAACACCACTTGCGCCTCCAACTCCTTTATCCTTCTTCCCAGAGCCACGTAGTCCGCAGTGATCCGCTCAAGGTCATTCTTGGCAGTATCATTGGTGCCCACGTGGAGAAGCAGGAAGGGGTATGAGTCTTGATGAGTCTCGGCAGTCTCTCCGTCACATCACGAATCTTAGCCCCTGGCAAGCAGCAGACTTCTCGGTTTTCCCGGTCAGGGCGGCAGATAGATGACTCAGTCCCCCGGAGGAGAGAGTCCCCGACCACCACCACCCGCCTTCTCCTCTTGGGAGTGGTGGTCGTGGAACCCCCAACCTCAGGACATCGCATCTCATGCCTCCCAACCAGCGGAGTCTCCTTCTGCTTTCTCCCCCCAGACATATCATCTGGTCCACTCTCCGCATTGGTACCTGTGGAGAGAACATGAAAGCGGTTAGTTACCTGTGTCTGTGTTACTGGAACCCGGACATTCCGCTTACCTCTTCTGGAGGTCACATGTTGCCAAGCTTCTTCACTGGCCTCTTGGCTCCTCTGTGCAACCTGCTCTATATCTTTAGAGCTTTGTGCCCCTAGAAGGCTATCCTGAGTTTGGTCCAGAAAATCCTCAGTCTCTCGTATACAACGCAGGGTCGTTACCTGTTGCTCCAGACCTTCAATCTTCTCTTCCAATATGGAGACCAGCTTGCACTTTGTACAGACAAAGTCGCTTCTGTCCTGTGGAAGAAAGACAAACATGGCACATCCAGTGCAGGTCACAACAGCTGAACCCCCCCCTTCCATATCACCTACCTACTATGAGCTTCCTCAGAGACGTTGGCAAGATGTAAGCCTCACTGGGCTCACTCCAGGCGAACTCCCAGGCAAACTCCTGCTGTGAGCTGCTCTGCTGTCCCCGCTGCTCAGCTGGTTCGCGAGGCTCTGGCTATTTTTAAACAGCCAGGCTTCCCTGACGCAAACACACAGACACCCTAATGCCCGCCCCCTGCAGGCTAGCAGCCAATCAGACACTCACTCAGGCTCTCTCCCTGCCCTCCCAGCAAACACACGCTCGGATACTTCCTCAGCAAGCAAACACACACACTCGGATACTTACCAGTCCCAGGCAAACTCCTGCTGTGAGCTGCTCTGCTCTCCTCCTCAAACCTCCTCTTCCTGGGATTTTACTGTAATTTCCACCCATGGCAACAGCAGCCTTCCCGTCACTGAACATGACCTGGGTATTGAGCAGCCTCAGTTTCATGGCAAGTTAAAATTCCTTATACTCAGTAAATGAGTCTTTAAAAAGGAATAAGGAGTTTGCTGCCTTGTGAAAGAAATGGAAAGGGAAATGCCTTTTCTCTGCCACCTTGCAGACACTTTTCAGAGTGGTAGCCATGTTAGTCTGTATCAGCAAAAGCAACGAGGAGTCCTTAAGACTACAAATGTATTTGGGCATAAGCTTTCGTGGGCTATAACCCACTTCATCAGATGCATGGAGTGGAACATACAGTAGGCAGTGTATATATTTCAGCACATGAAAGAGTTGCCTTACCAAGTGGAGGGTCAATGCTAATGAGGGCCATTTCAATTAAGGTGGAAGCGGCCTATTCTCAAGAGTTGACAAGAAGGGATGAATATCAAGGGAGGGAAAATTACTTTTGTAGTGCTAACGAGGCCAATGCAATCAAAGTGGCCATAGCCCATTTCCAACAGTTGACAAGAAGGTGCGAGTATCAGCACAGGGAAAATTACTTTGTGTAATGACCCAGCCACACCCAGTCTTTATTCAGGCCTAATTTGATGGTGTCCAGTTTGCAAATTAATTCCAGTTCTGCAGTTTCTCATTGGAGTCTCTTTTTGAAGTTTTTTTTGTTGAAAAATTGCCACTTTTAAGTCTGTTATTGAGTGACCAGGGAGATTGAAGTGTTCTCCGCCTGGTTTTTGAATGTTACAATTCTTGATGTCTGATTTGTGTCCATTTATTCTTTTACATAGAGACTGTCTGGTTTGGCCAACGTACATGGCAGAAGGGCATTGCTGGCACATGATGGCATATATCACATTGGTAGATGTGCATGTCAATGAGCCCCTGATGGTATGGCTGATGTGGATAGGTCCTATGATGGTGTCCCCTGAATAGATATGTGGACAGAGATGGCAACGGGGTTTGTTGCAGGGGTTGGTTCCTGGGTTAATGTTTCTGTGGTGTGGTGTGTAGTTGTTGGTGAGTATTTGCTTCAGGTTGAGGGGCTGTCTGTAAGTGAGGACTGGCCTGTCTCCCAAGGTCTGTGAGAGTGAGGGATCATCCTTCAGGATAGATTGTAGATCTTGGTGATGCGCTGGAGAGGTTTTAGTTGGGGGCTGTAGGTGACGGCTAGTGGGGTTCTGTTACTTTCTTTGTTGGGCCTGTCCTGTAGGAGGTGACTTCTGGGTACGCTTCTGGCTCTGTCAATCTGTTTCTTCACTTTAGCAGGTGCGTATTGTAACTTTAAGAAAACTTGCAGACATTCTAAGACTGACTGTGCTGGCCAGGCTCACATTGACTTACACTGTACTTTGCAAGCACCTTCTGTCAGAGGGTTACTATTTCTTTGCTTTTAACCGGAGATGTGCTGGCAAACCAAAGAGCCTTCTACCTCACCATGCATTATAGTTGCACATCTTAAGCCTTGGACTCTGCATGCTGAGAGATCATTTCCAAAAGGCATGACTGCCACGCAATATTTACATGCCACCAAATTACTATTTCTGGTTCTGCAGGGTCATTTTTGCAAATCCAGGGCCAGATTCTTATCTCCTTATGTTAAATAGTTCCTTGCACTAGGGCTAGCCCCAACTATGTCACTAGGACTATCTGCAGGGTAAGTAGTACCCAATGTGAATACCGGCATCAGTGTAGCTTAGTTGAAGAGGCCATTGGGCTGTGAGTTTGGAACCCCAGATTCTGTTCCTGGCTCTTCCATTGAACTGCTGTGTCACCTTGGGCACAACACTTCACTTCCTTCTGCCTCTGTCACCTCCCCTTCTTTTGTCTGTCATGTCTACTTGGAATGTAAGCTGTCTGGGGGCAGGGACTGTCTATATATGCACAGCACCTGTTACGTTGGGGCCCCGAAGCATTCCTGTAACAAACAGTAGCTGGCACTCTGTGTAGAGATCTAGGTGTGGAGGCAGAGGATTCTTATTGTTCCAAACATCTTAGAGTTTGTTGAAAACCATTTAAAGTGCGAATTATCTTGCTCATCAAGTTCAGAAGACTCTTCATTGGGAGTAAAAGAAAATCCTGACCCCTTTATAGTTACTGTATAAGTAAGAGTAAAAATGTGTCCATGCTAAGCCTATATATTCTACTTGTGTGTTTTTTTGAGAGGTTGATGGATAATATTTGACCTTACAGGGTAACGGGGTATGGAGAGTGGAGGAGAGGGATATTTTTGGTGCTTTAGAATGTGCTAATTTGTCTACATCCCAAGATGGTCCTCACCCCAAATTGCAATTTGTGACCCCACAGGAATGATAACCCCAGGTTAAGAAACATGCTGTTTCCAGGTTCTTTAGGGCCTAGTTCTGCAGAAATACCAGTTTGTGCTACAAGTCAGTGCCTGTACTGGAGAAAGGTATTTTTTAGCTACCTTTCCAACTCACTGGTTACCAACTATCTGTTTTCAGCTGGCAGGGCTGAGCAGTGAGGAGTCTCTACGTAAAAGAATAAATGGACACAAATCAGACGTCAAGAATTATAACATTCAACAACCAGTTGGAGAACACTTCAATCTCTCTGGTCACTCGATTACAGACCTGAGGGTGGCTATTCTTCAACAAAAAAACTTCAAAAACAGACTTCAACGAGAGACTGCTGAATTGGAATTAATTTGCACACTGGATACAATTAACTTAGGCTTGAATAGAGACTGGGAATGGATGAGTCATTACACAAAGTAAAACTATTTCCCCATGTTATTTCTCCCCCACCCCCCACTGTTCCTCAGATGTTCTTGTTAACTGCTGGAAATGGCCTACCTGCTTGTCACCATGAAAGGTTTTCCTCCTTACCCCCCCTGCTGCTGGTGATGGCTTATCTTAAGTGATCACTCTCCTTACAGTGTGTATGATAAACCCATTGTTTCATGTTCTCTGTGTGTGTGTATATAAATCTCTCCTCTGTTTTTTCCACCAAATGCATCCGATGAAGTGAGCTGTAGCTCACGAAAGCTTATGCTCAAATAAATTTGTTAGTCTCCAAGGTGCCACAAGTACTCCTTTTCTTTTTACCTCCATCACTCACTCACTGGCATATGACATACTCCATATAAAGTACTGCATGAATGGTATCTGGAAGGCCAAAAGGTGCCTCCCTTTTCCCTTCTCAATAATTCAAAGGCAGAGGGGCACTGACTGGAATAAAACCTCAGCAAATTTACCTTATAAAATGGATAAAATGAAAAATATTCTGACATCAGGTATCATTAATCAGTGGCACTCACTGCCTCATGGCAATATAGGAAAAAGCTGTTTAAGGTTCCAAACAGGATGAAACATTCATATGAATGAGCATCAGCATCTGTCACTGGCCAAGATAAGGAGGGTCGGTGGGTATGTGTGCAACCCTTACAATGACTTTATAATTACAAAAGCTACCAAGTTTCCTATATAGGAGCCTTAAAAATCATTATCTGGGACAAGGAAAAAATGTCTCCATGGTATCAGATTGCAAAAGTACTTGTACTGAGTTCTGACTCTCCTGGAAGCATCCAACATTATTCCCTGTTGAAGGCAGTATATCAGATGGGATTGACCTTTGGTCTGTTCTCCAGAGTAGCATTTTCTTTTGTTTCCCATCAAGCAAGTTAAAAAAATGTCTGATGTTGACAAGGAAAATCTCCTTCAATTCCCCTCCTCTCTCTACCCTGCCCCGCATACATAAGAGGAGAAAGTTTGTAAACATCTTGCTAATGACGGTCTTTCTTGCAAAGTGATGCCTCCGAATGCAAGCAGCTGCTTTTGGAGAACTCAACCTTGAAATGGCATCTGTTTGAATTGTTTTAAATGGAACTAGCCTGCTGAAAATCTCAGGGCTGCATAGGGGAAGGGAAGAGAAATTTTTATAGGGATTGTCTAAACTGCTGGAAATAAAGCAGGAGACAGGTGATGTCCTCTGAAGTGGCTGGACCAACATTAGCAACGTACACTTCAAAGAAGCATGTTGAGAACTAATGCCCTATGGGTTAAAAGCATCTGGTGTCCTTTGAGAATATTTATTTAGAGGTCAAAAAAAAAGGTAGAAGATTTAGATGTGGTGATTAAAACCTAGAAATAAATTATGCACCCCTGTAAACACTATTATTCCTATTTAAATGTTGTACTCCTGGGAATGCAATTACGGTTGTATTATTAATTTAAAATGTTATTGGAAGCAGTGACTGCTGCTTCTCATTAACAGTGAATGCTTCACAGTCTGTCTGGTGGCATTTTGGACCTGGTATTAAAACAAAAAATCTTAAACTCCTCTTACAACTTAAATCATCCTTTGCCAGTGAAAGTGAGCTACAGGAGAAGTCACTGTGGCTGGTGAGTGGGGCATTGCCAGACTGGATCAGACTAGGGGGTCCATCATGGCTGGTATGAGATGCTTCGCAGGGAGGTGCAAGAAACCTGCTGGGCAGTGAAAGGATATCACATGGAGGAGGAGTGTCCAGGTGAAGTATCACTTCTGGGTTGAGACCATGGCCACTGTCTGGTCCTGAGACCTGGGATAAGCAGCAGTGGCTGCAGAAATCCTTGTTGAGGAAGGAGATAACTCTGTGCCTCCGTGGTGAGTTGTGAGCTCACCCTGCTGTTGCAGCACCCGCCATGAGGGTGAGGGCTCGTCTCGTCCTGGGAAAGAATGGCGGTCGCACCTTGGAAGCTGCTATGCTCCAAAGGCACCGGTTGGTTGGGCATTAGTTTGGGGTGAGTGGCTGTTGTCATGGAAGCAATCTAGAGTGTCAGTTTTCTGGAGATGGGGGAGTGATTTACATCATTGGGGCTTCTCTGACTGTTCAGGATCCACTGAGCCAATGAGGAGGAGATGCTGGTGCAGGACATACTGGATCATTATGGAAGGGTCCCGGCTATTTAATGGGCATGGCCAGGTAAAGTATGCAATGAATGGGCCGTAGGACTCCATTCCCACTGAACTATAACAATGCTGGTGGTGTCTGCATTTCAGAGTAACTCAGGGTGAGCCTGCATACCCACCTCTGCATAGATGGTCCTCATCGCTGGAGTTTCTCAGCATCTCGCCACCTGTAATGTATTTATCCTGCCAACAGTCTTTGGAGATAGGGACATACTGTCCCCATTCTGTCCTCCCCATGGCTATTGAAACATCCTGTGTGTGCTACTGGAACATCCTAAAGGGAGAACACATTCTCATTCCAAAAACAGAACTGGACGGATGGGGTCTGAAGGATGCAAAACCAGGTCAATAACAACCCAACTGAAGCAAATGCCCAAGTGATCAGGTTCATGTCCCTCAGGGTGTCCCCTCGCCAGCCTAGCACTAGGTGGTCAAGTCAGCAGAAATTTCTATCGTGCCTGTCTGGAGCCATTAGCTAGGCTGTGTTGGTGTAAGGAAAACAGGAGCGTGTAAGAGGTGCAAGCCTAGCAGGAGATTCTGAGCCTGAAAAGGTGAGTTAGTCCATACTGGAGTCTTTGCCAGCCTGCCAGCCTGCCAACCAGCGACATTCTCATTTCGAGTTGACTAACACTGACAAATAGAGGGATAGTTTGTCCTCCTGTCAGCCGGTGATCAGATGACTTACGAATACACTTTTGATATTTGTCGGGCTTTGTAGATCACTGAAGAACATTCATAATAAAAGGACAGAGAGAACAGAGAATGCAGATGCATTTTTTGCAGCTCATATTTTTTCCCACTTATCCTGCCAGCTGATATTTCAAGGCAGTAAAGAGCAGTGCTTCTGCAAGAAGAATCTGATCTTGATGGCAAATTAGTAGAGTTAAATCCTTCCCTCTGAAAGAAAAACTGGCCTCCTACACATCGAGGGGGAGAGTATTCCACTGACTCTCTGATGGAGTGAAGTGCTGCTCAGCCAGAGCCTGGAACGCAGAATTTGGCCTCAGTAAGGCCTGAATCTAATTTGGTCTTCAAATTTACTTTTTGTTTATATTTAAATGAGGGTAGTTTGTTCATAAGGGGAAAAATCTCTCTTTGCATAGACAGGCTTTCTAAGGGTGTGTCTGCAGAGCAGCAGGAGGGGTCATTCTCAGCTTGGGGAGAAGTACATGCACTAGCTCTGCCTGAGTGAGCTCCTAAAAACAGGAGAGTGGCTGAAGTGGTTGGGGCCAGCCACCTGAGCAAATCTTGTCTGGCCCCTTAGGCATATAATCTGAGCCACCCCTATTCTGCAGTGGCCATGCTGCTATTTTAAGACACTAGCTCTGTATGTTTATCACCATACACCTCCCTGCTGCAGTGTAGACGTACCTTTGGCATGTGTTGCATGATGAGGATTTCACACCTAGTTGTGGCAATTGCAATGTAGATTGTACTATGTCCACATTACTCCCTCCAATCTAACTGTAGAGACCATGAAAGTGCAGCGAATGTGGGTTCTCCAGGCCTGCCTAGAGAGGCCTTGTGGAAGCAGCCAATCAGAGCTAGCAGACCCAGATAAAAGGAGCTACAGGGTCTGAGCAGGACAGTCCCTGCCTGGAACCAGACGGGAGGGGACGCCAGCCCCGCCCCGCCCCGCCCTGCCCTGCCCTGCCCTGCCCTGCCCCACCCCGTCCCGTCCCGTCCTGTCCCGTCCCACCCTGTCTCACCCAAAGGAGCTTGATTGGCTGCATATACTAGGCCAGGAAGAGAGAGGACGTGAGAACTGTAACCCTAAGGTAATGGGTGGAGGTAAAAGGGCCAGGCGGGAAGAGGCCCAGGGAAGCAGCAGTAACTAATTAAAGGAAGCCATACATGGCTGGACCTGGAGTAGTGGGCAGGCCACTAGTGAAGTTGGCCTAAGCTCTGAGAAGGAGATAAGGCACCTTTACAGGCCCTAACAAAGGGCCAGATTTAAAGGGCTCAAAGATGGGGCTGATGATCCCAGTTGGGGCCAACAGTTTGACGAACTCTTTGCTACTCTGGAAAGGATCTATTTTGACTTTGTGACTTGGCCAGAGGGCTGAGCTACTGAAGACCCACCTAGGAAGGTCACCAACCTATAGGGGGTGCCAGAACAGGAAAAAAGATTGCAGTGTCACACCCAGCCACTAGGAGGTACTCAGGAGGTGGGTGAATCCTTTCACAGTTCCCAACTTGAGACACTTTAAAGGGACTGTTGGTCAGTGCTCGACTGAAACTTTCTGTAACTCAGGACTCAAAAATCCAGGCACCCAAAATCACTAGTAAGTTTTGAAAATCTTGGCCACAGTCTTTAACTGTGCACCACATGTTCATTTCCTTAGGATCTCTGCTTCATTAGTGAGCGGCAAATGAGCTGGGGGAATGCTAAGAATGAGGCGAGGTATGCTGACCGTCTGAGTCTCATGTGAGACCAAGTTCTGTTAGCAATTGCCATGGTTTAAATCCAGCGTTAAATGCCTTGATGTCCACGGACTTGCTGTGAAATTCTCCCGCTGCAACGGCCAGTGCATTTGGCCCCACTATGGGAAGTATGGCGGGTGTATTGTAAAAGAGGCTGGGGTCTAGGCACACTTGTCAATGTGCAGTGAATGAAGCAGGAGCCTGTTCCTCGAACAATGAAGATAAAAAGAAATACTGAGTAGCTGACTCACTCACTGCACCATCCAGTGTGAGGGGAACTGGAGAAATAATATGTAGGTCTGTACCTGAAGACCGTGTACTATAATGCACACGCATAAGAGGCAGGGTTAAGGTTTTTTGGACAACCTTAATTTTGGCATGTTGTCATGCTGAGGACTTTACTTTGCAACCTTAATGTTCCTTTAATATCACTTTTAGGGCACATTGGTTCCATTAGAATGGTTTTTAGTGAAATGATCAAGTCGACTACACTGCTGGTTGCACTGTGACACACAAATGAGGGATGGGGAAAAACTGTGCCACAAGATCATTGTTTGTTCTTTTCTTTTCTTTTTTGAGAGAACAGATGTGAATTTTTGCTCCTTCCAGTATTTCTCTGTGCCTTGATCAAACAGATCGAGGACAGTTCAAGTACTTTCATCATCTCGATGCTTTCCAGGGGATAAAGGTCCACTTGTCTGCATAACAGACTTGAATGCAGAGTAACTGCAGGTTACTCACATTATAATAAGGGCATATTATAATGGGGTACAAATAATAATAAGGGGCACATATAATAAATTGTATAATGCTGACTGCAATCAGCTTTATTTAAAATGTCAAAGCAGGGTATTTTGCTTGAAATATATTTTAGTAATTGTCAGTATTGTGAAAATCTTAATTTTTGTGAAAGTTTTTCATGTACCACATGCAGGGTAAAGACAGGAAAGGACTCAGTGTTTTCAAGAAATAACTCTCTCTTTACTGAGAGAAATCTTTACAGAGGTACTGGAATTGCAGCAACATTCCAGCTATGTGCACACAGACTGACTTCCTGGTACCCCCTCCAAATGCCTCCATCCTTTAACCTGTGATCCTCCCTCCATGGTCCATGCAGGTTACCAAGAGGTTGAAAACATGGTTTGAATTTTTAGTAGGGTCCATGTTATGGTTGAATGTGGAATGGACCAAAATTAAATAGTTCTTCAATATGGCCAGAGTTCAATGTGTTTTGTGCCATTCTCAAGGTTAATAACACAGTGAAACTGGCTATAATTGGCACATACCTGGCGGGAAGGAGGGGATGGAAAATGGCAGGACCATAGCTGTTAACTCTAACCATTTCCAACTTACCCCATTCCTTCTTAGAGGCTGTGCTTGGAGACTAATCCTGTTTCTCTTTAATCAATGGGAATTTTGCCATTCAGTTGAGTGGGAGAAGAATAGACCCAAATTGAATGTTGCCAGTTGCAGAACAGCTCTCTCTGTTGGTTGGATGCTATGATTCATCCAATAATTGTGCGTTATTGATCCCACTTCACAATGCACAGTTGCTTGCAAGCACTGGTGCATTGTACATGGGTACTTGTTGTAGGGAGGTTAGGGTGACTAGATGTCTTGATTTTATAGGGACAGTCGCGATTTTTGGGTCTTTTTCTTATATAGGCTCTTATTACCACCCACTCCTTGTCCTGATTTTTCAGATTTGCTGTCTGGTCACCTTAAGGGAGGTGCATACCTAGCACAGATCCATGTACATTTGTGTATTACGGACCCTGTCTCTTGGGTAGACAGAAGATAGACACACATTGATTTCATATTAAAAAAGAAGGTACCTCAAAGCCCTTGATCCGGCATCTGATTAAGACACAAGCTGAAGGGAGACAGAAGCACAGCCAGGACACTGAAGTGTTCATAGATATTTAGGGCCAGAAAGGACCATTATGGTCATTTAGTCTGTTCTCCTGCTTAACACAGACCAGCACATTACACCCATCTTGATTGCTTCCCTAGGGAAGCAACTTGGTTTCTGTAAGAGGAGGTGTCCTGCTGTTCGAAGGATCTTGCAAAAAGAATGAGTACTTGTGGCACCTTAGAGACTAACAAATTTATTTGAGCATATTCGTGGGCTAAACCCCACTTCATCGCATGCTTCAGTGGAAAATATAGTAGGAAGATATATACACACAGAGAACATGAAAAAATGGGTGTTGGCATACACACTATAAAGAGAGTGATCAATTAAGGTGAGCTATTATCAGCAGGAGAAAAAAACCTTTTGGAGTGATAATCATGATGGCCCATTTCCAACAGTTGACAAGAAGGTTACTATACTATAGAAAATTCTTTCCTGGGTATCTGGCTGGTGAATCTTGCCCATATGCTCAGGGTTTAGCTGATCGCCATAATTGGGGTTGGGAAGGAATTTTCCTCCAGGGCAGATTGGAGAGGCCCTGGAGGTTTTTCGCCTTCCTCTGTAGCATGGGGCATGGTTGACTTGAGGGAGGCTTCTCTGCTCCTTGAAGTCTTTGAACCATGATTTAAGGACTTCAAAAGCTCAGACATAGGTGAGGTTTTTCATAGGAGTGGGTGGGTGACATTCTGTGGCCTGCGCTGTGCAGGAGGTCGGACTAGATGATCAGAATGGTCCCTTCTGACCTTAGTATCTATGAATCTATGAATCTATAAGGTGAGAGTAACAGTAGGGGGAGGAAAATAAACATGGGGAAATAGTTTTATTTTGTGTAATGATTCATCCACTCCCAGTCTTTATTCAAGCATAATGTAATGGTGTCCAGTTTGCAAATTAATTCCAATTCAGCAGTCTCTCTTTGGAGTCTGTATTTGAAGGTTTTTTGTTGTAATATTGTGACTTTTAGGTCTGTAATCAAGAGCCCTGGGAGATTGAAGTGTTCTCTGACTCGTTTTTGAATAATTCTTGACGTCGATTTGTGTCTATTTATTCTTTTACGTACAGACTGTCTGGTTTGGCCAGTGTACAGTGGCAGAGGGGCATTGCTGGCACATGATGGCATATATCACATTGGTAGATGCGGAGGTGAATGAGCCTCTGATACTGATGTGGCTGATGTGATTAGGCCCTAGGATGGTGTCCCCTGAATAGATATGTGGACAGAGTTGGCAACGGGCTTTATTGCAAGGATAGGTTCCTGGGTTAGTGGTTCTGTTGTGTGGTGTGTGGTTGCTGGTGAGTATTTGCTTCAGGTTGGGGGGCTGTCTGTAAGCAAGGACTGGCCTGTCTCCCACGATCTGTGAGAGTGATGGGTCGTCCTTCAGGATAGGTTGTAGATCCTTGATGATGCATGTTAGGGGGCTTATTCCTTCACCCACTCACTTCCCTGGTCCTTCTCAGATGAACAGAGAGCAACAATACCCGAAGTCCAAAGGTGCAACAATTCAATGTTTATTGGGTGAACTTCCAGCAAGCATGATTCCAGTTTCCTTCCTTAGTGTCCCCCTTCCCAGCTCTGACACCCCAGAGCCTTACACCTGTGTCCCTGTTCCCATTTCCCCCTTTAGCCAAACATGATTCCAATTTCCCCACCCCCATTCCCTGTTCCCATCCCATCCCCCGCCCGACACACACTTCCTGATTGACTGCAGACTATATAGTAAAACTTGAGTTCTGCTTAGCTATACCTTAACCAATCATTTTCCTGAGATTTAACTAACCAATCCTAACATACTGCAACATGATTATTTAACCAATTATATCCCACCACCTTAATTAGTTTACACCCAGCAAAATTAATTATACAGCAGACAGAAACAATCCCAGAACCAGACAGAGACCATGCAAATAAACAACAGCAAAGTGGGAACTATAATGACAAAACAATACAGACGTGAGGATTTCACATCCCAGCTATTGATTTAGGATTTACGATTTCACATCCCAGCTATTGAGAAGTGAGTTCCTGCCAGACAGGATGCTGTCAAACTCAGTTTCCTTTTACATCTTCTAGGCACTTCCCTTTCTCTGGAGGCGATGGGCGTTCTCAGGACAGGATTGTATCCTAACGGCCCCATAGCACCTTCTTTCAATGGGACTAGTTTGGAAGGTGAGGAGGTGACCGGTCGCTTCCCAGCTTATGGCTGCCTCTGCTGCTTAGTCAGAGGCCTTAGCCTAAGCACAGGGCCTCAGACTGTCGCGGGGAGAGGAGGCCCTGACACCGGCAGATGGTGATTTTGATTCTTTCTTTTATTCCTCTAGAACTAGCCAAGGGATAAGGATGCACCTACATTCTTGGAGTCTAGGCCTTTACAGACAGGCCTGAATATCTATATCCTAACATCTAGGAGGGTGGTGAAGCACTGGAATGGGTTCCCTAGGGAGGTGGTGGAATCTCCTTCCTTAGAGGTTTTTAAGGTCAGGCTTGACAAAGCCCTGGCTGGGATGATTTAGGCCTGAATATCTATATCCTAGCAATGCGTTGGAGAGGTTTTAGTTGGGGGCTGAAGGTGATGGCTAGTGGCGTTCTGTTACTTTCTTTGTTGGGCCTGTCCTGTAGTAGGTGACTTCTGAGTACTTTTCTGGCTCTGTCAATCCTGTTTCTTCACTTCAGCAGGTGGGTATTGTAGTTGTAGGAATGCATGATAGAGATCTTGTAGGTGTTTGTCTCTGTCTGAGGGATTGGAGCAAATGCGGTTATATCGTAGCGCTTGGCTGTAGACAATGGATCGAGTGGTATGATCTGGAAGAAAGCTAGAGGCATGTAGGTAGGAATAGCGGTCAGTAGGTTTCTGATATAGGGTGGTGTTTATGTGACCATCGCTTATTAGCACTGTAGTGTCCAGGAAGTGGATCTCTTGTGTGGACTGGTCCAGGCTGAGGTTGATGGTGGGATGGAAATTGTTGAAATCCTGGTGGAATTCCTCAAGGGCTTCTTTTCCATGGGTCCAGATGATGAAGATGTCATCAATGTAGCGCAAGTAGAGTAGGGGCAT
This sequence comes from Dermochelys coriacea, assembly GCF_009764565.3. Lineage (NCBI taxonomy): Eukaryota > Metazoa > Chordata > Testudines > Dermochelyidae > Dermochelys > Dermochelys coriacea. Next base: position 127,842,436 of record NC_050073.1, read on the forward strand.
TAGGGGATGAGAGCTGAGGAAGCGTTGTTCTAAGTCAGCCATAAAAATGTTGGCATACTGTGGGGCCATGCGGGTACCCATCGCAGTGCTGCTGACTTGTTCTCTCGATGCATATATTTGCACATCTGGACATAGCCCTGCCTGACTGGAGGATTTATTGCCACATCAGCAAATTCCCTAGTTCAGTTTGGCTCTTCCTTCCTGGTGCCACTCGAAGCAGGCCCTGGGGCTGGCCAGCAGGATGAGAAGAAAGCAGCAAGGTGTAAACGGGCTGGCAGAGCTGCCCCCTGGGAGTAGGCAGAAAGGCAGTGAGTGGGAGGCCAGCTAACAGAAGTAATCTGTGCTGAGCACTTGAGGTGTGCGGGAGGGACTCGACCCCTCTGTCAGTGGAAGGCGGATACATGGCTGCCGGGCCAGCTGCTGATGCAGGACAACATCCATCGTCTGCATGTGGTGGGGGAGGCCGGGTCAGATGACCCATTTCAGATGAATGGGATCTGGAGAAGCGAGGCTGCACTGCATCCGAAACCAAAGGAGAGACTTAGTGCTGTAACCTTCCCACTCCTCCCCCCTCTGCCTCGCAGGCTGACCCCAGGGCAAATCCGCATGAGGCCTTAGCCCTGCCCTCCCTCATAGCGGTAGTGGGAAACTGACCCTGTGCTGGGTGGGGGGGAGGAACGACAAAAGGACTGCTACTGGATCCAGCCTTTCTAAATGGTGTGTGTGGGGGTTCTTCCTGAGCTCCACCGGCCATGGGGTGAGACGAAATCAGGCTGCGTGTGAGCAAAGTGAAGAACAGTAAAACTCTGATCTTGCCGACATTTACATATGCTTCATTGTACTGCCAGGGGTTCCTGGCACTGCTGGTGGGAGATGATTAAACACAGGCATAAGTAGTTGCAGGATTGGAGCCTAAATAAATTCATTCCTGAAATGGCGAAGGAAACATTGCTACATGGATTTTTTTCTCTCAGGTCATTTGATAGGTTATTTTATCCTATTCAACCCTGGGGTTAAATCCAGGGCCTTTTTGCCCTTTTTTAACTTGCTCTTTGCTAAGGAAATACAAAACTACTGAAACTTTGAATGGCTTGGAGGCACTCGGATGCTCCTAGAAGTAGCATTGTTTTGTAGTCTTTGCAAGTAAAGATCTGTAGGCATGTAGTGTGGAGCAGCCCCCAGCCATCCCAATGGAAGATATTAAACGGGGAGTGGGAGGGTGGGGAGGGAAGCCGTGTTCAGATAAGACACTTCACAAAGCATTAGTCACATGTGGAAGCAAAAACTTCCTACCAATTTATAGAGTTTTGTTTATTTAAAATATTTATATGGTATATGGCAAATAATTCATTTAAGATAATTCCATTTGAATGAATAATTTAAATAACTTACAATTTTGTTTACATACATTTTATTGCTAGAACAGGAGGATGAACATATATAAATAGCAAATATCCCAGCAGAATATATTAGAGACTTATAGTACAAAATGTATCAGAAATGACAGGATGTGCTCTAGATGTTTAAGTGGACAAATAAGAAAAGGAAGATTATATCTGAGTTTTCTATGGGTGGAAATCTTTAAAGGTGAGAGAAATCAATCTTATGTATTAAAGGATCACATGCAATTGATTTTTGACTTCTATTGTTGGCTACTTCAATGCTTCAAATGTTTAAAATTCTTTTCTCTCTTATGGTAGGGGATATGTCTTGTGACTTTTTAATGTATTTCTTTTAAATTTTGCAAGCACAGAATGCATAAAAGCTGTAGATTTTTATAAGCATTTCCATCAGTTTTCTAAGACTTCCAGGGCACTGGCTTACAAAATCAAATATTTCCATGTCAAGAAACTTATATGCTGCTTTGGCAATCAAGAAAATGACAGTTGTGTGATATATCCAAGTTGCAACGGCCAGTGAATCAGAAGTTCCAAGGTTCCTAACAGATGTTCTGTTGTGGTGGGAGGGAGGGGAAGGATCTTCTGTGAATTCATCCTAGTGGCAGGAATCATATTACCTCTGTATTTGGCACTGGTGCAATCACTGCTGGAATACTGTGTCCACTTCTGTTGTCAACAATTCAAGACAAAATGCTGATAAATTGGGTTCAAAGAAGAGCCATGAGAATGATTAAGGCATGTTTTCCAGTCCTGTATAGTGAGAGCATGAAGGAGCTCAATCTATTTAGTTTAACAAAGAAATGGTTAAGGGGTGACCTGATCACAGTCTGAGAAACTGCATTGGGAGCAAATATTTGATAGTGGGCTCTTCACTCTAGCAGACAAAGGTATAACAAGACTCAATGGTGGGAAGTTGAAGATGGACAAATTCAGATTGCAAATGTGCAAATGTTTAACCGTGAGAATAATTAACCATTGGAACCACTCACCAAGAGTCATGGTGGAGTCTCCATCTCTGGCAATTTTTAAATCAATGTTGGATGTTTTTCTGAAAGATCTGCTCTAGTTCAAACAGGAATTAAGAAGTCCTATGTCCTGTGTGCATTAGATAATCTCAGTGGCCCCTTCTGGCCTTGAAATCTGTGACTCCTGCCTGGACCAGATGAAGTTCTGCAGGTTGGTTGTGGAAGGTGCATCTCACTAATTCCACCAGGGTAATACATGAGGTGGCAGCAGCTCTGGAAAGGGAACTAGGGAGCAATGACAGAGCAGGTCTTGGAGGGAAACCTGAGGGCCAGCCCCATTTGGGACAGAAGGCTATGCGGGACAGAAGGCTACGCTGAAAAGAGTGGTGGTGGCTTTGAGTGATCAGTAAATCCATGCTTATGGGAATGAGGTGAGGACAGGATAATGACTCAGGCTATTCGTAAGCACGGAGATGCCTCTTGAATTGAGTGCTGTGTTTGTGTGACAGCAAGCAGGCAGAGTTGTGAGTGATGATTTGATCAGCCCAGAACAGTGTGCAAAACAAATGCAAAACAGTTTCCATTTCTAGAAATTAGTACAACTGAGGGAGATGTGTGTGTGAGAATCCTCTGCTTACTTTTAGAAATGTGACCGATTTCGCCTCTTGCCTGATGTCTAGGCTACTGGCATTGCACTGTGCAATTAAAGAAAGGATTCTAAGAGTAGCCAGTGTGTGCCAGCCAGGATTGTCAAGGTTATGACACATCAGTACTGAACTCTCCAGCTTGCCGATTTTATTGGTCCCTAAGAGACTGCCCAAAGTGAGATGAATAAAAGGGAAGAGAGATTTCCCTGATGCTGAGCGGTGAGGTGCTCCAGTAGGATCACTGATTAATCTTTAAACAGTGCAGCCTGCTTTTGGTGTCCAAAGAGTCTAATTTATCATCTTCTGTACCAGGAGCACAGAATATAAGGTCGCATTCATAAATACAATCAAACAGCACCATAACAAAAGGGGCTTGAAGCAATAAATCTCTGGCTAGCTAATATCCATAAATTAAGCTGGCTAAGCCTAAACCACCTGCATTCTGCAAGAGAGGCAATATCCCAATAGATTTGTTTTATGCTTCAGCGAGGCAATGCTATGAGAGGTGGATAGTTCAGATATCTCTATTAGCAGATAGCTAAGGCAGCCAGGGACATGAGCAAGGAGGTAATGTGGACTGTTTCTATTTCGTTTATTAGTTTGGGGAACTCCGGGAAGGTCCTTGTAGATCTTTATGCTGGGCGTGCTATTCTCAGAGCATTTCTCCTTGCCTAAGACCATTTAAGCACCTTTTCCACAATGCACTTTTGTAGACTTTCTCCTTCTCTCGTCCATCCATCAGTCCTTTCCACAATCTCAACTCCCCTGAAATCCTACTTCTCTGTAATAACAGGTTTCAGAGTAGCAGCCGTGTTAGTCTGTATTCGCAAAAAAGAAAAGGAGTACTTGTGGCACCTTAGAGACTAACAAATTTATTTGAGCATAAGCTTTCATGAGCTACAGCTCACTTCATCGTTCATCATTCACTTCATGAATGCATCTGATGAAGTGAGCTGTAGCTCATGAAAGCTTATGCTCAAATAAACTTGTTAGTCTCTAAGGTGCCACAAGTACTCCTTTTCTCTTTTACTTCTCTGTAATCACTGTCACTGTGCTCCAAATCCTGTTGGGTTTCAGAAGAGAGTTACAACAGCTAATCATCGAAGCAGCACTGCTCTATAAAAACTCTTTTAATCACATGTTGTCAAACGTGGAGGAAGTCTGAAGGTGGTAGTGGTTCTGCATTGCTCAACAGCATACGGGGTGTTGTGCATATTTGCTTTGCCTACGCACCCTCATGGCCACTGGGTGCCATTTGCTCTGGTTTTTAGGACAGACTCTAGACCATTGAGTGAACAGAAGAACCTTTGTTTAAGAAGAGGCATTTCTCAGGCAAGAGTGACTTATGCCTTGCTCTCTCTTCAGCTTGTCTCTGGCTTTGTGACAGTGGGCCAGAGCTGTCAAGGGGATGATGGACAGACATTTTCAGTCTTCAAATTCTCATGCTCAAGGGACACCCCTGTAAGTTAAAAGCAGATGAGATGCATGGAGGGTGTGGGACCTGAGGCAGCCGGACCAGCTATCTTGCTCTGAGTTACATCAGAGCTGTGGCCTTGAAATGCAACAGAGCTTTCTATGCTGGGGGAACAGAAAGCCTGGCTGGAATAGAAACCTTGAGGTAGTGGCAGCCCACAGCTGGCTCTGTGCAAGCTACACTCAGGTGATTGCTGATCAGAGAGATGGCTCATGAGAACAGAGCTCTATCTTTCCTGCAAACATCCTCTGAACAAGACAAGAGCATGAAACAGAAGAGACCTTCCCCACGAATATGAAAGCTACGATGGTAAGCTGTGAAGATGGCCAGAACCCAGGCTCATTATTGTTTCTATCACTGAAGTTTTCTAACCTGCGTGGTCTTTGGACAGCTGTGCGTTCACAGGGTGCCAGATCTTCCTCCTTGTTTCCATCTGCTAGGTGGCAGTAAAAACCAGCTAGGATACATCAAAAACTTTCCCAGTATCCCTCATCCACATGAGCAATGGCTGCAGTTGCCAAAGGGCTGTTACTTGACTGCCAGTGGCAGTGCAGATTGGCAGGACCAATGACAGCAAATGGAAAGGTGTCCACAAGATGGCCTCTCTAGTGAGAATGGTCCACACTATGAAAACACTTGGGCAACACTATTCTGTCAGACTGCATGCACCAGTCACTGCAGCGTTCCCAGTCCCCTTGTCTTCTCCGCAGGTAAAGATCGGAAGCTCCAGCTGAGCTGAGAGATCCAGGACACAATCTGGAGTGTGTGCCACCGACTTTTTTGATGTGCGGTATTCAGGGCATCATGATCCCTCCCGCATATTTTAATCACCATGGAGTGGATGAAAGTTGGATAAGGTCAAGATGAAAATTCCCTTAACTAATGGTAAACAGCCTTAATGGGGAGGAGGGGGAGAACAAGAGGAATTTATTTATATACCAGTCAAGTCTGGAAAAATACAACAACTAAAAATAAGCCCCCATGTACACTGCTTGATAAGGGATAATAGCGTAAACCTCAAACCATAGAAATGAACCCTTCTGAAGCCATGTGACTGAGTCCACATGTGACTGAGTCCATCTTCAGGAACTGAGACACACACTGTCCAAGCCCCTAGCACATCATCTCTCATAAGTCTTGTCTCCTGGTAGAACATTAAAGGGAAATATTTCCTCCTGGTGTCTTCTGTAGGAATGGGATAAATTAAGGAAGTGGGAGGGGGGATAGCTTATTTTTATGGACACCTAGCCAGCCAGTTAGCTATAAAGTCCCTCTTGGTAGCTGTTCTCTACTTGATTTACCTGTAAAGGGTTAAAAAGTCACCCAGGTAAGAAGAAAAAAGGGGGGCACCTGACCAAAAGAGCCAACGGGAAGGCTAGAACTTTTTTAAATGGGGAAAGAAACTTTCCCTTTGTCCGTTGCTTTCCGGGAAAGGGGAACAGAGGGCAACAGGAATGCTGGACAAAGCTTAAGCCAGGTATGGTCTTAAATCATCTGATCATGCCTAGAGCTACTTATCTGAACTTCAAATGTGTAAGTAGATCAGAATGTTTAGCTACACGCAATCAGGTTTATTTCTTATTTTTGCTTGTGGATCTCCTCTGTGCTAATCCCAGATGCTTTTGTTGCTTGTAACCTTTAAGCTGAACCCCCAAGAAAGCTGTTTTGGGTGCTTAATTTTTGTAATTGTTTCTTTTAAGATCTAGCAAAAAGCCTAAATTCCAAATGTATTTTTTTCTTTTTGGTTTTAATAAAATTTACCTTTTTTAAGAACAGGATTGGATTTTTGCTGTCCTAAGAGGTTTGTGCATGTTGTTTGATTAGCTGATAGCCACAGCTAATTTCCTTTGTTTTCTTTCTCAGCTCTTCCCCGGAGGGGGTGTGGGGGTGAAAGGGCTTGAGGGTACCCCACAGGGAGGAATTCCCAAGTGCTCCTTCCTGGGTTCACAGGTGTTTTTTTTTGCATTTTGCATTTGGGTAGTGGCAGCATTTACCAAGCCAAGGTCAGAGAAAAGCTGCAACCGTGGGAGTTTAATACAAGCCTGGAGTGGCACGTACTAATTTTTAAAATCCTTGCAGGCCCCACCTTCTGCACTTGGAGTGCCAGAGTGGGGAATCAATCTTGACAAGGATTGATAGACATTAGAATGCCTCTCTCTCTCTCTCTTTGATCTTTCAGATCCTCAAACAAATTCCACCGGGACCTTTGAGCTGGAATAGGAGGGATTTGTATGGTTTGGCGGGATATAGCACTGGGAGGCTCGAAACCCAAGATTTAACCTTGTTCTGCCATTGTCTTGCTATGCAGCTGTGGGCAAGTTGAAGGCCCAAGTTTTAAAAAAATGCCCTCTAGCTGCACATTGCCTCCATTTTTAGAAGCCCCAATCTGAGGCAGTTGGCGCTCTTCACATTCAAAGGTGCTGGGTACCTACAACTCCAAATGAATGTGAAGGGAACTGAGGGTGCTCAGCACCTTAGAAAAATCAGGCTCTAGGCATGCAAAACTACTGGACAAATCTGAACATTTTGGCCTTCATATGTCTCTGTAACTCAGGTCCCCCATCTGTAAAATGGTAACAATCATTTAGGAATCCCCTCCAATACATAACCTCTCCCATGGTCTGGGCACCTGTACCATATGTTAAACATGTCCAAAAATAATACTAAGGGACGAGCTGCAGACATAAGCACCCCAGACATAACTTCCTTTCCTCTGGAGCCTATGGAGGGAAAATGGGCTTTGCATCATGCCAAGCTTGTGCACCTTTGGTAAGCAATTTTGAGGGCTATTCATGAAATTAAGAGTGTTATGAGTGCTAAGGATTATTAGCGATGCCTCTTCTCTAATTGAGCTTTCCCAGCCAGTTTAACACCCAGTCAAAAGCCATCAGAGCCTGCATCTTACTGTATCTTGGCAACATGCCATTGTCCTCTTTTGGAATGTCCTAGAAATGCATATTCACTCAGTTACAGAGGCCATTATAGTGCATTTTGAAAAGCAGGAATAAGGTCAAGGTAAGACCATGCCAGATGGACTATAAATGGTTGATCGTGTAAGACTGCTGAGAAACTAAGAGAGCGAGAGAGCTACTGCCTGTCAAAATCGAGCAGTGTGCACTCATTAGATAGGTGGTACTGGGTATTGCTGAGTGGTCACTGCTTCCGAAAGAGGCTAACTGTCATAGCATAGCCCTAAGATTGACGTGATGGTTACTACATTCAGCAGAACGTTGAACGTTCTTCCTTGTGTTTTCTCTCTGCCAGCTGGTCTTATCAGACGCTGAAGGAATCATGAATGACACATGACTTATAAATGATTTTATCATTCTGACGGGCTGAATGCAGACTGGCCAACAAAAAGATTTCCCAAATAATGAGCTAGCCCACCCAGGAAACATAGAACCAAAGAAATGTAGGGCAGGAAGGGACCTCGAGAGGTCATGAAGCCCATCCCCTGCACTGAGGCAGGACGAAGTATTATCTAGAGCATCCCTGACAGACCATTCTCTAACCTGTTCTTAAAAACCTCCAGAGCCTGAGATTCCACAACCTCCCTAGGCAATTTGTTCTAGTGCTTAACTACCCTGACAATTAGGAAGTTTTTCTTCATGTCCAACCTAAACCTCCCTTGCTGCAATTTAAGCCTATTGCTTCTTGTCCTGTCCTCTGCGGGTAAGGAGAATAATCAATCACCCTTTTCTTTATAACAATTTTTCCGTATGGAAGACTATCATCCTGTCCCCCCTCATTTTTCTCTTCTCCAGATTTAACAAACCCAGTTGTTTCAATCTTTCCTTATACATCATGTTTTCATTGTTGTTGCTGTCTTCTGGACTTTCTCCAATTTGTTCACATCTTTCCTTAAGTGTGAAGCCCAGCACTGGGCACTATCCTTCAGCTGAGGCCGTATCAGTGTGGAGTAGAGCGGCACTTGCTTACAACACTCCTGTGTCTTGCTTACAACACTCCTGCTGATACATCCCAGAATGAGTTTGGCCTAAAAATCAGAATGATTTAAAAAGATTAAATCCTGGTTTTTAGTCTGTGTTCTGCTGTTTGAACTCCACTGCGTGGGGAAGTTCAAATCACCATGTGCCAGTTCTTGAGTGTTTATTGAATGTAAGAGGATCTTGGCTCCTGCTCTAGTTTCTTTTGCAATAAAGCAAAGATCTCTGGACTTTCTGCTGTTTTGGAGCATGTGCCTGTGGGTGCCAATCCCCAGCCCTTTGCCCTCCCTGCTCCTGGCTGCCACCTGTCCTTAGAGCTGCCAAAGTTTGTGCAGCTCCATGTGACACTTCTCACCAGCTTGAAAAAGCCACTCGCCTTCCCTCCATGGTCCCCTGCCACTGGAGGGGTGGGGCATGCGAGGGTTGTTAGAGACTCCCTAACTAATGAGGAAATCATGCATAGAGCTGTGCCAAACTTCATTTCTCCTGAAAAGTCAATTGCTCCTGCCACCCTCTTCCTCAAAATCGGTTACTCCCCCTTGTGCGTTGTGTGTGCCCTGTTCCTGCCCCCAATGCTGCTGCTCTGGGTCAGGATGGGGGACTGTGGTGCCTCCTGGAATACCTAGGATTGTGAGACACCTCACTACCACCTGCCCTTAGCATGAGGAAGCCTTGTCAGTGCCTGCAGAGAGGCAGCTTCCTGACACTCTCAGCCAGAGGCAACACTGCCCTCCAGGCCTGGCACGCCCTGATGTCACTCTGCAGGTGAGCGACAGGCCCTTTGGGCATCTCCCTGGAGAACCCAGCCCCTGCTCCACTGGACACGCGCAGTATTCACTCGTCTGCTGCTACCAAAGACGCAGTACCCCACCGCTTACCAGTTCCACCTCAGATCACCGCTCCAATTAACTCACAGCACTTAGATATGTTTATAGGGACAACAGGTGTCAGTTTATTTAACAAAGCACAGAACTTCAAGTGTAACCCACACACCTCCTGGGGGTGGTGGTCTGTCCCATCTTGTGGCACCGAGACCACTTAGAGAGAGAGATAAAATGAGTCTGCTCTACAGCCTTAGCTAACAGCCAGTTGGCTTTTAGCTCATGTAGAGGCTCATGCACTAAGCTCCATCGATCTCCAGTTCGATCCGGCCTGCCAATGACCGAGGTCTGTCAGCGTTACACAAGCAATAGCACGTAGAAGGAGATTGGAAACAAATGGCTATTTATGAAACAAAATAATGACATTCATTCCAGAAACTAGACTTAATTAGCTGGGTACTCTCATGTCGTAAGCTGTTGCTCCCTGCAGTGCTTCATAGTCAGGCTGGCTGGGACCCTTCTTTCATGAGACAATGCTGCTGTCAGTTTGCCTCCTAGGTGAAGGACTCCATGTGTCTTTGCACTCTGAGATATACCACAACAACGCACTGTCTTTATTCATAAACAGGACAGCCCTGCCCCTGCTGTCTGTTCCCTCTCATGTAGTTTTCACAATCACTCAATTTGCACCTGGCTCTGTATGCCAAGAGACATATAGTGTGAGGCATACAATACATAATAAGGCCAGACAGCGAGATAGATATCTGTTGTCTCCTGCCTGAAAGGATCATGTCTGAGGTATGTCAGCTCCTGCATGACCTGCCTAAACTCCTAGACCTTAAGAGCATAATTTTCAATGCAGATACATCTCTACAGCCATTAAATATTATCCATACAGACTCTTCAGAACAATTATTTATGGTGACCACTGGGCTCTTGCCTCTAGGTATGCATCTCACATGCTTCCCTTTGGCAAACTATTTTGCAGATATCTGACTCAGGGGATCCCTGTAAAATCCTATGCATGCCCTGTGCCCTCTGCCAGTTGTCCCCAAGTGGCCCCTGGGTCACTCTGACACAGAGGAAGATGCAGGAATCTTGAGTCCTCCTGGACAGGAAGAGCAGGAACAGGAAGGGCAGGAGAGAAGCCCTGGGGAAGGACTGAGGTTCAGGCAGAGGGTGGGAGGAAGGTACCGTTGATGGCCAAGCGTTCAGGGCAGCCCTGCCAGAAGTGGCAATGTGAATCCCTGCAGAAAGGGTATCTTCAGCTGGCTCCCTGTACAGTTCATAGGTTCATGGATTCCAAGGCCAGCAGGGACCATCTAGTCCATCTAGTCCTGCTGCCACTCAGCCCGCGGCCGGTCTGGGTCCCGGCCCACATACAGTGGGTACCTACCTTCTCCCTGGTTCTAGCCCATTCTCTTCCTCTCTCTCTGCACTGAGCTGAGGGTGGGAGTGCACTGAGCACAGGGCTGGGGGTTGGGGTGCAGGGTCTGGCCAGGAGCTAGCATGAGGGAGGGGGCTCAGGGTTGGCGCAGGAGGCTTGGGGGTGATTTGCTTACCTGGGCAGCTTCCATTTGGTGCGAGGGGTGGGGGTGGGAATGTCGGGTGTGCAAGAGTCAGGACATGGGGTGGGGGGGCTGGGTTGTGTGGGGGTGCAGTAGTTAGGGCAGGGGGCTGGGGTGTGTGAGGAGGGTGCAGGAGTCAGGGCAAAGGCTGTGGGGGGCTGGGTATGTGGGGGGGCAGGAGTTAGGGCTGGGGTGTGTGTGGGGGGGCAGGGGTCAGGGCAGGAGGCTGGGGTGTGTGAGGGGGGTGCAGGGGTCAGGGCAGAGGGCTGTGGGTATGGGCTGGGATCATGGGGGCGCTCCCAGCTCCCTTCCCAGAGCAGCTCATGGCGGGGGGCTGGAGGGGATATGCCCTGATTCCACCCCCTATCTCCACAGCCCCATCCCCACCTCTTCTCGGCCTCCTCTCCTGAACAGCTTTGCTCTGACTCTGCTTCTCCCCCTCCCCTCCCCTCCCCTCCCCTCCCCTCCACCTACTGGGTCCTGCCCCTCCCCCTCTCCCCCGCCTCTTCCCCCAGCCTGCTGGGTCCCCAGCCCTGTGCTCAGTGCACTCCCACCCTCAGCTCATTTCAATATTGTCAGTGATGGAGAATCCACCACGACCCTTGGTAAATTGTTCCAGTGGTTAATTATTCTTGCAGTAAAAAACGTAGGTCTTCTTTGCAGTCTGAATTTCTCTAACTTTAACTTCCAGCCATTGGATCATGTTACACATGTTACATGTTACATCTGATTGCCATGTTTAGGGTCGGGAGGGAGTTTTCCTCCAGGGCAGATTGGAGAGGCCCTGGAGGTTTTTTTGCCTTCCTCTGTAGCATGGGGCATGGTTGACTGGAGGGAGGCTTCTCTGCTCCTTGAAGTTTTGAACCATGATTTGAGGACTCCAATAGCTCAGACATAGGTGAGGTTTTTCATAGGAGTGGTGGGTGACATTCTGTGGCCTGCGCTGTGCAGGAGGTCGGACTAGATGATCAGAGTGGTCCCTTCTGACCTTAGTATCTATGAATCTATGAATCTACACCTTTGTCTGCTAGACTGACGAATCTATAATTAAATGTTTGTACCCATGTAGGTACCTATAGACTGAGACAAAGTCCCCCGTTAAGCTTCTTTTTGTTAAGATAAATAAATTGAGCTCTTTGAGTCTATCACTATCACTATGAGGTATGTTTTCTCTCTTAGTCATTCTCGTGGCACTTCTCTGAACCAGCTCCAATTTATCAACATCTTTCTTGAGTCATGGGCACCAGAACTGGACACAGGATTCCAGCAGCGGTCGCACCAGTGCCAAATACAGAGGTAAAATAACTTTATTCCTGCTCAAGACTCCACTATTTATGTGTCCCAGGATTGCGTTAGATCTTTTGGCCACAATATCATCCTGGCAGCTCATGTTCAGCTGATTATCCTCCCCCACCCCTAAAGCATTTCCTGTGTCACTGCTTCCCAGGATAGAATCCCCCATCCTTTAAAGGTGATTCATTGTCTTTGTTCCTAGATGTATCCATTTGCATTTGAAAACGCATGTTGTTTGCTTGTGCCCAGTGTACTCCGCGATCCAGATTGCTCTGTGTCAATGACCCGTCTTCGTTATTTACCACTCCCCAAGTTTTGTGTCATCTGCAAACTTTCCCAGTGATCATTTAATGTTTTCCTTCTGGTTCTTGATAAAAATGTTAAATAAAAATGGGCCAAGAACTGGTCCCTGCAGGACCCCACTAGAAACACACCCACTCAATGCTGCTATCGCATTTACAGTTACCTTTTGAGGCCAAGCAGTTAGCCAGCTTTTAGTTCAGTTAATATGTGCCATTGCTCTAGTTTGTTAATCAAAATGTTCTGGGGTGCCAAATGCTGCCCACCATGGCAGTGGTGGGCAGAGGGGTCAGACATATCCTCTAGGCAATGGGGTGAGTTGGGATTGGACAGAGGGGCTCAGCCTTAACCCCCTCCTCCCACACTTGACAGAGGGGAGAGGTGCAATTACCTTTCCTTACCTCCTCACTGCCTGAAGGGGAAGGGATCCTGCCCATTGACCCCTTTGCACATGGGGCAGGGGGGCTGAAGTCTGGCCTGGAGAAAATCCTTTTCTCAGAATGTGTGTGGGAGTCACCCTACCCCTGTACGGGCTACCTCCAGAAGGAACCCCTGTCTGTTGGGGATGGGGCTTTCTAGAGCTTTCCTGACTAAGGACGGGAGCCAGCTGTGCCATCCTGGAAGGAGGGGAGGAGGGATACTTCCACCTGGTGATGAGGTGCCCCATTGGATTGGGGGGAATAGTGACCCACTGAGTAGCCCCCAAAAGTAAAATGGGAGCAGGGGCTGTCTGATCTTTATATTTATATCTTGATTTAGCAAAGCTTTTGATATGAAAAAACAATGAGGAGTCCTTGTGGCACCTTAGAGACTAACAAATTTATTTGGGCATAAGCTTCTGTGGGCTAAAACCCACTTCACCAGATGCATGGAGTGGAAAATACAGTAGCAGGTATATATATATATATATATACACAATACATGAAAAGATAGGAGGTACCAAGTGGAGGGTCAGTCTAACGAGACAATTCAATTAATAGTGGAATACCAAGGGAGGAAAAATCACTTTTGTAGTGGTAATGAGGGTGGCCCATTTCAAACAGTTGACAAGAAGGTGTGAGTAACAGTAGGGGGAAATTAGTTTTTGTAATGACCCATCCACTCTCAGTCTTTATTCAGGCCTAATTTGATGGTGTCCAGTTTGCAAATTAATTCCAGTTGATAGGGTCTCCCACATCCAGCAAGTTAAAAAAGTATGGATTGGATGAATGGATTACAGTAACTCCTTGCTTAATGTTGTAGTTATGTTCCTGAAAAATGCTACTTTAAGTGAAACGACGTTAAGCAAATCCAATTTCCCCATTCAAATTAATGTAAATATGCGGGGTTATGTTCCAGGGAAATTTTTTTTGCCAGAAAAAAGACTGTATTTTACACACACACACACACACACACACACACACACACACACACACACACAAAGAGCATAAGTTTTAAACAATTTAATACTGTACACAGCAATGATGATTGTGAAGCTTGGTTGAGGTGGTGAAGTCAGAGGGTGGAAGAGGGTGGGATATTTCCCAGGGGATGCCTTACTACTAAATGATGAACTAGCACTCAGCTGGGCCCTCAAGGATTAACTCATTGTAGTTAATGTAGCCTCACACTGTACAAGGCAGCACGGATGGAGGGAGGGGAGATAGCATGACAGAGAGATGGATCACTCGGTAATTGCCTGTTCTGTTCATTTCTTCTGAAGCACCTGGCATTGGCCACTGTCAGAAGACAGGATACTGGGCTTGATGGACCTTTGGTCTGTCCCAGCATGGCCGTTCTTATATAGCTGACTCTGGTGAGGTGAGCAAACGTTCTGCAACCCATGTTATTGGCAGGAGTGTGGGAGGAAACGGGCATATGCAATCAACAGGAAGCTACTTGCCTGTGGACCGTCGTCACTCTGTGTCTACACTGCAATCACTGGGTGTGGCTGCAGCTCAAGCAGACACACCTAAGCTAGCTTCAGTCCAGCTCTCTCAGGTCCCAGACCAGTGAAGACATGGCAGTGAGATCTTCAGGGCAGACTAGCCCCACAAATAATTACCAGAATTCCAGGTAGGCTTGTACCACCTGTGTTGAAACTTGCATTGCTGCAGCTTCATTGGTCTGGGCCCTGAGCTAGCCGGACTAAAGTTAGCTTGGTACGTCAGCACAAGCTGCAGTCACACACTGTGACTGCAGTACAGACATATGGTAAGTTCTGCATTCGGTGGCTTGTCTATGTTTTGTATTCAGGAAAGAAATGTGCTTTGCCTAAGACTCCTGGCTAGTGTGTCAGACTTGCTGAGCCAAAACCTAAACTTAGGGCCTCAAAGGAACCAATTGCTAGGCCACAGCTGACGGACAGAAAAGGTCCTTGGCTGTGTTTAGCAGGCTCACTACCTGGACATCTGCACAGTGGGGTGACAAGTTTGCCTCTCAGAAAGAGGCTTGATCCGTTATATAAGCAGTTGACACATTATAAGCCTGTTTTCTCCTTTGACAACAGAATCAGCTGTCTAAAAGCTGCTCTTCCTTGTGCTCTCTGTTCAATGCTCACCTTTTAGTTAGTGTAATCTCCCTTAAAAGGCTCCATTGCTCCCCTTCCACCTCAAATATAAAAGGAAAAACAATCTTGTTTCTAACTTGCAATGTTTCTTAGGGTATGTTAATAGCAATAACTTCAAAGGGAGCTGCTCCATATAGAATTGATTGGGTCGCTGCTCCCCTTTATTTTAATTCTCCTTGTAGGCATCCCATAATTCATCAGCAATTCAAATCAGTGCAGCTGGCTGGTCTGGGATTGGATGTCTGCCTATGGTATGTGGAAGGTGGAATTGGTGTAGGATGCTGGTAATTTACCATTACTACCCTAATGAAATATTTAATCAGATTAATCAATGCAAATTTGTTAATCATTGTGTTCATCAGACTTGGATCTGATCCCATGGCTGTTCAGGCCCATTAATAATGTGGTATGGAAAACCTGATCTATTTATCTGGGGCATTTCTTCTGTTATATCCCAATTACTATAGATACACTGTAAAATTCAGAATTCAGTGATCGGTTTTGATGGATACGCCAGCACAACAAAATTGGTTGGAAAAAATGGGTGTGTGATTAGATATTAATCAAAGACATTCCATTCATTTTTGCATTAGAAGCCCCTAGCTCTGTTCCTGTAATGACTTCTAATCAGAACACCTACTTGAGCATTCAGAGTCTAATTCTCATAAATAGTGTATGATAGTAATAGAAATAGAAGGTGAAGTCATCTCACACCAGAGAGTACCAGGGAAGAGTGGAGGTGGGCTCAGCTGTGTGTAACATGGGCACATCAATATTTCCAAAGGAGTATTTTGTCCTTTCCCAGACCTGGGGTGTAGGCAATGCCCACAGCTGTGCAGCTTTTATTAAAGTGAGAATCTGCTTCCTTCAGCTCAGTCCAACAGCACCACATCCACTCCTACAATGCAGCTTTCCTTGGGTACCAGTTTTGGCCAGACTCACACCTTTCAATCCCACTGATACCTGGAGGATTGCATGGGGTGTAGGTATGGGTAAAACTAAACAAAATTGTGTATTTGATTGGCTATGTAATTTGATTTCCTATTTAAAACATCAAATCGACAAGAACTTTTATGCTACATCTGTTTAAAACATCCTTCTTTGGATAACATTTCACAGTTGGTATAGTTGGCCATGCAACTCTTCCACAGCACGAATGTAAATACTACATTAGCCATGTGAACTGGAAGGGTAATTTACAGGACTATCTGTTTTGATGCTGAAATATGTAGCATATTAATGCCTCTGATTTCTTGCTATTTGTTAGTGGTTTTTGCTTTCTGATAAGCATTAGGGATCTGGTGTCATACAGAATCTGTTTTGCTTTGATTAAATCCTTCTGGAAATGATTGTATACACAATATTCAAATGTTTGCTTTTTGTTAGCAAATATCCACAGAGCATTGCACATACAGAGTATGAAAGTCTCAGAGGTCAACAAATCCGTACACACTTTGTTCATCTGCCTTTTTATTTGCAAAAACCATACTGAGCCGGTCATCCCCATGCAATGTCGAACTGCTGATAAATATTCATTGGAAGTAAGGCAGGTCTTTTAAAACATAAATGTATTTAATTCCACTGGCTGCAATTGTATGGGTTATGTAAACCTGGGATTTCTGTTAAGTGGAACCAGATCAATACCCTGTCTCAAAGAGGTGTAATGGAGATTACCTTGAGACCATCTAACTTCTGTAATGTCAAACTGCATCTTAAACACAGGTCACGTTGCTTTCATCGGAGTTCTTCCCCCGCATGTATATTCTTATCATCCGGGGCCAAGGTATGATTAGCCTTGCACAGGAAGGGGCAGGCATTCAGAGGCAATTGCATTAGCAGTCACTAGGGAGCAGATTGCCAGAAAGGGGACAGAATGGAGCCATGAGACCCGCCCCTCCCCCTTAGCTGCTGCACTGGTCCATGGAGTGGGGCCAGTTTATCCTATTTGTCAGTCTTTGAATGGCCCCCATTACCTGAGCACTTCATCAGGATCCCATGAGGAAGGGCAGGGCTATTAACTCAATTGCACAAGGGGGAACTGAGGCACAGGGAGGTTAAGCAATTTGCCCAAGGTCACACAAGGACACTATAGCAGGACAAACTTAATCCAGACCTCCTGGTTCCTGGGTCAGTGCTCTGTCATTCCACTGTGTGACGCAGTCTCTGCCATTCTGCTGGATGGCGCTAAGCCTGCCAACTGAGCTGTCCCAGGACCCAAGTCCTCAAAAGTATTTCACTGATGTTAGTGGGAGGTAGGTTCCTAAATACCTTTGAGGCTCTGGCCCCCAGTGCCTCTGGAAGGGCTTGTGTGGGTCCACCCTGCTCCCTACAAAAGCCGTGTGCCACTGGCACAGCCTAGCCAGGGCACTCAGCCACCCGCTGTATGTGTAGTCCTCATTGTTTTGAATCCAGGTGATCTGCAGATGCATTCTAGATGATCACTGTTGGCATTGTCTTAGCTGGTATGTTCAGCATTGATTTTCATGGTTAATTTTATTGCGGCATGTCACAGAGAGGCATATGCAGTATACACCTGCTGTTATTGCTTTCACGACAGCTAGTAATTTGAAGTTTTACTATACATTATATTACACACTACACAGTCATTAACATCCTCTGGCTAATCTAAAATGCACTTAAAACATGGATCAATGAACATATTTTTCAAAGATAAGCCTAGAGCAAATGAATTGGATTTATTTTTAATACTAACATTCCTAATGCCTAGTGACACATGAGCAATCTAGTCTAAGTAGATGTCCTTGTTTCTCTGGAGGATAATAGTTTGCAGGGTAATATCGCTACATTTAGTACTGTAAACCATCCCTTGGCTTGATATTTGCTCCTCTGAGGAAGGTGTTTCGGCTTTTTCTTCAGTGTCTTTTGGCTCAGACTCCAGATGATGGATCAAATCTACCCTCTGTCAGAGTTCCCATTAAAGTCAGTGATCTGACTGATGCAGCACTGGTCCTTACACTGGTATAGCTCCATTGATCTCAGTGACATTATGACAGTTTCCAGCAGTCCTAGATCAGATACAATGGTGATAGGCATGGGATAAAAATCTCCATAAAATACAACAGATCCTACAATTCTGGGGGAGCTTGGAAAACAAATAACAGGGTTCTCCACTACCATTTGTTGATTATTTATCTCCTCTCGTTGTTACCTTCCCACACTGTGGTCCCTCATTCCTAATAGGTTTTTAAGAACAGATTAGACAGGGGTGGGGTCTAGGTTTACTTGATTCTGCCTCAGTTCAGGGGGCTGGACTAGATGCTCTCTCAATATCCCTTCCAGCCCTACATTTCTGTGATTCGATAATATCCTTTAGTAGTGAGCTGCACAGATTGATTATGCTCTGTATAACAATGCGTTCTTTCAAATTCTCTTCTTATGTAGGCCTTTCCGTGATTCTAATGTTTTTTTGTTATCAGTCATAGAATCATAGACTATTAGGGTTGGAAGAGACCTCAGGAGGTCATCTAGTCCAACCTCCTGCTCAAAGCAGGACCAACACCAACTAAATCAGTCTCTGAGCCTCCTCTCTTTCTAACATATGCTTTTGGAGATAGGAAGAATGACCAGAACTACTCCAGGAGAAGGTGCACCACTGAATCATATAATGGTGTTGTTGTGTGCGGTGTTGTAGCTGTTTTGGTCCCAGGATATTGGAGAGACAAGGCAGGTGAGTTAATATATTTTATTGGACCAACTTCTCTTGGTGAGAGAGACAAGCTTTTGAGCTCTTCTTCAGGTCTGTGTAAGCTTGAAAGCATGTCTCTTTCACCAACAGAAGCTGGTCCAATAGGATAATACCTCACTCACCTTGTCACTCTAATAATGGTACTATAGTATGTTCGGCTTTATGTTCTGTCCTACTCCTTATGCAAACTGTTTATTTTTTTGACTGCTGCTGCACATTAAGAGAAGGTGTTTGTTTAGCTGCCCATGGTGATGCCTAGTTCTCTATCCTGGATAGTTACAGTTAATTTAGAACCCAGCAATGCATAGACGTAGTTCAAACTATGTCTTCCAGTCTGAGGGCATTACCTTATATTTGTCAACACTGATTTTCAGTAACATTGGCTTAGCTCTGTTCTGTGTCCCAGAAGTTCTTCACACTCTTAACAATCAATATTTTTGGGTCATTGGAAAAATTTTCCATCTTCTTTTTCACCCTCATTTCTATACAGTTGTTTAATAATACCATTCCTAGTGTGGCATCTTTTGGCAACCTGCAATATTAACCATTTACCATGTTGAAAATAGAGCTATTTGTTCTTATCCTTTGTTTTCTGTCTCTTATCCAGTTTCTAATCCATGATAGTGGTTTACCACTCACCTCACGACTACTTAGTTTTCTTAATTCCCTCTTGCAAGAGATGTAAGGCTTTTTGGAAGTTCAAATTATGTCACCCTTCCTTTCGGGTCTCTTGACCAATTCCTTCCTTGAAATCCTCCTTCTAAAGTGTAATGTCATCATGCTAATTTTTGGTATAGTCCCTCCAAAAGGGATGCTCAATTCAATAATATTGTGGCCCCTATTACTAGTGTGCCAGCTAAGTTACTGCTTGAATAGACTCTTTTGTGTTACTTAGCACTAATCAAAATAGCCTTCCTTAGTTTGCTCTGCAATTACCTGCTCTAAGAAGAGATTGTTTTAAAGTGTCAAGGAATTGTTTTTCTGGGCCTTGTCCTGTTGTGATACATGATCAGTTTACATGTGGAAAGTGGAAGTTGACTATGTTATTTCTGTGCTATATTTAGACCCTCCGGTCTCCATCATCGTCATGCTCTCTAACTCCTCTTTCTCACCAGCAGAGCTCCAGCAGTATATTTTATATTCTTATGGTGCTGGATGTGTATCCATGCAGATTCTGAGTGTTCTGTGCACCACCAACATTATGCGTCTTCCAGAATGAATCTATCAGCTTGTAGAGACCTTCCCTCAGGTTTAGGTCAGTTCCCTTTTGATCATTAAAAAGAAAAGGAGTACTTGTGGCACCTTAGAGACTAACAAATTTATTAGAGCATAAGCTTTCGTGAGCTACAGCTCACTTCATCGGATGCATTTGGTGGAAAAAACAGAGGAGAGATTTATATACACACACACAGAGAACATGAAACAATGGGTTTATCATACACACTGTAAGGAGAGTGATCACTTAAGATAAGCCATCACCCACAGCAGGGGGGGGAAAGGAGGAAAACCTTCCATGGTGACAAGCAGGTAGGCTAATTCCAGCAGTTAACAAGAATATCAGAGGAACAGTGGGGGGTGGGGTGGGGGGGGAGAAATACCATGGGGAAATAGTTTTACTTTGTGTAATGACTCATCCATTCCCAGTCTCTATTCAAGCCTAAGTTAATTGTATCCAGTTTGCAAATTAATTCCAATTCAGCAGTCTCTCGTTGGAGTCTGTTTTTGAAGCTTTTTTGTTGAAGTATAGCCACTCTTAGGTCTGTGATCGAGTGACCAGAGAGATTGAAGTGTTCTCCAACTGGTTTTTGAATGTTATAATTCTTGACGTCTGATTTGTGTCCATTCATTCTTTTACGTAGAGACTGTCCAGTTTGGCCAATGTACATGGCAGAGGGGCATTGCTGGCACATGATGGCATATATCACATTGGTAGATGCGCAGGTGAACGAGCCTCTGATAGTGTGGCTGATGTGATTAGGCCCTATGATGGTATCCCCTGAATAGATATGTGGACAGAGTTGGCAACGGGCTTTGTTGCAAGGATAGGTTCCTGGGTTAGTGGTTCTGTTGTGTGGTGTGTGGTTGCTGGTGAGTATTTGCTTCAGATTGGGGGGCTGTCTGTAAGCAAGGACTGGTCTGTCTCCCAAGATCTGAGAGAGCGATGGCTCGTCCTTCAGGATAGGTTGTAGATCCTTGATGATGCGTTGGAGAGGTTTTAGTTGGGGGCTGAAGGTGATGGCTAGTGGCGTTCTGTTGTTTTCTTTGTTGGGCCTGTCCTGTAGTAGGTGACTTCTGGGTACTCTTCTGGCTCTGTCAATCTGTTTCTTCACTTCAGCAGGTGGGTATTGTAGTTGTAGGAATGCATGATAGAGATCTTGTAGGTGTTTGTCTCTGTCTGAGGGGTTGGAGCAAATGCGGTTATATCGTAGCGCTTGGCTGTAGACAATGGATCGAGTGGTATGATCTGGATGAAAGCTAGAGGCATGTAGGTAATTTGCAAACTGGATACAATTAACTTAGGCTTGAATAGAGACTGGGAATGGATGAGTCATTACACAAAGTAAAACTATTTCCCCATGGTATTTCTCCCTCCCACCCCACCCCCCACTGTTCCTCTGATATTCTTGTTAACTGCTGGAATTAGCCTACCTGCTTGTCACCAGGAAAGGTTTTCCTCCTTTCCCCCCCCTGCTGTTGGTGATGGCTTATCTTAAGTGATCACTCTCCTTACAGTGTGTATGATAAACCCATTGTTTCATGTTCTCTCTGTGTGTGTATATAAATCTCTCCTCTGTTTTTTCCACCAAATGCATCCGATGAAGTGAGCTGTAGCTCATGAAAGCTTATGCTCTAATAAATTTGTTAGTCTCTAAGGTGCCACAAGTACTCCTTTTCTTTTTGCGAATACAGACTAACACGGCTGCTACTCTGAAACTTTTGATCATTAAGTATCACAGTCCAAAGCCATCACTTCTTTTTCCTCCAGATTCACAAGACAAACAATTAATTCAGATTCGTCTTGCTTGATGATTTGTTTCCTGCAGTTTATATGATTATTTGAAACTTCTGTCCATTTCAAATACATTATTTGACCTACAGTTAAGGAACCCAAATTATTGTTTTAGACTGATTTATTTACACATTATCCAGGCACCCCTAGAGTAAATAACTCTTTGAACTTCAGACATTCAAACAAAGTAAATGTTATAATAATTATCCCAGTTTGCTGGAGCAAAAGGAGCTTCTCCATATTTATTTTAATTAACTATATTTGGGGACAGTGAAAGGGTCTGTGTATGTACCTTCCTAGGTAGAGATTCATTAAATCATTTGCATTTTGGTGACCCTAAGACCCCTTCAATGCCCACTGGCACAGGGCCTACAAACCCATAACTCATATCAGGTCTGACACACTCCCTCCCCCCAACACACTATTGCAGAAGATGTATCCAAAAGTTATCTTTTATATAAACTGGTGGTGTGCTCGTCAGGAGTATCGCTGTATGGTATATGTTTGGGTTGTGTATAGAGTTGTATGTGTGCTGGAAATATGTTCTTATAATATGGTTTGGCGGTAGTGCATAATTTCAGCCTGCCCTAGACAAAGGAATGTGGATTTATCTGTCTGACTGGCTTTGTTACAGGCAGAGGACCATGAAAGGACATTGACATATAAGGTAAACAAAGCAATCAAGCTAAGAAATGGCCACACCTGGAGGCAGAGTCTGCACCCCGAGGAAGTCTTCCTGGAGCTTGAGGCCCAGTCAATGGACTTTGGGAAGTATAAGGAGAACAAAAAGACATTCTAGTTATCCATCACTTAGGGAACAAAGGGGACAGCACCCTCTGATTCTGTGAATGTTGGACCCTCTGTCCTGGGAGGACTGGCGATTCTCGTAATGTGGTGTAAGTGAGAAAACTGCTTAGGCAAAAATTGTAACTTGCTAAAATTAAGTTTTAGTCACTAGAAAGCATGTTTTGTTTTGTTTGTAACCTTACCTGTCTCTTTTTCTTTTGTTTAGTATCACTTAAATCTCTGTTCTTTATTAATCAATGTATTCTTAATTTTCTTATAAACCATCTCAGTGCTGTTCTGTTGACGTAGTCTGAGGCCAGGCCTACACTAAAAATTGACACTGGCGCAGCTGCACCAATGCGAGAGGTAGTAGCTAGGTTGGTGGGAGAACCTTTCCCGCTGACATAGCGGTGTCTAGATGCGGGGAGTGGTTGGGTAGGTATAACTACGTCACTCAGGTGTGTGGATTTCTCACACCCCTGAGTGCTGTAGATACACCAAAGTAAGTATGTCATGTAGACCGAGCCTGATTCCTCAGCTAACCTCACAGGCTGGGGTATGTATTGTTTCTTTGGAGCCAGCAAGCTTAACAATTTCAGTGAGTGCCAATGAGAGGGACAGGACGCTGCTGAGAGATGTCTCTGGGGATCTCGGGAAGTGCTGTTTACTGATTGTCACCTACAAGGCAAGGTTAAGACTGACAGACCCTCAAAGTGTTTGCTGGCGAGGCAGAGAGAGTAGCGAGGCAGGGAGCTGCCACATGCCCTCCCTTGCTGAGGCAGCTATATAATGCAGTGGTTTACTATTCTGGGCTCCCTGAAGAGAGCATCATGGCAGTCTGACTGCCCGGGTGGTGAAAAGTACAGTTCTTTGCGGTAAGATTAGCAGAGGGTAAACAACCTAAAATGATGAATCAGAGGCACAGTTAGATTCATAGGTAGGGACGGATCCATCTGACACAGTTATGCAAAATGGGAAAGAGAAGTCGGAGGGTCTAGTGAGGGTGGCGTGTCACTCAGCTGACCAAACTCTACAGGGGACCTAACAAATTTTCCACTTGGACGTTGGAGGAGGAGAGAGAGAGAGAATGAGTGTGTGTGTGTGAGAGAGAGAGAGAGAACCGGCAACCTTATGATGTGTAGGCAGCAGTTCTTTGCAAATTCACTGCTGTTTGGATAACTTCGCATGCCAAGAAGAAGGAAAACCAATTGTGGTGCCAGAGAGGAGGGAGGAGCTAGATTAGATGGTTATTAAAGTGTAACCATTGCTCTAAAGCACTGGAATGTTTAATTGTGGTGGGGGGCCACAGGCATGAGCAGAGGACTAGAACTTGGACTCTACCACTGCTCTGGGTTTTGATCAGAGGAATGACCCATAGAAGCACTTGGATGCTAAAAGATAATGGGAGAGCATTTGCATGTATCGCTGTATCTTAGAATCATAGAATCATAGAATATCAGGGTTGGAAGGGACCCCAGAAGGTCATCTAGTCCAACCCCCTGCTCAAAGCAGGACCAAGTCCCAGTTAATCTTCATTGAAAGAAAAAAATACCTGATTTTTCATGCTGTAAGTTAGCCAGGAGTGGTGCATTTTGTCATGTTCCTCCTTTAAAGCATATGTAAATTAACCTTCTGTAGGATACAGACTCTCTCGGAACAGGGCTTTTGCTGACCGTACAGTGATACACTTCACTGTACTAAGGAAAGCCAGCATACGCAATCATTAGCTGGGCTTTTGCGATCACAGACAAGGTATTGTGAACATCCTCTAAAGGTTTTTTTTTCCGTAGGAGTGAACCTGTTTTTTGCCATTTAGGTACATCCTGCCATATGTTGTTTTCCAAAGTGTAATGATGTGATGCACCTTAATGATGAAATCCGGGCATCCTTTCAAGAAGGTGAAGTGATATAAACCTCTCTTTAGCTCTGAGGGTCTTACATGGTGAAAACAGAACATTATATGCAAACTGATGTTTTTAGTTCTTCTTGAATTTGATGCAAACTAGAACAGCATGTCAGCTGGCTAGCTCTTAAAATAGACCTTCACCTCTACTCTGGTGGATAAACTGTCGGTCCATGTCTTTGAAAACTATGTCTGTTTACCACTCTCCTAAATGCCCACCATACGTTGGTATGGCCATCATTTCAAATCCCTAGGGATATACACTAGGGATCTAACCAGTTATTAATAGAATGTACTTAAAGTCTGTCTAGTATCATTTGTGGTGACCCCTTGTGGATGTGACTTCACTAAAAACCTGTGTCAGGGACATTAATTGTGGTGATGTGTGATGGTTGGTTCCATCATCAGTCAATGTATTAATGTTTAGGGTCTACAGAAACACGCAGTGAATCAACCCATCATGTTTGTACCTGTTTTTGTACCTGTGCCTTCTGGAACTCCTGATACACCTGTCCCATAGTCACTGTCACTAGTGATTCATAGATTCCAAGGTGAAAAGGGATCACTGTGATCATCGAGTCTGACCTCCTGTATAAGGCCTTAGAACTTCCCCAAAATAATTCCTATATCAGATCTTTAAGAAAAAAATATCCAACCTTGACTTAAAAATTGCCCATGACAGAGAATCCACCATGACCCTTGGTAAGTTGTTCCAATGGTTAATTACTCTCACTCTTTAAAAAATAATGTCTCATTTCCAGTCTGAATTAATCTAGCTTCAACTTCCAGCAATTGGATTGTATTATACCTTTCTCTACTAGAATGAAGTGTCCATTGTCAAATATTTATTGCCCATGTAGGTATTTATAGGCTGTGATCAAGTCATTCCTTAACCTTTTCTTTGTTAAACTAAATAGCTTGAGGTCCTTAAATCTATCCCCATAGGTAATGCTTTTTAATCCTTTAATCATTCTTGTAGCTCTTTGCTAAACCCTCTCCAATTTATCAGCACCCTTCTTGAATTGTGAGCACCAGAACTGGACACTGTTCCAGCAGCGGTCACACCAGGACTAAATACAGAGGTAACCTCTCTAGAGAATATGGGGTCACTTTCAAATATGAGGCATTGCTTTATAATTTGGAGTTAAACAACAGGTACAGCTGCAACACCTCTAATTTCTTCTCCACACTGGGGAGAGAACCACAGTAGACTGTACCTATTTTGCTAGCCTGGAGCTAAAACATGAACCAAGACTTGTAACATGGGGGCAGAGCTGTTGTGTGTTATCTTGTATAAACATATCCATAAAAAGAAAAGGAGGACTTGTGGCACCGTAGAGACTAACAAATTTATTTGAGCATAAGCTTTTGTGAGCTACAGCTCACTTCGCCATGTTTCACAGTCACAAGAGTCTAAGAAATATTTTCTCACAGTGCTTTTTTGCTAACTGTAAATGGGGCTATGAAAGCTGCGGGTCTGACCTGGAAAGACCTGTCCTTGTTTACCAGGGAAATCTCCTTCTAGGAGCCACTTCACACTATCCTCGTCCCCTGTTGTACCACACGTATATATATTTTTAAAAGAAAATATAGAGTTTTGCAAGGGCTTGGGAAGGTCTTGCGCTTGATATCAAAAGGCTGCTAAGATGAGGGACCAAGGACTATTTTTAGGTCAGATCTCTCTCAAGTAACCAAGGCTCTACAAGACTGGCTTATCTCACCAGCTCGCCAAAGGCACACTATGGCCATCAGAATGAAGTGATTTGAATATCAAATAATAAGCGATGGTCACATAAACACCACCCTATATCGGAAACCTACTGACCGCTATTCCTACCTACATGCCTCTAGCTTTCATCCAGATCATACCACTCGATCCATTGTCTACAGCCAAGCGCTACGATATAACCGCATTTGCTCCAACCCCTCAGACAGAGACAAACACCTACAAGATCTCTATCATGCATTCCTACAACTACAATACCCACCTGCTGAAGTGAAGAAACAGATTGACAGAGCCAGAAGAGTACCCAGAAGTCACCTACTACAGGACAGGCCCAACAAAGAAAACAACAGAACGCCACTAGCCATCACCTTCAGCCCCCAACTAAAACCTCTCCAACGCATCATCAAGGATCTACAACCTATCCTGAAGGACGAGCCATCGCTCTCTCAGATCTTGGGAGACAGACCAGTCCTTGCTTACAGACAGCCCCCCAATCTGAAGCAAATACTCACCAGCAACCACACACCACACAACAGAACCACTAACCCAGGAACCTATCCTTGCAACAAAGCCCGTTGCCAACTCTGTCCACATATCTATTCAGGGGATACCATCATAGGGCCTAATCACATCAGCCACACTATCAGAGGCTCGTTCACCTGCGCATCTACCAATGTGATATATGCCATCATGTGCCAGCAATGCCCCTCTGCCATGTACATTGGCCAAACTGGACAGTCTCTACGTAAAAGAATGAATGGACACAAATCAGACGTCAAGAATTATAACATTCAAAAACCAGTTGGAGAACACTTCAATCTCTCTGGTCACTCGATCACAGACCTAAGAGTGGCTATACTTCAACAAAAAAGCTTCAAAAACAGACTCCAACGAGAGACTGCTGAATTGGAATTAATTTGCAAACTGGATACAATTAACTTAGGCTTGAATAGAGACTGGGAATGGATGAGTCATTACACAAAGTAAAACTATTTCCCCATGGTATTTCTCCCCCCCCACCCCACCCCCCACTGTTCCTCTGATATTCTTGTTAACTGCTGGAATTAGCCTACCTGCTTGTCACCATGGAAGGTTTTCCTCCTTTCCCCCCCCTGCTGTGGGTGATGGCTTATCTTAAGTGATCACTCTCCTTACAGTGTGTATGATAAACCCATTGTTTCATGTTCTCTGTGTGTGTGTATATAAATCTCTCCTCTGTTTTTTCCACCAAATGCATCCGATGAAATGAGCTGTAGCTCACGAAAGCTTATGCTCTAATAAATTTGTTAGTCTCTAAGGTGCCACAAGTACTCCTTTTCTTTTTGCGAATACAGACTAACACGGCTGCTACTCTGAAATATCAAGTGTATTACCCTCTGCTTGGAATAGAAATGCTTTGCTGGCCGAGTGCAAATGGAGTTAGGACTAATCTATCTTTAGCATTCATCCTGACACAGCAGTCAGAAAGCCACCACATTCTGTACTCTTGTGTCTTTGGCAGGTTCTCCCTCTACTACGTTTTTGGACAAAATTATTTTTCCACCCAGCCTTTAAGAAAAAAAGCCAATTTTTTTGCATTTTTTTAAACTTTCCATTTTTTGATGAAAGTGGGAAATGACACATGTAGTTATATTTTTATTTCTTTGGGTTTTCATTATTGAGTTTATTATTTTGTCCTCCTCTCTCACACACACACTTTCTTTTCCCTTTTCTCCTCCCCATCCCTCCTTTTCTGTGGAGAAAAGGGGGAAAACTGGAAATGTTCACAAACAAAACAATTCAATAAAAAGTCTTGGTGAACGTCTTGGAATAGATGAGCTATCGTTACTTTCCAAAAGCAGTGGAACAAAAAATACTGCAAAAATATGTTTGATGAAAAATGTTTTCCATTTTCTGACCAGCTCTCTTTTCACCTTTCCAGCTGTGAACTACCCAATCTGCATCCCAGTTACTCAGTCTGGTAATGATGAATGGCCCTGCTCTAACATGAGAATTCCCAGCACTGGTTTTGGATCTATGCTAATTTTCACTTATCTGCTCAGGTATTTATAATGAGCTCATTCCTGTGGTGTCTGAGCACTAAGGGTGAAATCCCGGCTCCAGTGAAGTAAATGGCAAAATTCCCATTAAGTTCAGTATATCCAGAAATTCACCTTTTACTTCCCTTCATCCATCTCACCTCATCAAGGTGAGTCATGTTTCTGCTTCAGTATCTGTTTCATAACAAGTGAAAATTAGACGCTGTGTTCAGTATATACATAGCCTGACTTTTCTTAGTGTTTTCCTACTAAGCTCACACAATGTGTAGCTAGCACTACACAATGTAGCTAACACAATGTGAAGCTATGCCGGCTGCCTCTGCTGGCATACTGGAAGGTGAGCAGGGATCAGAGGAAAGCGTTCCCTACCTTGTTGTAATGCCAGCAGATCTTGTAAAGAGCACAGGGCTTAAGGAAGGACAACCACGGACATTGCAAGATGCAAGAGGGCTGCGTTAATGCATCATAAATCATACAGTCCAGGGAGCAGAATTAATGTTGATCCTGCAACCTTAACTTGAGCATTTCCTGAGAACTAAGTGCTTCACTGGATAACCTTAACATTCACCCAATGTAGCATTTTGTGCAGAATATTCTAATGGTGGCATTTGTAACAGACTTTAATCGAGTGAAGAGGGGAAAAGATGGCAACTAAGGCTTATGTTAGCTGTAGCTTTTTTAACAGAGGACCTCATAGGTCAAAGGCCTTAATTTGTACAGAAACACTTTATATATTCTAATGATTCCAGTGTGTTTTATTCTATCTATGCCTCAGATCCTTCCCAAAATCTAAGGCAATTAAAGTTCTATTAAAATAATGTTTCTAACCTCTCACACTTCAGTTTTCAGAGTAGCAGCCATGTTAGTCTGTATTCGCAAAAAGAAAAGGAGTACTTGTGGCACCTTAGAGACTAACAAATGTATTTGAGCATAAGCTTTGGTGAGCTACAGCTCACTTCATCGGATGCACTGAGTGGAAAATACAGTGGGGAGATTTATACATACACACAGAGAATATGAAACAATGGGTTTTATCATACACACTTTAAGGAGAGTGATCACTCAAGATGAGCTATTACCAGCAGGATGGGGGGGAGAGGGGAAGGAAGAAAACCTTTTGTGGTGATAATCAAGGTGAGTCATTTCCAGCAGTTGACAAGAACGTCTGAGGAACAGTGGGGGTTTGGGGGGGGGAATAACATAGGAAAATAGTTTTACTTTGTGTAATGACCCATCCACTCCCAGTCTCTATTCAAGCCTAAGTTAATTTTATCCAGTTTGCAAATTAATTCCAATTCAGCAGTCTCTCATTGGAGTCTGTTTTTGAAGCATTTTTGTTGAAGGATAGCCACTCTTAGGTCTGTAATCGAGTGACCAGAGAGATTGAAGTGTTCTCCAACTGGTTTTTGAATGTTATAATTCTTGACGTCTGATTTGTGTCCATTTATTCTTTTACGTAGAGACTGTCCAGTTTGGCCAATGTACATGGCAGAGGGGCATTGCTGGCACATGATGGCATATATCACATTGGTAGACGCGCAGGTGAACGAGCCTCTGATAGTGTGGCTGATGTGATTAGGCCCTATGATGTAATCCCCTGAATAGATATGTGGACAGAGTTGGCAATGGGTTTTGTTGCAAGGATAGGTTCCTGGGTTAGTGGTTCTGTTGTGTGGTGTGTGGTTGCTGGTGAGTATTTGCTTCAGGTTGGGGGACTGGCTGTAAGCAAGGACTGGCCTGTCTCCCAAGATCTGTGAGAGTGATGGGTCGTCCTTCAGGATAGGTTGTAGATCCTTGATGATGCGTTGGAGAGGTTTTAGTTGGGGGCTGAAGGTGATGGCTAGTGGCGTTCTGTTATTTTCTTTATTGGGCCTGTCCTGTAGTAGGTGATTCTGGGTACTCTTCTGGCTCTGTCAAACTGTTTCTTCACTTCAGCAGGTGGGTATTGTAGTTGTAAGAATGCTTGACAGAGATCTTGTAGGTGTTTGTCTCTGTGTGAGGTGTTGGAGCAAATGCGGTTGTATCGTAGAGCTTGGCTGTAGACAATGGATCTTGTGGTGTGATCTGGATGAAAGCTGGAGGCATGTAGGTAGGAATAGTGGCCAGTAGGTTTCTGATATAGGGTGGTGTTTATGTGACCATCGCTTATTAGCACTATAGTGTCCAGGAAGTGGATCTCTTGTGTGGACTGTCCAGGCTGAGGTTGATGGTGGGATGGAAATTGCTGAAATCATGGTGGAATTCCTCAAGGGCTTCTTTTCCATGGGTCCAGATGATGAAGATGTCATCAATGTAGCGCAAGTATAGTAGGGGCATTTGGGGACAAGAGCTGAGGAAGCGTTGTTCTAAGTCAGCCATAAAAATGTTGGCATACTGTGGGGCCATGCGGGTACCCATCACAGTGCTGCTGATTTGAAGGTATATATTGTCCCCAAATGAGAAATAATTATGGGTGAGGACAAAGTCACAACGTTCAGCCACCAGGTTAGCTGTGACATTATCGGGGATACTGTTCCTGACGGCTTGTAGTCCATCTTTGTGTGGAATGTTGGTGTAGAGGCTTCTACATCCATAGTGGCCAGGATGGTGTTTTCAGGAAGATCACCGATGGATTGTAGTTTCCTCAGGAAGTCAGTGATGTCTCGAAGATAGCTGGGAGTGCTGGTAGCATAGGGCCTGAGGAGGGCCTAATCACATCAGCCACACTATCAGAGGCTCGTTCACCTGCGCATCTACCAATGTGATATATGCCATCCTGTGCCAGCAATGCCCCTCTGCCATGTACATTGGTCATTGGACAGTCTCTACGTAAAAGAATGAATGGACACAAATCAGACGTCAAGAATTATAACATTCAAAAACCAGTTGGAGAACACTTCAATCTCTCTGGTCACTCAATTACAGACCTAAAAGTGGATATTCTTCAAGAAAAAAGCTTCAAAAACAGACTCCAACGAGAGACTGCTGAATTGGAATTAATTTGCAAACTGGATACAATTAACTTAGGCTTGAATAGAGACTGGGAGTGGATGAGTCATTACACAAAGTAAAACTATTTCCCCATGTTATTCCCCCCCCCACTGTTCCTCAGACGGTCTTGTTAACTGCTGAAAATAGCCCACCTTGATTATCACCACAAAAGGTTTTCTTCCTTCCCCCCCTCTTGCTGGTAATAGCTCATCTTAAGTGATCACTCTCCTTAAAGTGTGTATGATAAAACCCATTGTTTCATGTTCTCTGTGTGTGTATATAAATCTCCCCACTGTATTTTCCACTGAATGCATCTGATGAAGTGAGCTGTAGCTCACGAAAGCTTATGCTCAAATAAATTTGTTAATCTCCAAGGTGCCACAAGTTCTCCTTTTCTTTTCACACTTCAGTGTTTCACACAAACATCTCAGCTCAGGGCTGCTCCTTCATGCCTGCGCTCATAAACAATTATTTCAACTGGATACTTCTATTTGGGAACTGCATAGAGACTCTTGGAGTTATTGGGTAATATCCCTCTCTTCTACTATCTTCATTTCAAATTGCCATGATGCCTGAAAGTCACCAGCAGTGTAGATCTCATTTCCAAAATATTTGGTTTTATTTGTATGTGGTTTACATATACAGCGTGGTAAATGTAGCAGTCACTGTTGAGCTAAGAGAATATCAGAAATGATTTTAGACTGTAGAGTCATGGGGGGCAGGGGCAGTTGCAGGAACTTTCATCTTGAGTCTTCCACAATACAATTTCACATTCCCTATTGCACACTTAACAAATAGAACAACCAGTACTAAGGTGATATCTAGCCTGGGCTCAGTTACCATGTTCCTCAATGGCGTTTGTTACAGGGTCCCAGTGTGAAGGCTGCCTTTGGCCCCACTCTGTTTTCCCCATTTGCCATCCAGGCGACTGTCCCCAGGACAATTACTCTGGTTGGCAGCTGGTTCCAGTCAGCCTTTATGGCAACCACTGGTCAAATGACTCCATCTTCCTGTGGGGGAGTGTGCTGAGATCACCTGCTCCCCTCTGACCATCCAGCACATACCTCAGAAATCCTACACTTAAGCCTCATTATGGGGCACAGGTCAGTGCTCCTCACCAAGTACCCCCACATTAAACACAGGAGGACAAAGAAATTCATCCTGGCAGCGAGTCCAAACCGTATGGCTGAACTAAAGCATAATCCTTTAGAAGGGTGGCCAGTCTTGGTTTAAAGGCTGTAAGTGATGGAGGCACGTGTCCCTAGGAAAGTTGTTCCAATGGTTAGTTACTTCACAGTGAAAAGTGGGCTCCACGGTAGCACATCTGTATGCTGCTAAGGGCTCAGTGCTTTGTGACAGGGCTGAGGAGAAGAGAATTATCTATGTTCTTGTTTCAGTTCCTCCTCTCCAGAGAGGGGTGTGGGAGCCAAGCTGTGGGGTCTGTGTTGCCAGCTGCAGGGATGTGGGGGCCACATTAGCAGGGGTGACAAGGAAAGTACTCATCTCAGCAGTTTGCCTGGGGTCTACCCCCTGGATTCCCACTGCAGTCAGTACTGCTCCTTTTCGGTCACTGAGAGCCAGCTGGGATGCTCCTCAGCAGAGAGAGAACCTGCTCTAGGATGTGAAGAGTTCACAGGACACCTGGCTGAACTGAAATAACAAGTGTACATCCAAGCTGAGGTGACTGCGGGCAGCTGACTTCCAACCATTCCTATTGCTCTTTTATATTTCCCACCCAGCGGTGCCTTTATCTCTCTTGCCACTGCCCTGGCTGTTTCATGAAGGGCAGGAGCAATAAACAACTGGAGACTTTTCAACACTCCCTCTCCACTGAAAACTACCAAGATATCTTAAACATACGAACAAAAACAACCAATAGACCTTTTCCCAAAAGTAGATCTCTGCAGCATAATGGTCAGTAGTCTACTTGGGCAGCCAGCTTGCTGTGAAGGAAAAGTCCCCATCTTGAGTGACATTCTTTCATGGCTCCCAATATTCCATGCAATAAGTAATTCTTTCCCAGCACTTCCCCAAGTCCAGATCCAAGACCCATCCAGGCCCAGTGTAGCTCCCATTGAATTCAATGAGCCTTGCATACTTGCATCTTATTTTGTTAAATGTATTTATTAATGAGGATTTCCAGTTATAGCCAATGAATGGCAGTTAAACACTACTGCGCCAGATTTGTGATTCCATAACAGGCCAGTGGAGAATTGGCCTGGTGGATGCAAAGAACCCATTAGTGTAAAGCCAACAGTTGTCTACTCCAACAGCTGATCCCCACCTCTGGCATAGAGGGCATACAAGGTTGGCGGGGGGGGTACTGATCCCCACCCATGGCGTAGAGGGCATACAGAGTCAGGGATGGGGATGGGAGAGAGCTCAGCTCCATTACACTGGTTCTCCATTGGTATAAATTAGAGCAGCGTCTAGGTGCTGACTGGAATAGAACTGGGGAGTTGATACCAGCTCTGCCTTCCTTCTCCATCCTCTGTATCAGATGGAGTTTGGATGAGCAGGAACATTGAGCCCATTCTCTGATTGTACTTGGGATGCTTTTGAAGATGGACATTGGTCTTTTTATATCTGTGTGCTGTTGCTTTGAATTCTGGGGTCCTCCATGTTTGAAGAAACTCTTTCTGTTCTGGATTTATCCTGCTTTCCAAGTTAATTTTAGAGTTTATCAGTCAGCTCTGTTTCCAGGAAGCTTCATGGTCACTCAAGGAAGCAGTTTGAAATAGAACAGGATTATAATTGCAAATTTGAGTCAGAACAATGCACTGGGCAGATACTTGAAATGCAGCTTTTTAAAAAGTGTAATTGTGCTGGGATGATGCTCAATGAATATATTGTGCATTCTAGGCAAATGAATACCATGTGCTTGATTTCACGCTCCGCAGATGAAGAGTCACCAGAAATAATTATCTTCTTGGATACTAGCTGAAAATCTGAGTTGTCAATAGGGCCTTTTTCTCCCCTCATGGATGTATGTGACTTCTCTTGAAGCCAATGGGAATTCTGTGTGTATTTTGGGGGGAGAATATCCGCCAAGTCTGTCTGTCTTTCCTATGAAATATGTTCTTGGATTTCACATGCCAATGAGTGTATTCTCAGCAGGCTCCTATTGCTAGTACTGGATCCTTGCTCTGACCAGGGTTACCCCACCTTTTCATAGAATCATAGAAGATTAGGGTTGGAAGGGACCTCAGGAGGTCATCTAGTCCAACCCCCTGCTCAAAGCAGGACCAATCCCCAACTAAATAATCCCAGCCAGGGCTTTGTCAAGCCAGACCTTAAAAACCTTTAAGGAAGGAGATTCCACCACCTCCCTAGGTAACCCATTCCAATGCTTCACCACCCTCCTAGAGAAACAGTGTTTCCTAATATCCAACCTAGACCTCCCCCACTTCAACTTGAGAACACTGCTCCTTGTTCTGTCATCTGCCACCACTGAGAAAAAGCCGAGCTCCATCCTCTTTGGAACCCCCCTTCAGGTCGTTGAAGGCTGCTATCAAATCCCCCCTCACCCTTCTCTTCTCTTTTTAATATGTTCGACCTGTAAAATTTTGGCAGAATCCAGATTCTGATACCACTGCACACTCAAATCACAGCAAAATAACTTTCTTAGCTGCTTGGTGGACTCTTGAGTGGTGGGGGAGAAATGCTGTGACTTCTGACAGGACATGGCCCAAATTCCCTGAGTGGAAGATCCCCTTGGTGTGTATCCATCAGGCAGGTTGGTTTAGACAGCTAGGATCTTTCTGCTATAAAATTACATCTCCATACCCCAACAAACTCTCAGAACTTTCTGTTGTGAACTTTCCTCCCAGCAGTATGTTCAGAGATAACTAAAGAGAGTGGCAAAACACTTGTTTCTTTGTGTGTGTTGGATTTTCTTTGTCTATTGGATTCCTCTTCCTGCATCCATCCTCCGGATGCCCCCATATAAAATGGCTGTACTGGCCTGGGCCATGTTCTGCAGGCACCTCAGCAGCAGAGTCCATGGGCATAGGTGTCTGGCAGACCTTTGGTTGTCTTCTTTGCTAGTGAGGAAACAGCAGAGCTGGTTTTGGCAGGGGACTCTGATGACTGTAAGACAGAGAGCATGTAACATGAATCTTTGTTGACCTTCTGTTCAGCCTTGGCCCCCAGATTTCTGCTTAGGAGGTAATGGTGTAATCTGAAAGATTTCCCAGATTCATGTGTAAATGTGGTGTGCCACATTTTCTTTACCATGCAGGGCTTTAATGCCATGTTGCCAACAACACTGGAAATAGATTCTGAGGTGACACTGGATGGATGGAAGACAAAACAGATAACTAGAGAACGGGAATATTTGAAAGGTGGTTTCATCCTGTTCAAAAATGTTCTATGGCTCCAGGCTCTTCCAAAGTGCTTTCAAAGTCTGAACTCGCCATGTTTGCTAGAAGTGATGGGAAAATGGATGGAGATTTGCTCCAGGGAGAGCAGAGCAGGAATAGCAAATCAACATCCTGGGGGCCAAATTCTCTTCTGGTGTAACAACACTTTTAAGTCAGCGGTTACTGCAGCACAGAATGTGTCTTCTGGTTCCTACTCTTGGTTCTGCCACTGACTTGCTCTCTGACTTCAGGGAAGTCCCAAGGCCTGTTCTGCACTGTGAGGGGGTGTCCCCTGACATGAGGCCTGACAGGGTTAAGGGGGCCAGGTGGGCCAATTAGCTGCCTATGCTGCACCTGCAGGAAGAACCAGGGAGCAATGAGGATTAATTAAATGGGAGGCTCAGATGGGTAGGATCAGGAGGGGCCTGTGTAAAGTCCTGTAGCTGAGAGCAGAAGGGGGGCAGCAGAGAGAGAGGCTGTAGGTACTGTCAGGATGAGGAAAGGTCAGGTAGGAAACAGGCCGTGGATACAGCAGTAAGGTTCAGAACTGTGCAGACTTTGACTGCTTGTTGTAGGGTCCCTGGCTGGACCCCAGTGAGAGGACCTGCCTGGGTCCTCTACCACACTGCGCAGTGGTGTCATTAAGGGACAGGGAAAGGAAAGACTGGATGAGACAGTGGATCCTGAGAGATTCTGATATCCCAAATGAGGAGAGTTACAGTGATCTGGCCAGAGGGCCAAGTCATGAAGCGGGACCGGTTGAGTCCTGGGAGAGAGAGACAGAGAGCATGACAGAGTGCAACTGCAGGAAGGGGCATTGGCCTGGCAGAGCTAATTCCCAGATGGCAGAAGGAGGCACTACAGCTGTGAGTATGGCACCCGGGACATCTTGGTGGAGAACGTGGGCAGGTGCTTACTCCTGATACCAGCAGAGGTTAAAGACTGTGCTTGATGGGTGCCTCTTATGGGCGGTGGTATAAGAGGCCAGAAACCAGGCAAAAAATGCCGAAAGCACCATACTTCCTTCTGGAGGCATACTGTCTCACTGCCTTTGAAGCACCACCACTGGAAGCACCTGAGAAATGGGGGGGCCATCAGTATCCTGCCTGTGCTCCAGCCTGAGGCCCTGCTCCAACACTTCCCCCGTGGTCCTGCCCATGCTACGCCTCTTCCCGCCACTGCTGTGCCTCTGCCCTGAGGCCCTCCCCACCGCCGATTGCTCCCCTCACCCCCACACCTCCGGTGCTCAACCTTAAGGCAGGAGGGTGCAGAAAGGAGCAAGCAGTGGAGGCTTTGGGAAAGCGGCAGAGAGGAGTGAGTGGGTGCGGAGGAGGGGGCAGAGAGGAGCTAGCAGAGGGGGGGTAGTCCTCTGAGGAGGGGACTGAAAGAACAGGGGTGATCTTGGGGGAGAGAGCAGGTAGTGGGTGGGGTAGGGCCTCAGGGGAAGTGGGGGTGGATCACGGGCAAGGCCTTGAGGGGAGGAAGCCAGTGGGGAGTAAAGTGTCATGCATAGGTGCCAGTGGCCCTCGCACTTCTAGGGTGCTTTCAGTGCTGAAATGCAACAGTCACATGCCACCTATGGTGCCCCAGATAAAAGGGGAGTCTAAGAAACTGTGGGGGACTGTGAAAGACATTATAAGGTGGCCACTACCGGTGAAAGGCTGTAGCAGAAAAAAAACAGGGAAAGAGACAATGGAGCAGAATCCTATTTTGCACAGGGTATTTCCACCCTCCCAGGCTGGACCCCAGAGTAGCTAACAAACAGCAGGGATGGATCCAAGCCTGCTGAGCCAGGTGCTGGAGACCCAGCAAAGACAGTGGGAGGCATATTTCTACCTGAAAAACTATTTGACACAGCTGGCGGAACAGCAGCTATATTTTTCTAAGCTGATGGGGGAAGAAATTAGCAGAGGTTGCAGAGACTGAGACTGGAAAGGAGCTACCAGGTCCAGGAGGCCAGAAACCTGGCCGGGGAGT
Source organism: Dermochelys coriacea (assembly GCF_009764565.3). Lineage (NCBI taxonomy): Eukaryota > Metazoa > Chordata > Testudines > Dermochelyidae > Dermochelys > Dermochelys coriacea. The sequence continues at coordinate 127,879,877 of NC_050073.1, forward strand.
GTTATGCCTGTGGATGAAGTGGACATCTAAAAAGTGAGTGCCCTGACCGGTACGGAGATGAGAAGTCTTGCTTAGAAGGCAGGAAAACAAGAAAGCCCCCAAATGTCCAACCTGTGTGGAGAACAGGAAAGGGAGGGGTGTGTCTTGCCTGTGGTCAGCAGGGGCACATAAGAAGGAGGTGCCCATTCATGAACTGTGAGGGGAAGGCTAGGCCAGGAGATGGGGCAAGACAAGACAAAACCAAAGCATGGCTTACTGACAAGACATGAACAAGGGTTTGTTTTGGGTGCTGCAGGGTCGGCCATATAAAAAGGCCCTGTCTTCTCAAGAATTTGTGGGGTAGCAAAGGGGAAGGCATGGAACCCAGTGAAACAGGAGAGAAGGAGGGGGTGTCCAGGGCCGGAGGTCATCAGGAGAGACATGGTGGTGAAGACCATGGACCCGGAAGGTGGTCAACCTGTGCACCCAGTAGTGGGTAGTAAGGAGCTAGCAGATAAAATGAGTGGGGCAGAGAGACCGCAGACAGGGATAGGGACAAACACAGAAAGAGAGCAGGCTATGGTGGGGATGCAGACCCTGAGTAAAAGGGGCAGAGGGATCCTGTGGGGAAGTAAAGGTGCTACAGGAGAAGCTATTAACTGCGGAGCGGGCCGGGCAAGAGGCTGCAGGAGACCTGCAGTTCCAGAGTGGAAAGTTCAGGAGCATTAGGGAGGACCAGGATAATCTGTGTCAACTGCTGGGTGACTTTGAGCAATAGCAAGATGACTTATGAGCCTAGCTCTGGCAACTCCAAGGGAGGCGGTTCCTTAGCCCCTGAATTACAGGCTTGGGGGGAGGATATGTGAGGGGGTGTCCACCCCACACCAGGCCTGACAGGGTTAAGGGGGGCAGGTGGGCCAATTAACCACCTAGGCTGCACCTGTAGGAGGAGCCAGGGAGCAAGGAGGATTAATTAAAGAAGAGGCTCAGCTGGACAGGAGGAGGAGGGGCTTGTGTGAAGCTTGGGAGCTGAGAACAGAAGGTGGGCTGCGGAGAAAGGGGCTGCAGCCACTCTCAGGGTGAGAGGAGGTCAAGTAGGAAGTAGGCTGTGGATACAACAGTAAGGTTCAGGATGGTCCAGATCTTATGGCTTGTTGTAGGGTCCCTGGGTGGGACCCCAGTGTAGAGGACAGGGCTGTGTTCCCCTACCAGCCACTGGGCAGTGGTGCTGTTAAGGGGCAGGGAGAGGAAAGACTGGCTGGGACAGTGGGTCCCGCAAGATGTTGGTACCCCCGGAAGGGGAAAACTACAGTGACCTGGCTGGAGGGTAGGTGGGAGTCCTCGAGTCCTCAGAGTGAGAGAGACTGAGAGTGCAATCACAGGAATGGGCGTTGGCCTGGCAGAACTAATCCCCAGAGATGGCCTGAAGGAGGCGCTACAGCAGTGAGTAGAGTACCCCGTGACAAGCACCTATTGAAGTCAATGAAAAGACTTCCGTGAGCTCGTAGGGAGCTGTCCTGCTCAGTGCTGAATGCCTCCTGTATGTGGGTCAGGTGGGCAGTCAGCAGCTGTTGTGATGGGTCCTTAACCTCTTTGGGCCTCAGTGACTAGATCCTTCCCGCCTTCTGGGTGTAGAAGTCAATGGCCAGTTAGAAAAGCAAGTGTGGACAAGCCCAAGGTCTGTGCATGGAGAGTCAGCAGCATCAGGCCTGAGGTGTGCATAATAATGACTGCCTCACTGCTAGAACTGACTCGATGTTTGTCAAGTGCTTTGAGATCCTGCGATTTGATGGGGTTGCATAAGTGCCACTTGAGTTATTTATAACTCACAAATGTGGCAGAATGCACATTACTGTGCAAGACTATGAGAAAAATCAATGTGAATGTACCCTCCTGTATCAGTTAGTTTTACCATAAATTGCACCCGTTATTTATAGTAAACTGTACTTTACAAGCTCATCTATATTTATTTACAGTACAGGGTCCCCAGTGCACTGTCATTTACAGAAGAGAACTACAGCTCATTGCAAGTGTTAGTGCATCATTTGTAATCTGGATGACATTAAAAGCCACATGCTTTTACAGCATAGGGGTGTATTGCAAAAAGGTCCATAAAGAATGAGTGTTGTGAATAATCCTAGACACATACTTATTGACAGTTTTCAGAGTAGCAGCCGTGTTAGTCTGTATTCGCAAAAAGAAAAGGAGTACTTGTGGCACCTTAGAGACTAACAAATTTATTTATTAGTCACTTATTGACAGTGACATCCCTGTATTCTGCCTGCTAGGCTCTCGACCGCTTTAATGTCCCTCACTTAGTATTTCTGCATACTTTCTAACAAATCCTGTTGCTTGCTGACACCAGGAGCAATGAAATCACTGTTCATTATGTCTCCAGCCTCATGAGCAACTTTCAATGTGTTTTAATAATTGAGAGGTATTTAACTGGGGGAGTAAACTGTACAGCCAGAAACTGATTTACTGTTACTTACGAAACATCCTGCAACCTATGCTATGGTATATCTCAATATCAGGCAAAAAGCAGCACCTGAGATAGTTGCAGCTTTTGTTTCTTCCTGCTTGAGACAGCATTCAGCGTCCTTCTGGACTGTCCTCAGTGCAAGGAAATATTCTCAGTTTAACCTAACAATGTATCCAGCCATCATGTGCTTTTATGGCCTTTATTTCTTAACTGTTGTAAACTTGCAACAATTTTTATAGTTTACCAATTGTATCACTGCAAAATCCTACCTCATCATGGCGCAGCGGTGACCCTAGTTGTCTGACAGCTATGGTAGCAGGGGGTATGCCCTGGTAGGTCTAACTATGCTACAAAGGTGTCGGACTATCCAATCCAGGGAGGGGGATTGCTCTCTCTGAGGAAAGAATGCTTTTCCTTCTCCTTAGAGGTTGAAGGCTAGCTAAGCTTGAGGAGGTACGCATGCCTGCCTGCATAGTCAGTGGGATGGCTTGAAGTTAACAGCTAAAACAACACAAGTAAATGGGTCTTAGTTCCCTGTGCATCATCGAACTGTTCTATGGTGGGGGAGCGGAAATTGAGGATGAGAGATTGCTAAAAATGTCAGGTGCTAGTCCAACATGCAAAAGGACAACTCTCGCTGTGTGTACTTACAATTGTAGGTTGCTGGCGAGGGAGGAAACGTTAAACCATCTGATAGAGGAGAAGAAAAGGTTAAGATGTGATATCCTCCGTGTCTGCAAAACCCAATGAAAGAAGGAGTTGGAAGTCAACTGGAAGGATGGAAGCGCTGTAAGGCTCGGAAAGGGAGATGGCACTAGAAATGTTGGAGGAGTCGGATTTATCATCAGTAAGGATTGGTCTTCAAAAGTCATATCATGCCAGCTAATATCATCATGTTTTGGTGTGCTGCATCTTCAGATGGAGTCAAAAGGTATCCTCAAGGTCATCCAGACCTATGCTCCCACAAGTGCAAGTGAGGACGAAGAAGTGGAAGAATTCTACCGAGAGCTCGAAAGAGCTCTCACGCAAAAGTCCACTTACACTGTCATGATGGGAGATATTAATGCCAAGGTCAGGCGCGGGGAATCTTGCGAAAAGTTCATAGGGGGATACGGCAGGGGCAAAAGGAATGAAAGAGGAGGAAGGCTGGTAGTGATGGCAGAAATGAAAGAACTGTACGTGGCAAATACCTGGTACAAAAAGAAGACTGCAAGAAGGTGGATGTGGATCGCGCCAAATGCAAAGAGCAAGAATTAAATCGACTATATTTTAGTTAATAAAAGGCGTATCGTTCAAGATGTCTCTGTGGTGCAGCCTTTCAACAGCGGCAGTGATCATCAACTGCTTAGAGCGAAGTTGATTTTCGACGAAGTGGTGGAAAAGAAGGCGTTACAGATGGCAAACAGGAAATAGCAACTGAAGACATTCGATGAAGCAAAGCTGAAGAAAGCGATTTCTGGGTTTGACTGGAGCCAGATGGAAAAGTGTGATGAGGACTATAGTATCTTTGCTGACAAGCTGAGGCATTGCATAAAAGCATCTGAAATTGAAAAGCTGAAGAAGGTGTAGGGAAGAATCTCAAATGAAACGAAAAGCTTGTTGGGGAAGCGGAGAAACATGAAAAGGAGCTCAGATAACAATCTTGAGTACTCCATTTTGTGCAAACTTATATGGCGAAAACTGAAGGACGACTTTGAGGACTTCTGGAAAGAAAAGCTCCTCAAAATAGCTGAATCACGCAAGAGCCTCAGGACATGCAAGCAGGAATTAATGCAGTATAGACTGAGTGTAACAGCATTAAAGAACAAGGATGGAGAGACAGTAATCAACAGAGCAGGGATGGAAGAGGTCTGCAAGGACTTCTATACAGAACTGTTCAAATCAAGAATCAACGTCCCTCTCCCAATGCTCCAAGAGTCAGAAGAACGTGTCCCCCAATAATCGTCAGCGAAGTCCGAAGTGCACTACACCAGATTAAGAAGGGAAAAGCTCCAGGCAAAGATGGAATAACATTAGAAATGATTGCTGCAGGAGGCAAACAACTTTGGAAGGCCCTTGCTTTAAGATTTAATCAATATCTTGAAGAAGGAAAAATACCTTCAAGCTGGAAGGAGTTGAATACCATCTTGCTGCACAAGAAGAGTGATCAAAAAAATCTTAAGAACTATCACCCTATATGCCTGCTGTCTCACATCTACAAGATATTTACAAAATTTAAAACGAACCGACTCTCACAGAGTCTGAATGAACAACAGCCGAGAGAGCAGTCAAGGTTTCGAAGAAATTTCAGCATGATCGACCATATATTTTCCCTTAGCCAGCTCCTAGAAAGAGCAAGGGAATACAAACTCCCACTGTGCATTGCTTTTGTTGACTATGAAAAGGCCTTCAATAGTGTTGAGTTTATCACAATATTAAAGGCACTCACAGAACAGGGCATTAACACGCAGTACATCAATTTGTTGAAGGAAGAGAATACTGGATGTACAACAGACATTACTCTCCACGAAACTCCCCTCTGAATCCCAATCGAGAAAGGCGTAAAACAAGGAAAATGATTTCACCAAAACTATTCACCGCCTGCCTCAAAATGGTTATGAACAAGATCAATTGGAGGAGTGGTGTCAACATAAATGGAGAGTGATTATCCCATCTCAGATTCGCGGATGACATTGTACTAATTACTGAAAGCACCAACCAACTGCAGAGCATGCTACGAAGACTCGACAAGACAAGCAGTCAGGTCGGCTTGAAAATGAACCACTGCAAAATGAAATACATGTGATCAGATGTCTTACAAAAAGCCAGAAAAATGGTAACAGGAGAAGAAATCAAAGAAGTGGAACAGTACATATATTTGGGCCAAGAAGTTAACATGCACCAAGACCTGAACGGAGAACTCTCGCGAAGGATTCAGGCAGGATGGTGTGCGTTTAATTCCATCAAGGACGTCCTCAAAGGAAAAATCGACAAGATCACACATACAGATATCTTCAATTCAACAGTGCTGCCAGCCATGGTGTAAGGCAGTGAAACTTGGGCACTGACGAAGAGAGAAGAACAGTGGCTGTCGGTAGCTGAAAGGGCAATGGAATGAGCTATGTTGGGAATTTCCCTTCTGAATTGCATCCCAAATGGAAGATCAGAGAACGCAGCGGTGTGAAAGATATTATCGTAGAAAGCAGACATAACACGATGCGATGGGCGGGCCACATAGCATGGCTCACGGACAATAGGTGGACTGCAATCATTGCTGAGTGGTATCCGCGAGAACAGAAAAGACCATCCGGTTGGCTTCCAAGAAGAAAATGACATTGTTAAACGTTTCGGAAAAACATGGAGAAGAAAGGCAAGAGTGTGAGAAGAATGGCGGATGTGATTTGATCAGTGCAGTCTTAACAACAGCTGAAGACCGATCGATCCAGGTGATCACACAATGAGGATGGTTTAATTCAGGATGAAATGCTTCATGTGGAGATAGAGACTTTCTGTGTCAACATAAAAGGGACTGATGGCTGACTTTTACTTAAAGGTGTATGCGGTGCTATAGATTAGAAATACCCTGACTGGGTGTAGCACATTTTGCATTTGCATACTGTTCTCAACACACTGGTACTTGCTCAGTAGCTAAAGATATGACTGCTCATCATCAGTTATTCTAAGACATGAGTGTATTATTAGTTTCAGGTTTTGTCGTGATTAGATTATATTTAAAGTCTGCAATAGGCAGAACATAATCAGGCTGCTGAATGTTCATTTCCCCGTTTTTCTACTGCCTATCACTTATGAATAGTGAATGAGTTTAAACCTTTGCACTCAGGCTGGAGTGTAATGCAATGAAGCGCTGTCATTCAGTGAAAAGGAATTTAAAGTGAGTAAAATTCAGTTAATCAGTAAAGGAGATGCCACAGATTTCTGATCATCCTTTTCTCGTTCTGAGCCACGGATGTGGTTGCTACAGAAACCAGGTAATCCAAGCATCCTGTCTTTTAGCACCTGATTTTTAAAAAAGATGCTCAAACTGCTGCTTATTATAAAGAACCTTGCCACGGTTGGGTGTGATCTATAAACATGGAAAATTTACAGCTTGATAATTTTGTTCCAGTTTAACTGAGGGGAAGGTACGTACAGAGGGGCAAGTCTGTACTGACTGACGGAGCTTTCCTGATTCCCTCAAAATCTCCAGTCCAGTTTCTCTTCATCTCTTCCCATGCTCCTGCCCAAACCTGCAATATCTCACTTATCGTAATGATTTTATTGTCTGTAACACATAGCCACCCTATAGGTGAGACATAACCCTATGTGGATGCTAATTGCCTTGTCCTAGGTAATTTGGTTGCTGCTGTTTGTTGTTATCACTATGATTCATGTTGTGGTAGCATGTAGGAGCCCCAGTCCTGGCCAGGACCCGATTGTGTGCAAGGTGCTGTACTAACACAGAACAAGAAGGCAGTTATTTGTATTACAGCCGTGACTAGAGGTCTCAACTGAGATGGGGACTCCATTGTGCCTGCTGCTTCACCCATGCACACCGAGACCATTTACTACCCTTTTGCAGCCCTTATAATCCATGTCCACAGGACTGCCAGGGTGAAAAGGGAAATGGAGCCAGGAAGAAAACCCAAATCTCTGAACCCCTGTCTGGTACTCTGGCTACTGGGCTACATGGTTCCTCAATGGAGCATGTTGTTGAGCAGGAGGATGCAGGGGAGGAAGGAGTGGCCAAATGTGGTTGGGGCAAGGGGCAGGCAGACAGCTGTAAGTAAGACAGGATTCGTTTTGCAGAGAGAGCACCTGGTATGTTCTCCCCACCTGCTTCTAGCAAGAGAAAGCCTCCCCGGTGTGTGGACTGAGACAGAGGCAGGAAAAGACCCTTTGCACAGGGAATATCCCACCACAGGAGTGTATTTAGAGGACAAGAAACCTCCCTAAAGTGCAATGGAAGAGGGAAGCTCTTCAAAGAAGGGACAGAGTTTGTTTCCTGCAGCTCACCTCCTATTGTCCCAGCTTTAGGATACTTGACCTTGAGGCCCTTGTTGAATGGCTCTGCTCGTCAGGCAAAGTGCTGCTCTTCTCCGCAATCCCAGAGTGCTCAGGAAGTGAGTTGGTCTGGGGCTGGATTTCCTCATTGCCCGAGATGGTCCTGAGCATCTATGGGCTGGCTCCTGGCTAGCTGGCGACATGCTCAGGGAGGCTTCCTCTGACCCATCCATCCTATGGATGGATTAGATCCCTATGGAAGTAACAGATGCTGGCAAGACACTACACACCTGAGTGCTGTGTGTACAACACTCCAGGTACATGGCTTCTAGCAAACCAGGCCCCAGGGCAGTAGAATGCACAGGGTCAACCCGGCAGGACTCCTAAGCAGTGGCCAGTGTGTTGGAGGGATGCTAGTGGGAGGCTTCTGTGCAATCCTGAGGTTATTTCCATCCACAGTGTTAGTGTTCCCTGCTGTTTTTTATGTCCATGTGCAGAATGGATCACCTCCATATTGGTGCACACAACAAAATTCATGTGGTGGGGGTGGGCTCAGGGCTGGGGGAGAGGGTTTGGGATGTGGGGGGATGATGGCTCTGGCTTGGGGTGCGGGCTCTGGGGTGGGACTGGGGATGAGGGGTTTGGGGTGCGGAGAGGGGGTTCGGGCTGGGGCCAAGGGTTGGGTGGCTAGGGGTGAAGGCTCTGGGGTGGGGTTGGGGCTGAGGGGTTCGGGGAGTGAGAAGGGGGTTAGGGCTGAGGCAAAGGGTTGGGGTGCAGGGGTTGCAGGCTCTGGGGTGGGGCTGAGGATGAGGGTTTGGGGTGCAGGCTGCCCCAGGGCTGCAGTGGGAGAGAGGACTCCCTGCAGCCCTCTCTCACTGCAGCAGCTCGGGGCTGGGGGAGAAGCAAGTCCGGGGCAGGTCTGTGCTGGGGCCAGCAGGGAGGGGTACCTCTCCCCACTGATGCAGGTTTGCTAATGTGATGCCAATTTTGAAAAAGGGCTCCAGAGGTGAGCCTGGCAATTGCAGGCCGGTAAGCCTGATTTCAGTACCAGGCAAACTGGTTGAAACTATAGTAAAGAACAAAATAGTCAGACACAGAGATGAACATAATTTGGATGGGCAACAGGGAATGGTTTACTTGATGATGCCCTGTTCTGTTCATTGCCTCTGGGGCACCTGGCATTGGCTGCTGTCAGAAGACAGGATACTGGGCTAGATGGACCTTTGGTCTGACCCAGTCTGGCCGTCCTTATGCTCCTAATTAAGCCTTAGAGACTAAAAAATTTATTAGAGCATAAGCTTTTGTGAGCTACAGCTCACTTCATCAAATGCATCCAATGAAGTGAGCTGTAGCTCACGAAAGCTTATGCTCTAATAAATTTGTTAGTCTCTAAGGTGCCACAAATACTCCTTTTCTTTTTGCGAATACAGACTAACACGGCTGCTACTCTGAAACCTAATTAAGCCTATTACTACTTGTCCTACCTCCAGTGGACATGGAAAACAAGTGATCACTGTTCTTTCTGTAACAACACTTAACATATTAGAAGACTGTTATCAGGTACCCCCTCAGTCTTCTTTTCTCAAGATTGGTTTCAGAGTAGCAGCCATGTTAGTTTGTATTCACAAAAAGAAAAGGAGGACTTGTGGCACCTTAGAGACTAACAAATTTATTAGAGCATAAGGTTTCGTGAGCTACAGCTCACTTCATCGGATGAATTTGGTGGAAAAAACAGAGGGGAGATTTATATACACACACACAGAACATGAAACAATGGGTTTATCACACACACTGTAAGGAGAGTGATCACTTAAGATGAGCCATCACCAGCAGCGGGGGGGGGGGAAGGAGGAAAACCTTTCATGGTGACAAGCAAGGTAGGCTAATTCCAGCAGTTAACAAGAATATCAGAGGAACAGTGGGTGGTGGGGTGGGGGGGAGAAATAACATGGGGAAATAGTTTTACTTTGTGTAATGACTCATCCATTCCCAGTCTCTATTCAAGCCTAAATTAATTGTATCCAGTTTGCAAATTAATTCCAATTCAGCAGTCTCTCCTTGGAGTCTGTTTTTGAAGCTTTTTTTGATGGTGGGATGGAAATTGTTGAAATCATGGTGGAATTCCTCAAGGGCTTCTTTTCCATGGGTCCAGATGATGAAGATGTCATCAATGTAGCGCAAGTAGAGTAGGGGCATTAGGGGACGAGAGCTGAGGAAGCGTTGTTCTAAGTCAGCCATAAAAATGTTGGCATACTGTGGGGCCATGCGGGTACCCATCACAGTGCTGCTGATTTGAAGATAGACATTGTCCCCAAATGTGAAATAGTTATGAGTGAGGACAAAGTCACAAAGTTCAGCCACCAGGTTAGCCGTGACATTATCGGGGATACTGTTCCTGACGGCTTGTAGTCCATCTTTGTGTGGAATGTTGGTGTAGAGGCTTCTACATCCATAGTGGCCAGGATGGTGTTTTTAGGAAGATCACCGATGGATTGTAGTTTCCTCAGGAAGTCAGTGGTGTCTCGAAGATAGCTGGGAGTGCTGGTAACGTAGGGCCTGAGGAGGGAGTCTACATAGCCAGACAATCCTGCTGTCAGGGTGCCAATGCCTGAGATGATGGGGCGTCCAGGATTTCCAGGTTTATGGATCTTGGGTAGCAGATAGAATACCCCAGGTCGGGGCTCCAGGGGTGTGTCTGTGCGGATTTGTTCTTGTGCTTTTTCAGGGAGTTTCTTGAGCAAATGCTGTAGTTTCTTTTGGTAACTCTCAGTGGGATCAGAGGGTAATGGCTTGTAGAAAGTGGTGTTGGAGAGCTGCCTAGTAGCCTCTTGTTCATACTCCGACCTATTCATGATGACGACAGCACCTCCTTTGTCAGCCTTTTTGATTATGATGTCAGAGTTGTTTCTGAGGCTGTGGATGGCACTGTGTTCTGCATGGCTGAGGTTATGGGGTAAGCGATGCTGCTTTTCCACAATTTCAGCTCGTGCACGTCGGCGGAAGCAGTCTATGTAGAAGTCCAGGCTGCTGTTTCGACCTTCAGGAGGAGTCCACCCAGAATCCTTCTTTTTGTAGTGTTGGTAGGAGCATGCTCCGTTTATAGCCTTTTCTCACAGCTCAGGGTTTCTAAACTTTTTATCATTTTTTTTGCTCATCTCTGGACTCTCTCCAATTTATCCACATCTTTCTTAACGTGTGGCACACAAAACTGGACACAATATTCCAGCTAAAGCCTCACCTGTTAAAAGAGGGAGCAATGACCTTCCATTTCTTATGTACAACACTCTGGTTAATACATCGCAGAAGGGCATGAACCTTTTTCTCAACTGCATTACGTTGTTGGCTCATATTCAATTTAAGATGCACTAGAACCCCCAGGTCCTCTTTAGGAGTACTACCACCTAGCCAGTGCTTCCCCATTATGTACTTGTGCATTTGATTTTTCTTCCCTAAGTGTAGTTCTTTGCACTTGTCTTTACTGAATTTCATCTTGTTGATTTCAGAGCAATTTTCCGTTTTTATCAAGGTCATTTTGACTTTGTCTTGAAGCAAACCTAAGTCAAGCCAGGGTGTAACCTCCTGTGCACTGTTGAGGTGTGTTTCTGTAGATGGATGTGTTACAGGCACACGAGTGGGTGCAAACAGTGGGTAGCTCACTACATTTCTGGAGGACATGCCTAAGAGCAATACCTATTGCAAAACAGAAGAATCTCAGTGATGAGGGCCTCGGTACATTTGCTAGATGTAAACCTTGTTGTTGGCAAAAATCCCCACTACTGCATCATGAGGGTCCTGGTGGGAGCTTTAGTGTAGACAAGGTTCATGTGCCTATTAACATTATGGTGATGAGTCAGTCGATCTTGCTTGGAGCAGGCCTTAATGATGCAGTGTTAAGAACATTACGATGTAGCTGCAGGAACTTGGTCTACATTGGTGCTTCCCATTGGTACTGCTTGTGCAAGTGAGTGTCCTCTGTGTTAGGTTTTATTCCTTTTGTCTTCTGCAGTGTGTTTGTCTGGCAAACCCAAATACTGTGCAGCAAGTCCTGAATGACTTTGGCTCTGACTCAGCATCTTCTCTCATATGTAACTGCCACTGAAGTCAATGGGGAGTCCCGTGCATAGAGCAGCTACATGATGACCAGGCTTTAAGTTCTACTCTCACTTTGCTGGCTTAGGCAGTTGTTTCTAGGCCTAGTGGAAGTTTCAAAGCAAGTTGTGTCACAGGAAAGAGACTGTGTAGGAACTTCATGGCTAGTCATTATCTGAGCATTCTGCTTGGGCGGTTTCGTTAAATCAGAAAACGGAACTTTGAAATTACCTTTTAAAAAATTGTTTCTAAAATGCCATTGGGAATCTCTTTGAGCTGCCACTGGGTATTGGAGCAAACTGCGCGGCACATGGGGGGGGGGAGCACAGGTTGCAGGAGGGAGGAGCTTGGAAGAGTGCCATGGGGTTCACTTTGCACCAGTAAGGGCATCTCCTGCTGGCTGCTCTGGGGATCAGCTCTTTCAGCCTGACGCCCTCGTCTGGCAGTTTTTCAGCCCGTCGCCTCGCTCTGTCACTCTGCAACCCCTCTCTTGAACCTCAGGAGCTCCAGCGCCTCATCTTCATGGCTTAGCCCTCCAGCCAAATCACAAGAGTCCTCCCCTTCCAGGGCTCTATCCATCCTTGGCAGCGTCCCAAGCCGGCCTTAACTCCACTGCCCAGGCTGAGCCGCTCCCTCAGCGGCTGGGATGAACAGTCCTGGACAGCCCACACGATCACTGCACAGATTGTGCCACTCATTCAGTAGCTGGTAGGGGAACCCAGGCCTGCCCTCTACTGTGGGTTCCTGTCCAAGGGTCCAATCTTTGGCAGCCAAGGCCTGCACTATCCCAAACCCTTCTGCTTCTTGCTTGGACTCCTTCTGCCTTGCCTATCCCAGGCTTGCATTTTCCACCCTAGCTAAACCCCCTGACGCCTGGGTTTGCTAGACAAACCCTTCCTCTTTGGTCCAAAACCCCTTTCTCTCCCTTATCCCCGGGAAAGTGAGTTTAGCCCTCCACCCTGCAGCATCTTTCTGCTACCAGCTCTGCACTTTATAGAAACGCTTCCTGTTCTTGCACAGCTGAGCTTTCCTTAATTAGGGCTTTCCTCTCAGCCCTAATTTTCCCAGATTGCAGCCTAACTGGCCCCTCTAGCCTGGATTAACCCCTTCAGGACAAGTGTGGGGGAACATACTCCATCACAAGGAGGCACCAGGAAGTCAGTCTGTGTGCACATGGCTGGAATGTCAGCTGAAGTTGCAACATCTTTGTAAATAGTGCAGTGACCTGCACCCACATGCTGCAGAGGAAGACAACAGATTACTGACAATCTGACCTGGGGGAAATTCCTTCCTGGCTCCAGCAGATGGCCCATATGGCGATTAGTTAGCCCCTGAGCGCGTGAGCAAGAGCCAGCCAAGTAAGCTCCTGAGAGAGAGAGAGAGAGAGAGAGAGAGAGAGAGAGAATGCTCGGTACCATCTCAGAGCCCCGGCCTTCCCCATCCTATGACCCATCTCCAGCCATATTCACTCTGATGCTTCAGAGGAAGGAGATTTTTAAAAAAACCCACAAACCCTTCCAGAATACACTGGTGGGGAATCCTTCCTGTCCCCACCAAATGGCTGGGTAAAACCCTGAAGCGTGAAACCAGTCTGAGCTGTATCATTCTTCTGGAGATTCTCAAACTGAGTTACTTGCTGCTTTTTCATAGACTCAGGAGGCTTTACAGTGGGATTTATAGTACAAAATGTAAATTAAGGCCCCGATCATGAAAAACACTTTAACATGTGGTTTTGCTGGACTGGGGACTAAAGATCATTCTTTTTACTTATGTTTTATCCGAAACGCCTGAACACCCCAGTGAAACCAAACAATGCTAATGTGACTATTGCAGATTTATGGGTGTCCAAATAACTAAAGGCCATCATTCTGAATTAGGCCCATGTGTTCTTTGAAATGACTTTCTCTTCATGGTGGTCATCTTTGTGCTACTTAAAGCCAGTGGTGAGTTGGAGCCGGTTTGCACTGGTTCGCTGGAACCGGTTGTTAAATTTAGAAGCCCTTTTAGAACCAGTTTTCCCCACGGGGAAAATTTGATGGGTGCAGAGCACCCACCAGCAGCTCCCCGCCGGCCCCAGCTCACCTCCGCTCCGCCTCTGCCCCTGAGTTACGCTCCACCCTGCTCTGCTTCTCCGCCCCCGCAGCCTGGCTCCCCACGAATCAGCTGTTCGCGTGGGAAGATGGGGGGCTGAGACGCAGGCGGTGGCTTCCCGCTCAGGCCCAGGGAGGCGGAGGTGAGGTGAGCTAGGGTGGGGGGGGTGCGAGGAGGGCCCCCGCGCCACAGCAGGTAGTTCGGGGGGGTGCAGGGAACCGCCCCCCGCCCCAGCTCACCTCCGCCACCCTCAGCCTGAGTGGGAAGCTGCCGCCTGCATCTCAGCTTCCCACGCAAACAGCTGATTTTTGGGGAGCCGGGGGGGGGGCACGGAGAAGCAGGGCAGAGTAGTGGGTTCAGGGGAGGAGGCGGAGGTGAGGTGAGCTGGGGCCGGGCGTGGGGTGGGGAGCTGCAGGTGGGGGCTCTGCACCCACCAAATTTCTTCCATGGGGGCTCCAGCCCCAGAGCACCCAGGGAGTCGGTGCCTAAGGCACCACTTTTGCTGTGATCAGTGGGGGGAGTGGCCGCTCCCCCTACTCCCTCCCTAGCTACGCTCCCCCATCCCCAGGAGCCAGAGGGACCTGCCAGCTGCTTCCCAGGAGCCCACCCAGGTAAGCACTGCCAGGACTCCCCACCTCGCCCTGGCAGGTCCCTCTGGCTCTTAGGGGCGGGTGGACACCCACTATGGTGGCCCGCGAGACCCTCCTGCCCAGTTCCGGAGGCAGTTAGGGGAGGGGGGTGAATGGAGCTGGGTTCCTGGGCGGGCAGGGCGGGCTATGACGCCCTCGTGGGGTGAGGAGGGAACCTCTTGTTAAGATTTTGGCAGCTCATCACTGCCTAAAGCCCACGTACCATCACAAAGAGAACTCATGGATGATTTTTCTCCAGACCCCCTAGTGCCTCTTCACTCGTCTCTTCCCTTAATAATAATAATAATAATAATAATCATAATAAAACCTGAACAGCCAGAAACATAGTGGAATGTCTGTAAAAACTCGAGCGCTTATCAGCCCTGGAAAACTCTGAAAGGCAGTCACTGAAAAATAAATTCAATGGTGCATTTTGTAGCACTTTTTTCTGCATAAAAAATTTATTCTTGCCATAAAAACCTAGGGCAGATTCAGCTGCTGGAATGACAGCTGCTATGTAATAGGAATATCTATTGCCAACAGTAAACTCTGTTAATTGCTAGAGTCTCTAATCTCCTACTGCATGTGTGCGAGATGGCCTGCACTGTGACGAGTCTGGGCTCACATGGGGTCCTGCTGAAGTCAAAGGTGCTGAGCAGAGATTCGATTCCAGGATCAGGGCCCAGGATAGCACTTGAAAATGTAATGTTCTCCTGTCTGAAATCTAGGGTGAACATTTGATCTCACTGCCAGACTGTGGTTTTCATGGGAGTCCCCTTGGTGGGATCAGAGTGTGATTTCATTGCAGAAAGGTGTATGCAATGCATTATGGGATCGGCCGTACTCTCCTCCCTCTCCTGCCCCTCCCACTTCAGGAATCTAGCTGATCCACGACCTGGGAGCAGTGCTTATGACCTCCAGTGGGATCATGCCCAGCACCTATGTTTATGCCTTCTTTGTGTGCTCTCCCCTTACACACTCATTCAGAGCTGGGATCCAGCTGTTCTGTTCTGTTCTGGTGTTATCAATAACAGGGCCGTCTCTGGCGGGTGCTGGGTCTGGGATAGAAGTGATGGATTCGTCTCTTGCAGGACCAACCACGCCGGCCAATCTCACCGGCCCGGGGGGCCCCCCAAAGCATGGAGCAGTCACCGCAATTCACCACCTTTTTAGGGCACTGATCAGTTTCTCCTTGTATTGTATATATGGGATTTACTGATTTTAAAGAGGTTGTTTTATCAATTGGAAAGTGACTGTCTCTGGGTTAATTACAAGGACATTTTCACAAAAGGAATAGTGAGCATGTACATTTTACGGGCTAAGTTTACATTTCCATCCCAGCTAGAAACGCCTTCCACTGATCTCTCCCAGAATGTATTTTCCTAGTGAGGAACGCGCATTATCTTGTTTTCTGATCATGTTTCACAGGCAGGGAGCCTGGTGCTAAAGAAACAGTAATTATGCTAGAAAACCTGCTGCTAAACTTCATAGTTTTGAGATTCAGTCTTGGGAGTCATTTGGTGATTGTTGAAAGGAAAATGGGATCTTAATTGTCACGGCAATGACAGCTGCCCAGTCAAACACATGCCAGTGGCGATAGGGATACGAAAAGCCAACCTTAATTTATTGCTTAGTGCAATACAGCATAGAATCAAAGCACTCAGTGGAATCATGCTGGCTTTGACTCTTCACTCCCAGCCCACGTTTCGTAGCAGGCAGGGGACATTCATCTTGGGTACAGCTGTTCATTTTACCCAAGAAGTACTGAACACAGGTAAGCAGACAAGAGGAAGAAGGAGGCAGCTTGATACTTGCAGAGAGAGCTACAGATAAGGCCTGCCTCTCGGTGCCCTATTCTATCTTGCACTGCACAGCAGCCTCTCCGCAGTACTCCGATTGTCCTGCATCACAGGCCTATCTCCTTCAATGACAGCGAGATGAAAGCAGTCGCATGCGCCATTGCAGCCTTCCACAAAGGCCATCCCCTGCTTCTGCAGTTCCAACCATGTTCCCTGTGTGGCAGGGACGTAGGCCTCTGGCACCCAGGCCTGTCTCATGCTGTCCTAGAGTGTTCTGTGTTAGCTAGCCATGCCCATAAGCAGGGACACACTGACACTGATTTTGTTGGTAACAACAGAATTAGGAGGGTCTCTGACACTTTTTTGAACATGTGCTTTAAGAACATGAAAAATGTGACACTGCATCACAACAGCCAGAGAAATGCAAAGTGAAGGGCCGTGCTCATCTTGGAATAATGGCCTTCTGACAGAATGGCAGCGGCCTTTTGTCCATTTGTGACACTACATGATTAGCATGCCAACTCGTTTAGGTACTTCTGTGTTTTTTATGATTCATTTAAAAAAAATCCTTCCTGAAAGGTTCTTTAAAATACATATTATTTCATCTAGGAGATTGGAATGATGACTCCTTCAAATACGTATTTAGGTAGACATTTAAAAGATGTTGTTGTCTGAAAATAAATTATACGATTTGATAAATAATACATGTGATTATGATTGGATGGGTTTTTTTAAATGTATGTTGCTGTTTCCCCCAGCAGACGGGAATGACACTTTTGCAGCTGCTCCCATCAATCAGGTAAACACACATTTCCAACAGTTACATAGAAGGATTCCTGTGTATTTCAGTAGTGTGCCTCAAGAACCGTGCAAGCAGTCAGCGTGAAAGGACAATGGAATGATCATATGCAATCGCTGCTAAAGCCAAAATTTTCAAGGACAGATGCACACTTGGGCTGCAGAAGTGCATGTATATGTAACATCAACAGAGCCCCATCGTCAACAGGCAGGATCAGATCTGGGACCTCCGAAGCTAAATGCATGAGCCTCAAGGCCATGTGTTAAGGCTGTCGCTGACTCATTAATCTTTAAGCGGTCTCAGTGCCACTAGAGGGGACAGAACACCACACCTAGGAGGTGTGTGGGTAACGTATAGAGGCAGGGACACTTGCATTCATTGGGAATGCAATCATGCATGCAGTGGCAACTGAGATGTTGAACTTGACATTAGCAGGCTCATTGCCCTACCTCCTGGGGGAGTTGTGAGCATAAATACTTCAGACGAGTGTGAAACATTACTGATGAAAAGCGCTGTATAAGAGTGCGGTATTATTACTATTTCCAATTTACATTCAAGCGTCACAGGATTGCACAAATGCTGTGTGGTGTCTCTCTCTCTCTCTCTCTCTCTCTCTCTCTCTGTATATACACATACTTTCTCTTCCAATGCATCTTTGCCTTTAATTTTTAAAAACATATTCTTAAGCCTTTTTAGTATGGACATCTCTCTGTGTCTGCCTATAGCCTTTCTACAGTGTCAATCCCCATTGTATCCAAGGCTCTTTGTGTGTGCGTCTGTGCAGCATGCTGGCCTATGCAAGCAGGTCTGAGTGCTTTTTTAGACGTGAGCATCCTCCGCCCTCCATCTATAGACAGGGGAATGCCCTGTCTGACTGGTAAAGGGCAGTGTCAATAGTTATGAATCCTTAGAGCTTACAGCCCTGTCCTGCAGTGGTGGAGGGCTGCTGGGGAAACTGGTTGAGAGGGTCTCACTCTGGCAGAAGTTTCACCCATGTGCCAGAAAAGTACAGTAAGTAGAACTTGAGGAGGGGGAAGGGAGAATGAGGATGTTGTTTTTTTAAATGTTCACCTTCGTAACTTTGACGAGCATTGTTAGGGGAGCCGGCTGTGCTACAGAAGTGGCTAGGATGGCATGATGCTTATTGACCTGCAGGTTTGTTACAGTACGTAGTGACATGGACTAGGACAGGCGGACATTTTCCATTTTGCCTGGGGAAAAATAACCCCATGAGTTCACATTAATTATTATTCGCAGCAATGTTGAGCAACTGAGAAAACCATGGGAGGCCTCTATCACACTGTATTTGAATAGCAGCGGTCAAATTCGATAATCTTTGCAACTCCCTGTACTGATTGTTTCATTGGGGGAGCAGAAGCACTATTGTACTTTTTGTACTATTGTAATGCCCCCCACCCACAGCAGAAGAACCATGGCTGACTGGTTGGGGTGCTACCTTCAGAGTTGGGAGACCAGGATTCAAGTTCCTGGTCCATACAGACTTATTGTGCTCACACAAGTCACTTAGCATCTCTGGGTATGTCTGCACTGCAAGCCCAGGATTAGTGGGACTCAAGTCAGCTGACCCTGGGTTAGCAAATGCAAGGCTTGAGAATCTACACTGATTGCTAACCCTAGGTTGAGAATTTTCTAACCCAGTGTGGGCCTCTGGTGTCCACACTGCAGCATGCAGACCTGTGTCAAACCAGCCTTATCCCAAACTCCGTAGAGCCAGGGCTTAATTTGTGCCAGGGCTTGCCAGCGCTGAGCTCCAGCACCTCTAGGCTTGGCGGTGCATTGCCCTGGCACCTCTGGACTTGCTGCATCAGGTTTGAAAGTTAAAAAAAATTCCATGAGCCCCAGCACCTAATTTCTTGAGCCTGAGCCTTTCCTCTTACCTCTTGCCTCTCACCAGGCCTTTCCACCAGCCACATCTCCCTCTGTCTTTGGTTCTGGGCTTGCTTGTTGGCCTCTCCAGAACTTCAACCATGAGTTCATCACAGAAACACTTGCCTTTGAACGCCCTATGGAAGTACGCTGGCCTGGGCTTCTGCTGCAGTGTGGGTGAGTTGTGGGGGGTCCTATCGAGGTCAAGGGCTTGGAACAGGACAAGACAGAGGGTAATAGTCTCAAATAGCTCCATGCAGGCACACAGAAACAAATCCCTGTGGAATTTCAAGGACATAAAATGATACTTTTCCAAACTGAACTTCAGTATATTGTGAAAGGGCTGCTTCAGGCCACCGAAGCTCCCTGGGCACAGCCTGGTTAAACACAGCAAAAGAACTGCAGGCACAATGGTAACTTAAAAATGCAAAGCTGCTCTTTTAATTTTAGAAAATTGCAAAACTACTTGGGGCGGGAGGGAGGAAGTAGCTGTCATCAGTGGCTATGCTACAAAAGCTTGTTCTAAGATTTCAGGCCTTCCACATTGTTTATGAGAAGGTCATGTGAGACAGTACCAAAAGCCTTACTAAAGTCAAGATACACTACATCTACTGCTTCCCCCCTAGCCACAAGGCTTGTTACCTTGTCAAAGCCAGCTATTTGGTTGGTCTGACATAATTTGTTCCATAATTATTTCCAACACACCTCTGACCAACATATTAACCCACAGAGACCTTCCTGCCAACACTACAAAAAGAAGGATTCTAGGTGGACTCCTCCTGAAGGTCGAAACAGCAGCCTGGATTTCTACATAGACTGCTTCCGCCGACGTGCACGAGCTGAAATTGTGGAAAAGCAGCATCGCTTACCCCATAACCTCAGCCATGCAGAACACAGTGCCATCCACAGCCTCAGAAACAACTCTGACATCATAATCAAAAAGGCTGACAAAGGAGGTGCTGTCGTCATCATGAATAGGTCGGAGTATGAACAAGAGGCTACTAGGCAGCTCTCCAACACCACTTTCTACAAGCCATTACCCTCTGATCCCACTGAGAGTTACCAAAAGAAACTACAGCATTTGCTCAAGAAACTCCCTGAAAAAGCACAAGAACAAATCCGCACTGACACACCCCTGGAGCCCCGACCTGGGGTATTCTATCTGCTACCCAAGATCCATAAACCTGGAAATCCTGGACGCCCCATCATCTCAGGCATTGGCACCCTGACAGCAGGATTGTCTGGCTATGTAGACTCCCTCCTCAGGCCCTTCGTTACCAGCACTCCCAGCTATCTTCGAGACACCACCGATTTCCTGAGGAAACTACAGTCCATTGGTGATCTTCCTAAAAACACCATCCTAGCCACTATGGATGTAGAAGCTTCTACACCAACACTCCGCACAAAGATGGGCTACAAGCCATCAGGAACAGTATCCCCGATACTGTCACGGCTAACCTGGTGGCTGAACTTTGTGACTTTGTCCTGACCCATAACTATTTCACATTTGGTGACAATGTATACCTTCAACTCAGTGGCACTGCGGTGGGTACCCGCATGGCCCCACAGTATGCCAACATTTTTATGGCTGACTTAGAACAACGCTTCCTCAGCTCTCGTCCCCTAATGCCCCTACTCTACTTGCGCTACATTGATGACATCTTCATCATCTGGACCCATGGAAAAGAAGCTCTTGAGGAATTCCACCATGATTTCAACAATTTCCATCCCACCATCAACCTCAGCCTGGACCAGTCCACACAAGAGATCCACTTCCTGGACACTACGGTGCTAATAAGCGATGGTCACATAAACACCGCCCTATATCGGAAACCTACTGACCGCTATTCCTACCTACATGCCTCTAGCTTTCATCCAGATCATACCACTCGATCCATTGTCTACAGCCAAGCGCTACGATATAACCGCATTTGCTCCAACCCCTCAGACAGAGACAAACACCTACAAGATCTCTATCATGCAATCCTACAACTACAATACCCACCTGCTGAAGTGAAGAAACAGATTGACAGAGCCAGAAGAGTACCCAGAAGTCACCTACTACAGGACAGGCCCAACAAAGAAAACAACAGAACGCCACTAGCCATCACCTTCAGCCCCCAACTAAAACCTCTCCAACGCATCATCAAGGATCTACAACCTATCCTGAAGGACGACCCATCACTCTCACAGATCTTGGGAAACAGACCAGTCCTTGCTTACAGACAGCCCCCCAATCTGAAGCAAATACTCACCAACAACCACACACCACACAACAGAACCACTAACCCAGGAACCTATCCTTGCAACAAAGCCCGTTGCCAACTCTGTCCACATATCTATTCAGGGGATACCATCATAGGGCCTAATCACATCAGCCACACTATCAGAGGCTCGTTCACCTGCGCATCTACCAATGTGATATATGCCATCATGTGCCAGCAATGCCCCTCTGCCATGTACATTGGCCAAACTGGACAGTCTCTACGTAAAAGAATGAATGGACACAAATCAGACGTCAAGAATTATAACATTCAAAAACCAGTTGGAGAACACTTCAATCTCTCTGGTCACTCGATCACAGACCTAAGAGTGGCTATACTTCAACAAAAAAGCTTCAAAAACAGACTCCAACGAGAGACTGCTGAATTGGAATTAATTTGCAAACTGGATACAATTAACTTAGGCTTGAATAGAGACTGGGAATGGATGAGTCATTACACAAAGTAAAACTATTTCCCCATGGTATTTCTCCCTCCCACCCCACCCCCCACTGTTCCTCTGATATTCTTGTTAACTGCTGGAATTAGCCTACCTTGCTTGTCACCATGAAAGGTTTTCCTCCTTCCCCCCCCCCTGCTGCTGGTGATGGCTTATCTTAAGTGATCACCCTCCTTACAGTGTGTATGATAAACCCATTGTTTCATGTTCTCTGTGTGTGTGTGTGTGTGTGTATATAAATCTCTCCTCTGCTTTTTCCACCAAATGCATCCGATGAAGTGAGCTGTAGCTCACGAAAGCTTATGCTCATATAAATTTGTTAGTCTCTAAGGTGCCACAGGTCCTCCTTTTCTTTTTGCGAATACAGACTAACACGGCTGCTACTCTGAAACCTGTGATTATCTTTCTGGGTACTGAAGTTAGGCTGACTGGTCTAAACTTCCCTGGTTTGTCCTTATTCCCTTTTTTATAGATTGACACTATATTTGCCATTTTCTAGTCCTCTGGACTCTCTCCCATCTTCCAGGACTTTTCAAAGGTAATCACTAATGATTCTTCCTGTGTTTCTAGCATTAACAGAAAGTCCTTTCTTCCTGCTCTGTTGGTCTGGTATGTCTAGGAATGGGCTTTAGTGTGGGGAATAATTTGGTATTCTTGTGACTGTCTCATGAGTAGCATAAAACATATAGAATTGAAATGATGAATTACAAAAATATTTATCTTTGGGGGCCATTTCCCCCCACTTTATTCAGACAAATAGTCCCACTGAGGTCTCCATTCAGTTGAGCAATATGAACAAGATTTGGCCACAGTTTCAGATGTCTAGAAATTATCCCTGTTCTGTGGGAAAGAGAGGCATAATTTGAATCAGGGGTATAAAAATACAGCACTGTACTGTAGAACTAAATATGTGCTGTTCCACTTCATAAAGTACTTTGCCTAGGACCTAACGAATGGCCACACACAGTAATATAAGTATGATGCACTTTAACATGTTCTAGGGTTCCCTTCATTGTTTCACCAAGTGGCAAGCAAAAGGTGGGACAATTTATCTAAGAGTATTAATAATAATTCCTTATTTGTCTTGCAGTAGCACTCAGTGTGCTAGGTGCTGTCCACCCACAGAAGAAGTCCCAGTCACTGCCCTGCAGTCAAAGAACTTCTCTTCAGTAGGTAGTTGGCCAAGCAAAGAGAGGATCTACACTCCATGGCATTCCTCTGTTTTGTCTGTCTGTAATATGGTCATTCTTGAATATCAATTGCTCAATTCCAAAATTTCTGGAATGGTTCTAGGCATCAATAAGCAGAAAGCCTGTTCATTCTGGTGGAAATCAGAAAACAGGAAAAACCTGATTTAGAGGAAAATCTGGTCCATGGGCTGTCTGGTCCTGCAGGTAAAAGTGTTTCATGTGCTGGGTAACAGCATGAAAGAACTCCAGTTTTCTAAAACTAAACTGGCATTTTATTCAGAGAACTATTTACAGAGATGTTGCCACTGCAGCTGGCATTCCAGTCATGTGCACACAGACTGACTTCCCGGAGCGTCTTGAAATTTGTGCTCCTCCCTCCAATTTCCATGCAGTTTCTATGTGGAGGATTCTCTCTGGCACCCCCTACTACTAACGTATTACAGGCAGCAGCATAACGTGCTGCTTTCTCTCAGGGTGTATAGTTTGGTTTACAGACGTACTGAAGGATGCAACTCTCTAGATTAAATATGTTTTAAATTCAGTTTTAATTAACTAATGGAATTTATCCTTGCAACAACTGTAAGGGAGGGAAGTGCTATTATCTCTCACATTAACACAATGGTATAGCATGCAGGCCATTTTAAACACTGTTCAAAACGGTACATTGTCTAGCAAAAATTTGGTCAAAATCCCCCAAACTGTAGCCAGAATAGTTCACAATTGAATGGTCCTTTGGATTATTAACGTGATGAATTAAAGCAATTGCCCAATTCAGCTAGGCCATAAAGATTGTGCCAGAAGGTATCCTCATTCATCTGTTGATAGCAGACTGCATGCACTATGGTCTCTGCTACTGCAGATATTAGGTGTTCTTTAGGACCTAGTCTAATTAGAAAACAAACACAGGATGATCCAAAGAGAGTCCATAAAAAACAAACTGCCAAAAAGGGCAGCAAAAGTACAAGCTGGCTAATGGTTTATTTAAATTAGGAGGATTCAAAAACGGCAGCATGAGCCGACGGGAAAGAACTCTTCACACTGCAGGTGTAGGTGTTAAAATACACGCTTCTGGGGTGTGTTCTGGGAATTGCAAAGTACAATAAATGTAGCCTGCTGTGTAATGATTTATTCATCTTAGCAGTTATTTATTAATATACAAAAAACCCGCAGGTGGTGAGGCTTAACTTCTCTTGGGATCATTATGTGGTTTTATGTTGCAATATAAATTACCAGCCCAAATGATTTCTGTGATTCTTATTTCTGTGAAACTGGGGCACAAAGGGCCATTAATTAGCTCATCTGCAACTATGAGAACATTCTGTACCCAAAGCAGCAATTGATACCACAAAAAAGAGTATGTATCTGGGGACACTGTGCCAGGTTAAATGAAACTGCATTGGCTAATGGCAAAAAGATGGCATTTAATGGCAATTAACTCAGTAAAAATGACTAACTCCAGTTTCCAGAGTTTACTCACCTTAGGGGGAAACCCCGCTTTTGCAGAGGAGCCAGCCAAAAATTTATTGAACCACATAGGAATATAGGAACATAGGAATAGTCAGCCTCACCTCAGTCTCTGGAAAAATCATGGAGCAGGTCCTCAAGAAATTAATTCTGAAGCACTTAGAGGAGAGGAAAGTGATCAGGAACAGTCAGCATGGATTCACCAAGGGCAAGTCATGCCTGACTAATTTAATTGCCTTCTATGACGAGATAACTGGCTCTGTGGATGAGGGGAAAGCAGTGGACGTGTTGTTCCTTGACTTTAGCAAAGCTTTTGACACGGTCTCCCACAGTATTCTTGACAGCAAGTTAAAGTAGTATGGGCTGGATGAATGGACTGTACGGTGGATAGAAAGCTGGCTAGATTGTCGGGCTCAACGTGTAGCGATCAATGGCTCCATGTCTAGTTGGCAGCCAGTATCAAGTGGAGTGCCCCAAGGGTTGGTCCTGTGGCCGGTTTTGTTCAATATCTTCATAAATGATCCAGAGGATGGTGTGGATTGCACCCTCAGCAAGTTTGCAGATGACACTAAACTGGGAGGAGATATGGATACGCTGGAGGGTAGGGATAGGATACAGAGGGCCCTAGACAATTAGAGGATTGGGCCAAAAGAAATCTGATGAGGTTCAAAAAGGACAAGTGCAGAGTTCTGCACTTAGGACAGAAGAATCCCATGCACCGCTACAGATCGAGTGGCTAGGGATCGAGTGGCTAGGCAGCAGTTCTGCAGAAAAGGGCCTAGGGGTTACAGTGGACGAGAAGCTGGATATGAGTCAACAGTGTGCCCTTGTTGCCAAGAAGGCCAATGGCATTTTGGGATGTATAAGTAGGGGCATTGCCAGCAGATTGAGGGACGTTATCATTCCCCTCTATTCAACATTGGTGAGGCCTCATCTGGAGTACTGTATCCAGTTTTGGGCCCCACACTACAAGAAGAATGTGGAAAAATTGGAAAACGTCCAGTGGAGGGCAACAAAAATGATTAGGGGACTGGAACACATGACTTATGAGGAGAGGCTGAGGGAACTGGGATTGTTTAGTCTGCGGAAGAGAAGAATGAGGGGGGATTTGAAAGCTGCTTTCAACTACCTGAAAGGAGGTCCCAAAGAGGATGGATCTAGACTGTTCTCAGTGGTAGCAGATGACAAAACGAGGAGTAATGGTCTCAAGTTGCAGTGGGGGAGGTTTAGGTTGGATATTAGGAAAACCTTTTTCACTAGGAGGGTGGTGAAACACTGGAATGCGTTACCTAGGGAGGTGGTGGAATCTCCTTCCTTAGAAGTCTTTACGGTCAGGCTTGACAAAGCCCTGGCTGGGATGATTTAGTTGGGGATTGGTCCTGCTTTGAGCAGGGGGTTGGACTAAATGACCACCTGAGGTCCCTTCTAACCCTGATATTCTATGATTCTATGAATAGTCCTCTTGGATTAGACTGCTGGTCTGTCTAGTCCAGAGCTGGGCAAACTACGGCCCACGGGCCACATCCGGCCCGCGGGACCCTCCTGCCCGGCCCCTGAGCTCCTGGCCTGGGAGGCTCCTCTCGGCCCCTCCCCTGCTGTCGCTCTCCCCCGCAGCCTCAGCTCATGGTGCCGCTGGTGCGATGCTCGGGGCGGTGGGGCTGCGAGCTCCTGGGGCAGTGCAGCTGCAGAGCCCGGCTGGACCCTGGGCTCTGGGCTGCACAGTGCGTGGCTGGCTCCGGCCGGGCGGTTCGGCTGTAGGGCAGCCAGCCACCAGTGCTCCAGGCAGCGCGGTAAGGGGGCCGGGAGCAGGGGAGTTCGGGGTGGTGGGTGGGGATGTGGATAGGGGTCGGGGCGGTCAGAGGGCGGGGAACAGGGGAGTTGAAGGAGGGTAGGGGTTCCAGGGGGGCAGTCAGGAAGCAGAGGTGGGGTTGGATGGG
This sequence comes from Dermochelys coriacea, assembly GCF_009764565.3. NCBI lineage: Eukaryota > Metazoa > Chordata > Testudines > Dermochelyidae > Dermochelys > Dermochelys coriacea. Next base: position 127,905,924 of record NC_050073.1, read on the forward strand.
TGACGGGGCGCAGTCAGCAGCAGGGATTCCGGGGGCAGTCATGGAGAAGGGGTGGTTGGATGGGGCAAGGGTCCCGGGGGGGGGCATCAGGGGACAGGGAATGGGGGGTTGGATGGGGCAGGAGTCCTGGGGGGCCATCTGGGGGCGAGAAGCGGTGGGGGGTCAGATGGGGGCAGCGGCCGGGCCATGCTTGGTGGTTTGGGGAGGCACAGCCTCCCCTAACTGGCCCCCCATACAATTTCGGAAACCTGATGTGGCCCTCAGGCCAAAAAGTTTGCTCGCCCCTGGTCTAGTCCATGATCCCATCTCTGGCAGGGTCTGGCACCATATGCTTCAGAGGAAGAAGTAAGAATCCCAGTAGTAAGCAGTTATGGTATAATCTGCCCCCCAGTGGAAATTCCCTCCCGACCCCAATATTTAAAGGTTGGGCCACACCCTGAATCTTTTGGGGTTATAGCCCTTCCAGAGCTCTTAGGTGTGTTTTTAATATTTACCATATAACATTGGATGTTCCTATTATCCAAATTAACGGCCAATTGTTGTTCAATCCAGCTAAGCTCTTGATCTCACTGACATCATGTGACAATGAAGTCCATTGTTTAACTATCTGTTGTATGAGGGCATGTTTCTTTTTATCAGTTCTGACTGTTCTCTTGTTCTTATGCTATGAGACGGGGCAAACAGACGCTGCCATTCTACCCTCTCTAAACCATTGGTTATTTTGTATTTTTTAATTGTCTCCCTTCTTAAGTGGTACATTGCATCACGGGAGTTGTAGTTTGTGAGCCTGATGTCCCTTATGGAATATACTTCCGTCCCTGACTGGACTATATTTCCTAAAATGGACCCACAATAATGTGATTCCTATGAAGAACCATGCAGCTCACTCAGGAGGTTATATTCATTGCATTATGAGAAGATATAGTCCTCCAGGGGGCCCAGCCTATAGAAGAGAATGAGGGGCCCAGACTACAATTTCCACAAGACAATTCGCTGATAGAGAAGTGAAGTTTACTGTTTTTCTCAACATGTTCAAAACTCAATGTTTCAGGTCAATCCAAACAATAAAATATTCTGATTCAGCTTGAAATGACAGAAAAGTGAAATGTTTGCTTGTACCCAGCTTACCAAGTGATCCTGATCGCTCTGTATCAGTGGCCTATCCTCTTCATTATTTACCAGTCCTGCATTTTTTGTGACTCACAGCCTGACGTCAAGATCTGCTGCTCTCTTACAACGGGTGAATGATTTCAGGATGGACTGGAATTCCATTCATCTGAGCTCAGACAAACAAAAACAAAAGAACCCCAGATAGGATTATCCTTATTTCTTTATTTTTGCAAAGTAGATTTACAGTTTAAATGGAATAAGTAAGTTCAAATAATCAAGCCAATAGCATGTGCGTGTGTTCAGATTGCTTATTTTGCCCCTCAATTCTTTAGACACCCAGATTTGCTGATATACCAGGCACAGGTTAACTAGGTCTGACTGTAACAGGTTACCGAAGAGAGCTTGCATCTGGCATGAGCCAATTATTAGAGTAGATAATAGGATCCTTTCGAGCCTCCAGCCCCGAGCCACAGAGACAGCTGCTCAGTTAAGCCTTTGGTTAACAGTTTGGTTCTCTTTGGCTATCAAGCTGACTTATACTGATTGCTGAGCCTGGACTTTATTTCCAATGACTATGACAATCGTGTGTGATCTGTGATTACTCCTCTTTCATTTTTGCCCCATATGTAAGAGGCCCTTTCTTCAGCCTTTGCTCAGGTATAAATGCTGTGAACACTCCAGCACTGGGCCCCCAGACTGATATTAAAGAAATTAAACAGAAAACAATCTATGAACCAAAGCCTGCTGGATGTCTCTCTAGAGTATCAGGCAAAAGCCTCTATCCCACAAGAAGCAGAGTGCCGTCCTGTATTTTCAACTCCTGGTCAAGAACAAATCGTGTAAAACCAACCTCATTTCCTTCATTGATGTGATTACTGGCCTAGCGGCTGGTGGGGAAGCAGTAGATGTGATACATCTTGATTTTAGGAAGGCTTCTGACAACAATCCCGTATGACATTCTCATAAGCTAAATAGGGAGACGTAGTCTTTAGACTACATTACTATAAGGTGGGTGCACAACTGGTTGAAAGACCATACTTAAAAAGTAGTTATCGGTAGCCAGTCAATTCATTTTATCATTAATTGTGTTATTGTCAGGTGAACCCATACGGTATGTCACATATACTCAATGTGTGATGAATAGATTTAAGTAGGATAGGAGTATAAGACTGACAAGTATTTAGGAGTGATGAGTTTGTATTAGGTATGTAAGTAAAGCAAGGCTGTAATGCAATAGACTAAGGCCTGTAAGATTTCAGCTTAGCCTCACTAGGCCTCAGGCTTAAGGAGGCTTGACGTGAGTGGGTGACCCAAGACTGAGCAAATGCTAGTAAAGCCACAAGATTATTGTAAAGGATGTGCCAATAGTTCATGTTACAGAAAAATAGATTGCAATGTACTGATCTAGACCTCATGGCACTTGATTGTGACATCACGGAATGTTCTGTTCTGACCACAGGTTACCTGGGAAACAAGTTGACATAAATGTTAATAAGATCCTAATAAGAAAAAAGCAGAAATAAGAGAACCACCTATGAAAAGTGGGGCACACAAAAATTTATGGGGTGTGGAAGTACTGGTAAGGAAAAGGAGGTTGGAACCTCATGCATATGCATAAGGTGTTAGGCGTGGTCAAAACAACAAGATAAAAAGGTCCCCTGGTCAGGTTAAAGTGGGAAGATGCTTAGGGGAGATCTCACTGGAAAGACCCCAGCAGGAACCACCCCTCTACCCCTGTTGAGAGATCCACCAGACTCCATAATATCTTTCGGAGTAGCAGCCGTGTTAGTTTGTATTCGCAAAAAGAAAAGGAGTACTTGTGGCACCTTAGAGACTAACAAATTTATTTGAGCATAAGTGAGCTGTAGCTCACGAAAGCTTATGGTCAAATAAATTTGTTAGTCTGTAAGGTGCCACAAGTACTCATACTATCTCTGAGTATGTGAGTATGAATATGGCATTAGTTACTGTGTGGACACTCGTAGGTTTTATACATTTGTTTGTGATTGTAACCTTAGTCATCTGTTTAGCAAAAACTTACAAAAGAGACAAGATTTCTTATTAGTGACTGTGTGCGTAGTCAGAGTCTTCATTCTTCATGTGTTCCTAGAGCCTCTAAATCTAAGACCATCATAGAATCATAGAATCATAGAATATCAGGGTTGGAAGGGACCCCAGAAGGTCATCTAGTCCAACCCCCTGCTCAAAGCAGGACCAAGTCCCAGTTAAATCATCCTAGCCAGGGCTTTGTCAAGCCTGACCTTAAAAACCTCTAAGGAAGGAGATTCTACCACCTCCCTAGGTAACGCATTCCAGTGTTTCACCACCCTCTTAGTGAAAAAGTTTTTCCTAATATCCAATCTAAACCTCCCCCATTGCAACTTGAGACCATTACTCCTCGTTCTGTCATCTGCTACCATTGAGAACAGTCTAGAGCCATCCTCTTTGAAACCCCCTTTCAGGTAGTTGAAAGCAGCTATCAAATCCCCCCTCATTCTTCTCTTCTGCAGACTAAACAATCCCAGCTCCCTCAGCCTCTCCTCATAAGTCATGTGCTCTAGACCCCTAATCATTTTTGTTGCCCTTCGCTGTACTCTTTCCAATTTATCCACATCCTTCTTGTAGTGTGGGGCCCAAAACTGGACACAGTACTCCAGATGAGGCCTCACCAGTGTCGAATAGAGGGGAACGATCACGTCCCTCGATCTGCTCGCTATGCCCCTACTTATACATCCCAAAATGCCATTGGCCTTCTTGGCAACAAGGGCACACTGCTGACTCATATCCAGCTTCTCGTCCACTGTCACCCCTAGGTCCTTTTCCGCAGAACTGCTGCCGAGCCATTCGGTCCCTAGTCTGTAGCGGTGCATTGGATTCTTCCATCCTAAGTGCAGGACCCTGCACTTATCCTTATTGAACCTCATTAGATTTCCCTTGGCCCAATCCTCCAATTTGTCCAGGTCCTTCTGTATCCTATCCCTCCCCTCCAGCGTATCTACCACTCCTCCCAGTTTAGTATCATCCGCAAATTTGCTGAGAGTGCAATCCACACCATCCTCCAGATCATTTATGAAGATATTGAACAAAACGGGCCCCAGGACCGACCCCTGGGGCACTCCACTTGACACCGGCTGCCAACTAGACATGGAGCCATTGATCACTACCCGTTGAGCCCGACAATCTAGCCAGCTTTCTACCCACCTTATAGTGCATTCATCCGGCCCATACTTCCTTAACTTGCTGACAAGAATGCTGTGGGAGACCGTGTCAAAAGCTTTGCTAAAGTCAAGAAACAATACATCCACTGCTTTCCCTTCATCCACAGAACCAGTAATCTCATCATAAAGGGCGATTAGATTAGTCAGGCATGACCTTCCCTTGGTGAATCAATGCTGACTGTTCCTGATCACTTTCCTCTCCTCTAAGTGCTTCAGGATTGATTCTTTGAGGACCTGCTCCATGATTTTTCCAGGGACTGAGGTGAGGTTGACTGGCCTGTAGTTCCCAGGATCCTCCTTCTTCCCTTTTTTAAAGATGGGCACTACATTAGCCTTTTTCCAGTCATCCGGGACTTCTCCCGTTCGCCACGAGTTTTCAAAGATAATGGCCAAGGGCTCTGCAATCACAGCCGCCAATTCTTTCAGCACTCTCGGATGCAATTCGTCCGGCCCCATGGACTTGTGCACGTCCAGCTTTTCTAAATAGTCCCTAACCACCTCTATCTCTACAGAGGGCTGGCCATCTCTTCCCCATTTTGTGATGCCCAGCACAGCAGTCTGGGAGCTGACCTTGTTAGTGAAAACAGAGGCAAAAAAAGCATTGAGTACATTAGCTTTTTCCACATCCTCTGTCACTAGCTTGCCTCCCTCATTCAGTAAGGGGCCCACACTTTCCTTGGCTTTCTTCTTGTTGCCAACATACCTGAAGAAACCCTTCTTGTTACTCTTGACATCTCTTGCTAGCTGCAGCTCCAGGTGCGATTTGGCCCTCCTGATATCTTTCCTACATGCCCGAGCAATATTTTTATACTCTTCCCTGGTCATATGTCCAACCTTCCACTTCTTGTAAGCTTCTTTTTTATGTTTAAGATCCGCTAGGATTTCACCATTAAGCCATGCTGGTCGCCTGCCATATTTACTATTCTTTCGACTCATCGGGATGGTTTGTCCCTGTAACCTCAACAGGGATTCCTTGAAATACAGCCAGCTCTCCTGGACTCCCTTCCCTTTCATGTTAGTCCCCCAGGGGATCCTGGCCATCTGTTCCCTGAGGGAGTCAAAGTCTGCTTTCCTGAAGTCCAGGGTCCGTATCCTGCTGCTTACCTTTCTTCCCTGCGTCAGGATCCTGAACTCAACCAACTCATGGTCACTGCCTCCCAGATTCCCATCCACTTTTGCTTCCCCCACTAATTCTACCCGGTTTGTGAGCAGCAGGTCAAGAAAAGCGCTCCCCCTAGTTGGCTCCCCTAGCACTTGCACCAGGAAATTGTCCCCTACGCTTTCCAAAAACTTCCTGGATTGTCTATGCACCGCTGTATTGCTCTCCCAGCAGATATCAGGAAAATTAAAGTCACCCATGAGAATCAGGGCATGCGATCTAGTAGCTTCCGTGAGTTGCCGGAAGAAAGCCTCATCCACCTCATCCCCCTGGTCCGGTGGTCTATAGCAGACTCCCACCATGACATCACTCTTGTTGCACACACTTCTAAACTTAATCCAGAGACACTCAGGTTTTTCCACAGTTTCGTACCGGAGCTCTGAGCAGTCATACTGCTCCCTTACATACAGTGCTACTCCCCCACCTTTTCTGCCCTGCCTGTCCTTCCTGAACAGTTTATAACCATCCATGACTGTACTCCAGTCATGTGAGTTATCCCACCAAGTCTCTGTTATTCCAATCACGTCATAATTCCTTGACATCACCAGGACCTCCAGTTCTCCCTGCTTGTTTCCAAGGCTTTGTGCATTTGTATATAAGCACTTGAGATAACCTGTTGATCACCCCTCATTCCCAGTATGAGGCAGGAGCCCTCCCCTCACAGACATTCCTGCCTGTGCTTCCTCCCGGTATCCCGCTTTCCCACTTACCTCAGGGCTTTGGTCTCCTTCCCCCGGTGAACCTAGTTTAAAGCCCTCCTCACTAGGTTAGCCAGCCTGCTGGCAAAGATGTTCTTCCCTCTCTTCGTAAGATGGAGCCCGTCTCTGCCCAGCACTCCTCCTTCATGGAACACCATCCCATGGTCAAAGAATCCAAAGCCTTCTCTCCGACACCACCTGCGTAGCCATTCGTTGACCTCCACGATTCGACGGTCCCTACCCAGGCCTTTTCCTTCCACGGGGAGGATGGACGAGAACACCACTTGCGCCTCCAACTCCTTTATCCTTCTTCCCAGAGCCACGTAGTCCGCAGTGATCCGCTCAAGGTCATTCTTGGCAGTATCATTGGTGCCCACGTGGAGAAGCAGGAAGGGGTAGCGATCCGAGGGCTTGATGAGTCTCGGCAGTCTCTCCGTCACATCACGAATCTTAGCCCCTGGCAAGCAGCAGACTTCTCGGTTTTCCCGGTCAGGGCGGCAGATAGATGACTCAGTCCCCCGGAGGAGAGAGTCCCCGACCACCACCACCCGCCTTCTCCTCTTGGGAGTGGTGGTCGTGGAACCCCCAACCTCAGGACATCGCATCTCATGCCTCCCAACCAGCGGGGTCTCCTTCTGCTTTCTCCCCCCAGACATATCATCTGGTCCACTCTCCGCAATGGTACTTGTGGAGAGAACATGAAAGCGGTTAGTTACCTGTGTCTGTGTTACTGGAACCCGGACATTCCGCTTACCTATTGGTCTTAAAACCATGGCCACACAGGAGCGGGACTCACTATAATTCACCACAGAATTTTCAATTCAATTTAAAATATAGGTTACATATCAATGGTTTGCGGTCAAATTGGGAGTGGGGGTGCATCTGGTGGAGTCCTGAAGGAATCAGTCCTGGGTCTGGTACTAGTCAATATTTTCACCAATGATTTGGATAATGGAGCGAAGACTATGCTCATAAAATTTGCAGATGATACCAAGATGCGAGGAGTTGAAGGATTTTGGAGAAGAGGATTAGAATTCAAAATGACCTTGACAAATTGGAGAATTGGTCTGAAATCAACAAGATGAAATTCAGTAAAGACAAGTGTAAAGTACTACACTTAGGAAGAAAAAAACCCAAATGCACAGCTATAAAATGGGAGATAACTAGCTAGCTGGTAGAACTCCTGAAAAGGATCTGAAGGTTCTAGTGGAACACACATTGAATATGAGTCAACTATGGGACATACCTGTGAAAAAGGCTATTATTTTTTGGTGCATATTAACAGGAGTATTTTGTACAAGACACAGGAAGTAACTATCCTGCCTATTCAGCACAGGCAATGCCTCATCTGGAGTACTGTATCCAGTTCTGGGCACCACACTTTAAGAAAAATGTGGACAAATTGGAGAGAGTCCAGAAGAGAGCAACAAAAATGATCAAAGGTTTAGAGAACCTGATCCCTGAGGAAAAGTTTTTTAAAAGTTCATTTGTTTAGTCTTGAGAAAAGAAAACTGAGTGGGGGACTTGATAACAGTCTTCAAATATGTTAAGGGTTTTTTAAAGACGATGGTGATCAATTGTTCTCCATTTCTGTTGAAGGCAGGACAAGAAGTAACGGGCTTCCCTGTTGGAAGGGAGATTTAGGTTAGATACTAGGAAAACATTTCTAGCTATAAGGATAATTGAGCTCTGGAGCAGGCTTCCATGGGAGGTTGTGGAATCCCCATCACTAGAGGTTTTTAAGGACAGGTTGAACAAACACCTGTCAGGGATGGACAAGGTTTACTTGGTTCTGAGCTAGTCTTGAGGTCCCTCTAGTCCTACATTTCTGTGATTATTTAAGATGGGGGGCGTTGAGGTGCAGCAGCTTGTAAGATCAGGTCAAGAACAGCTGATTGCTGCATGCAGAGGAGAGAAATCCAACTTTCTGGGGGTATGATTATTTTTGGGAAGAGTCTGCAATTTAATAGCCAGTTCTAAGAATGACATGCATCCGACGAAGTGGGTATTCACCCACGAAAGCTTATGCTCCAGTATATCTGTTAGTCTATAAGTGCCACAGGACTCTTTGCTAATTTTACAGATCCAGACTAACACGGCTACCCCTCTGATAAGAATTAGTTAGCATAAAACTCAGCCATATGATAACATTAGCTAAAGAGATGAGGCCACTGAGTTAGCAAGTGTCTTATTTATAAATGTATAGAGCAGATCTGGGGGCTTTACATTAAAGTAGAGCAATTGAACAATTATTGATGTGATTTCATGAAAGAGCAAAACATGCAGCTACTTGAAAATTTCCAGGAGACAAAAACTATTTCTTTCACTGAATGGCATCTAAACACCAAGCCCCAGTGACTAGAAATATTGACGGCATTATTAAAATGGGACTTTTAATTTCATATTAAGATCATTTTTAAATTGGCATGCAGGAATTTAATTATGTGTAAGCCCAGTTCTAGCAGTTTGCTGAAATTAGTTTGCAGTTTTCTTTTACACACAGCCTTAAAAGTGTAATTTAACATCTTGTATAAAGGGACTAAATGCTCTTAAATTGTTGGTTTCATGGCAATTGCACTGACCTCTTTTAAGTAAATTCAGTGATACTGTACTCGCAGATTAGCATGAATTGCTACATGGAGAAGTAGCAAACATATCAGGTTGGAGAAGTGCAAGCAAAGCTTCATCCGTATTAAAAAAGATTAAAGGGGTCAAATACACTCCAACCGATGTAAAGCCTGAATAACCCTCAGATACTGAAATAGCAGATTGCAGTGCCTCTGTGCCACTTGTGTGAGGTGTTAGGACCAGATCCATGGATTCTGCAGCCCCTTTCCTGCCCCAGCATGGTGCTCTGTGCGCGGGTCATGTGGAAGATGGGCAGCATGGTACTTCTGTCCATGGCTCCTCCATGAATGCACAAAAGGGCTGAAGTCCCCTGGGGGGTGAAGTATCCTCTACAGCAGGATTCTGTCCTAGGCAGGTTCTTATTCTGCCATCTTGACTATAAGGTATGAGTGCTTGCCAGTTGTGCAATAAGTGACGTGACTAACATCTGTTGTGTGGTTCTTTCTGTGGGTCCGTCTGCACAGCAAAGAAAAACCATGGGCTGCAGGGCTGTTTCATTGCTATGCAGACTCCTGGGCTCAGGCTGGAGCCCAGGATCTAGGACCCTGCAAGGTGAGAGGATCCCAGAGCTTGGGCTCCAGCCCAAGCCTGGAAGTCTACACAGCAGTGAAATGGCCCCACAGCCTGAGCCCTGCAAGCCCGAGTCAGGTGTCACGGGACAGTCAGGGGTTATTCTTTGGTGTGTAGTCATACCCTGTGTCTCATCCTCTTCCCAGGGGGAGAGGTGTGTGTGCAGGGAGCCGTAGATTTTTTTATTAAACACGTATTATACACTCTGCTCTGTGTTTATATTGGAGAAGGCAGGTCAGAGAGATGCACCTTGCACTCAGAGCAGGAGGTGGTGAGGTTTGGGATGGTTCCTTAGTTCCAGTGGAAGTTGAGTCAAAAGTCTTGGCCTAGCCCCAGAGAAAATTGTCTCCTACACAGATGAGCTATACCCTTGTGGTATTATTGGTATTACCATAGTGCCTAGGAGCCAGAGTCATGGACTAGGACTCCATTGTGGTAGGCGCTGTACAAACTCAGAATAAAGAGACAGCCCCTGCCCCAAAGAGCTTCCAGTCTGAGTATGACGTGAGACAACAGATAGGGAAGTACAAGGAGACAATGAGACAGTATTGGTCAGCTGGCTAGGGCATGGTCTCAGCTCACCAGCCACCCGTCCCATTGCCAGGTTTTTGGGAGGACTCGTGGCACAGGAGTTTTAAAGAGGGTGTTGAAGGAGCATAATGGGGGAGCTTTGTGGCTGTTACAGGGAGCTTCTCCCAAGTGCGAGGGGCAGCACAGGTGAATGTGAGAAAGTATTTGTTTGAATATTTAATAAGTGAGTGATGGACCAAGTGAGTGATGGACCAATAGGAGGTGAGCATGGACAGATTGAGAGCAATAGGTAGAGTGGGGATTGACTGTGAAGAGCCTTGGATAGGCAGAAGGGGGGACCAGGAGAGGGAAGCAAACAGAGAGGTGATATGGGCAAAGTGTGACAGGCTAAGAAATTAGAGAGACGAGGTGTGTGAGGTGATGTCTTTTATTGGACCAACTTATGTTGGTGAGAGAGACAAGCTTTTGAGCCACACAAAGCTCTCACCAAGAGAAGATGGTCCAATAAAAGACAGCACCTCACCCACTTTGTCTCTCTATTATCCCGACACAGCTTCAGCTACACTGTATAGGCTAAGAAACGATATTTGCAGCAGCATTTGAATGGATGTGGGGCAAGGCTGCATTTCTCAAGAAAGGATGATACAGTAATCATGATGCAAGATGAGAGTCTGGTTGAAAGTTGGAGCTGTGTGGATGGATAGGAAAGGCCGTATCCATGGCTACTTCTACGCTTGGAGCTAGGGGAATGAATCCCAACCCTCCTGGATTCTGTGGGTATGTACTCAGGGAAGCTAGCCTGTGCCACTGCTCCCACGGCCCATACTACCATATTTACATTACTACCATGTTTAGTGCGCTTGCTTAATAATAGGTAGTGCAAGTATATCTGCTCAAGCTGGGAATCACACCCTCAGCTCCAAGGGTAGATGTGGCCTTCTAGATTTTGTACAGAAAGACTTTGCAAGACTTACCCTGGATGTGAGGACCTAGATAGAGGGCTGAGTTGAGGATGATGCCCAAATCATGGGCCTGAGTGAGGAGGAGGATGGTGGTGGTGTCCTTAGTGATCGAGAAAGAAGGGGTGGGGAGGTCGTGCAGGTAAAGATGAGGAGATATATTTTGACCATGCTGATCTTAAGTCGCCAGTTGGACATCCCAGAGAGATGGTTTGGAGTGGAGAGGTAGGTCAATGAATCGTCCACATCAGGGTGGTAGTTGAAACTGTGTTTGTGGATGAGATTACCGAGAGACAAGGTATAGAGGGAGAAGAGAAGGGGACCGAGGATGAAGCTACATAGAAAGCTGGAGAGGGGATGAGGAGGATCCTCTGCAGGAGTACGTTGAAGGAGTGATTAGAGAGGGAAGAAGTAAAGGGGAGACCAGAGTTGTGGAAACCAAGGGAAGATGTGATCCCAAGAAGAATGTGGCAGATGGTTGAAAGCAGCTGAAAGGTTGGGGAGGATGAGGATGGAACAATGACTCTGAGCTGTGGCCAGGAAGACATCATCAGAGCCTTTGAGAGCCACCTCTGTGGCGTGGCAGAAAGTTCCGTTGGACCTGAGGAGCAGAGTTGACCACGATCCTCATCTTGGAGTGTTAGGTGAATTCTTAGATATTCTAGGCCCAGGTAATTTGGCACCCCGAGAGATAACTTGACTCGATATTCTATAGAGAGTTAGTGCAGAAAGCAGAGTACAGGTTTGATGTGCTCACAGTATCTGCGTTGCTTTGGAGATGGGCTCTGAATTAGCCGGTGTTTCCTCACAGCTGAAGGCTTCATGCCTCAGTATATTGCACTGCTGCAGTCTAGCCAAGAGATAATGAACGATTATATAACTGAGGCCAGGTCATTATCCACTGGGATGTGATGGAGTATCCTACCCACCACAGATGGTGGAAAAAGTTACTCCTCAGAGATGCTGTTATAGCTGAGCATTATGTATTCCGTGACCAATAGATACAAAAATCAGGATTCACACAGAATTAAACAGCAGGGAGATTAAAGGGAAGGTGTGCTCAGTTTCTGTGTCATAAATTAAATAATTTTAATTTAGGAAATGGTGATTCACACCTCTGAGAGTTGATGCTTAATTTTTACCATGAACAATATATGAAAAATATAAATCAATTGAATTATTATTTATTAATGCCACATGCGTATCCTATCTCGAGGTACATTGACAACAAAATATTTAAAAACTTATAACTTTTATGTGATTTAATTTGACTTACTCGGTGATGTGAGACTGGAGTCCCATTGAGCTAGGTGCTGTACTCTCACTGCAAATCCCGATCCTTTACCTGAGGAACATAACATCCAAATAGACAAAAATGACAGTTAACCAAAGCACCTCACAGAGAACCAATTGGTGTGAATGACTGAACAATTGGCTATTTGGTAGTACTTAAATTCTACTGTTGTAAGGCCAAATGAATTCCTGTTCTCAAAGTATGTTATGTTTCTTCGATGTCTACATACTAGTAATTAACTTTCCAAGATCCAAACTAGAAGAGTTAGTCAATGTAGCTGATATTTGTCGAACTTTCGGAAGCTTTACTAAAAATTTCTCCCGAGAAGCCTTCTATATGCGCCTGTTTCTGTTTCTTCAAGTTGTCTCTATTGTGAATTGCACTGCAATGGATTGGGTATTGGAGTGATTTTTGACAAGTAAAAATAAGCTTTGGATGTGCCTCCCTTCTATGTTAATGAACCACTCTTGTCATTTGAAAGTAAAAGACGTTTTACTTACGGGGAACATGAGAAAAATGGTGTAGGCAAAAACAAAATAGTCTTTTCCTGAAACCAGGAAAAAATTGTTAGCTTTGCTTTCTGCTCTGTGCTTTCTGTAGCTCCAGATACCTAAGACAGTTTACCTTAAGCTTTTTGCCAGATCAATATTCTGTCGTCTTTAAACTTTCCTCCAAAGAATCTGTATAGGAATACTTAACCTACAATATTTACTTAAAATTAGTATTTCCTTTATCAAAGGCAGATTCTAAAAGCCAGACATGCCTGAGAGGGATGAAAGATGTGCTCTTAGAGAATCAAACCTGATTAAAAAAAATAAATCCAGAATCTTAAATACAGGGGGAAAGATAGAGGCATAGCTAGAGAGGGGAAAGTGATGTGACAGAGAAAGGGGTAGAAAAGGAGGAATAGAAAAGCACAAGTTAATCCTGTTTATTTAATACACTTGATACCAAAATATTACAGAGAAAGTAAGTCCATAAATAATGTATGTATGTAAATATGTCTCAGCAAACCTTTGAGGGCCATTCAGAATTCACCCCTAACATGGGGATTAATGCTGCAGAGTGGAGCCTCATTCTCAGGCAAACCAGGCCAGCAGTGCAGAACGGTAAGACAACAATAATATATAGTTTATTTGTGAAACTTTATTTTTCTCTCCTTGCCAGTACAAGAGTGTAGCTCTTGTTTAGCTTCTGTGCAAAGAAAGGCCATGCTTGGTTGAAGTATCAGGGGTCACATTCCTCTAAACAGACTGTTCTGCTGAGGGACATTTGGAATTTCCATCTGTCCCCTGGGAAAGTCTGAGATTTCAATAAAAAGAACAGGAGGACTTGTGGCACCTTAGAGACTAACAAATTTATTTAAGCATCAGCTTTCGTGAGCTACAGCTCACTTCATCGGATGCATTCCATTAAGATTTCAATGTTTCTTTGCATCCCAAGTGAGGACAATAAGTTGAAATAGCAAAATTTTTTGTGGAACAACTTTTTACTGAAAAAATTTTGATTTGGAAATGTCCAAACATTTCATTTTGACATTTTCAATTGAAACAAAAAAATTGACCTTTTGAAATGAAAATGTGCCATTTTGGTTTGTTGAGTTGGCCTGAAATGCTTTATTTCAGGTTAGAGTCACCTGACATGAAATAATCCATTTTGATTTTTCCAACAGAAAATTGAAAATTTTCAGCAACACTGAAAATTCCCGATCAGCTCTGGTTACAACTAGGTATGGGGACAGAACACTCAATGGGCATGGCCTTAGAATGCCCAGCTGTTACTCACTCAGGTGGGACGAGAGTGGAGTTCGTACTGCTTCCCTCAAGCCCACTCCACGCAGCAGGCAGGGAAGCTGGGTTCCTGGAGATCTGTGGGGAGTTGGGGACAGTTGTATGAAGGCTCTGCAAGAGCCATTGCAAGAGCTGTTCCCATGGTGCCTCCCAAAATCCCCTCCTCTAGGAGTGGGAAAGCTGATTTTATGATGGAGGAACTGGGAGGAGGAAATGCATGTGGAGTCTGCATTGACTTGTGTAGGGAATGGCAAGTGTATGATGCCCTGGAGAACAGCCACTACTCTCCGCCTGTTTGAGGAACACCTGAAAAGGGGCTTTCACAGGACTGGAGCAGAAGGGGTAAGAGGCTGAAGAACCATCCATCCCTCCCACCCTCATGTTCACTGTTGTCATTTAACATTTGAATTATAGCACTGCCTGCTTCCCTCAATCAAGGACCCTTGTAGCAGGTGGTGGTTTCTATACTGTCCACACAGATCTGCTGCTTTCAGCTCCCTGCTCCCATGGGATGAGTGGGACGCATTTGCTCCTCATTTTGATGCTAAAGGTTTGCAAAGTTGGGTGTTCAGGTGGGTAATTGTTTGATCAGCACACATAATTGTGCACTGAAATATGGGGTTGCATTTTGGCACACAGAGTTTTGGTATAAGTAAGCAAGTTTCTACCTTTGGTAAACTTGATCCTTAAATTTTGGGGGTGGGGGAGTTTAAGATAAAGAAACACAATAAAGCTGACTTCTGCAGCAATATTCTCCCTCCACTCTGCTTTTGGGATCTGAGGGGTTTGAGTGATACTTGCACAGACATCTGCATTTCCAGCTACTTCTTAATAGGCAGCAGGTTTGAAACAAACAAAAGGAAGTATTTCTTCACACAGCACACAGTCAACCTGTGGAACTCTTTGCCAGAGGCTGTTGTGAAGGCCAAGACTATAATAGGGTCCAAAAAAGAACTAGAAAAATTAATGGAGGATAGGTTCATCAATGGCTATTAGCTAATATGGACAGGGATGCAAAACCATGCCCTGAAGTGTTCCTAACTTCTGTTTGCCAGAAGCTGGGCATGGGCGATAGGGGGATGGATCACTTGATGATTTCCTGTTCTGTTCATTCCCTCTGTAGCACCTGGTATTGGCCACTGTCAGAAGACAGGGTACTGGGCTAGATGGATCTTTGATGGACCTTTGATACTGGGCTAGATGGCCATTCTCATGTTCTCTAAACTGAAGTGAAGACCCAAATCTTTTTAGGTCCATGAATGGCTGTGAGTAACACACATGACTCACTGGAGCAGATTCTCCCATCCTTATCCATGCTGGGTTGGCTTGCAGAGCTTTCAATCAAATTGGGGGGTAGAGCTGGTAAAAATGTTTCCCTCAAAAAATTTTCCAGTCAGAAAATAGGGTTTGTCAAAATTTTCTCTGGGGAAAAATGTTTATTTAGTTAATCATTTCTATTTTGTGATCCGGAAAATCAAAATGAAAAATGTAGTGGCATGGAAGTGTCGTGTTGACATGTTCCAATTGACCGTCGTCAAATTTTCCATGTCAACAGCTCCCATTCAAAGCTTCATGGAGTTTTGTTTCATGAAACTTTTGGTACTTCAACATGCCGTTTCAGGTCGGAATTTCAAAATGCTGAAATTCTCCTGTGAAAGGAAGGTTCTGTTTTTTCACCCACTATATCAGAGAGTGCTCAATCAATGAAGTGCATCTGGGCAGGCCTGGAATTGGCATCTCCACTGTAGAGTGGGAGGAAGAGGTTCACAGCTGGCTAGCTGTGCTACACTTTACTCTGCGAGTACTCTTGTTTAAATGAATGTAACCACTTGCAGAGTGAGGTACTATTCACTGTAAGGACAGCACAACTGGGCTTGACTGATGGGATGAAGGTGATGATTTAAACTGAAACTTGAAAAGGGAAGTGTCTCTCCATTGACAATAACATTGTCATCGTGTTTCACTCCTACACTTTTATGTTGAGAATGAGGCACGGAGTCATAAAATCATAGAAGATTAGAGTTGAAAGAGACCTCAGGAGGTCATCTAGTCCAACCCCCTGATCAAAGCAGGACCAAAATATCTGCTTGGAAAAGCTCATATCTCATTATTAAAGTTTACTCTCTTTTATACTTAATGAGTTTAAATGTTTATTTATAGTGCCTCATAGGATCAGAAGCATCAAAGGAGATGCTGATAAATCAGTGCTTCCACAGCCATGCAAAATTAAAGTTCTCTAAGAGAAATGCTCAGTTGCAATGAAGCCTTTTGTATTTTACAGCTTTTTCACATTTTAAGGAGAAAATAGTATTTCAGTTTTCCAATAGGAATTTTAAAAGGTTCTTTCTTGTCAATATGTAATATGGATTTTAGACTGTTTACGAGGAGAATAAGATTTACCTTCTGTCTTTGTTTCACCTCTAAGCACATGCCCTGTGGGCTGTGATCAATATGGCACTATTGTTGAGCACATGGCATTGAGCGCACAGCCAGTGTTACTTGGAGACCTTTAAAAAATTGAATGCAGAAACAAGGAAGAGAGTGAAAATATGCAGAATCAGTGTTTATTTCCCCCTGTGATGTGAATGCAGTCGCTTCTGCTAAGGAGGAGTGATTTCAGCCCAAATATTCACAAGTGGTTACTTAAACTAATGCACTTTAAGGCCATATTTAGGCACCTAAATGACCCGTAGTCCCTACTGTCAGAGGTGCTGAGCACCTCTGGCTCCCATTGGAGCTAATGCTGAGGTGGATTCTCAAATATGGACTTCTCTTCCTAACTTTTGGCACATGATAACAACGCCTAAGTTCTATGAGGTTGAAATGTAAGTCCAGATAGGAATCCTGCAGAGGGCTTGACAAAGTCCTGGCTGGGATGATTTAGTTGGGGACTGGTCCTGCTTTGAGCAGGGGGTTGGACTAGATACCTCCTGAGGTCCCTTCCAACCCTGATACTCGATGATTCTATGATTCTATGATCTGCTGGAGCTCACTGTGCTGCTGGCAGATCGGATGCCAGCTCCTGCCAAGGCCTCTAGGTACCAACTGAACACTGACGAATGCACAGCTGGAAACCAGTCTGGCTCCCCTGTGTGTTTATATTGTTAAAATAGGTATTAGATTTATACAAATGTGTTTAGTGTTTAGACTTTATGAAATATTTGTATGTGCTGCGTGATCTAATCTCACTTACAACATCTGCACCCCATGTTATACGGTTATAGTGAATGTGTAGGAGCAGATTTTTGATAGCCCAGAGCCCAGTATCATGTTTAAACCACTGTCAGCGGCTGGCATACCAATTGTTACGTTTATTGCTGAAAGCAGCTAGAAGGAGGCCTTTCTGAAATCTTAGCACAACTAACAGACCAGGACGGGAGGTGAAGTGAGCGACCTAAAGGAATAAACATGACCCTCTGCCCTCCTGACTTGAGTTGCTTTTCCGAAGCATGCAGATTTTACAAGATGGAAAATCTAGCAATGGTGAACAATTGCTCTACATCTGGTTAACTGATGGAAAATTCCCCTGCCTGACTGAAGGAAAGTTGCCCACCAGACAGCCTGGAGAGCTCTCCCCTTAATTTAGCGTCTGCTCAGCAGTTTTGTTAATGAACAAGCTATATAATACTAACAAGTTAGATATAAAAAGAGGAAGAAATCTGAGCTTGATGGACACTTGAATGCTTGGCCACCTCTCAAGTTCCCCTGCAGACAGCGGCCAACCACTGGATGTTTGCAGTTATCCCCTTAAGACCTTCTCAAGATCCTGGGTAATATGCCTCTGGGATTTTTTTGGGGTGTTTTACTAACCTGCTGCAGACATGCGTAAGTGCTTAAGACTAAGTAAAGTATAGCTTTAAGTAAGAGTACTCTTGTGTTGTCCTGCTTGTGCCTGCTACCTGTCTCTGTGCTGATTGGACTTTGGGAGGGCAAGGTTTCTAAGCATAAGCAAGAGATCCCCAGCTGCTTAGCCTCAGTTAGCCCTAAAGGACATATACTGCTTGCACATTACAGCAGCTTCTATTAGCTTTTGGGAAAAAAGACTGTAACTCGTGTGTGTGTGTGTGTGTGTGTGTGTGTGTGTTTATCTGCTTTAACCTTGTAAATAACTCATTTTTTTTAATTAATAAATCTTTAGTTAATTTATTATAGGATTGGCTACAAGTGTTGTCTTTGGTATAGGATCTAAGGTACAATTGACCTGGGGTAAGGGACTGGTCCTTTGTGACTGAGAGTAACCTGAATATTGATGTGACTTTTGGTGAAAGGGACCATCTGTCACAGAGACAAGCTTTCCTGAGTGGCAGTGCCTAAGCGGACTGTCTGTGACTCCATTTTAAGGCTGTGATAGTGCTTGAGGAGTTCACACTTGATCTTTGGTTGGTGAAATCTAAGTACAGAAATCACAACCAGTTTGGGGTTTGTGCCTCAGCTCTTAACACTCTGCCCTGAGGCTGGCACTCATGCTCCTGAGCCACTCCAGACATATGAACACATAATCCAGACATGAAAGTGAGACTGGGATCCTTTTGAGAGTGTATTTGTGGAGGAGGTCAGAGCAGGTCGAAAGCTGGTCTTTTGTTCCTCTGCTTGATTCCCAAGTCTGACCAGATAGATGCCCTGAGCTTCCTGGGGCAAAGGGGCTGCCTCTCTGCCAGGTAACAGCCCTCTCTCTCTCTGTAACATAAGCCCCTCTGCTGGCTATGCAGCTCTGTGCCCCCTTCCTTTGTTAGGGAACATGGAATGTGCATCAGGACTGCAAGGGCCTTCACTGGCGCCCTGAATGGTCTGTACCGGCTGTTACCTGGACTGTTCAGATGTCCAGCAGCTCCAGCGCTATTTGTGGATTTTGCTCAGCTGCCCCCAGACACAAATGCAGGGTGTGAGGAATTGCCATGGCTGTTCATTCTGACACTGGTCCTTGTGGATTTAGTGGAAAATTATGCTAATCAGTTGAGATGTTCATCTTAGATTTAATGGAAGATGAATCTCTTGATCCCCTGGACTCTTTTAGAAATATCAGGTGCGATCTTCCTCCTTGCTGCATTATCGAACATCTGAAAAACTAAGTACACTATATCCATTGGATCCTTCTTGTAAACTGCTTCCCTGGAGTCTGTGAGAGCTTCCGATACAATTACCCCAGGGGGTGAGGAGGCTCAGCAAGAGCAACGCCTGGCCGGGTAGGAGGTGTGTCCTATAAGGTAGGCCCCAATTCTTTACAGTGTGCTACCACCTACTCTTTTCCTTGTTTTTAGACTATTTCTAAATCAGACAATTGGATCTGAAAACCAGTCATTGTAACTGGGCAGAGTGTCCACTAGCCCTTCTTTGCCAGTGATATGACAGGCTTATGGTCTATTTCTGCAACAACTCGTCTTCCATAAATGAACAAACGATCTTTGTTTTACAATCATGTACCAGGGCTAAAGCTTCCTTTTCAATTTGGGCATAATGGCATACTGTTTTTGTAAGAGCGCTGGATGCATACGCCACCAGTCTCCAGGTGGTGCTCATATTTTGTAGCAATGGAACCCCTATGCCTTCTTTGGAGGATCTGTGGACAACTTGATCTGTCTTCTGTTGTCCAAATACCTCAGGACAGGGGCTTTCTGAATCAATTGTTTTACGTTACCAAACTTGTTGTCCAGGTTCGTATCCCACATCCATTGATTATTCTTTTGCATTAGTATGCAGAAATTGCTGGTTAATCCAGCCAAATTATCATTATCTATCTATCTATCTATCTATCTATCTATCTATCTATCTATCTATCTATCTATCTATCTATCTATCTATCTCAACAAAATTCCCCATTCCTGTGAACTGCTGTAGTCCCTCATCATTTTCTGGCTGTGGCATATCTGTTATAGTTTGCCCTCTGCTACGATCAATACATACCCCTTGTTCAGTTAACCTTCCTCCTCAATAGGTAATTTGTCTGAGCCTGAATTTACATTTTTGTTTAACTTCAGGCCTACTGTTCTCATCTTGTCCAATGCTCTCTTTAACCTGTAATTATGTTCTTCTGTTGTGCTGCCCCAGATGAGAATGTAATCTGTGTACACTTCAATTCCCTCAAATATTTGCTTTAGAGTCCATGAAAGCCTTCTGGAGTGGATGGATTTTAGACCAAGTGATAATCTGAGAAAGCAATATCTTCCATATGGTGTAATAAAAATACATAATTTGAAACTCCTCTCATCTCAGGGAATCCTCCAAAATCCAGACAGTACATCTAAAGTAATAAAATACTTTTGTACCAGCCGTATCCGCCAGCAATATCTTCCCTGGTAGGGAACTGAAAATGCTCCCTTTTGATATATTTGTTAAACTCCGAAGGATCCAGGCATAATCTGTATTCCATCCTCCTCCCCACCAAAACTTTTACTAGTGAGTGCACCCATTTGTAGGCTCTTCTAATTCTATGTATTGTTACTAAACAATCCAGTTCTTCTTTGAACTTTTTTCTTATATTTAGAGGACTATTTCTAGAGGCATGTGTGATGGGACAATTGGGCTCTGTTAGTTCAATTTTATATTCAGTTGCTAGTTTTCTTATGACCTTGAAACATCCTGAGACTGTTTCTCTATGCCTGTGTCCCTTATCTCCTCTGCCATGTGCACTCTTTGTATCAGCCCAAGGGCTTGACATGCTTTTAAACCCAATATAAGTGCTTTATTCCCTTTAACTGTCACAAAGTTTATGAGTTCTATTTGATCCTTTACCTTCACTTCTAGTACATGCATACTGCTAGTTGAAATGAGTTCCCCACTATAAGATTTGAGTTTAACCGGTTTGCTCACCATGTTTCCTGGCTTTTTTTCCCCTTCAGCCTTTTACACTAGTATCTGAAACAACATTTACCTGAGTTTGAGTGTCCAATCTGTAGGTTATAGAGTCCCATTAGTTTCTAAGGAAATTGTCCATTCATCTGTTCTTCCTCTTCAGATACAGCTCCTAGATAAACTTGTCTTCTGTGCTGCTGTCTGTACTCTCTTCCTAGATTAGTGCTTCAGAATGCAGGCTCTGCCTCCTTGTCTGCTGTGTGATCCTGGTTGCAGACTTTGGCAAATAACTGCATTTCTTACAAACATTGCAGCGCTTAACAAAAGCCGGGCATTGTTGAGGTCTGTATTTGTGTCCACATCTTGTGCAATGCTTGAAGCTGTCCCTTGTGAACTCTCACGTTTTGTTTTTCAGGCTTCTCTGTGTTTTTTGTTCTCTAGTGACTTACTGCTTGCCAGTTTTTTCTCTCTCTTGTCACTCTATCAAGATTGGCGGTGTCCTGTTTTCCTTCCATTATTTTTATTCTGTTTGGAGTGATTTGTGCTTCCTGACACAGTCTTACTGTTTTATCCAAAGTGAGATCCATATCTTCCAGTAGTCATTTTTGTAGCTCTGGTTCTCTGATTCCAATTCCAATTGGATCCATTATAACTGAATCTGTTAATTGTTCATAGTTGCAGGCTTGGCTCATTAGCTTCAGCTCTGTTAGGAATTCTTCAAAGGACTCTCCTTCCTCTTGTCTTCTAAAGTGAAATTTATACCTTTCAATGTTTCAGTCTTTTGGGGTATGCAGTACTCTTCAAATTTCTGCAAAATTATGTCACAACTTGATGTCTGTGCTTGATTTAATTGCATGCTATTAAAGACATCAACTGTCTCAAGTCCTGCAATGTTTAAGAAGATTGTGATTTTCTGCTGGTCTTCCTTCTTGCCAAAGAGAGCTGCGTACATATATAAACTCAGAATCTCTTCCAGGAGTCTGCTGCATTACCTGAAAGTTTCAACTCCTTGGGGGCTTTTAGTCACTCCATCTCCAAGATGACTCCTTTACTCCTTCTTCACACTTTTCTTTCTCTGTCCTCACTTCTGACTCACTCTGGTATCATGTGTCATCTTGTGAATTCATTGGAAGGCACAGCCTGGACGCTGAGAAAGCCTTACTCCTTAGAACTAAACCAGAATTTGGCATGGAACAGGAGAGCCATGAGCTCCTAGCTGTGTGACTAGGGAAGTGGCCACTTGGCTGCTTCCAACCAGTGTTCTTTAGCCCCAGTCCAGTTCCCTCTAATGTGTGATCTTCCCTTAAAGGCACAGTATGTTCTCCTGACACCACTCTGGTGTGGTTCCCTCTTCAGACAGGTCAGGTCCAGCATCTTCTTGCACCTGTCTGGTCCCATTCCTCTCAGGGTGACTCTTAGTGTAGTCCAGCTTCTATTTCCTGTACAGCCCTGATCCTCCTTCTTGGGCACCCAAGCTCTGATCTGGTACCTCACAGGGCAGGTTCAGTTCTAGGTTCACCTTCCCACTGCAGTGGCTACTTTCACAGCATGTTATGCAAGAGATTCCCTGTCAATCCCCCTTATGACAGTGTCAGAAAACAGCAATAGCCTGTGTCAGAGGGAAGGACGTCAGATGTGATGCGTGCAAGGCCTGATCCCATATGGCAAATTCTGCAGTCCCAGCCTTCCACAAATACATAAGTAGTTGAGCTCTTTGTACAACTTTATAACAACACTAAGATAGGGACCCTGAACTTTTCTGACCGAATAAGGCAATTTCATTATTTCTTTTCCTTTGTTAAATGAGGTGTATGGCTAATATCAGGTGCTTTTCATACCAAATTAGCACAGGATACACTAAAGATAACTGTTTTATCAGGACTAAAAATTTCTGCATCAACTTGCAGGGATGTTATTGCATGCTGGACAGACATACCTCTCTTCTTTAATTAGTCAGTCACTTGTGAATATAATGATCTATGTTACCCCTAGTCTCCATGCAGAGAAACAGTTTGTATATGTCTATAGGATAGAAGTTTGGAGAAGAAATAATGGCTTTAGCTCCTATTTCTGTCCTTGATAATTTTGGTCAGTTGCCAGTCATTTGAAATGCTTTTGCTGGAATGGCATGAATTTACCACCCATTACAGAAGCTGTTTGAAAATCATTTCCCTTGCAGGTCCAGCTGGCATTTATTTCAGAGAATTTCAGACATCAAAGCAACAGAATTACTGCAATATTCAAGCATAAACCTGTGGCTGCATCTATGCATTAATTTCTGAGTTCATTGAGGAAACTGCTTGAATCTGGAACAGACAAGGTTAGAAACAGAATGAAAAGGGGAATGCAGCCACACTGAAGAATACCTTTTAGACTACTTTTATTCAGGCATCTTTTGGGATAATTTAATAGCAGATTGCCAACAGGCACAGAAAGATTTTAAAAATTCACAAAAACAGGGTTGTGTTAGGATTTTTTAATTGAACAATATAAACTCTTTCTATTACATTTTAAAAAGGAAGCAGATTGACTTTTTTGACTGTTTTATGAGGAATATGCTGAACAGATTGCCTGGTTTGGTTTTAGTTAATTATACTGTACCTTCTAATTGCA
Source organism: Dermochelys coriacea (assembly GCF_009764565.3). NCBI lineage: Eukaryota > Metazoa > Chordata > Testudines > Dermochelyidae > Dermochelys > Dermochelys coriacea. The sequence goes on from NC_050073.1 coordinate 127,929,283, forward strand.
GAAAGGAGTATATTTTCTCTATGGTCATATGCATAAAAGTATGTTCTGTATACACATAAAGAGGAGGTGGATGTTGACAGTTATTTCTGAAAGGGAAAGCTGCTTTCTGCACAATGACTTAAAATTAAAGCATAGTAATCTCTTCATATCGAAGAAGATCAAATGTTTTCTGTATGTAATAGTATCAAGAGAATAGTTTTGCAAGGTGGAATGTACATATGTTGTGTAGCTCTATTCATTGCAAGGTGAGACATTCTTCATGTAGCATTGGGCTAACATAGGTTTCTGTTTCCGTTCGAGTTTCCATGGACTGGATGAGACCATTTAGAATGGATGTAAGTACAGTAGTTTGTACATATTATAACTCTGTGTGGACAGGAACAGTCCACAGTATTAATGCAATTCCTCTTTCACGGGATAGGCACATGAAGCTAGTATTCACCAATGTACTAGCCTCCTTATAAATGGAAACTATGGGACTAAGTCCAAACACATTAAACTCCAATCGGAGGCTTTGCATTGACATCAATGGCTTTCAGATGACCCCCAAGGTTTGTCTATCTCTCTCTCTCATCTCTCCCCAGTGTGTTGCAGCTATGAGAATTGTATGATGAAGCTTGCAGATGAGACAAAGATGGGGGAGAATGGTAAATAATGAACAGGAAAGGTCAATGATATAGAGCGATCTTGGTAAGCTGGGTGCGAGCAAACAATATGTGCTTTAATACAGCTAAATGTAGGAACAAATGTAGGAACGCTAGGAACAATGGATGTAGGCCATGGTTACAGGCTAGGATCATAGAAATGTAGGGCGGAAGGGACCCTGAGACGTCACCAGGCCCAGCCCCCTGTGCTGTGGCAAGAACCTCGTAACCCTGGATCATCCCTGACAAGTATTTGTCCGACCTGTTTTTAAAAACCTCCAGTGATGAGAATCAACAACATCCCTTGGAAGCCTACTTCAGAGCTTCACTTTCTTCATGGTTAGAAAGTTTTCCCCCCCTAATATCCAACCTAGGAAGTTCTCCTCTTGCAGATTAAGCCCACTGCTTCCTGTTTTACTTTCAGAACCCATAGAAAATAATTGATCACTGGCCACTTTATAACGGCCTTTAACAGCCCGGAAGCCACAGGCCCCCATCTGCTTTTCTCGAGACTGTGTACGCTCAGCATTTTTAACCTTCCCTTGTAGGTTGGGTGTCAGAGCAGCAGCCATGTCTATCTGTACCCGCAGAAAGAACAGGAAGACTCGTGGCACCTTAGAGACTAACACATTTATTTGAGCATAAGCTTTCGTGAGCTACAGCTCACTTCATCGGATGCCCACGAAAACTTATGCTCAAATAAATGTGTTAGTTTCTAAGGTGTCACAAGTCCTCCTCATAGGTCAGGTTTTCTCAACCTCTGGTCATTTCTGTTGCTGTCCTCTGGACTCTCTCCATTCTGTCCACATCTTCTTAAAGTGTGACACCCAGAATCGGATGCCACACTCAAGCTGCAGCTTCACCAGTGCTGAGCAAAGCAGGCAAAGTTTGAAATTCATCCTTCTTAACATGGGAGACCAAACTGCATACAGTATTCCAGATGAGTTCTCACCAGTGCTTTGTATAACGGTACTAAAACCTCCTTATCTCTAATGGAAAACCCTTGCCTGATGCATCCCAAGACCACATTAGCTTTTATCACATTGGCACTCATAGTCATCCTATGATCAACCAATACTCCAAGGTCCTTCTTCTCCTCTGTTACTTCTAATTGATGCGTCCCCAGCTTATAACTAAAATTCTTGTTATAATCCCTAAATGCATAACCTTACAGATGGTTAAGGGGTGACTTGATCACATATGTAAGTATCTATATGGGGAACAATATTTGAAAATGGGATATTTAGTCTAGCTGACAAAAGTCTGACACGATCCAATGGCTGGAAGATGAAGTTAGACAATTCAGACTGGAAGTAAGTCTGAGGGTAATTAACCATTAGAACAATTTACCAAGGGTTTGGTAGATTCTCCAGCACTGGCAATGTTTAAATCAAGATTGGAAGGGTTTTTTTTTTTTAGTTATATGCTCTAGTTCTAAAGGAATTCTCTGGCCTGTATTATACAGGAGGTCAGACTAGATGATCACAGGGGTCCCTTCTGGCCTTGGAATCTATTAACCTATATTGCTCTTCTGATCCAGGGTGAGATTCCTAAATTTTTTCAGTGGCCAGGGACTCTGGAACTAGGAGCATCCTCTGTAGCGTGAGGGCCAGGCATGGACATGCCTGATATTTCAGGCAATGAGTGGAGATCTCATGGGGCTATTGTCACTTCTTCCTGCTTGTTTTGACATTGCAAGCCCAATGCAGTGCTGTGTATCTCACATCACATGACATGGGGAAATCAACAACCTGTCCTAATCCTCGCAAAGTCACAGAAACAACAATACCAGTTGCATGATGTCTGCTGTCCCCGAGGCAAACAGCACATATATCCAAAAGGTTTCAGATAGGGCTAGTTGGAAAATAGAATTTCTGTCCTGCAGGAAATTCCAGTGTTCCAAAATATGTTTTCATTCCCAATCAAAAGAAAAAGGCAAAATTTCTAAATGCTTTGTGGAACAGAAATCCAGAAAACTTTTTATTCAGGAACATCAAACCCTTTCCATTAGATCAGATTGCGTAATAATGATGTGTTAGCGGCAGTGCATGGAATTTTCACTGGTGCCAACCAGAGCCCTGTGTTGGATAAGCTACTGAGGTCTGGGTTAGTGACAGTAACTCAAGTTACAGGTCCCATAGGCCTGGCTAATAGCGGTGCAGGGTTATAGTTAAAGTCAAATATTCCCCAACTACCTCTGTTGGAATGTAAAGTAGTTGGATCTGTTGTCATCCATGCAGCATGATGAGCAATATTCACAAAGAGGGTCCAAAAATTCTTGCCTTGTGCAGAGGCACCAGTATGAAATCAGTCTCTACAAGAATTCTTAGCTATTCCCTCTACCATTTAACCAGTGTTGCGACCCTGCATAGTGTGGGAGCATGGAAGCCCTCTTTTATTTGCATTGAATACACTTGACAGTACTGTACTGCTATAGCACTTACTGATTCAATACTACTGAGGCTTTTATAAATCATATCTTAATATTGAATAAATGGCAACTGATGCACAAATATATCTTGGATGAATACCTTAATCTAATCACATTAATATTACAGTTCACGTTGATGGTTAGGTTGCGGCTATTCAAATATAAAGAAAATTCCAATCTTCAGAGCTGCTCTATACTGCTATGTAAATTAAAATAGGTTTTCTGAGAATTTCTTGAACAGATTGCCAGTTCCAGATGTCAAAAGTCTACTGGTGGTTTTCTGTATGGTCTGTCTCATCCAGCTTCCTGTCCTTGAAGCCCTGCCTTTAAGAGATCCCAAAATAGGAATTGGTAACATGAAGATAGTGGCACACAGTTCCTTAAGTGATAGCTAGGTTCCATTGGAACTCCTATGGAAAGCCATTTTACACCAGAATTTATATCACACTAGATCATTGTGGGAAGAATTGGTAGGGGAAGTAGAAGTGGGTGGCAACCTGGGCAGCAGTGACCATGAGATTGTTGAGTTAGGACCCTCACAGATGATTGGGAAAAAGGAAAATATAGTGCCCATCACTAAAAAAGGGAAGAAGGATAACCCAGTGAACTACAGACTGGTCAGCCTCACCTCAGTTCCTTGAAAAATCATGGAGCAGATCCTCAAGGAAACCATTTTGAAGCACTTGGAGAAGAAGAAGGTGATCAGGAACATCCAACATGGATCAGCAAGGGCAAGTATGCCTGACCAACCCGATTGCCTTCTATGATGAGATAACTGGCTCTGTGGACATGGGAAAGCAGTGGATGTGATATCTTGACTTCAGCAAAGCTTTTGATACAGTCTCCCCGCAGTATTCCTGCCACCAAATTAAAAAAGTATGGATTAGATGAATGGACTATAAAGTGGATAGAAAGATGGCTAGATTGCCGGGCTCAATGGGTAGTGATCAATGGCTCCATGTCTAGTTGGCAGCCAGTATCAAGTGGAGTACCCCAGGGGTCGGTTCTGGGACCGGTTTTGTTTAACATATTTATTAATGATCTGGATGATGGGATGGATTGCACCCTCAGCAAGTTTGCAGATGACACTAAGCTAAGGGGAGTGGTAGATATGCTAGAGGGCAGGGATAGGGTCCAGAGTGACCTAGACACATTAGAGGATTGGGCCAAAAGAAATCTGATGAGGTTCAAAATGGAAAAGTGCAGAGTTCTGCACTTAGGAAGGAAGAATCCCATGCACCGCTACAGACTAGGGACTGAATGGCTAACCAACAGTTCTGCAGAAAAGGACCTGGGGATTGCAGTGGACAAGAAGCTGGATATGAGTCAGGAGTGTTCCCTTGTTGCCAAGAAGGCTAATGCCATATTGGACTGCATTAGTGGAACCTTGCCAGCAGATTGAGGGAAGTGGTTATCCCCTGTATTCGGCATTGGGGAGGCCACACCTGGAGTACTGCATCCAGTTTTGGGCCCCCCACTACAGAAGGATGTGGAAAAATTGGAGAGAGTCCAGCAGAGGGCAAAAAAATGATTGGGGGCTGGGGCACATGACGTATGAGGAGAGGTTAAGGGAACTGGGCTTGTTTAGTCTGCAGAAGAGAAGAGTGAGGGGGGATTTGTTAGCAGCCTTCAACTACCTGAAGGAGGGTTCCAAAGAGGATGGATCTAGACTGTTCTCAGTGGTAGCAGGTGACAGAACAAGGAGCAATGGTCTCAAGTTGCAGTGGGGGAGGTCTAGGTTGGATATTAGGAGACACTATTTCCTAGGAGGCTGGTGAAGCACTGGAATGGGTTACCTATGGAGGTGGTGGAATCTCCATCCTTAAAGGTTTTTAAGGCTCCGTTTGACAAAGCCCTGGCTGGGATGATTTAGTTGGTGTTGGTCCTGCCTTGAGCAGGGGCTTGTACTAGATGACCTTCTGAGGTCTCTTCCAACCCTCATCTTCTATGATTCTATGATAAATATTTTAATATCTTGCTCTTCTTAAATTCCAAAGGGTTGTGACTGAGTGGCTCATCAAAGCTTTATTCGTAAGATGCACCCAACATTTCAGAGGTAATACAGGATTTAAATCTTTGAAGAATGATAGTGGCCCAAGCAGTCAGAACAAGAGCCCTCGCTAGGTGACTGTCTGTGCAGGATGGAATTTTCTGGGAAATTTCTGGCTGTGGTTTAAAATACTGTAACAGTCCTTCTTGTGGTTTGCAAACACTTCACCCCTCCAGTATCACCTGCAAAAAGATTGAAATTTAAAGATCAAGCCCAGGGAAATGCTTGCTGCTCTTCATTATTTCTCTTGAAGTAACAAAACTAGCAGGACAAATGCTGTATTTTCTTGTGCACTGTCTATATCTCTGAAGTTGGAGGACTGGAATGGCAGGATGAACCACTGTATAATTTGGCCTAGTAAGTTAAATCTCATTTGTAGAGAATTTTGCAAGCATGTGACATTTTGGAAGGAACTGGGGAACTGGCTCTTTTGAAAGCTGTAGCTTCCAGATTAAATATGTATTTTTGTTCTAGCTGTCATCATGGGCAACATGCTCCACCTCCACGGAGACTGGCACAGAAGTGTGTAAGAGAGGGGAAAAAAATAAGCACTAGAACCAGGAAAGAAACAGCAGCATGCTAACAGAAAGGAATGCTCTGAGCACTGTGGAGGAAGCAAGGGCATGGCAAGGAACAAGGAAATCCCTGCAAGCACCATCCTATGCAGGGTGGGCCCAGCAGGCAACACCCCCAGGCTCCAGCTACTGCTGTGCTCTGGTCTTTGTATGATGCACAAGAGGGACCAGCATTGGCTCCTCTGATCTGCCTGGCAGAGCGATGCCTGCTGTGACGTTATTGACAGAATCTGTAACTGTGTAGATCAACCAAAGTCCGTAGTGGCACCAAATCTTGTATAAGGGGGTCAATAAGGTATCTAAGACAAGGTGATGGTTGGCTGGTTATGATTATGCTATCTGTATAGGTGTATCATTTTGTAGTTGAAGTTATGTAGTATGAAGTTATTGGCTCTATACTGTCTGTATTTCAAACTTATGCTATGCTTCTGGGTGACACCCCAGACAAGTTGGTGTCAGCTCTGCCTAGCCTGCTTGATGGCCCATTAAGGACCATCAGCGATACAATTTACCACCTGAGAGAAGGCAGACATGCCTTGTGACTCAGCAAAGTATGCAGGGACTTGCCCAAGTGACTCCAAACTCCATTTTGCTGTAATTTTCCACAGTGAGAACAAAGCGGGGTCCTTACACTTGGAAAAGACTATAAAAGGCTGATGCCTCATCTCCATCTTGTCTTCAATCCTGCTTCATACCTCTGGAGGAACTTCGCCACAAACGGAAGCTCTATATAAAGGACTGAATGACCCATCCCAGCTGTGGATTTCTCCACAGACTTGATTTGAACATGCAGTTTATTCCATCACTGCTGCAAGCCTGAACCAAGAACTGTGCCATTACTGTATGTAATTGATTCAATTTAACCAATTCTAGCTCTCATCTATATCTTTTTCCTTTTATGAATAAACCTTTAGATTTTAGATTGTAAAGGATTGGCAACAGCGTGATTTGTGGGTAAGATCTGACTTGTATATTGACCTTGGTCTGGGGCTTGGTCCTTTGGGATCAGGAGAACCTTTTTTCTTTTACTGGGGTATTGGTTTCTATAACCATTTATCCCCTTAACAAGTGGCACTGATGGTGATACTGGGAAACTGGAGTGTCTAAGGGAATTGCTTGTGTGACTTGTGGTTACCCAGTGGGATAAAATCAAAGTCCTCTCTGTCTGGCTGGTTGGGTTTGCCTTAGAGGTAGAAAAACCCCAGCCTTGGGCTGAAACTGCCCTGCTTTAAGCAATTTGTACTGAACTGGCACTCTCAGTTGGGTCTCATCAGAACCAGCATTGTTACACCTGCCTTTTCCACCCTCCCAGTGTTCCTTTCACATGCATCACAAGTTGGGTCCCACCACTGCCATGACTTTCCTGGGGCAACCCTCTGACTGACTCCTCCTGCTCGCTTTGGCTCACAGGCTCAGCAGCCTGTGCGACTCCCGTGGCGTTTCCCCAGCAGGGCATGCAACATTCTGTAATCCACACAGGGGCTCACTGTCTCCCTTCCGAATAACACAGCCCAGCTTCCTCCACACTGCAGTATGGGACTGAGCGCAGCATATGGCTGTGAATTAACCATGCATTCAGGGAACAATCACGAAGCCCTCCTGTAGCTAATGGAACATCTGTAAACTGCTATGGCTTGTAAGCAAGACTCCATAGCCAGCTTTATCAGCCTAATAAAAGAAAATGATGAGCCCAGATCCTGGGGCGGAGTGTCTTCATTCATTGTTAGCAATTCTTCACCTTTTATTCTCTGTTGAACGGTTGTTGCCTCTTCTGCTCTTTAATTATCAGTCCCCATCCCCCCCAACATTGCAATAAAAAATACAGCAACATCCTCCATTCAAAAAGGAAAATGGAATCCATGATTCAAGATCTGTCTGAACTCACAAAGTTTGGCAGACATGGGGAAGAAGCTGTGTTTGGCTGGTGCATATCCTTTATTATATGACTGATCTGACAGTATGAATCAATACGCTTCCATTGAGATCAGTGCACATAGAATCATAGAATCATAGAATATCAGGGTTGGAAGGGACCTCAGGAGATCATCTAGTCCAACCCCCTGCTCAAAGCAGGCACAATCCCCAAATAAGAAGCGTTTAGTGATGGGATGCATGAAAGTAGAGAATCTGTCAACTTTATGATGAAATGTCATGATGGCCGACAGGTGTACATGGGTGGAACTCATGGAAAGTCCCATTTAAGTTCCAGTAGATAGCCTCCTTAACTCTTATTTTAGACTGACGTAAGTACAGTCTGTTTGCGTTGGTACCATGATTCGAATAGTTTCCATTTATGTCTGTAGGTGTGTCGGGTAGTTGCCCTACGACTGTTTAATAACAAGCCAGATCATGTGGCCTACACACAGATCCGCAGCAGGCAGACCAGAAGGCCAGGGATGCCAACAGTTGATCCAGTGCTGTGCCACAGACCTGCCACATTTTACAAAGAGCTACATGCCATACTTGGTGGAGACCCCACCATTGCCCAGCACACCACCATGGGCACCTCTGAGGAGACTGAATCAGAGGTCCCTGCCATGAACACTGAGGAGGAGACGGAAGAGGATAGAGGACAGGTGACCAGGAAGCCCAGCTGTGCCATGAGCCAGAACCCTTTTTTGACTCCATCACAGTCTAGCCAGTCCCACCAGTCGAGCACATATGAGCCCGATGCAGGGGAAGGAACCTCGCATAAGTGTGTAAATAAATTTCCCATTACAGTGATGCTTCTTCCCCGCAAAAAATTAATTAGCAGGACACAGCTATTGATTTTTCATTAGTTTATTCATACTAGAAGAAGTAGTGAAACAACCAAGAGAACCAGAGTTGCCACTGCTTTTAATTCCCTTGGGGGGGGAAGTGTCATGCAGAGCAGTTTGTATATATGCACAGGGATGTCTTGTGAATCCTCCTGGGAGATCTTGCTGACATTTCTGCGACCCTTGTCTGATGGTTTCTAGGCAGGGCAGCCTCATTTCTTCCTGTGTGGCAGCACGCTTTCCCACACCAGAGGGCAGTAACTTCAGCAGGCGCAATTCCTGTACATAGGCTCGTGGCACAGAGGCCTGGGCAAGTTCAGGATGCCAGCAGCAGCTGTGCTTTCTCTGCCCTTGTTATTCTCTGATGTGAGACATCAGCTAAACTCACCACTGGCTGTGGGAAATGGTGTCAGTGTGCACTGGCAGTGCCCTATGCTCAGAGTTTCATGCAACCGAGCAATTCCCTCCTCGTTTCCCTCTCCCTTGGTGGTTCATACTCATCAGGGTTAGTGCTGAGAGTGGAAGTGTGAACAAGTAGTCTGAAGCAGAAGTGCCAGTAAGCAGGGTCTTGTTTAACGCGTTAGGGGAGCAAGGGGAGGGGGCAGTTCGGAATGTTAAGTTTCAATTTCTGTTTCTTACTCTATTGACAATGGTGTTCATGTTTGTTCTGTGACTGGGGCCACTGTGGCCTTGGGGAGTACTCCCTGCACACCAGCAGAATGACTGACCCAGGTAAGGAGGAGAGAAAAGATGACACGAGAGGGCATATTCTGTGAGATCCTGCAGACCGTGATCAGGGCCTGCAGAGTAAATATTGCAGACAGCCTAGAAAAGGAAAAAGCATACAGGAGAGAGGCACAGGAAAAGGAGAGGGGGATGCACCAGGATGCATGCAGATGCAAATGCTGCAGATTCTTGTGGACCTCCAGATTCAACAATCCCAGGCTTGACTTCCATTGCAATCTGTGGAGAACTGCACCATAGCACCCCTTCAGCACTCCACACATCCTCAGGGCCCACACATACCTACCCCATCACTCCACAGTGGGGGAAAGCCTGGACAACCTCGGTGTCATATATACAGCTGTGGCTCTCACAGGTCAGTGTACGTGTAGCTACAATGGACGTCAAGGTTCCTTCCTATTTTATTAAGACTCTGTGACGGGGTGGACTTGGCCCGGAGGTCCCTTGCTGGAGGCCTTGCAGCCCTACCTCACCCCGCCCCATAAAAGAGCAGCGGGGAAGTCCTCCAGGCAGCCTAGAGTGGCTTCAGGGGAACAGCCAATTAGAGGGGTTGCTGGAGTGACGAATAAGGAGCCAGAAGTGCCATATGAAAGGAAGCAGCAGAGGCAGAGCATCAGTTGCTGCCTGGAGCTCAAAGAGGGAGGATCTGCTGGGCTGGCTGGATGAGCAGCAGGACCGCAGACAGCTCGCTGCAGGCACGACGGAGCCAAGGGAAGCCTGCTGAAGACCTGGTGCTGGCTGGCTGGAAGAGCAGCAGGACCGCAGACAGTTCACTGCAGGCATGATGGAGCCCAGGGAAGCCTGCTGAAGTCCTGGTGCTGGGCTGGCTGGAAGAGCAGCAGGACCATGGACAGGTCAGTGAGGGCAGGCTGAGCCCAGGGGACTGAGCCCAGAGCCTAGCCAGACTGGGTGTGGATACTGTGATAGGCCCTGCTGGGCTGGTTGAAGACTGAGCTTGGGGAAGGCTGCCAAAAGGACGCCAACTGAGGGTACCATGATGGGCCCCTGTTAGGCTGTTAAAGAAAGCAATGTCTCCAGGAAGGAAGCTTTGGTGCTATGGCCCCGTACCAGAGCAAGAACTAGAGAGCTGGAAGGCTGAGTCACTGAAGACCTGCTGAAAGTACCATTGGCTGGGAGGGTGCTCATGAGAGGTGAGTGCCACCCATTGTAAGAACTGAAAGAAAAGTAGGCTGACAACTGACCAGAAAAGGGGTGCCCACAATAGGGAGGTGGTGCCCCGTTCAAAACTGAGGGATTGCAAGCAAATATTGGCCAGAGAGGGGGCACTCAAGAGAGATGGGTGAGAGGGAACTGTTTTCAAAAGTGAATAAAACTCTTTTGCTTTGAAATTTATTCATCTTTATTAGTTTATTACACCTGATATATAATGCCTGCGGGCAGTGAAAGTAGAGGTCTTGTACACTCACAACCCAAACAGTGCAGTTGTCATAAATGTACAGCAAGCACCCCAACATTATTAGTTGTACTGGCAGTGACATAGGCACAGATATAGTTAGTGATATTTTAAAGCTTCCTAACTGTATAGCTTCTTCTTGAGCTAATCTGATAGCCCTTGTAGTTGGCTGCTAAACCTCAGCAGACAGCCTCTCCACTTCTGCAGCAAGATTGCACTCTTTGCTTCACGGACACTATACAGGACACAACAGGCAGCTACATCCATTGGGATATTTTTCTGGCTGAGATCCAATCCGGTGAGTGAACAACACCAGCGTCCTTTCAGTCTACCAAACACACATCACTGTCATTCTGCATCTGCTGAAGCAGTAGCTGAATCTTTCCTTAGTGCTGTTGAGATGGCCAGTGTGCAGCTTCATGAGCCAGAGGAGCAAGGGGTAGGCTGGGTTCCCAGGATCACTGCTGGCATTTCAACACGGAGTGCCATGCACCTTCCCTGACCAGCCATCGCTGATGCCAGTGAAGCATCCACAGTGATGCATTAATGCAGAAGTGGGCAAACTACAGCTCATGGGCTCCATCCAGCCCACGGGACCATCCTGTCCGGCCTCTGAGCTCCTGGCTGGGGAGTCTAGCCCCCGGCCCTTCCCATGCTGTTTCCCTTCCCCCCACAGCCACGTGGGAAGCGCTCTGGGCGGCAGAGCTGCACACTCTTCCTGCGCAGGGCAGCAGCGTGTCTAGCTCTGGCCAAGCGGCACGGCTGCCAGACATGCTGCTCTGAGCAGCATGGTAAGGGGGTTGGGGGGTTGGGTAAAGGGCATGGGGGTCTGGGGGGCACTCAGGGGATGGGGGTGGTTGGATGGGGTGGAGGTTTGGGGGGCAGGGGTTGGAGAATGGGGGGATTAGATGAGGGGCTCCTGGGGGGCAGTTATGGGCAGGGGGTCCTAGGAGGGGATGGTCAGGGGAGAAGGAGCGGGGGGGTTGGATGGGGGGATTCTGAGGGGGGCAGTCAGGGGGAGGGCAGATAGGGGGCAGGGCCAGGCTGTTTGGGGAGGCACAGCCTTCCCTACCCAGCACTCCATACAGTTTCACACCCCGATGTGGCCCTCAGGCCAAAAAGTTTGCCCATCCCTGCATTAATGCTTGCATAGCCATGGAAAAGTAGCTCTTTCTGTTGATGTACACTGGGACAAGGTGCTCTGAAGCCACCTGCTGTGAGGGATAGATGCAGTCTACCACTCTACTGCAGTTCGGCAACAGCATTTGTGATAAATAAAGGGGGGGATAGCTCCCTTTGATGGAAAGCTAGTTAGCTGTAAAATCCCTCTTGGTAGCTGTTCTTTACTTACTTTACCTGTAAAGGGCTAAAAAGTCCTCCAGGTAAAGGAAAAACATTTAGGCACTTGACCTGTCAAGGCTGAATCCCCACTCTGTCACTCCGAGTGCAGAAGTCGGGCCCGAAAGGATTTTAAAAATTAACACTTGCCACTCCAGGCTTGTATTAAACTCCCAAGGTTACAGCTTTTCTCTGACCTTGGCCAGGTAAATGCTGCACCACTCAAATGCAAAAAAACCCCTTTGAACCCAGGAAGGAGCACTTGGGAATTCCTCCCTGTGGGGTACCCTCAAGCCCCTTCACTCCCACCCCTTTCTGGGAAGAGCTGAGAAAGAAACAAGGAAATTAGCTGTGGCTACCAGCTGATCAAACAACATGCACAAACCTCTTAGGACACACAAATCCAATCCTGTCCTTAAAAAAAAAAAAAAAATCCATCTGGAATTTAGGCTTTTGATAGATTTTAAAAGATAAATTCCAAAAATCAATCACCCAAAATAGCTTTCTTGGGGGTTCAGTTTAAAGATTACAAGCAAACAAAAGCATCTGGGGTTAGCACAGAGGAGTCCACAAGCCAATGAGAAATAAAAGAAATAACCCTGATTGCGTCTAGCTAAACACTCGGATCTACGGACACATTGGAGTTCAGATAAGTAGTTCTAGGCATGTTCTGATGACTTATGATCATACCTGGCTTAAGCTGCTTACAGCATGGCTACTCTGTCCTTCCAGCCCAGAGAACAACAGACAAGGGGGAAAGTTTCTTTCCCAATTTTAAAAAGTTCTACCTTCCCATTGTCTCTTTTGGTCAGGTGCCCCCCCTTTTTTTTCTTTACCTGGGAAACTTTTTAACCCTTTACAGGTAAAGCAAGTAAAGAACAGCTACAAAGAGGGATTTTACAGCTGGCTGACTGGTTGGGTGTTCATCAAAGGGAGCTATCCCCCTGTTTATTTATCACAGGATTGCTGCAAATCCATCCATGTGCTGCACAGGGCCGAGAGTCACAGTCCTGTGTAGCAGGAGACAATTAATTGGTCTGCATGCTTGCATCACAGTGGCCCCCATAGTGGATTTTCCCACTCCAAAATGACCTCCCTCTGACTGGTAGCAATCTAGGATGACCAGATGAAAAGGACAAAATATTGGGACACATGGGAGAAGCAAAAAAACCCACCGGAGCCGAGTTGCCGAAGCAAAAAAACTGCCATAGTGGCCAAAGCCGCAATATTGGGACAAATGGCGCCCTGACCATGCGTCGGTCAGGACGTGGGACAAAGAACTAAAAATCGGAACAGTCCTGATTTTATTGGGACGTCTGGTCACCCTAGAGCAATCCAGTGTTACAAGTTCCACAGGGTGATCACCACATGCTTCTCCACTCTCAATACAGCCCTCAGTTTGGTGTCCCTGTGCTGGATGGCTGGGATGAGCTTGAGACAGATCCAGGAATGTAGCCTTGTGCATCTGAAAGCTCTGCGTCCACTGCTCGTCATCCCAAGCCTGCATTATGATGAGAGCCCATCAGTCAGCACTTGTTTCTTGGGCCGAGAAGGTGCGCCACCATTTGTAGCTGCTCTGCAAACACCACCAACAACCTTGAATTGGTTCTTGCTATGCCCCATCACAAAATGATCACAAGGAAACCCTCATGTTCCCCTCAGTGGTTCTTGTGGCTCTCCAAATAGTGGAAGGTCATGCGCCCTGTGCTTGCAATGCTCATGACAATAGCACAGAACTGCGCAGGAGCCATGCTTTGTCAGAGGTGGTAGACAGGGACAAGTGCTACGTGGGTTCATGGGAAACTGAAAATAGGCACAACAATTATGGAGTAAGATATTATGAGGGGGAGAACACTTAATTATGGGCTGTTGCCCCTTGCTTGCAGTCAACCCTGCATGAGTCGTTTCTGCCCCACCATACATTGCCAAAACTACGCAGAAGACAGTGTGGGATGTACACTGGTATACCTACACCTGGTACACCGGACTGTGACTGCACTGACACAATCACTCCCGGTGAGTACGTGCCGTGCCATGCCGATGCAAGGAGCCACATATGAATGCACACAAGCAATATACTAACTGCAGTGGCTTTATGCCGACATTACTTGTGCTGGCAAAATGTGGTAGTTGTGATATCTAGGGCCATGTCTACAAGGAGAGCTGAGTGCACTTGAAAGCACAACCACCTGTGATTTACCCAACGGAGTCTGTGGCAAAGCCAAGTATTGAGCCTGCTGAATCCAGTTCCATTGCCTTAGGTGCAAGCCCATCCTTCCTCAAGTCAGCTCTGTGTCCTGGAGCCCTTGGCCGGGGGTTAGCATCCTTCTCATATAGCTGATTGTAAATATCCTGGGCAGGATTGTATTAAACTGAATGGAGTGAGTCCAGATTTCCAACAGCACACCTGCCATGTTGTCCTTCCCTTTATGTAGCTGACAGGTTTTCTTTGATAACGGGGCTTTTCTGCCCACCTGTGAAACGTTTAGGATCCTCTTGTTTCAACAAATCTTTGAAAAGTGAATAAACTTCCTTCTCTTTCTCCCCAAGCCAGCAGTGGGGCAGCTGTCCAGCATACTGTCCCATGGTTTTAACAGTCCTGGCTCATTCTTCCGCCAGCACAGCATGGCTATTTCTGTGAACTCAATAGTAAAACCTATCTGCTGTCAGCACCTCTGTATCAACAGCCTTATCGCTCCGAAAGCCACGGCAAACATCGCACACTTTGAATCAATTTATACCATGTAAAGCTGAAATTACTGGGCGGCAAGCTGTCTCCAAATCTGATAGGACAGCTGGAGAGAGTGCAGGGCCTGGTAGGAGACTGTCTGTTACTATCTTGTCTCTTAGGTATAATAGCGCCTTGAACATGCAGAATTCCCATCAGGGCAGAGTGACTTCATCTTTCTTTAAGGCCTAAAAGCTTTGTTTGGAAGAGACACTGGGACTGCTCTAGCCCTGAAAGCTGAGGTAAATCCCTGTACATAAAGCTGGTGATGTGACAGGAATACTAGTTAGATTTGGGAAGCGAGGCCTAGAAATGAGACAGGCGAAGTGAGGGCAAGCTATGGCAGGATGGTGCTGGAAGCCTCCCTCGGCTCCTTCTGAACAGGGGCTAGCATGACTGCTGGCATCCTCAAAGAGGGGAGAGGACAGCCATGTCCTGACTCTTTACACTAGCTAGCAGGGCTTGGCAGGGAGGGGAGGGCAAGGCCTACAGTTCCCTTTCCACTGGTGCAGCAGAAGCCACTAGGACGTCTCCTGCCCCTGAGGCACCGGGCCTGAGTTTGAGCTCAGCCCTGTGTAGAACAGGTGGAAAACTCCAGTGAAGTCAGTTCAGTTATCCCTGGTTTACACCACACGAGAGAGGGCAGAGTCAGGCCCATTGGGCCTGACTTGGGAACAATGGACCTGATTCTATTGTCTTGCATCAGAGCAGCAAAATGAGGCAATAAAACACTACCGCCGGGGCTTCACCTCAGCACCAGAGGATGATCCTGAGCCCATAAAGCTGGGCAGCTGGCAGCACATGCCAGGATTTCCCAGGACAGCTACCTCAAAAAAGGGATGGTCCTGGGCAAGCGACCTCCCTACCAGGGGCTTGGAGTCACAAGCTGGCCCTTATGGCAGGCCAAATCCTGGCACCCTTGCTCACACGGAGTAGTCTTTCGCTCACGCCTGAGCTCAATGGCAGTACCAGCATGAGGGTGGAAGAGTTGTGCCCTGTCATCAGTAATTTAGTTTCTCTCGAAGGAATTGTCCCTATAATACATTTTCCAGAGTGCTGGCCTGACTATATTGTTGCTAGAGCTGCTTGACAAACCTGTGTGTGTTCTTTGAGTGGCTTTTTTTCCTCAACAAAAAAATTGAAGAATAAACCAGGAAGGAAGGAATGTGTGAAATCCCCCTAGACTTCATTCATCCCATCCCGTTTGGAGGCAAGAAAGGAAGGAGAGAAATCCAGCATTTCACCAATTTTTCAGTTCTGCAAAACCTGTTTTCCAAAATTTCAATTAAAAACTAAACCAAAAAGGAACTTTTATTCGGGTTTCAGTCTGAAATTTCCCACTGAAATTTTAATTTAGAGGTTTTTTTTTTTTAACAAAACCCTATTGTTTTTCAGAAGAAAAGATACACCACCTCATATTACTGCCTGCCCCATAGAATCCTTTGATTTTTCAAATAATAAAACATTCAAAAGGCCATAATGAATACATTAATTTAACAAAATCCCTGCTTTTAAAAGTTACCTAAAACATCGTAAAAGTTTATGGTGTCATTGTTACAGGTATAATGATTTGCAGTTTAGGCTGCATGCATTGTAATGATCTCTGCTGCTGAACTTATTATCAATTTAAAAAGGCATTAAATTAAGACATCTCCGATGTTTTCTTCCTGATGACTTTCAAATCATTTTTCCCATAGCAGCCTAGCAAACTTCTGTTACAGCCTGATTCTGGAAGTCCCTGACATTTGCAAAGACTTGTCTGTGGATGACAGAGATAATTTCCAATCCATGAATAAAAGAGCTTTTCTAAAGGAATAGATAATTTTAAACTGTCGTTTGGGCTATAATTTGTTCGGGAGGTGAACATAAATTTCTTAAACTCCATATTTAAAAGCCATATCCCTTTATTATTGGAGCATTGGCAACCACTGTCAAATCTGAAAAAGCATTGGATTAGAGGGTGCCCTGGATGGCATTCCTTCCAGATGCCCTGGCGCAGGCCAACCAGACTTTGGTCTGGAGAGTGGTGGGGAAAGAGCAACCCTCTGGTCCACCCCCACTCTGCACTGGCCAGTGCAGCTGGGATAGCATGGGTGTGTGGTCATTTGCAAAGAGGATGTATTACAATTTATGAGCGAAGGGCCTACAAGCCTAATCCAGCCCATTGCAGCCCTGTTAAATGATCCTCTGTATTTTGAGTACCATGGTCTAACAGGAGCCTACAGATCTTCTGCCAGCAGCAGCTTTCTTTTGACTCATGTGTACAAAGCTTGCCACCCCTTTTCTTTTTTAATGACATCTCTGTGCCTGGTGAGATGTTTGCAAGGGGTTGCCGGATACTGTTCCTGAAAACATGAAAGTCTGAAGAGCACAAGCGTTAATGGAGCCTGTTACTTTTCAGCACTCAGACTGCTTCTGTCCCCAGAGTACCATTTATTTAAATGCGCTTCACAGGCTTTCTTCATTTCCTTCCTCTCAAAAGCTACTTCTTTCACTGTCTGCAAGTTTCTCCTAACAGTCCCTCCTTCCATTGCCATGCAGCTCCTCCCTGATACCTGCCTTTGCCGAGCTGTTGTACTCAGGGCAAGTCTTGACTACAGAATAAAGTTGACCTAAATTATATCGACGTACAGCCACTGCAGTAATTAAATCACTTTTGCATGTCCACATTATGCTCCTATATTTGTGTGTGTGTGTGTGTGTGTGTGTGTATGTATATATATAATACAGCTATAAATTTGTACTCATTGCTACCTACCCAACCCATATGAAAGAAGACGACTATGTTCCTTGACTTGGTGTGTATCCTCACCAGGAGCACTTGTAAGTGTAGGGCATTGTGGGACAGCTTCTGAGAGGCAGCAACAGTCAATGTAAGCAATGCAGTGTCTACCCTGACACTGCATCAACCTAACTATGTCAAACCATGTCACAGGAAGTACCAATTTTGATGATATTTTGGTGGGGGAAATGCCAAAATGACTTGTTTAAATTTCTTGTTTTAATAATGTTGAAATGTAGTATTCTGAGGTGGGTGAAACCTTGTTATGGGTTGAGTTAAAACCCCATTGAGGTTGATATGTGTGAACTCACCTTTCAACTACCGTAGCTGTAAGCAGAGTCTCCACTTAAGATGCAAAGCTGTGTGTGAACTTGCCCAGGAGCTTTTGGCTGAGTATTTTTTGCTCAGGTGTGGGGCAGGAGTGGAGGGGGAAGAGAGAGCACACACAAACTGACAGCAGACAAGAACAGGGCGAAGAGGAGAGACAAGAAAGCCCAGGAGAAGCCTGCAAACAGTGTTACCCTGTAAAAGGCAGAGAACACTTTTTTGATTTTAGTGCTGGCTAAAGAGGCTTGGGGGCTGTAAGCAAAGAAACTGCATCTTTTTACCCTTGGTTCCCTCTGCGTTCAGAGACACAGGACTTTATACATTCCTTATAAACAAAGAAGATTGCATCAAAGAAAATAGCAGATTCCATCAATTTCTGATTCCCTCTGGAATGTCCCAGGTTCCGAAACTTTGACTAGCCACTCAGGTTGAAAAGGGGCAATGGTATTGTTTTGAATTTTTAATTTCATGTCGACTAGTATATAAAAGATAATATTTTACTTTTATAAAATTAATGAAAAATTTATAATGTTTTGACACCATCAAAACAAAGTTTTTACCTTATTGAAACAAAATGATTTGACACTTTTGTGACAAAATGATTTAATGTCACCAAACTGATTTTTTGTGTGTGTGTGATTTCTGTTGTGGAAAAAAGTGTTCATGTCAATGTGGAATAAAAACAAATGTTGGATTTGCCCATGGAATGGAAATTCTCTTTTCAGACCAATACTATTGGGAATAAGCTGGTGGGTGAATGTTACTGAGGTAGACAAAAAGTAATGAGACCACAACAAGCAATGAGAGAAATGGAAACAAAATTGAGACTGAAAAAGAAGAGCAAATGGACAGAAGAGGGAGCTAGCCCAAGGGAAAAGAGAGACAGTTAGTTATAGCAATAAAGGGATAGACTAGTCTGAGGCCATATCTATACTAGCATTTATGTCAGCAAAACTTTTCACACTCTGGGGTGTGAAAAAACACTCCCCTCTCCCAGAATGACATATGTTTTGCCAGCATAAGCACCCATGTGCACAGCACTGTGTCAGCGGGAGACATTCTCCCACCAGTATAGCTACCACTACATGCTGAGCTTGTTTTATTATGTTGATGGGCCAGCTCTCTCCTGTCAGCATAATGCAGCTATATGAGCGCTCTCACAGCGGCACAGCTGGATCAGGACAGCAGTGCCCCGTAAGCGTAGAGGTAGCCTGAGATAGAATATTTGTTGCTATGTTCAACTAAGGCACTATGATCAAGTGAATAGGGCTCTGTATTGGGAGTCAGGATACCTGGGTTCTATTCCCAGCTTTGCTGTTGAACTGCATGTGATCTTGGGAAGGTCGTGTCATCTCTGTCTTTATTTCCCCTCTGACCCAGTGTCTCTTGTGTGTTTAGACCATAAGCTCTTTGAGACTGTGTCTGTGCAGCGCCTGGCGCAACAGGGCCTCTAGAGCTACTGTAAGCAAAATATTAACACCCATTCAAGGATATTTCAGTGAAAATGTCCATCAGTGGGAGCATCTGGGAGCAGTGTCCAGGCCAGGACTCACTAGTGTAAACACATTCACAGACCGAATTAACACAGGAGAGTATTCAGACACTGAACAGTTAATTTCATTGCCTTGCTCTTGTACTCTGATCATTGACTAACAGACAGGCTTCCTCCCTGTCCTAACCAGCCTGAACTAGGGGCAGCAGACAGTGAAGCAGACCCTGGAAGGAAGCACCTCCTGTGCTTGTCCAGCCATTCCTGAGCTATAACACTAGACAGGTTCTTAACTAGAGCTGGCTTTTTACAGGAATCTGAAACCCTCCACTAATTCACAAGGGCTGTTGAAACAGAGATTTGGGGCCTGGGCTACTCTCAGAGTAGACAAACACTATTGAGAGAGAATTATGATGCTATACTCCCATGGGTGGATAGCTCATCTAGGTTGTGTGGTCTTATAATTACGGTGTTCTTGTTTGCCCATAGTAGCTACATTGAATTCTTTAGCTAAATAAGCAGAGCTGTCTTGTATGTGTGGTGCTCTGCCTGTCTGCTAAATCTTTCCCATCTCTGGCAATTTTTACATGTCTCCACACTGCTTGGCATAGGACTAATCCGTTTCTCTTCAAGAGATGCTTTCACACACACCCGCCCCTCTCCTCCCCTCCCCGTTCCCAATTCAGCACAGCACTTAAGCATGTGCATAAGTCTCACTGAGGTCAATACAAGGGACAGTTCACACAGAGAGCAAAACATGTGTTTAAGTGCTTTGTTGAACTGGGACTCTATTATTCATGTGGCTTAGAAAAGGACCATTGCAAATGACTGAGTTTTGTAAATTACCAAGTATGGGGAAGAAACAAGTAACTTAAAATAAATCAAGGATGTTGCATCTTAAACGTCACTTTGTTCCCTTTTTTGACAATGCAGCTTCATCTGAATTATTTATGACACATTTAGAGTACACTAGTAACTCTTCTGTACTGTATTATGTAAAGATAATGAAGTTGTTGTTTTTACCTTTATTGTATATTTTGCAGAGACCTTGAGCAGACACAAGGAAAAATCATTGTTAAATTTAAAATTCCATTGCATCTCTGACAGCTTTTCCAATAAGCTGGAACAGAAGTTTAACACCATGTTTATTAGACTTTCAGTGTTTTACAGGCTAACAAACTGTCTGTATTTTCTTGGTCCTTTGGTGTTTATTTATTTATCTCTTCCATAGTCTAGAAATTGGAGCCAGATGTGTAAGAAATGACTGAATCAGGCCCTAAGCCATTGGACTGGGGTCTAGGACATCTGAGTTCAATTCCCTGCTCTATTACAGGCTTTCAGTTTAAACTTCGGCAAATCTCCTAATGGCTTTGTGCCTCAGTTCTTTATTTGTAAAACAGGATAATAATGCTCCCTTTCTCCAGCGTTGCCCTGTTTTCTCTTCACAGATATTAAACGTAGAGCTGGCTGAAGAGTGTGTTTTCCCCTCATGGAAGATTTCAACAAAAATGAAAAAAATTCAGTCTAAATCTTCCACAGAAAATGTTGGTATGTTTTTTTCCCCAGAGGAAATTTGAATACTGAAAAAAAAAATTGATTCAGAAATACTGCCTTGGTGCCTTGTGGGAGTTGTAGTTCTGGTGCCTCATGGTCCCATTCTTCTCTATAGGCTCTGTGTCCTGGTCAGACTACATTTCCCATAGTACACCATGGCCTGCTACCTTGGAGAAGGCTGATGGTGCTTGGGAATCTGACTCTGATGCATCCTGGGAGATATAGTCCAGCCTGCAGAGAACAATGCCAGCGTGAGGCACCAGAACTACAACTCCCACAAGGCACCAAGGCACAATTTCAAAATAAAAATATTTTGATTTTCAGGCATTTGATTTTTCAACAAAAACTTAAATTTTCTGCAGAAAGCAGACACCTTTGCAAAAAAAAATTGATCAAAAATCCAGTTTTTCACCAAAAAAGTGATTCAACTGAATTTTTTCAACCAGTTCTATTCAAACACTTTGGAGGCAAGGCATTGTCTCTTATAGGTCTGTAAAATTAACACCACCTTTGGGCTCCAGTCTTGTTTGGTGCCTCTCAGTGCTACTGCAATACAAATAAAATATAATAAGATGAAGGAACTTATTATTTCCCCTGTGGATTTCTGGGTCTCCATTTATAACAGCTATACAGGCAGCTTATTGTTCGCCATACAATGGGCCCAGTTCTGCCCTCAACAGCTCCCTATATTTTTTCTCTTGCAGCATCATCTCAATGCATATTTTGATGCTTATTAGTGTTGATTTATTCATTTGCCAACTCCGTTACTGCAGTATTACCTCTTATCTGTTTAAAGCTCTTCCTTATCAGCTTCTCATCAGTGAGAAAGCTGACAGTAAAGCTCCTACTTTGTCAACAGTTTGTAATACCTGAAATGGAAGTGACTGGACAGTGTGCTTCCCCTCTATCTGATTGAATGTGTGCTGCTAATCTATCTGCAGCAGCCCACATCATGGTTTTCAGCCTGCCCCAGAAACAGTTCTAGATTTCTGGCTCATTTGACTAGAACTATCTTGGTTTATCAAAAATTAGTATTGATTTTCTGGAAATCTGAGCCTGCCGTATCCTGCCAGTTAAAGGTTTAGATCCACCACAGCATGGGAAATGCTGGTAAAGATGTGGTGGGGGAGAGGGGTGGATTGGGACAATTTTAGATTACCTTTGTTGTGACAATAATTCCAATGATTCTCCCCATCTATCCTCTCTGGCCTCTCTGGCTATTTCTCTGGTAATCTCTTGGTTGTCTAGCTGCCATCACAAACTCAATATCTGCCATAATGAACTTCTCATTTTTCCTCCTAATTCTTCTCCTCAGCATGTTTAAAACAAATACAAGGTAGTACTTCTTCAACAATGCACAGTCAACCTGTGGAACTCATTGCCAGAGGATGTTGTGGTGGCCAAGACTATAAGAGGGTTTAAAAAAGAACTAGATACATTCATGGAGGATAGGTCCATCAATAGCTATTAGCCAGGATGGGCAGGGATGGTGTCCCTAGCTTCTGTTTGCCAGAAACTGGGAATGGGCAACAGGGGATGGATCACTTGATGATTCCCTGTTCGGTTCATTCCCTCTGGGGCACCTGGCACTGGCCACTGTTGGAAGACAGGAGACTGGACTAGATGGACCTTTGGTCTGACCCAGTATGGCCATACCTATGTTCCTCTCCTCTACGTCTCTATTGACAACATGATAGTTTCTGTCTACCAGGCCCATACTCTGAGGTAAGCTATAACTAACCCTTCCACTTCTTTAAAATCTCCAAAATTGACCCTTTCTTTAGGGCAGAACTCTGGGTTATGATCTGGTAATGCTTCACCTCAATTGCTAGTCCATATGTAGCAGGGCTCAATGGAAAGCAGGGCTATTCTGCTGACTCATGATGGTTTTTGTGGGAAGCTGGACCAAATGGGACTCATTCGGTCAAACCCAGGCTATAAAAGGGTTTGTAGGGCTCTGAGATGGGAGTAGAGTCAGGCCAGAAGGCCCTTGCTGAGTGGGATCCTAGGAACCTACCAAGTTCACAAGGAATCCTAGGCTGATGTTTCCATTTTATTTTTAAGTTAACCATAAAGGCAAACACCAGAACGTGGCACATTTGGCATATTTGCCCAGTGTAAGCGTGAGCGAGTTAGCATTGTGGGCACTTGCCCATTCCAACCCCTGAGCATTATGTGTGAAAATTCTGGATTTCACTCACAGATTTTAAAGTCTAGAACAGCCAATTTCCTCCATGTCCTCTCACTTTGGCTTGCATACAAACAGAAGATAAAAACTTTGAAGACATCTGTAGCATTAGCATGAGCAGATGTAGCTAGAGAGCTTCCAGCCCTACTCTCCCACAGTGATCTATGGAACTCATTCCTCAAATGATTTGTAACCAGATGTGGAAATGTTTTGTTTGCAATTTATTTTAGCTATGTTAGTCAGAATGCTTTAATCTATTTTTTATTCCTTATCCTCTGTTTCTCAACCTGTCCTATAGTAGAAGCTGTTAAAGTCAATATTTGCCAACTATTGGAATATAGTTACTAGAGTATTTCCTATTCTAAATAGAGGGGAAAGTTATGGACATCTCAAACAGTGCTGTGTAGTAATTATTGGCAAATGCTGATTGAGAGTAGCCACCATATAAACTTCTTTATTAGAAGAACCTCAAATATTTATTATTGAAAGGCTCTATTTATGTAGCATTGCTAATATTATATCAATAGGCAAAAGCTTAATGAATACAGAAACCTCAGTGCTGGTAAATATGATCCAGGAAACCACAAAACAATGCATTCTTGGGAAGGTGATCTGTTGGAGGAAAATATGTTCAGTTTTATCAGCAGGTCAATGAAGATTACTTTTGTTTTTTATGCAGTTGGCAGCTAAGATGCAGCTGCCTATGACTAAGAAAAAGAATTTCAGGCAAGTACTTTACCGGGGAGGGGGAACTCGAACATTATTTTGTACATCCCTATGTTAAAGTATAGTTCCTTTTTCCAGCCACACTACAAAATGCACAGTGAATCTCTTGGAGAGGGCTTGAAAAGGGCAATCACTCTGTGTGAAAGGAAAACCATAAACACACGTTCAAAGGTTGGAATCATTGTAGCATGTGAAAACACATGGTGGAAGTGAGCTCTTAGAAAGGGGCTATGCACTCACACCATGGCCAGGTAGTTCCAGCCCAGGCTCCAGCTCTAAACCCAGCAGTGAGGATAAGAAAAAGTACAGGGGCTTGGGGAAATAAAAGGAAATTATCAATTCATAACACCACTCTTCACTCTGAGGGATAAATACTTAATGTGTGGCTGAGCAGAATGAAAGGGAAGAGGATCGACTGTAAATTTCACAGCATCCTGCTGTAAATGCAGGGAAGCCTCAAAAGAAATGAACATTTGAGTGGAGTAAAACACCAGCTTTCCCCTCTCCTGTGTTAAAAAGGATCATACCTAGCTGTCATAAAAATAAAGGGAAGGGTAAACACCTTTAAAATCCCTCCTGGCCACAGGAAAAACCCTTTCACCTGTAAAGGGTTAAGGAACTAGGATAACCTCGCTGGCACCTGACCACAATGACCCATGAGGAGACAAGATACTTTCAAAGCTGGAGGGAGGGAGAAAAAAAGGGTCTGTCTGGGTGATGCTTTTGCCAGGGACAGAACAGGAATGGAGTCTTAGAACTCAGTAAGTATCTAGCTAGAGATGCGTTAGATTATGATTTCTTTAAATGGCTGAGAAATTAGACTGTGCTGAATAGAATGAATATTCCTGTCTTTGTGTCTTTTTGTACCTTAAGGTTTTGCCTAGAGGGGTTCTCTATGTTTTTGGAATCTAATTACCCTGTAAGGTATTTACCATCCTGATTTTACAGAGGTGATTCTTTTTACCTTTTCTTATATTAAAATTCTTCTTGTAAGAAATCGAATGTTTTTTTCAGTGTTCTTAAGATCCAAGGGTTTGGATCTGTGGTCACCTATGCAAATTGGTGAGGATTTTTATCAGGCCGGGGGTGCAAGGTTTTGGAGAGGATTTTGGGGGGAAAGACGTTTCCAAACAGCGCTTTCCCAGTAAACCCAGTCAAACATTTGGTGGTGGCAGTGGAAGTCCAGGGGCAAAGGGTAAAATAGTTTGTACCTTGGGGAAGTTTTAACCTAAGCTGGTAAAAGTAAGCTTAGGAGGTTTTCATGCTGGTCCCCACATCTGTACCCTAGAGTTCAGAGTGGGGAAGGAACCTTGACACTAATCACAGGGCTCCAGAGGTGGATAGCATTCCTGAGGCTGCTTTCCCCAGCTGTTCGGAACCCAGAGCTCCACTGGGCTAGGGGCGCTCAGCACCTCTGCAAATCAGCATTTGTTAGCTTCCAGTGAATGGCTCAGAAGCTGCTCTTGTTTGTCCCACAGTAAGTGCTCCTGACTTCTGGCCTGGTGCCTGCTCCACAGGATCACAGCTGCGCCTCCTGGATTTGGAGCAACTGCCTTGTGGGTTCAAATGTTTCTGTTGCAAATTAGCCCTCTGAGTTTTAAGTGTTGAGCAAAGTGCTGTGGCCAAGTTAATCTCTTAGTCACAGCTGTGCAACCCTACTAAAGTCACTGCAGCGTTCGTGCTTCCAGACTGTAGCCCCAGTTCTGCAAAACACTAAAAGTAGCCACATGCTTATGTACCGTGGAAGGCACTAGGGCAGGGAATGGCTGGTGTTTGTTCCAGTCAAATGGTCATTCCTGAGTTCTGAGGCACCTTTATTTTTTAAAATTAGGATACACTAAGACAGATGAATAACCCATCCCTTTAATGGCTGCTCAAACACACATTCATTATTTAAAAAGGTGTTGAAGTCACCAGGCCTTATGCTTCTGCTTAAAGTTAAATACATGCTTAAGTCCTGTTCTGAATGTAAGTCCTAGTAGAACATTTTCAAAGGTGCCTGAGTGACTTAGACTCCTAGATCAAATTTTCAAGAAGTGACTTAGGCACCTGGGCTCTAACCTCCCATTGACTTCCAGTGAGACTTGGGCTCCGATGTGACTAAATCACTTTGAAAAGGGGTCTTAGACCTAGATTTCTAAGGGATTTAGGCAGTGCTATGCTCAGCGTTGCACATGCTAACCGACTGAGGCGTTTACGTTCTTTTTTCAAAAGGGATTTAGGCACTTTGAAGCCAAAATCCCATCAACAGATGATGTATATTAGACTGAAGTGCCAAACTGCCTTTTAAAAATGAGCTAGGTTCCTCAATGAGTTTGTGGTTGTAATGCTGAGGGCAGCAATGCCTAAATCCCTTTAGAAATCTGGGCGTTAGACTTCCAAGTCACTGAGGCTCTTAGGGAAATTTTGCTCTGAGTGATCTCTAAAGGTGGGATTTTCCAAAGTGTCATGATGAATTAGGAGCACAACCCCCCAACAGCTTTCAGTGGGACCTGGACTGACATCTCCCCTGCATGCTTTTCAAAATCCCACAGCAGAGCCCTCAATTAAAGGATTTAACTGAGAACTGAATTTGGGGCAAGAGAGACTCATTGAACCACAGGGTTAGGAGGGACCACAAGGGTCATCTAGTCCAACCCCCTGCCAAGATGCAGGATTTGTTGTGTCTAAACCATGCAAGACAGTTATTATTGCATGTAACTTTATTAAACCAGAATCCAAACCAGGATCAGGTTTTCCACATAATACAGCAAAACAAAAGTTATAATTCTAGAAGGAAACACAGATTGCAAGAACATCATCACAGTTTCCCTAATCCTGATCACACAGAGCTGTTCTAATTTTAAATCTACATCTATTATAAGCAACCAAGATGCCTACAAAGGTATCAATAATATGGAACAATTGTTTACTAAATAAATAAATACAAATCCACAATTTTCTCCCAGTTTTTAGATACCTGTGCAGGCCTAACCAACACTATCTTCACATGAAATAGGGCATTAACTTAATATTCGTAATGACCTATTGCACTTAGCCTTCTGCTCTGAGAATCCTCCCCAAAGCCTTTTGCTACGTGAGACAGAATTCATCAACATAGATGTATTGAGCATAAGTGATTCTTTCTCTTGGTGTGAGTGAGGGGACAGCTGCACTGGAATAAAAGACCTGCAGGTTGGCCATGGTGGGCCCAGGTCAGATGACTTGGGGTTGGGCTGGGGGTGCTAAAACTTGCTGTGTAGACATTCAGGCTTGGGATGGAGCCTGGGCTCTGGGACCCTTCTCCCTCACGGGCAGCATCCACACAGCAATAGTGCAGCCCTGCAGCCTGAACCCTGCAATCCTGAGTCTGCTGACCCAGGCCAGCCATGGGTGTTTAATTGCTGTACAGACATATCCTGAGATTTCTGAAGAGAAAAAGCCAAAGTCAAAGGGCAGGGAGCACCAGAAAGGCAAGGAACCCAATGGTCAGATAGTCATCCACTAGAGGAGGTTTATACTCGTAGATTGAATGTACAGCCAGATGGGACCATTCTGATCATCTAGTCTGACCTCCTGTGTAACTCAGGCCAGAGAACTTCATTGAGCCCGATAGCTTGTGGCTAAGCTAGAACATCTCTATAAAGATATCTACTGTTGATTTAAAGCCTTTAAGTGATGGAGAATTTACCAGGCCCCTTGGGAACTTGCCCCAATGGTCTATAACCCCAGTAACTGCTGCAGGGATGGGCAAAATGGTTCATTTATTTTTTTGTTTTGTTTTGTTTTTGCTCCACAGAATTTCTGCAGTAAAATTTCCTTCCCAGCAAATTGCTGTAAGTCAGAGCTGGGTTTGCTTAAGCCCCTCTGGAGCCTTCCATTTTGCCCCTCTTTTTGACTTCAGTGACAGAGGATCAAGTCTCAAGAACCAAGTCTAAATTGATGGCTGTTACACTATTTACAGCCGCTACTACTACATTAGGAGGTCCTAGACTAGAAACTGTGTTAGATTAAATATCCCCAGGATAAACTGTTATGTTACGCTCGAGACTTAAATCAGTACCCTGTTCCTACCCAGCGTTCAACTCCCAGCTTCAGAAAAGGCATCAATTCACTTTTATGACTGGATCATAAACCCTTCTCCCTTGCCTGATAATTTGCCCATTCTTTAATTCTAGCGTCTAGATTGAAGTCACTGGCTCAATTCAGAGCTGTGGTAAATGGCTGCAGCCCCTCTCTGCACAAACTGCACTTATTTATGCCAGCAGGTGAGTTGTCAGGGGAGTCTATTTCCATGCTGATTTTCAGTTGTCACCAGTTGGAGCCATACAGTTATTCAGACCTCAGTGAGGGTTGATTGGTACTTCATGACCTTGATCATAAGATCAATGAGCAATGCAGAACTCTGCCATGCCAAGGGAAGCAGCAGCAGTCATCCTGAAAGCTTACCCCATTACCAGAAGATTTGGTTCAATAACCCTCTATAACTATTTAAAGCCCTAAAGGAGTTGCCAGGAAAAGCCACAGCTAGCTAGCTTTCCCTTGAAAGAATACAGATACAGCCCTCTGATCAAGAATAGACAAGTAAGCAGTAAATCTTTGAAAACAAAAATAATATTTATTTAGAAATTAGTGGTTACAGTAAAAGAATAGCGATAGATAAGGGTTACAGTATAAAGAAATGAAACGGCGCATCAAATAATCACAGCACTATAATAACAATTTCAATTAACTCTACAGCATATAACAATATAATAATTTACTTAATCATAGAATCATAGAATATCAGGGTTGGAAGGGACCTCAGGAGGTCATCTAGTCCAACCCCCTGCTCAAAGCAGGACCAATCCCCAACTAAATCATCCCAGCCAGGGCTTTCTCAAGCCTGACCTTAAAAACTTCTAAGGAAGGAGATTCCACCACCTCCCTAGGTAACCCATTCCAGTGTTTCACCACCCTCCTAGTGAAAAAGTTTTTCCCAATATCCAACCTAAACCTCCCCCACCGCAACTTGAGACCATTACTCCTTGTTCTGTCATCTGCTACCACTGAGAACAGTCTAGCTCCATCCTCTTTGGAACCCCCTTTCAGGTAGTTGAAAGCAGCTATCAAATCCCCCCTCATTCTTCTTTTCCACAGACTAAACAATCCCAGTTCCCTCAGCCTCTCCTCATAAGTCATGTGTTCCAGTCCCCTAATCATTTTTGTTGCCCTTCGCTGGACGCTTTCCAATTTTTCCACATCTTTCTTGTAGTGTGGGGCCCAAAACTGGATACAGTACTCCACATGGGGCCTCATCAATGTCGAATAGAAGGGTACGATCATGTCCCTCGATCAGCTGGCAATGCCCCTCTTATACATCCCAAAATGCCATTGGCCTTGGCAACAAGGGCACACTGTTGACTCATATCCAGCTTCTCATCCACTGTAACCCCTAGGCCCTTTTCTGCAGACCTGCTGCCTAGCCATTCGAGCCCTAGTCTGTAGCGGTGCATGGGATTCTTCCATCCTAAGTGCAGGACTCTGCACTTGTCCTTTTTGAACCTCATCAGATTTCTTTTGGCCCAATCCTCTAATTGTCTAGGGCCCTCTGTATCCTATCCCTACCCTCCAGCGTATCTACCTCTCCTCCCAGTTTAGTGTCATCTGCAAACTTGCTGAGGGTACAATCCATGCCATCCTCCAGATCATTAATGAAGATATTGAACAAAACCAGCCCCAGGACTTACCCTTGGGGCACTCCGCTTGATACCGGCTGCCAACTAGACATGGAGCCATTGATCACTACCCATTGAGCCCGATAATCTAGCCATCTTTCTATCCACCTTATAGTCCATTCATCCAGCCCATACTTCTTTAGGTTGCTGGCAAGAATACTGTGGGAGACCGTGTCAAAAGCTTTGCTAACGTCAAGGAATAACACGTTCACTACTTTCCTCTCATCCACAGAGCCATTTATCTCGTCATAGAAGGTAATTAGATTAGTCAGGTATGACTTGCCCTTGGTGATTTTCTTAATACTCTGTACCTTATAACAATATAGCAATTAAACATTCAATACTAAATGCTTAAAGCTAAGCATCCAGTAAGCACTGACTGGGTGGTTACTAGATGGGTAGTGGAAGACCCAGACCTTACTCAGACCACAGGCACCCAGCTTTATTTACAAGTGAAACCCATACACTCCTGGATGGTAAATAAAGGAAGATTTAAACTTACAGGGACTTTCTTAAAATTCCCTTTGAACCGTCTTAAGGGGTCCTTCTACTCTGTGTCAGTTGGGTACGATGGCTATCACGGGCGATCCCGCTGGGCCGGCTGGCATGGAGCGGCTGCCTGCTACTGCTGAGGTAAAACAGCTTCTCAGGTGGGAGAGACGGACGCTGGCTTGGTAGCCTCTGCAGTGGCTTCCTGCTGGTTGGGTAGCAGAAGCGGTCATTGCCCGTGGCAACTCTTGGTGGGCTGCTGCTGCTGCAACAGCTGCTTTCCAGGCAGCTCTCGGCTTTGCAGGGTTCCTCTGAGGCTTCTCAGGTGGCTTCTTCTGCGCAAGCGTCTTCTTCCTTGCAGGTGTCTTGCAGCTTCTTCTCTCTTTCAGGCCCCTGTCCTACTACAAAGTTCAGCCTGTCGGCTGTCGGTCTTATATACTATTTGCTCTCCCAAGCTCAGCCAATCCACTTCCAACTTTTCTTAGCTCTGCCCTTGATAGGTAACTCCTCCCCCTCCATAGACTTCTCTGAGGTTACAATGTATCTCTATGGGACTTTGCTGATGCGACTCCGTGCCTCCATTGCATCCCCCAGAAATGGTGCAATCCTACCTTCTGATTGCATCATCTCTCTCTCTATATCCCTATAGGCTTCCATATATTCCTATGGCGTTTTTCTTAGCTGGCCTTTGGATGAACCCCAGCTAAAGTCCCATGTATTCCTGTGGGCTGCAGTGTATCTCTATGGGGTTTTGTTGAGTCATTCCCCCTAGGAGGATGATACAATACCGTCTCCTGATTGCATTATACGTTCCTATAGGCCTCGACGTGTTCCTGTGGAGTCTTTCCCCATGTTACATCACCCTATAGCCATCATTACTGGATTTTCTGAATTTCAACAATTATTAATTTCTCTTTAATTAGGGCTTTATTCTTAAAACGAATCACTACTCTAAGCATCCCAAAGGGTCCTGACATGGTCACCACTCTTTTTATGTCCAATTAAGCAAGCTATACTTTTCATGAATTTAAACCCCAGCCTGAGGTTTTTCTGCAGACCTTCAATGTAAAGTATTATAAGGCTGTTCTGGCAACTGAGGCAAAATTTCTCACCACAACCCTACTACTACATGGCTTTAGAGCATGTGCTGTACACACATGCCCCTTGTCCCAGGACGTGTGCTTGTCAGTGCATGGGGCAGTGTAACATAGGTCTGCTACCATCCCGCCCAACTGGGGCAATCACATGCCCCCAGAGGAACAGGGAGTGAGGATTGCAGGTGCTCCATTGAGCATAAAGCCTGCAATTTTGCCTGACCCTTTAGTGGGCTGTGCCCTGGAGAGGTGGAGAGGTGAAGGACCTTGTGCCCTCCCGACACAGCCATGTAACAACTCGTGCTGCCCAGTGGAAGGGTCAGCTGTCAGGAGATCTGGGCAGAGAATAAAGGGTGATTTCACTTTGTGCATTTTCCCGTAGGCCAATGGCATAGTTCAGCAAGGCAGAGGTGGAAGACAATGTCTTCTATCAGACCCGGGGATTTGCAAAACATCTAGAAATGTCTGCCATGTCAGCTGCTGTAGAGTTGCTGTGGGAGCTAGCCAGGTCACAGCAAAGTTGTTATCTACGCATGCTTGTGCAGCATTTCATCGCTATCTCTGGACTTATGGTAATTAATAAAGACTCCGGTCATGCTTGTGATGGTAAGAGACTGGGTGCCAGCTCTTGCCAAGGCTGTTGGCATCCTCTGAGTACTAACAACTTCATAGCTGGAAACCAGACCAGATTGCCTCTATGTTCGTATTGTTCAAGAAAGGATGTTAGACTTATAAGACTGTATTTAGTCTCTATGGAATGCTTGTGAATTGCTGCATGAATCACTCACTTGTAATGTCTGCATTCCACACTATAAGGTGATATGCAAGTTTTGCTTTATTACTGTAAAAATGCCTGCTCTGACTGACACTATGAATCAGGGCAGAAGGAATGGTTCCCCTGGCCATCGAGAAGGACTATCAAAACTAAACAGGCCATTGTGGAAAATCGAGCTACAAAGATAGGGTTAATGGCCCTCTGACACCATGAAGGTGCTGCGTGCAAGAAAGCTTGTCCCATCAGTTTGAATACTGGAAAAAAGAAAAGAAAAATAGCTGCCAACGAATGTGTTCATCTCTTTGCTGTTTGGACTGTCATAGGGCTGCAGCTAGGGAACAGGAGCAGAGATTCCTCCTGGTCAACCTGGGTTAGCCCTAAAAGACCTTCAGTGCTGCAGATTACTGCAACTCTGTCTCCTTTAGGAACCATAGACTGTAACTCATTCATGTACACATTGCCTGGTTTAACCTGTAAATAACACTCAATTCTTTTTCCTAGTTAATAAATCCTTAGTTAGTTTATTATAGGATTGGCTCAAACATTGTCTGTGGTGTGAGATGAAGTACAAATTGACCTGGGGTAAGTGACTCATCTCTGGACTGGATCTTTTGTGATCTTTTGTGTAAGTGACCATTTATCACTAAGTCCAGCTTGCCTGGCTGGCAAGATAGACCGGAGAGCCCAAGGGGACTGTCTGTGGCTCCATGGTAAGACCCTTACAGTGCTTCAGGAGTGCACACTTGTTACGGGGCTGGTGAAAGCTAATTATAGAACCTACCATCAGTCTGGGATCTCTGCCCCGCTCTACGCCAGCCTGCCCTGAGGCTGGCATTCACAGTCATGACCCACTCCAGACAGTATGACAATGTTCATGACTTGATTTTCCAGCAGTCATAACTCAACCCACTCAGTTTCCTCCGGAACAAGGTCAATCATATCTGCTCACTGGGAATGGCTTCTGGGCTACCTTCCAAACCTCAGCCATTTCACCTGGAGGGCTGGGTAAGTCTGTGTTGGCTTTAGGTTTGGGTCTGTTATTTATAGGAGGTCAAATAATCAGGCTCAGTTGGAATATGCTACACATTATTAGTCAAGAGTAAGACAGCAGAATAAAGAAAGGATGACATTACATTCCCCAGCCTGACTGGAGAAGTGACTGTAGCTTGATTCACTCCTAATTAACGCTTGGGAACTCCGGTCTTTACATAATGTGCCTTTGACAAGGGAATTTCCTTTCTCATAACATTCCTTTAAAAGTATCTTAGCTTACCTAATCAATAAACTGATGATACCTGTATGTGTATGGTATCTCAGCATATCTAATCAATTCCCTAAAGATCTCTATAACCAAGTCCTTATTATAGAAAACGTGCAGCAATAAGTAATTCCTGTTAAGCTAAAAACATCTCTCAGTGGGTCATTATCTCATCGGTTATGATATTTGCAGTAACATCTCATCAATCACGAGTGGTCCCTTCCTGGACATCTGGACACATTCTCCAGGGGTCAACAGTATCATGATTATATTATAGACATTCCACCATTTGTTCACACACTACATTTAATCTAAGTACAGAGTTCCTAGAATCATAGACACAAATACTAGAATAATAGACACAAAACACTTTGGTTCATGTAAAAGGATCACGGGGTGTTATACACAAAGAGTCATGGGGAGTTTGATTCATTTACTAACAGCTTTATTGCAAATGGGATGAGTTTTACTTTTTTAGCCTCTCACAGTGGGCTGTGGGTTTGGGCAGACCTGGAATATACAAAACATCAACCCAAAAGGTAAAGTTCCACAATGTTACCAAGGGCCAAAAATAGGGTTTTGGCATGAAACTCTTGTGCAAACTTAACTATCGAACTGTTGACGCTTTAATGTGTTTGTAATTTCCTTATCTTTGCGCAGCTGTTACAGGAATATAAACATGTTCTCTGGCCACACAACTGCAGATCTTCATGACTTGGATTCATTCATCTTCACCAACACAGTATCCCAGTCACATCACAAGGTACCAGTCTTTTGATTTTGATTGAAGTCTCTAATTCCCTCTTTCCCAGCTTTGTTCAAATGCAACCACTGGGGGAAAAATACCCAACCAATATTAGTACTCCGAGCCTGGAAAGTAATTAATTAGGGCCTGACTGTCACTGCTCAACATCATCTTACTAAATATGAATTTCAAATAGCAAAATAATTATTTCTTTCTTTAATGTCATCAAACACAAGATTGATAATTATACACTGAGGTACAAATTCAATTATCGGTCTCAATATCAGAGGGAAAAATGACTGCTAACAGGCAAGCTTGATTGATAGAGGGTGTGAAATTCACCCACTGAATATGCCCCCTACACCTTCTAAATACCCTGTGTGCCTGGGTTCAGTTTGGGTGTAAGTAGAGTGGGCATGCAAGTGGCCCAAATAGATGCATAATTTTGTGCCCAAGACCCCGCAGCCTGTAAGCAAGTTACTGAACGTTCTCCCGTCTGTGCCTGAAAGCAGAAGAGGTGGAAAGACTGGATTGTAATATCTATGCTCTAACCTACAGGATCTCATCTCTTAGTTTAAGTGTGGAATGAATAATTATGAAATCCTGAGTTTTAATCCCAGCGGTGAAACTGCCTATCTGTAGCTTTGGAAGCTGCAGTTTTCCCCAGCTGTAAAAGAAGGAGGATGAGGCTGCTTCTCTATCTTCACAGGCAGGGCTGCTGTGAGAGAAGGCTTGAAAATGGAAACCATTTTAGAATGTGATCTTCTGAAAGGTGCGTTCTGTGTGCTCCTTTACCCAGCTGGCACGCCAAATGTTCCACAATGTCATTGACGTTGTATGCATAGGGCACAATGTTTTTAAAGGTGCATGCTCAACAAGACAGCGTTCTGAGGGGACTTGTGCTTCATCCCATTCCCACCTTGCCTGGTTCGGGGCTTTCAGGTGGTGATGAGCCTTCCTTTGGTCTTTTTTAAAAACCCGGCAAATTTCATTTAAAAAAGATCCCTTGTTTTCAGAGAATGTTAAGGTTGCGTGGATGCCAGGAAATGCCAGGGTTAAGGCTGTGTGGTGTTCTGTGATAGTTTCCCATTGTGTGATCATTTAACACAATGCCATTTCATCCCTTTTGCCCCCCTACCAGCTAGTAAGGGTCCTTGGGTGACATGAGGAGGGTTATGCAAAATGCTCTGGGCTAGGCAAGGGCTGCCCTGGTGGGCTCTAGCAGCTCCCAAAGCACCTGGAGTTAGCTGCCCATAGAAGGAAACGTGCTCCAGGTGAGAGTCTTGCTGTTGGCTTTGATGGGAGCAGGAGCAGACCTGTCCTATTATAAACACCAAGGCCCCAATTTAGCCAAGCCCTCTAGCACATGTGCAAGTCCCATTCAGATCAGTGAGCTCTCAAGATGAATCTGTCACAGGGGAGCTGAGCCCTGTAAGCAGACCAGGCCCAGCTCTCTGGTGTCAGAGCAGGTGGAGCTAACTGAGCTAATTAACAGGGGCCTGGCTACCCCTGGGGCTCTCCAGACCTGTGGGAGGGTAGGAAGACAAGGAGTAACTGGGGCAGGCTGTGCCTGGAGAGAGGGCTCAGTCCTGGGCTGGGGGCCCTCTGGCAAAGGGCTAGGTGCTTAAAACGCTTGTCCTGAAACTGCAGCCTCAGAAAGGGAACAGAGTTGATTGGGCCAGGGAAGCTGCCAGAAGTAGAGACCCTAAAGACTCCTGATAGAGGTAGCCATGAAACCACAGGACACAGGATAAGTGAAAGAACTATTTCTCTTTCTTTTTTTTTCTTTTCTTTTTTTTTTTTTTGGCTTATGTTTTCACAATAAATCTGAAAGGAGGCTAGATGTGGCAGCATATGCTTGGAAGTTGGGGAGAAGCCCTGCCCTGTGACAGGGCCCAGTCACTCAAGTACCACCTTATCCAAAGTGAACATAAGAGCAGCCATACTGGGTCAGATCAAAGGTCCATCTAGCCCAGTATCCTGTCTTCCGACTGTGGCCAGAGCCAGGTGCCCCAGAGGGAATGAACTAAACAGGGAATCATCAAATGATCCATCCCTTGTTGCCCATTCCCACCTTCTGGCAAACAGAGGCTAGGGACACCATCCCTGCCCATCCTGGCTAATAGACATTGATGGACCTATCCTCCATGAACTGATCTACTTCTTTTTTTAACCCTGTTATGGTCTTGGCCTTCACAACATCCTCTGGGAAAGAGTTCCACAGGTTGACTGTGTGTTGTGTGAAGAAATTTTGTTTGTTTCAAACCTGCTGCCTATTAATTTCATTTGGTGACCCCTAGTTCTAGTGTTATGAGAAGGAGTAAATAACACGTCCTTATTCACTTTCTTCACACCAGTCATAATTTTATGGACCTCAATCATATCCCCCCTTAGTTGTCTCTTTTCCAAGATGAAAAATCCCAATCTTATTAATCTCTCCTCATATGGCAGCTGTTCCATACCCTTAATCATTTTTGTTGCCCTTTTCTGAACCTTTTCCAATTCCAATATATCTTTTTTTTTTTAGATGGGGCAACCACATCTGCACACAGTATTCAAGATGTGGATGTACCATGGATTTATACAGTGGCAATATGATATTTTCTGGGGAAAAGGGGAATCCTATTAATGCTGGAAGGGTTTGGAACTATTAGGGCTTTCTGGAGTCGGAGTATGAGACTATGAATTAGATAAACTCTCCAGTACAATGTGTGGTAAAGCAGTACTGAGCTGTAACCATTATTCATATTTCTATTTACTCAAAGGCACTGGGGAACATGAATAGTTTGGTGATGGGTTTTTGTGCCATTTCCCATTTATTTTCCTTCCCAGGGTAGGTAATGAGTAGATTTCACTCCTCCAGGGCACTGAATTGACCCTTTTGACTGGTATATAAAGACCTCGCAACTCAATCTATTTTTATTAAAACTTAGACTCCACATGCTTTCATTAGAGCTGCAGCAAGCTATTTGCCAGAATTCTGAACTCGAGCAAACAAGTCCCTTCCAGCTGAAGAACTTTGACTTTTAAACTCCCTGCTGCTCACCTTTTAAATTTACATCCAGCAGCAAGATGGCTATTGCTGACACTGAGCAGTCTGCTCCAAACCCTTCACTTCTCCTCTGAAGCAGTCAGTAGAAATCAGAGTAATGGAGTGAAAGCAAGCAGCATGACCCAGAACGCCAAAGGACAGATGAAGCCATATTTCATGAAGCTTTATTGACTCTGGGAGGGATTGTAATCAGGGTTAGAAATCGAGTGAGTGAGGCTGGATTCTGCCCCTGCAAAAGGGGAAAACAGAGATCAATATTTTGTTTAAATATTTATTTTAAAATATGCATTTTCATTTCCTGCACTCCTGCCTCAAAGCCAGATCGGGCATATGTTAAGCTCCCTTTAAGCATGTGTGAATTTGGTGAGCCTAGTGCAGTTATCTTTTTAGAAGAGAGTTTACTCATCAGGTCAAATGTATCAGATTCTCCCCTAGGAGTTATCGATCCTTTGCTCCAATTCCCACTGAAGGGAGTATTATTTTAAGCAGCTTTCTTCTAATAAGTGATAGCATACTGGAAATGATCATGTGTCTTCCTTCTTGGCTTCGTGCCATTGGTATAATTAAAAAGGTTTCATATACTGGGGTTAGGCGGTGGGAGAGGCTAAGAATTAAAAATGGTTGGGTAATTTTTCATCCAGCCATCCTTCTTGGTTTTAAGAGAACACTCCTCTATCTGTTTCTGGTTGTTGTGTTTAAAGTATTGGCAACAGTTAAAGAATAAAGGAACAACTTTGCATATCAGAGTTAATAGTAATCTAGGTATAATCCTCAGCCTTAAAAGGAAGGCTGCCCTTGTCGGAAGCTGGTACAAATGTAGCTCTGAGCATGGGGTGGTGAATACTGGATTAGTAATAAATTAAATTCACTTTCACAA
This sequence comes from Dermochelys coriacea, assembly GCF_009764565.3. Taxonomy (NCBI): domain Eukaryota; kingdom Metazoa; phylum Chordata; order Testudines; family Dermochelyidae; genus Dermochelys; species Dermochelys coriacea. The sequence goes on from NC_050073.1 coordinate 127,967,018, forward strand.
AAGGAGCTGATGACAGGATTTCTGTAAGTTATTATAACTGACACTAGACCTGCTGCTTTAACGCACATGACCTGTTTCTTAGTTGCTGAGCTGAAAACCAGTGTTGGCAGACAAAAAAGAGCCACTTTTATTTCAAGATCACAACTAAACACTAATTATAAGACAGATTTTAAAATTATCTGGGGGAACCTTTTATGAAAGGCCTCACAAAAAGCACTGTGAAACAATACTGAATTAATTAAACCACCAAGAGTTTTGCCCTATCATTTAACACTCGGACCCAAATCCTACTCACCTCGCTCTGTTAAACTGTAGTGGGGAAGCCAATCAGATTACTCACATGAGTAGTGTGAGTGGGGTTTGGCTCTTTGTTCAGTACTAGTCACTTCAGATCAATGCTCTTACTTCTAATAGTTGTTCTCTTCTCTTGCTTCAAGTTCCCATCTCCCTAGTAATTCAGCTAACCCCTCCTGAGCACCACCGGTTCAGTTCCAGGTTCCCTCGCTAGCACTACATGACAACGCCCCTGCCTGGGAAAGTCACTTCCACACTCTTCTCTGCCCAGTGCAAGGCACTGCTGTTGGATGCTGGCTATCTGATCTTGGCTTGCTCTGCAGGTTGCTGAGAGCTGCAGAGGCAGTGTGCGCTCACCTGCTGACTAAAGCCACTCCTTGTGTCCCGCTCGGTGCCCCCTCCTCAAGCCCATGCTCTGATCCTGGCTCACAGACTTGAGGCTGGGCAGGTGGAAGCTAAGCAGAAGGTGGGATCTTGGGCTGGGGTGATGCTGGGATCCGTAGGTAGCAGCCCACGAGGGAAGAGCCGAGCCCCTTTGTATTTGCTTTCTTGTGGGCCTGTGTCCTGTCTGTGATGTCCTGGGAGGGCAGGATTGTTCCTCACCCTGGTTTGCCCTTTGTGGACTGTTTAAAGTGAGGTTTGTTAAGGAGTCTAGAACCTGCAGGTAGTGGGTTGTGTGAAAAACAATATCCATTATTGCTGCAAGGTTGGAAAGAGTCATGAGGGGAGTAAACTCTGATCCCTTCCTTCCCAGACTGCATGGGAGATTAAAACGGGGCCATAAATCAGTTTCTGCAATGCTTCTGGTACCTCTTTGTGACTGGAGCACCTTAGCGTGTGCTCGCTCCCTAGCAGAAGCACTCCAACCCGTGTCATCACTGCTTGTCTTTTTTCTTCTCCCAGAGGAAGAACAATTACATCCAGGGAACGTAGATTTAAAATGCAATTTAGGAGAACTACTCAGAGTTGGGTACTACACCAGGTGAAGATGGAGGACTCTGTCCTGTAATGCTTTGCCAGTGGGTGTATATATATTTTTAAGACCAATGTTTTGGAAGCCATTTTGAAACTGACTGGTCAATAAAGCAGAGGTTATTTGAGGGGGATCATATTTTAGAAAAATGTCCTAAGACAGAATTCAGTGACTTATTGTTGTGTGTGTGTGTCACTGCATGTGAACCTTAAACATGAGACACTTTAGTCTGATTTGCCATTGCAATGAGAGGAGAGTCCTTTTATTTCTCAGGAGGACAGCTGCCGTCACAAGAGATCCATGTAGCTTTCACAGATTTATTTAGGTCAGAATCTATTGAAAGATTTAATATTACAACCAGTCAGAAACACTTTTAAAGAGGAGTGAGATTGAATAGACACAGCATTACTTTGCTGGAATACAGGCACAACCAAACAATCCTATGGGAATAGATCTTCTGCAAGGTACTACCTTGGGCTTTTAACAGAAGCTTTAGAATGAAAATGGGGACACATCTGAAATAAATGTTCCCTGGATTTAATTTGTCTTGCTTTAGAAGAAACAATGAAGGATTGTTCATGTTTGATATCTCAAGTATGAAAAACATAAGGGAAATGTTAAGATTAGAAATCTGCAGGAAATGTAATTAAAACAAATTCTGGAGAAAAATTCAAGAGGAGATAAACTTGTGATATGGAAAATAAATTCAGAGAGATGAGTATTCAACTGAGGGTGAGCAAACAATATTGTAACAAAATCAGCAATTAGCAAAGCAAGATGAGGCTAGTATTGACACTTCCAACAGAACTCTGCCTCAGTGACACCGACGTGGCCTGGGTTGGTGATCACAAATCAGTCAGTCTAGCCACCAGTAAAAATCAGTATTCTCTGCCCGCCTGCCCAAAGCAAGAGAAGAGATAAAGAGTTTGCTACCTGCTTCTGCCAGTTCCCTTGTTGGGAGCTTCATGGTGGCTCTCCTTGTCTGGAAAAGTGTTGTAGACTTCTCATCCTGTGCCTGTTTTAATAACTTACTAGGCAAGTCTCTCAATTTTCCAAAAGTGACCAATGTTTCTTTGGGTGCCTAGCTTGACACATCTTAGAGGGACCTGAATGATGCTCAACAGTCTCTGAAAATCAAGTGCCTCTTCAGCGATCTCTCTTGGGCATGAAAAATCACTCGCCTCTTTTGACAACTGAGACTATCATGTCTCCCTGTTCCTAGATTGATTAAAAATGTGGAATATGCATTACTCAGATCTGTGTTTCAGAGTAGCAGCTGTGTTAGTCTGTATTCGCAAAAAGAAAAGGAGTACTTGTGGCACCTTAGAGACTAACAAATTTATTTGAGCATAAGCTTTCGTGAGCTACAGCTCACTTCATCGGATGCATCCGATGAAGTGAGCTGTAGCTCACAAAAGCTTATGCTCAAATAAATTTGTTAGTCTCTAAGGTGCCACAAGTACTCCTTTTCAAATCTGTGTTGTGCATGATGGGGGGGGGGTTACAAACAGGGTAGACTGATTATAAAATATAGCCATAGCATGAGACCTGTTAAGATGCATATGTTCCATTAGACTTTAGTAGCTGACCCATAAGCCCAATAGTTACATCCAAAAGTTGCTTGGTTTGGTTGCTAAAGTTGCTGAGACAAAATCTGAAATGCTTGATAATGTCTAGAATGTATCATAATCAATACCACGAGTTACATCAGAGGCAGAGGCTAGAATGTCTGCCTTGCCTGTCAACTGTGGTGAACATTTTAGGCTGAGGAGACTCTTTCTGCCAGCATATATTTATCAATACTGGTTTTTGTCTGCTGCATTGTGAGTTTTATTTGTAACTCTGACACTTAATTTCCTATGTAGATCAGCACAAAGACAGCTCTTTTTGTTCCAGTGCTTGGCTATTTCACTCACTCTCTCTGAACCCCAAGTTGTAGGGAGCAGAATTGCCTAGACTAGTGGTGTCCAAACCTTTCCTCTCATGCCCCTCTTACCTGTAATGTAATGAGTCTGCAGCTGGGGCCAGGCTGGAGCTGCGGGCAGAGCAGGACAGGGTGGCATTCCCTCCGTGTTCCCTGTTGGGGCAGGCCTGAGCCCTGCTGTGCCCCCCTGGATGTTCCTCCCTGTGCCCCACAGTTTAAGGACAACTGTCCTTGATGGTCCTTGGCTCTGGGTTTTCCTGTAGTGTGCACCATGTCTGTATACTGGTAGGAGTAGGTCCAGATGTTAGAAGGGTGGCTCTGAGGACAACCTGACAGGAAGAAGGGAAGGTATTTTGGAAGGTGTAAATGTGTTGTAGCCAATCAAAATCTTGCCTGGTTCGTTAAGGGCTGTATGTAATGAAGGATTAGGAAGATGGGTCATTTGCAGAGAAGGTGCAGCTATTAATATGACTATTTTTACTATCACCAAGACTCTGCTCAGCCTGATTTTGCTCAGGCTTGTGGGACCTGAGGCATGCTCAGTTGTCTGACGTGGACGTTAGCAGAGGTATTCTCTAACCGTCACTACAACCTCTCCCCATAGCGCTGTCAGTTAGTGGCTTGTTAGCTGGTTCCCATAACCATCAAGTTCATTCTGATAGCTTGGACTAGCCCTTGGTCTGACTGCGTCTGGATGTATGTTGTGAAAATGGCCAGAAAAGGGTCCTTCAACTGCAGCCAAATACTTTCATTGACTGCTCCTTTTCTGTGGCCGCAGCCTTTATCGTGCGAGTCAAAGGGCTTGTCTAAATGGAGATGTTAGGGGGCAGTAAGCTAGCTACTAGGTGTTACCCGGGGTTCTTTCAACCCAAAGTTCTTGGTAACTTTTACTCTGTGCGAGTTGGTATCAGGAAATAAATCAGGGGAGACATGGCAGTCCAACTGATAGATGGCTGGCACAAATAGGACAACACAAGAGTGCTTTCACTTAAAGCTAAACTTTACTTAGTCTCAAGCACTTACACATGTCTGCAACAGGTTAATAAAATCCCCCCAACCCTTAATAATTACCAGAACTGAGTGTGGCTCTCGAGTGACACAGCGGGTGGCTTCCAGTGGCCAAATCTTCCTTCTGCGAATTGGAAGCTCTCTAGCTACTCCATATTAACCCTTGCTGGCTCAGCTTCACAGGGGGTTAATTAACCAGCAGGCTGGTTGACCTGACAGCAACCCTCAAGAAACTATTAGAGTATTCAAATGGTAAACAGGGCCATTCCTTGTAGATAGGTTTCAGAGTAGCAGCCATGTTAGTCTGTATTTGCAAAAAGAGAAGGAGTACTTGTGGCACCTTAGAGACTAACAAATTTATTTGAGCATAAGCTTTCGTGAGGTACAGCATGCATGCTTCATGCATCCGATGAAGTGAGCTGTAGCTCACGAAAGCTTATGCTCAAATAAATTTGTTAGTCTCTAAGGTGCCACAAGTACTCCTTTTCTCCTTGTAGATAGTTATCAAAGCCATGTTAAGTACTAGAATCCTTGACATATAGGCCTGTATTGTTAGAGAGTCAAGAATAGATATTAAGTGTATTTGTCTGTGTTTACCTATATCTTGTTAGAAGTTTAACAATGTGATCTAATCCTCCTGTAAATGCTAAACTTCTGTTCCTGTTTCATTACTGTATTCAGATTCAGAGATCAAAAAGGGGATATCATAATTTATTACATGACAAGTCCCATCTAATGTCTTCATTTCTCTTTGAAACTTGTAACACCACATAGTAAAACTGCCTGTGAACTTTTGGAATGGTTAGTTGCCTTATGCTAATGAATGCGATTAGCTACTGTGTACGCCTAGGAAACAGACTAGCTTCAAAGCAACAATGTATATTACCTATTCTTCATCCAAGGAAGGCCTGCTGGGACGGTTACTGGCTGCAAGCTGTAAAGGAAGTTTCGGGCCTGATCCTTGCTATCTCTGCTTAAACTTTGACAGGGGAAGTCTAAGCCCGCAAGACTGAGGTCTCCAAGTCTACTCTGGATTAACCCTGCACTTTTGATGGAAGAATTGGAACAAACTCTGCATGTGGGCTGCCTATTGGACTATATCCTTTTAAATTGATGCCAGAAGGATTTTTACAAATCCACAGCCTCCTCTCTGCCATGAAACTGACTTAAGAAATTTATTCATATCTGTATGTATAATGATCTCTAACCATAGCAACTTTCTTTTCTTTTTTTTTATTAATAAATCCTAGATTTAGTTAATAAGGATTGGCTGTTAGCATGAATTTGGGTGAGATCTGAAAAATTCATTGACCTGGCAGGTAATGTGTCCGCTCTCTTAGGATTGCTAGAACCTTACACGTGGTGAATAAAGTTTTTAGTAACCCTCACTATATGAGACTTGGTTGTCTGGGTGGGAGCCAAAGGCTGGATTGCTTAAAGGGAACTGTATTTTTGTCTTCTTGGTGACCAGTGAGGCATTACAGAAGCTGTTTGGTTACTGGCTTCGAGAAATCTAATTATTGAATAAACCACCAGTTCTGGGGATTGTCTGCCCTGTTCCGTGTAGTTTGCCCTCATTGAGCATTCTCAGTATAGCCCCTTAGTAACCACATTCAAGTCCCATGTGGGACTGCTGCACAAGGAGAATACCCTCAGGTGGTTTAAGTTCCCAGGCTAGCATTCACGAAGGCACTTGTAGTGTGTTAGGAGTGTCCACACAGAGCACTAATGGGGAGTAGCTAGTGCACACCCGCTAATGTGGGCTTCTTCCCTATGGAGACAAGCCAAAAATGTACTCTCTGTAAGCTCTCCTAGAAAGCTCAGCGGGTAGCCCCCCTGGAAATGAGATCACCATTGCCTCCCCTCTTTTCTTCCTTTGCTTAGTAGCCATCCTGTATCTCTTTCAAGTCATTTAGGGGAAGGGTGGTGTGGCAAGTAAAGCACTGGACTAGGACTCCAGGGACCTATTTATTACTCTGCCACAGACTCCCTGTGTGACCTTTGGTAAGGCATCTAATGCCAAAGCCCCTTAGTTCCCCTTCCGTGAATGAGGTTAATAGCACTTTGTTTCTCCTCCTGGTCTGTTTATAGTGCCTGCTCTTTGGGGCAGTGACTTTGTCTGGGACTGTGCAGCGCCTGGCACAATAGGGTCCTGACTTCAGCTGGTGCCTCTAGGAGCTATCGCAGCCCATGTGTTAATGATTGTGAAGGATCCCAGCAGGTGCTGAGTATGTGGGACAGTGCACTCCTGTTCAGTTTGAATCCCCTATTTTTCATGTCCTCAGCATTACTGATGCACTTGTTCCACCTGAGAGTCTGTATTTGTTCCAGCTTATAAATGAGTCATTTGACAGACTCTGATTAGCACTGATGCTGGCAAGATGTGCTCTCACCCAGGTTAGGCACTTTAACTGAGAGCATATCAGTGTGTGTCGCCTACAAGCCAAACAGAAATGACCTCTGGCTTACTACCTGTTGTATCTAGGAGGTAAAAGCTTTCAGCACACACAGGAGAAGCCACTTCAGCCCAACAAAGTCAGTTTAAGTGATTATTCCTGGGGGCCATAACGTTTGTAAAATGCCATGGTGTCTGTGAAATGCAAGGGCACGTTTGCCATATCCCAGGTAATGGATTCATAGAGGAGGAATAGTAAAATCAAGGTACCTTGTAAACTTCTGATCACATTTTTCCTATGATTGAACACTCTCGATTGAGGGGTTGGAAGGGAATCCATGCTGCTGCTTGGGAAGCTGATAGCCATCCTGCTTTTAAACTACATCACAAGTACATTATAGGACTAATTGCCATCCAGTCACGACAAGACAGTATGAATACAGCCCTGAGCCTTTGTTGGAGGGAGGGTGCCGATGCTGGTATTCAGAAATCACTGAAGTCATTGGCATGTAAAGCAAATGTCTGTTGAAACGTCCTTGAAATTATACCTGGAGGAGGGATGGGAGGGGAAGGACAGAGTGGGGAACACTATATTTCCACCTGCATTCTCCTATATGCTATAAAGGCCTCTTTCATCTAACGAGAGCTACATTACATACTATAGGTTTCAGAGTAGTCTGTATCTGCAAAAAGAACAGGAATACTTGTGGCACCTTAGAGACTAACAAATTTATTTGAGCATAAGCTTTCATGGACATCAGCCCACTTCATCAGATGCATAGAATGGAACATATAGAAAGAAGATATATATGCATACAGAGAACATGAAAAGGTGGAAGTAGCCATACCAACTCTAAGAGGCTAATTAATTAAGATGAGCTATTATCAGCAGGAGAAAAAAATACTTTTGTAGTGATAATCAAGATGGCCCATTTCTGACAGTTGACAAGAAGGTGTGAGGATAATTAACATGGGGAAATATATTCAATTTGTGTAATGACCAGCCACTCCCAGTCTCTATTCAAGCCCAAGTTAATGGTATCTAGTTTGCAAATTAATTCCAGTTCAGCAGTTTCTCGTTGGAATCTGTTTTTGAAGCTTTTCTGTTGCAAAATTGCCACCTTTAAGTCTGTTATTGAGTGACCAGAGAGGTTGACGTGTTCTCCTACTGGTTTTTGAATGTCATGATTCCTGATGTCAGATTTGTATCCTGTTCCTGACGGCTTGTAGTCCATCTTTGTGTGGAATGTTGGTGTAGAGGCTTCTACATCCATAGTGGCCAGGATGGTGTTTTCAGGAAGATCACCAATGGACTGTAGTTTCCTCAGGAAGTCAGTGGTGTCTCAAAGACAGCTGGGAGTGCTGGTAACGTAGGGCCTGAGGAGGGAGTCTACATAGCCAGACAATCCCGCTGTCAGGGTGCCAATGCCTGAGATGATGGGGCATCCAGGATTCTCAGGTTTATGGATCTTGGGTAGCAGATAGAATTTCCCTGGTCGGAGTTCTAGGGGTGTGTCTGCACAGATCTGTTCCTGTGCTTTTTCAAGGAGTTTTTTGAGCAGGAGAGGCCCCAAGATAGGACAGACTCTTCTGCCGGGCTAAGAGTGTAGCTGGAAAGATTAACAATATTGTTGGGTGGGTTAAGGGAACTACTTCTGTGGCTCCTTGTGGCATGTAGCAGTTTAGATAGTTTAGTGTCCTTTTTCCTTTCCTTTTATAGAGAAGCAAAGTTTGTATTGTAAATGGCTTGTCTAGTTTTTGTAAAGTCCAGCCACGAGGAAGTTTGTGTGGCAGGTTGGTTTTTTATGAGAGTATCCAGTTTTGAGAGCTCATTCTTAATCTTTCCCTGTTTGCTGTAGAGGATGTTGATCAGGTGGTTTGACAGTTTCTTTGAGAGTGCGTGGCACAATCTCTCGGCATAGTCTGAGTGATACATAGATTGTAATGGATTTTTTTTACCTTTTGTATGCTTACATACCTTTTGTAAAGCAAAGTAGCTTTAGTACTTAATGAATCTAGGTAAATAATAGCACAAAACACAACATTACATTTTAAAAGCTGGATTCAGACTAACTGGAGCCTGGGTCCACTAAAATGCCAGGCCCTCTTGCTGTATGGAAGATGTCAGCCCCCAATTCATATGATTTCTATGACCCTAGCACCTAGAGTTCCCAACTGAGATCAGGACCCCTCTGCGCTAGGTGCAAATACATAGTAAGAGAAACTGTAACCAAACCGCTTAAAATTTAAATAGCCAAGGAGGCAGGGGGAAGGGAATTAAAACACTCCCTTACTTACAGAGCAAGAGCTGATGTACAGAGATTTAGGGACAGATACCACAGTGATGGACATAGTGTAAGACACTGCATAGAAATGATGTCCCATCACACAGTGAGGATGACGACAACAACACTTTTTCCATTCCAATAGTGTCTCAGGAGGATGTTAAACACCAGCTACTAAAGTTGGACATTTTTAAATCAGCAGGTCCAGATAACTTGTATCCAACAGCTGCGTGAAGAGCATGACTGGACCCTCCATCAGTCTGGGAGCACTGGGGAAGTTCCAGATGACTGGAAGTTGTGCCAATAGTTAAGAAGAGTAAATGGGATGACTTGGGTAATTATGGGCCTGTCAGTCTGATGTCGATGCTGGGCAAGATAACGAAGCAAATGGAGAATGGTAGGCTTTTTTTTACTTCATTGACTTAGGGTCTGATGTGGAGCCCACTCAAGTGACTGACTCTGATTTATGCTAAGGAAGAGGGTTACTTAACCCTCAAAAAGCAATATCACGCAGTTAGCAATAACAGTTGCTATTTTTGGAGCCATCCTTCCTGGACAAGGGGAGTGAATATGTGGTTTGGAAATAGAACTGTAATTGTCCCCGTTCATATGCATGTGGAAGTACTCACAATTCAGAATATGAGGGGTGTCTATATAAACGTAGGGTGTGATTCCCACTTGTATAGACATACTGTGAAATAATGTACCCCTGCATTCACACCCTGCACATTAATCTAGAAATCTTTTTACAGCAGAGACTTTGCAAGGTATCATTTGAAAACTCCTAATTTGCTGGTCAGTATTGTTTAGATCAAATGTGTGGCAACATGTCTGTGAAGTTATAAGATTTCCTTGCTTGGTGTTATTAACACATGTTCCAAACTGAGATTGGCAAATAGGTTTGTGTCAAACAAAAGAGCGCGTGCTCTGCTTAATTTGTATTGAAGCCATAAACAGAGTCATCAAGCAGGAAGGGAAACAAACGAAGCTCTAACAGGGTGAGGAGAAAGCAGCAGGGAACGTTCTTCCACATAGACTTCTTGTCTCCTGGTACCTAGCTGGAAATGTGTTTCAGGAGGGGAACTGAAACTATAAAAAGGAGGGACAGACACATCCCAAAAGACCTCTTGCTGCCCCCTGATTCACTGGAACAGAAGGACAAAGAAATTAGCCATTGGACTGGGGGAGGGGTCCTGACCTAAGAAACTTGGTGAGTAACACTGCCAAAAGCATTCAGAGAGAGACCTTTTCTTTGCATTTAACATAGTTGAAGAAGTTAGACACCAGTAGCCTTAACTTTTTTTTCTTGTAGCCATTTCTGACTTTTATGTCCCAATACTTGTACTCACTTAAAATCTCCTTGTAGTTTGTTTTGATTGTTCAATCTTATCTAGTGTGTTTACATTAAATTGTCTGGGGAAACTCCGTTTGGGATGACAAGTTATGTGCATATTATTTCTATTAAAGAAATAATGGATTTAATGTAATGTGTATTGTCCAGGAGAGGGCTGGGCAGTACTGGATGGACATTTCTGGGGGTGCATTGGGGTCACCCTGCAATATAACCAAAGCTGGTTACAGCTAGAGTGTAACCCGAGTGTGGCTGGCAGGCAGCAGTTACACTCTCTCTCTCTCTCTCTCTCTCTCTCTCTCTCTCTCTCTCAGGGTGTGGTCTGCTGACTGTGAGCTGTCCAGGTAGGAGCTGCTTCAGCAAGGCATCGCAAGCCACCCAACGTTGCAGGGCAGGGGCCACACAGCTATTCATTAGTCTGGATTGTACCCTGGTATGTCACACCACCCACCCAAGCTAGCTTTGGTACTTGTAGAAATGGAGCAAAAGCTACACAGGCTTCAATGCAGGCTAGGTGCCTGAGTGAGTACCCAGTGTTCCTGGTGTGATTGCAGATAACTTGTCTGTCAGCAGGAACCGCAGTACAGACCTGCCCTAAGCCTTCACTCATTGCTTAAACTCCCTCAGGAGGGGATGGCGCTTACATGTCTCATCTCTACGCTCTTCCTCCTCACCTCTTGGACTGAAAATGAAAACAAATTAGCTTTAACAAGTCTAGTCTAATAGCTCATTCCACTCTCCTTTTCTCTCTCCATGTACGCTCTTTTACAAATATCTTTTAATAGCTTGTGAACTGTTAGTGGTGCTCTTCATGTCAAGGCCTCTCTACTCTACTTGATCCAAAATTCGGCGGGAAGCCAGTATGGAGGACAGGTTTGATGTGCTTGAGGTAGCCTGTGTGACTTACGAGACCCGCTGCAGTGGTCTGTGCTCGTTGGAGTTTCCCAAAGCTGTTTCCTGCCCAGGTATACTGCATTGCTGTTGTCTAGGCAGGAAGTAATGAAGTCATGTGTTACTGAAGGTCTTCATCCACCATGGGAAGGAGTTTCCTAGCCAAGTGGAGATGAAAGCAGTACCCATCATCATATTGCCTTCTATATGAGAACTCAGAACGGGTGAGAAATCCAATAGTAGTTCTAGACTATGGACTGATTTGACCACTTGTGGGTGTGTTTCTTCAACCAAAGTGGACTGCACCATGCTTGCAAACTATTCAAAACACTGTCCTTTGCCCACAAGTACTACCTCTGTATTGGGGTTAGCTTCAGCTATCTGTTCTTCATCCATGAGCTAATCTCCACCATGGACTGGGCTACTTTGGTGATAGTGGTGTGATCGCATGTGGTGAAGGATTGGTAGAGCTGTGTGTTGTCTGTGTATTGCTGGCACTTGAGTCCAGGCCACCTGACCAGGACGGGTGAGAGAATTGCTCCTTGTGGAACTCGGCAAGTGAGGGATCTAATGGTGGAGTTGGAGTTTCCCTTCCCATCTCATTTGGTTGCATCCCAGCAAGAAGGACTCCAACCATTTTAGCACATAACCCTGGGCCCCTACCACCTCTCAGACAAGACAGCAATATCTCATGGTCAGCAGCATCAGATGGTGCAGAGAGGTCTAAGAAGATGAGAATGTCTGTCTGTCCTCTATCCATTGACAGAAGATCCTCCGTCCATGCTACTAGAGCAGTTTTCTGTTGTGCTGGGCCTGCACCATGAAAACCACCATCACAATTGGAGCTAAGCAGAATTCTCTGACAGGCCAGGGTGACTGAATTGTGCGCTAACCCAGAAGTGTGGTAGGAGGTGCTTTTGTGGGGTAGTGTGGAGAGCAACGTGGAGATGTTATCACCTGTGCGCTCTCACATGGATGAGCAGAGCTACCATCTGAATGGCTATCACTTTGGCCCCTCTTGGGACTATTTTCTAAAATATGCTTAGAAATCAGAACCTAGACAAAGAATAAAACCCCAGGAAATTCCAGACTGACTGGATCTCACTCACTGCTTCTCTGTCTGGAATAGACCCAAATTGGAATTCAGTGGGGTTGCATGTCAGGGTAGAATTTGGTCCTTGTAGCCTTGGAACCTAATGTCTCATTTTCCACGAGTGTGGGATGACTGTCCAGTAGGGACTGAGCCCAGGAACTCTTTCTCTGATAGCACAAGTCTCTAAAACTTGAGCTAAAGCAAGTCCTGAGCCAGGAAAGCATGTAGTTAAGTGCTGCCCTGAATACAGAAGATTTTCTGAACTGGATTTGTTCTCTAACTGGCAGCTGTGACAGACTCCCTAACATCTCACATGAACCAGCTGCTACATTATGAGCTGCACCTTGTTATGCTGTGGGAATGGGGTACCACTTCTAGTGGCGAGGAGGACAGAATTTGGCTTTAAGACAATATTTTCATAAGCACTTAAACCCTGTTGTATGTCAATGAAGAGTTAGGTGCATAGGCACTCTTCAAAATGTTATCCTCAATGTCCCAGCCTCCCTCCCCCTTTTCTCCATGTGGTGTCACCCCTAATACAACCAGCCCAGTGTCAGAGCTTTATTTGTCCTCTCTCTTTTGTTTCCAATATACATACAGATCCCCCAGCATCAAGATTCAGTGTAGAAGGCAACCCTGCCTCTGTGATCCTACTGTTTGCAGTAGCCCAAATCTCAGCAGCTGCGAGTGCTCCTGTGTGATTTTTAGGTAGGCTGGACTTTTTTGGCCTGAGGCAGTGCTCAGGTTATTCAGTACATTAGGTTTCAGGGTTGTGATTCACTGTTAGCCTGATTTGCCCAGCTCTGGATGATTGGCAGTAAGCAGGTGAGTTAACATTTGTAAGCCAATACTAGATTGTTGGCCAGCGTTGTGCGTTTGCTGGCAAGTACATTAGCACTGCAGCTAACTCCTAGTGAATAGGAAAGTGCAGCAGCAAAAAAGACTAAGCAAGAGGTTTAGGAACATATTATAAAACTATACCTGATGCCTAAATCTGCAGATAAACTGTTACCCCAGAATTTGACAGTACCACAGTCAGCAACTTTGTATGTTCAGCCACTGGCAGCTGAAAACCAAACATCACAGAGCTAGGAAAATCTGAAAAAAAAAAAGAGTACTTGTGGCACCTTAGAGACTAACAAATTTATTTGAGCATAAGTTTTCGTGAGCTACAGCTCACTTCATCAGATGCATTCAGTGGAAAATACAGTGGGGAGATTTATATACACACACAGAGAACATGAAACAATGGGTTTTATCATACACCCTGTAAGGAGAAAGAAAAGGAGTACTTGTGGCACCTTAGAGACTAACAAATTTATTTGAGCATAAGCTTTTGTGAGCTACAGCTCACTTCATCGGATGATGAATGGATGAGCTGTAGCTCACGAAAGCTTATGTTCTAATAAATTTGTTAGTCTCTAAGGTGCCACAAGTACTCCTTTTCTTTTTGCGAATACAGACTAACACGGCTGCTAGTCTGAAACCTGTAAGGAGAGTGATCACTTAAGATGAGTTATTACCAGCAGGAAGGGGGGGCGAGAAGGAGGAAAACCTTTTGTGGTGATAATCAAGGTGTGCCATTTCCAGCAGTTAACAAGAATGTCTGAGGAACAGTGGGGGGTGGGGGGGGGAGAAATAACATGGGGAAATAGTTTTACTTTGTGTAATGACCCATCCACTCCCAGTCTCTATTCAAGCCTAAGTTAATTGTATCCAGTTTGCAAATTAATTCCAATTCAGCAGTCTCTCCTTGGAGTCTGTTTTTGAAGCTTTTTTTGTTGAAGTATAGCCACTCTTAGGTCTGTGATCGAGTGACCAGAGAGACTGAAGTGTTCTCCAACTAATTTTTGAATGTTATAATTCTTGACGTCTGATTTGTGTCCATTCATTCTTTTACGTAGAGACTGTCCAGTTTGGCCAATGTACATGGCAGAGGGGCATTGCTGGCACATGATGGCATATATCACATTGGTAGATGCGCAGGTGAACGAGCCTCTGATAGTGTGGCTGACGTGATTAGGCCCTGTGATGGTATCCCCTGAATAGATATGTGGACAGAGTTGGCAACGGGCTTTGTTGCAAGGATAGGTTCCTGGGTTAGTGGTTCTGTTGTGTGGTGTGTGGTTGCTGGTGAGTATTTGCTTCAGATTGGGGGACTGTCTGTAAGCAAGAACTTAACAAAAAAACTTCAAAAACAGACTCCAATGAGAGACTGCTGAATTGGAATTAATTTGCAAACTGGATACAATTAACTTAGGCTTGAATAGAGACTGGGAGTGGATGAGTCATTACACAAAGTAAAACTATTTCCCCATGGTATTTCCCCCCCTCGACCCCCCACTGTTCCTCAGACGTTCTTGTTAACTGCTGGAAATGGCCCACCTTGATTATCACCACAAAAGGTTTTCTTCCTTCTCCCCGCCCTACTTGGTGGTAATAGCTCATCTTAAGTGATCACTCTCCTTAAAGTGTGTATGATAAAACCCATTGTTTCATGTTCTCTGTGTGTGTATATAAATCTCCCCTCTGTTTTTTCCACCAAATGCATCCGATGAAGTGAGCTGTAGCTCACGAAAGCTTATGCTCCAAATAAATTTGTTAGTGTCTAAGGTGCCACAAGTACTCCTTTTCTTTTTGTGAATACAGACTAACACGGCTGCTACTCTGAAACCTGTCATTATGCGAGGAAAATCTTAGGCCCTGAGAGGTAAGGCTGCTGAGTGGCATGTTTGCAGCTTTGCTATCAGAATGGGAGGATGGGGTAAGAAGTGAATGTACTGTTAGAATAGAAGGAATGTTGGGACGGCCAGCCTTGATCTGGCATGCTTCTGACTCCATTGCCATGCACGTTTTCTTGTTATGACTAGAAATCTCTTTTATTAAGAGATAATGAATAGTTTTGATGAAAATAGGGGAATTGGTGACCCATTGGGCTTCCTATGGTCACTATAGGTTATGTGCTTTGTTTGAAGTTTGCTATAAAATGTTAGGCAAAAGAACTTGCTTTGGAGCAGTCTGAGGAAGCTTTCTTTAGGTAAAGATCTGACAGCTAAATTCCCCAGTGGCTAGACAGAAGGCAGGGTCCCCCTGAAACCTGGCCGCTGATCCCTTGTAACTACTTCTTACCTTTAGGTCAATATAAATGTTTTGATGCTAGAAACTTATGGTGACAGCGTGTGTGTGCACACTCTGGTTTGTATCAATTATATATCAGATGGATGAACTGTGCCCCCAGTGACACTGCCTGGAGAAAAACAGTTAAATTACCATGGCTTTGGGGTCTGAAAACCCTGGATAAGAAAACCTAAGAACTGCAGAAGAAATACAAAATCATAAATCAGCAGCCTCTTCCTCTTTGTGGAAGGCCCAGACTTTGATTTTAAAATAATACCAAGAAAAGCTTTTCAGTAGGGACATAGGGCTGGTATATGTACATTTTGAAAGAAGGGATATGGAGACTTGTGCTTAATATAGATACATGCTATGTTTCTGTAGGATTCTATAGTAATGGTCCAGACACTGAAGTAACATGATTGTAATCTGCAATGCTTTCAACTATGTCTGCAGCATAGTGTGGTAAGTGTTCAAATAAGGACTGGGCTTGTCATGAGCTGAACTATATATGCAGATTCAAAGACTCCAAGGATAAAAGGGGCCACTTGTGATTCAGAAAGCTTCTCAGTCAGCTCTTTTAAAACTCTTGGATGAAGGCACTCTAGACCTGCTGATTTTAAAAATGTCTGAGTTTAGTTGTTTCTGTTTAACATTTTATACTGACACTAGTGGAATGGAAAGAGTGTTATCACCATATGATGAGATGTACCATCAATGACTATTAGCTAGCATGAGCAGGGATGGTGTCCATAACCTCTGTTTGCCAGAAGCTGGGAATTGGTGACAGAATGGATCACCTGATGATTACCTGTTCTGTTCATTCCCTCTGGGGCACCTGACACTGGCCACTGTCTGAAGACAGGATGCTGGGGTAGATGGACCTTTGATCTGAGCCAGTATGGCTGTTCTTATTTTCTCCCAAATACAGAACAGAAATACTCAGTGAACACTTGTGCCTTTCTGCATTATTATTGATAATTCTATTTCCACCAAATAATAAACCAATACCATTGTCAATATTTTTTTTAGTTCCTAGTATAGCTTAAATAAATCTCGTTGTTGTTGTCGTCCTTAACTCTGCTGGACATTCTCCTTGTGTCCCTTGGTTTACCATATCTATTTTCTACAATTCCTAGCTCTGATTATATTCATTACTATCAGCTTCCCCTTTCTTACATTTCTTATGCGTGTATGATCTATAAAAATGTACAGCTGCCTTTGCTTGTCTTTTTAACCAGGTAGGCGGTTGTGCTTCCTTAATTTGTGGCTTTTTAGTAAGGTCTGAAATGATTCCCAAATGCCATTCACATTTTTATGATTACATTCTTCCTGATTTGGTTTATAATTGTTTTCAGTTTGATGAAACTGGCCTCATCAAAGCACTGTGTGTGTATATATTTTACTGTTCTGGACTTTGCTTGCACATTATAAATGTGATCACTTGTATCTAAGCAACCCTTATTATTTTTTTTAAGTTCTTTGGTCAGTTTCTCTTCATCTTAAGACAAGGTCTAATATAAAATTCCCCAGTATTGGCCGCAACACTCTTCGAGTTAGGAAATTTGTCATTATGTTTAGAAATTGCAAAGATGTTTTAGTACTGATAGCCTGAGACCTTCAGCATGTGTCACTCAACTTAAAATCCCCCTGATCATGCAGTTTTTTCCCTTGCACATTATAGATAGCTTTGTAAGGAGTCAGATTTGTAAGGAGTCAGACATCCTATTCCTCGGTGTGATTTGGTGCTCTCTTGCAAACACCACCTAATACCTCATCTTGTATTTTATCTGTTAGGACATTGATCTGTAAGGCTTCAGGATCATTTTCTTCCAGGTTATCAGTGATTCAGAAACAGGAAATGCCATTTTGGACATAAAATGCCCCTTCCCCACCCTGTTTGCCCCCTTGATCCTTCCTAAATAGGTTATATCCACTGGTTTTTTTAACATTCCAGTTGTGCGAATCATCCCACCAGATTTCAGTAATACCAACTAGATTGAATTTATGTTTATAAATGAACAATTCCAATTCCTCTTGTTTGTTACCCAGGCTCCTAGCATTGGTTTACAGGCCATTCAAGAATTTCTCTTCATATCCTTTTGCTCCTGGATTAATTTTGTTCTCAACATCTTGATTTTTGTGCTCATATCTGCCCTCCCCTTTTGTTGCTAGTTTAACTTTCTCCTTGCTACTCTAGCCAGCCTGTCCCCTAGGAGATTGGTCCCCCTTCTCCTGAGGTGGAGGCTATCCAAAATATACAACCTCCCTTTCCCCACAGAAGATGGGCCAACATTCCACAAAAACTGCATTTCCAACAAGGATTGTCTGTCTTCCTTGGATGGCTGGAGAACTTTTGTTGGCTGCCTTGATATTTTGGTTTTTTCCTCCTTACGGGTTGGGCTAACTTGCCATCCAAATGTATACTATACATCTCTCCATTCTCTTGGTCCTGCTGGCCAGGTTGAGGACCTGGTATTGATTTTTGTAACTTCTGGCTGTGTGGAATTTCACCTGATCCTCTTCTCTCTGATGGCTGTAGGCTGACCATTCTCATCTGTCTCCAGCTGTGTAAGCAGCTTCTATGACTTTCTACCTATGGTAGCTATGAACCCCCAGACCTCCTCCTGACTCCCTTTCTCTCCAATTCCTTGGTGGCTAGCTCCATTCTCTTCTGAACCAGGGGTACAGATGTTTCCTGATCTGGCTGTCTAGGAGCTTCTCTGATTCTCAGTAGCATTTCTACTTACAACTCCAATCCAAGAATCTTCTCCTCCTCTAGCACAGCCACCAATTGGAACTTCATGCACAGGAAGTCCCTTCCCTCTTCAGGCAGAAAAGCACCACACATCCAGTGCAGATCACCACCGCTGTTCTATCACACACAACGCTGCACCTGGAAGGGAAACCTCTCATGCTCCCTTCAAAACTCCTCTATTTGCTATTCTTAAGTTTGCCTATGAGGTGACTTTATACCAAGTCTCCCTGCTTAGCTCAGAACAGCTCCACCCCTCACCACCAGGAAGTGATTAACGACTTCAGACAGCTTGGCTAGAGCCTCATGACCTTCTCTAAGGCACTGATCAGAGCTCCAAAATTGGGTAATTGCATGCAGAAATGGGTCTGCAGGTGCAAGCAGAATTATTTGCTTTGAAAGGACAGGTGCCGTCCTTTAGAACACAAGGGGCGGAATATGTCCCCACCCACCTACTCGCACATTTCCTGTGTGCAAAGGGACTTTAAAGATATTCTCTTCAGATGAGAGCTAGCCTGAGTACGTATATGTGAGCTGAGACTCAAGTGAAATTTGGCAAATGAAATTTAACGTGGATAAATGTAAAGTAATGCACACTGAAAAAATAACCCGAACTATAAATACAATATGATGGGGGCTAATGTAGCTACAACTAATCAGGAAAGAGATCTTGGAGTAATCGTGGATAGTTCTCTGAAGACATCCACACAGTGTGCTGCAGCAGTCAAAAAAAGCAAACAGGATGTTAGGAATCACTAAAAAAGGGGTAGAGAATAAAATGGAGAATATCTTATTGCCCTTATATAAATCCATGGTACGCCCACATCTTGAATACTGCATACAGATGTGGTCCCCTCATCTCAAAAAAGATATACTGGCATTAGAAAAGGTTCAGAGAAGGGAAAACTAAAGTGATTAGGGGTTTGGAACAGGTCCTATGTGAGGATAGATTAAAGAGACTAGGACTTTTCAGCTTGGAAAAGCGGAGACTAAGGGGGAAAGATGATAGAGGTCTATACAATCATGAGTGGTGTGGAGAAGGTGAATAAGGAAAAGTTATATTATGGGAACAAATAAATAAGAACTAGGGGCCATCAAATGAAATTAATGGGCAGCAGGTTTAAATAAATAAAAGGAAGTTCTTCTTCACTCAGCGCACAGTCAACCTGTGGAACTCCTTGCCTGAGGAGGTTGTGAAGGCTAGGACTATAACAGGATTTAAAAGAGAACTGGATAAATTCATGGAGGTTAAGTCCATTAATGGCTATTAGCCTGGATGGGTAAGGAATGGTGTCCCTAGCCTCTGTTTGTCAGAGGGTGGAGCAGGATGGCAGGAGAGAGATCACTTAACATTACCTATTAGGTTCACTCCCTCTGGGTCACCTGGCATTGGCCACTGTTGGTAGACGGGATACTGAGCTGGATGGAATCACAGAATATCAGGGTTGGAAGGGACCTCAGGACCACCCCCCTGCTCAAAGCAGGACCAATCCCCAACTAAAGCATCCCAGCCAGGGCTTTGTCAAACCTGACCTTAAAAACTTCTAAGGAAGGAGATTCCACCACCTCCCTATGGTAACACATTCCAGTGCTTCACCACCCTCCTTGTGAAAAAGTTTTTCCTAATATCCAACTTAAACCTCCCCCACTGCAACTTGAGACCATTTCTCCTTGTTCTGTCATCTGCTACCACTGAGAACAGTCTAGCTCCATCCTCTTTGGAACCCCCTTTCAGGTAGTTGAAAGCAGCTATCAAATCCCCCCTCATTCTTCTCTTCCACAGACTAAACAATCCCAGTTCCCTCAGCCTCTCCTTGTAAGTCATGTGTTCCAATCCCCTAATCATTTTTGTTGCCCGCCGCTGGATGCTTTCCAATTTGTCCACATCCTTCTTGTAGTGTGGGGGCCCAAAGTAGACACAGTACTCCAGATGAGGCCTCACCAATGTTGAATAGAGGGGAATGATCATGTCCCTCGATCTGCTGGCAGTGCCCCTACTTATACATCCCAAAATGCCATTGGCTTTCTTGGCAACAAGGGCACACTGTTGACTCCTATCAAGCTTCTCGTCCACTGTAACCCCTAGGTCCTTTTCTGCACAACTGCTGCCTCGCCATTTGGTCCCTAGTCTGTAGCAGTGCATGGGATTCTTCAGACCCAAGTGCAGGACTCTGAACTTGTCCTTTTTGAACCTCATCAGATTTCTTTTGGCTCAATCCTCCAATTTGTGTAGGTCCCTCTGTATCCTATCCCTACCCTCCAGCATATCTACCTCTCCTTCCAGTTTAGTGTCATCTGCAAACTTGCCAAGGTGCAATCCATGCCTCCTCCAGATCATTAATGAAGATATTGAACAAAACCATCCCTGGGACCGACCCTTGGGGCACTCCACTTGATGATCTGACCCAGTATGGCCATTCTTATGTTCTTACTCACACCCTAGCTTAGAGTATAGACATCCTTAGAGTGTAAACTGCAACCCCTTCTGGAAGCTCCTTTGGGCCGTTTGCTCTGTTCAATGCAAGTAAATCCAGACAGCCTTGTCCACACCCTGCAGCAGTTCAGCCCAGGTAGCCTACAAGTATGCAGGTCTCACCCTGGCTTTGACTGCCCAGGTACCGGTTTCAGAGTGACCGTAACTCCTCCGAGTCCCAATTTTCCCCCAAACCGTCTCCCTGCAGAGTCCAGCCCTCCCCAGGGACACAGAGCTGTTTGTTGCCCTTTTGAGGACAACAGCCTGCAGCTCTTGAACTGAGCTGAGCTTTACCAAACACTCATTTCAGTCACAGCATTGTGTTGGTTTATATAAAAAGTAAAACAAGCTTACTAACCAAAGTCAGAGGTTTGTGATACCAATTAGAAAGTAAGTAAACCAAAGTAAAAATGCACTAAAACCTGATTTTAAATCTCTCCTGCACAGATGTGTTTCTCATCAAATCTCTTTTCCAGTATAGCTTGCCAGAGCTCCAAGTGCTCAATTTCTTTATCTCTCCAGGTGAAGGATAACTGAGGGGGTTTACTCCTTCTCTCTTGAACATTGTCATGGGGTGGCTGCCCCCAGTCCAGGAGGACAGGGGTTAAAAGCAGTCCTGGAGAGGGGCTGTGGCTGGGATAAAAGGAGTGAGAGCAGATAAGGGAGTAGCTGACCACAGGTGTGGCCAGCTCAATCAGGGCCCAGCTGGCCCTGATAAGAGGGCTGGGGGCCAGGAGCTGAAGGATTCTCATTCTAGCCCTCAAGTGAGAAGGGCCTGGCTTTCTGGGAGCAGGGTACCTGAAGTAGAGCAGTGTTGGGGCAGAGCAAAGGGAGCTGGGGAGCTCCAACCTCATAAACCCCCAGGCTGCAGGCCTTGGTAAAGGCCCAGAAAGGTCCTGGGGCTGCAGAGGGGTAGCCTGGGGATCAGCAAAGGCAGCTGGTCCTAACCCCTTGCCAATGATGAGTGGCATTACAGATGGCCGTCTGCCCCAGTGAATGGGGGTTAGATGATGACTGGCAGTAGCTACTGAGGCAAGGTGGGTGTAGAAGGTTGGGGGTTCCTGTGGGAAGGGAGACCCAGAGCGTGGGGCAGCACCCTGAAGGAAAGGGCACAGGGGCTTGAGGCAGGGGAGACACCAGCCCGCAGAGGGCGTGCCGAGGCTGGAAAAGAGCTAATTCCCAGATGACCAGCAGGAGGCGCTGTGCCGGTGAGTCTGCGATCTGCTACAAACACATAAGGTATTGCCCTGCCCTGCTGGGCGTAGACGCCATGCTGCCCCCATAGACTCGGGCTGTCTTCTGAGCTGCTGGTGTTGCTACATGCCAGTGATCTCTCCTTGCAACCGCCAATACAATGAATAGCTTGTTGACTTTGGCCACATGTAGTTTGAGGTGTTGGCCTCTTTCCTTTGGAGAAACCCTGTTTATCCACTCACCCTGACACGTCTGGTTTAAACACCTTTCATTCACATTTCCTACCTGCTGATTGAGTTCTTTTGTGGGCTGACATGCATCACTCAGGAATAGTAATGAGCAGTGAGTTGTTAGTTTTCCAGTCAGACAATACATGCCACCTTTGGTAAAGCCCATGACAGTGTGCCATCTGCCACTGGGTCACAGATTGTGGCAAAGCAGCTTCAGGGGATGGGGGAGAAAAGGCACTGCTATCCATTCCACTCTAGTGTGAGATAAAAATGGGTTTGTGGCTCAGGTACTAGACTGGGGGATGGGATCTAGGTTTAATTCCAAACTTTGGCAAGTCACTTCATCTATTGTGCACCTCACTTTCCTGTTTGCCAAAGGGGGATGATGATTTCTCTTCTCCCCCCCCCCCCCCCACCTTAGGCTGTCAGGTTTCCGGAACAGGGATTATGTCACTGACATAAGTCCCAGTTATAGATCACTCTACCTTTCATAACCCCTCCCATGCTCTAGAAAGCTGTTAATCCCTTACGTGGGCCTTTACCCTTTCTCACTGTTTCTACAATGCCTTGCATGATGGAGGCTGGGAGGGGAGCTCTCTCTCTGTTGCATCCTCTAACTGCTACTGTGGTATAAATACTAGTGATCCGGAGCCTCGTTTCTCTTATGATGATGAGCATTGGTGGTAGGTTTGGATGACCATAAAATTATTTTTTTCCATGTTCATTCCCAATCCCCCACAGAGGTGTAGGAGAAGGGCAGATATATGATAGTCCTACCCCAAATGTTCACAAATTATGGGATGGGGCCCCCAAGATCAGGAGATTTAAAAAAAAATTGTTTTTTTAGCCTTGTGGTTTTTTGGGTTTTTTATTTTTTTTTTTTCTTTCAGTCCTTGTGTTCATTTCAGTCAC
Source organism: Dermochelys coriacea (assembly GCF_009764565.3). Taxonomy (NCBI): domain Eukaryota; kingdom Metazoa; phylum Chordata; order Testudines; family Dermochelyidae; genus Dermochelys; species Dermochelys coriacea. The sequence goes on from NC_050073.1 coordinate 127,989,910, forward strand.
ATTCACTTTTTCCCCCTCTCTGGAACCAAGGGGACTAGAAACTAAAGCCAGCCAAAAAGTATTGCTGACAATTTTCTGTCAAAATCTAGTTTTGTCAAAATTAAAACTGTCTAGACTTTGTCCCATTGAAAGTTAAATATGTCTAGAAACATTTTTTTGTTTTGACTTTAGTCGTAAAGTTCTACTAAAATATCAATTGTAGTAACTTCTGTGTTGAAACAATGTATTTTAATATAAAAGTAAAAAAACAATGAGTCGAAACATTGTGACAATATCTAAACAAAACATTTTGATCCTAGATTGAAACTTTTTAGAATTATTAATTCATTGGAAACTTTACATTTTTAGTTTGTTTTGATTGGGAATTAATGTTTTCTGAAATTTCCACTTCATGGGAAATTCTGACATTAACCAGTCATTAGAAATGTATACTTTTTTTAATGAAACCTGAGAAATGTATACCGTTTTTAATGAAAGCTGAGATTATGACATTATAAATTGTCTCTAGGAACTGGAAGCTTATGTAAAGTATCCACTACCATGAGCTGGCAGCACAGTGCAGGAGATCTAAATGATTCTACCCTTTCTCATTCAATGTGTGTAAACCAGAGCCACTCTAAAATAGCGCAGCACTTGAATATATACTGTGCTTTCGTATGGCATGGGAAGTTTAACCTACTAGGCACTTGTTAGGCCTCTAGCTAAAGAGTTAGGAAAATAAGATAGACCAGATCTTCAGATGATGTAGTGCTTAATACAGAAGCTTTCAAAACTTAGAAGGAATTTGGCAACATTCCTGTAGCTGGTTTAATATTTGACATTCAGCATCCTAGCCAGAATTAAGCAGCCCACAATGAGCCAAAAGCTAATGGCCTCACTCTCTTTGCTCACACCCAAGTAATCTTGCTCTAGGCAGAGAAGTTGCACAGGAGGGAAGGACTGAGTTAAAGTTTGTTTTCCTCCAAATACTCATGTGGGTTTGGCTGTCTCTTCCACAGTGTGAAACTTACGCCATCTGGAAGAGGTGAAGGACATCCCCATGCATTTGCATATGTTTGTTATAGCTCTCTGTTGGGATAATTAAATATTTATTGAACACTTTAGCGCTTTTAAGTTGTTTTGCTGTCTGTAAGCAAGGATAAAAGCAAAAACTCAAGACTCATGTTGTGTTTTGTCACTTTCATATCTCCTTCTTGTGAGAGGAGGGGGAAGCACTGAGCTCCCTGTTTATCCAGTAGGCAAGACGCTGTCAACCCTATGAAGAAATTAGCTCTTCAGAATACACAGGCAGAGTACAGAGCATTACTAGTTGCCAGTAAATATATAACAAATATCACAATTGTGTGGGAAATATTCTTGGAATAGAACCATTGCAATGGACAAAGATGTCCCATGAATTACTCACAAGAGCTCACCTGTGGGAACTCATCCCAGTGCAGAAAGCCTGCAGGTCTATGCAAACCTCTCACATATCACTTAAGATCTTAGGCCATGATCCTGCCAAGACTCTTGTATGTGCTTAACATTTAGCATGTGAATTGTCTCACTGAGTTCAGCTTTCCAGCGCCACGCACAGTCATTGTTCATGGAACCTGGTCCTTTGTGGTAACAGGATGTGCATGTTGCCTGCTAAAGTCACTAACTTTCATGTAGCCATTATGTTCTGAATTGGTTGATTATGACTTGCAGCTGAGTGCCTGAAAATATGAATGTTTTGCTGAGTAACTGAGCTCTGTCCACAAACAGTTAATGAATCCTTGGTCTTTTCTTGTGATGTCAACCCAAGTTTTAATGTTGGCTTCAGTGGAAGTAGGATTTCCTCTCCTGCCTGACTCTCATTTATACTAAGGCACCTTTGCACAGCCAATTCTAGTCCTGGTGTAAACGGAAGACCCCTGGATTTGGAGTGGGTTGTAAATTTTCTTATCCCTTCTCGGCTTATTTAGTCAATGAGTAATATTGTTGGCCCACAGTCAGAGACTTGTGCAATAAGAATTGTGACTGGATGGCACTAATGAAATACCATACAATAAAAAACTTACTGTCAGATAACCAGAATCAGGCTAACCCTGTGATAATCAGACAGACCTTTATTCTACAGTTAAGTCACTTTACATAGGAACTTCCATATTGCATCAGAGCACTGGTTCATCTTATCCTGTCATGGAGAGCAGTCAGAGGAAGAAGCCCTGCAATGGGCAGTTATGGGGTAGCCTGTCCCCCAGTAGTCAGAAGCTGGATCATTCCCTGAAGCAGGAGGGTTTAGAGCCCATTAAAAACATTTTCTTTTTTTTTTTTTTTTAAAGTGGCAACTAATCTAGTGCTGGATGATCACATCCACACATCAATATTGGTATTTTCCGTATCTGTCCCCATTATGTGAGGGCAGAATTTGACCCTGAAAATGTCAGGAAAACAGAGTAGCTTGGAAATGAAGCTACTTGAGACGCACAGTAAACACTCGCTAACAGTGTAGGCCAAGTTGACTTGCAGGTTCGTTGGTGACTTGATGCTTTGGACACAGCTTCCTTGCAGCCTCCTGAAATTCAGGCATGATACACGTGACGTGCCCAGAGATTAACCGACAGCCATCTTTGTAGGGAGTACCTATGCTTCTGTCCTGGAGATCAGGATGCAATCTTGGTGCTCTGTTCAAGAGCAGCACAAAGTGGTGTCTGGTTTGGTTGGCAGCAAGCACTTCTTGTTTAACCCCTCCCCCCATAAGATGGAGCCCCCTTCAAAGAAGAGTTATGTATTGTACACAGAGCCTCAATCAAAGTGTTAGCTCCTCTGAACGTGCTGGAACAATACAGCCATTTCTCCTCCACACTTGGAGATCAGTACGTATGGAAATCAGTCATTTAAAAAGGTAACATCTAACAACATATTGGGAATGGCGAGCGTGGTCCACAATGAAGGTATCTGAAAGGATAGCAACAGGCACACGCTCCCAGCTCTGGAAGAAATGGTGAATTGTAAAATTTGCAGGTGGCATTAAAATAGTTGGAGTGGTAAATAGTGATGGAGGCTTGCACAGATCAATGTGGATCACATTGGGTGGCAGTGGGATTTCTATCTTGGGAGTTCTCGGGCCTGTGTTGCTCAGGAGGTGAGACTAAAGGATCAGAATAGTCCCTTTGGTCTGGGCTTGTTCGGACAATGTGTGTTTGAATTCAGCCAAATGCAAGGCTGTACATCCAGGAACAAAGAATGTAGGCTACAGTTATCAGAGAAGCAACTGTTCTGGAATACAGGGACACTGACAAGGCTTTAGAGGCTATAGTAGATAGCTAATTGAACATGAACTCCCAGGACCCAGGATGCTGTAGCTAAGAGGGATGGTGATGAACTTTAGAAGTATAAGCAGGGGACTATGGAGTAGGAGTTAGAGGTGATATTACCTCTCTCTATGGTTTTAGTGAGACCATTACTGGGTACTGTGTCCAGATCTGATGTCCACACTATAAGAAGAATATCAAAAAATTAGAAAAGGGTCTGAAAAGAGCTACAGGAATGATGTGAAATGTGCAAAACCTACATTATTTAGTAAATCCAAGAAAATTAAGAGGTGACTTGATCATAGTCAACAAATCTACCTGGGGAAGAGGTTTCTGGCAGTAGAGAGTTTTACTTTAGAAGAAAAAGGCAGAACAAGATCCCATGGCTGGGCACACTCCTATGCCTGTGGAAACCCCCCAGAGCATCCTGAATCTGCTTGCAGGATTGGCAGGGGTGGGGAATGGGGGGTAAGGTCTTGCCAAATTGATCTATGGCTAATCTAGATAACTTCCCACAGAATTCCTACCCCCTTCTTGTTCTAGGAGCATTATAGTTTCATATGTATTGGCAGCAGTACTTAAGCACTTCCTGTCCCATTAAAAATACAGGGGAAATCGTGGTTTTGGTTTAGTAAGTAAAGGCGGGATTATAAATGGATTGTTTTACAATGTTAGTATTGTGTGGATAAAAAATATTGCTCAGTCAGATTGGTGACAAACTGTACTGCTAAATAATTTTGCAACTGTTATGTCAATAGACTGTTATGAATACTTCAATATTTACACAGACTGCTCTATTAAAAGGATTGTTTTGCAGATTCACTTTCTGCTAGTCAGATGAAAGAATGCATGCCATTAGAAAACTCTCATTTTGAATGTAATATTGCTATTAAATTACTATAAAATTAAAAAGAAAAGGAGTACTTGTGGCACCTTAGAGACTAACAAATTTATTAGAGCATAAGCTTTCGTGAGCTACAGCTCACTTCACCAAATGCATCCGATGAAGTGAGCTGTAGCTCACGAAAGCTTATGCTCTAATAAATTCGTTAGTCTCTAAGGTGCCACAAATACTCCTTTTCTTTTTGCGAATACAGACTAACACGGCTGCTACTCTGAAACCTATAAAATTAAAATGGGACTCCCTCAGGATTTTAAAGAGATTATCTTCAATCTGACATATATTGTAACGAATAAAGCCTGCATCTGGTTAGCTAATATCAGCAGGTTGTTCAAACTAAAATACACTGCCATAGTTCTGTGTGGTTTCTATTTCCAGGGAAGATAGGCTATCTAGAATGAGAGAGTTATTTATAAATGTGCCCTTTCTTTAAAAAAACCAAAAACAAAAAAAAAAAAAATTGAACTCTTGAACAAGGGAAAATTCTGCACAGGACCATAGGATTCGAAGGGACTGCAAGGGTCGTATAATCTAACCTCTGCCAAGATGCAAAATTTGTTGTGTCTAAACCATCCAAGGACAGATGGCCATCCAAACTCCTCTGGAAAACCTTCAGTGAAGGAGCTTTTGCAAGCTCTCTGGGCAGTCTGTTCCTATAATTAAGCTTTTCCTGAGATTTAATCTAAATCTGCTATGCTGTAGTTTTGAACCCATTGCCTCTTGTCCTGGCTGCTGTGGCAAGAGAACAACTTTTCTCCATCTCTATGGCAGCTTTGCAAGTGTCTGAAGACCACCCTTAATCTCCTCTCTTCCAAACTAAACATACCCACTTCCTTTAGCCTTTGTTCACATGGCTTGCGTTCCATCCCTTTGATCATTTTCTCACTCCCCTCCGGATCCTTTCCAGTTTCCCTACAATATTTCTATAAGGTGGTGACCAAAACTGGACACAGTTCTCCACCTGAGGCCTACCCAGTGCTGAGTAGAGCTACTATCGCCTCCTGTGACTTCCATGCTATGCCTCTGTTCATGCAATGTGAAATTGCATTTGCTTATTTTGCAACAGCATCTCATTGCTGACTCATGTTGAGGTTGTGATCCACCACAACTCCCAGATCCTTTTCAGCAGTGCTGCTACTAAGCCAGTTATCCCCCATCCCGTATTTGTGCATTAGGTTTTTCTTCCCTAAGTGTAGCACCTTACATTTGTCTTTGCTGAATTTCATTTTGTTGTCTATAGCTCAGTTCTTCAATTTATCCAGATCTCAATTTTTAGCTTTGTCCTCCCGTTTGCTAGCAGCAATCTAGCTGGGCTTCAGCTAGGCAGCAAGAATTCGACTGCAGTTGCTCCACCAGCCTGCTGTCATGCTAGTTTTCAAGCTGCCCTGCTTTATGTTCCCCTTGCCAGACCCCAAGAAGAGGATGAATTTGGCCAGTGGGACAAAGTGAACAGTGTGGGCAAGGTAGGTAAGGGGCAGGCAGCAGAGTGGGGGAACTCTATAGGGAAGTGAAGAGCAGGGTGGAAGAGGGAGCAGGCAGCCCACCAGAAAGGAAGTTCTGCTCATGACTCAGCAACGAGTCTGAGCCTCACTCTGCAAATGCTTCTACACCTGTTGCATCTTAGTCCCCTCTGGGGGATGTACATATGCAGGATTGGGCTCTTGCTTTGCAGTGTGCTGTAGGGGCTCATGTGCATGCACAGATAAGGTGGGGACCTTCTTTGCAGTGTGCCTCTGGGGAAGCACCTTTCCAGCCTTGCTCCCTTTATCACCCAGGGGAGTTCTGTCCCTTTCTTCAGTGCCATCAGGACAGGCCCATCTGCTCACCTCCCACCAGTAAAAAGGGCATCCTCTCAGTCCTACCTGGGTAGAGCACAAAAGGAGCTATGTAAGTGTAAAGTATTAGCACTGTTGGTGGCTGATTCTCCAGGGCTGTTCATTTGTTACCTTTTCATGGTCACTACACTGACCTAAAACTAAATGGGGAGAGGGGTAGTAAAAACTTGCCTACAACTTTTTTATGCTATAATTTTCTGGGAGTGCACTGCATGGATTGTATAAACCTAGTCCTAGAAATGGGCTTGATTTTTTTTTTTTGCTTTTTGGAAAGTGTGCCTACAGCACATATGAGCAATTTTTTATTTAAAAAAGCAAACAATTAATTTATTTTTATCTTGGTTGAGCATACTTGCCGTATAGCTTCAGAGAGGTATCTCAGAACTTCAGCTGGACATGGCATATGCATTAGAACTAAAGGATAAATTCATCCATGTTATTACTCATGCCAACATCGCTGTCGACATGAAAGGAACCCAAGGTAGGCCAGACAATAACAGCTAAGCAGGAATACAAATGTTCCACATTAAGAAAATCCAGAAGTTTGGCAATGAATTAAATGAAATGTTATCTTGTGGCCACAATGGCTAAGTATTTTGGAGTGGTACCACACATACAAAAATGGTCTTGCTTTGGCATGTGGCCCACTAGGGCTTTGTTATTTTCATATGAAAATAGTGCCAAGTTGTGGAAAAATGGTATGTCTCCAGACTCTGTATGATTCCCTATTGCAAAGTGTTCGTGTCAGTACTCTGCCATTCCACTCTCAGAATTCTTCACTTTGAAAATACAGAATTGCCAAATCATAATCTTAATCCTCTACTAACAGAGTGGATGGCCTTGTGGTAAAGGCATTGGCTTGGACTAAGGGGTTCTATTCCCAGTTCTTCCACAGAACCCCTGTGTGACTTGCCTAAACTTACACGACATCTGTGCCTCCGTTTCCCATGAAGAATAATCTTCCTTCCTTACACACATGCTCTATCTTGTCTAGTCAGATTGACGCAACTTCCTGAAGCTACAATGTTAGTGAGTTGTCGCTGCTGATGCCCTGCCCCAGCATCCACTAGGGTGGGATGTGAGTTTTGTGCAGAGTTTTAATATTGACCCCAAATGTTCCTGACCCAGCTTATTTTCCTGTGGACAATTTGTGTTAACAAAATTTCATTTTTTTTCCCAATGGGAAAGCTTTTTTTTCTGTTGAAAATTTTCAGCCAGTGCAAAATAGGAAAAGATGCTGGAGTTGTCATAAGCTTGCATGGGTGTCCACAGCTAGCTGGGCACTTTGAATTGGGCTCAGTGCATCCTTGCTGGGCTGGGGCCATCTGAGAAGAGAGGCTATTTGGGTGGAACTAACAAAGGATGCTGAGTGCTCTGAAAAGGCAGGTCTGGGGTGTGGTTCAGGCTACTTGGGTGGGGTTTTCAAAAGCATTCGGAGGCTCCCTGTGTTCCCAGCCAGGCGCTGCTGATATAGGAGCATCAGAGCCACCACTACATCAGCAAATGGCATATAAAGCTACTCGGGAACCAGCCAGTCATTGGTGGTTCTGCATTTCACATGTCACTGAATCCCACACCTACCACTAAAACCCAGCAACCCCGTAGGAGAGCATGAGTGAGTGCATCAGTCAGGGAGCTCTGGGGCTTGTGGTGTGGGGCAGGGCTGGGACAAGAGAACACTGAGGGATGGAGAGGCAAAAGGGGACTCAGGAGGGAAGGGAATGGGTTTTCAGGGAGGCACTGCAAGAGGATCTGACTACCGAGTGAGACCTCGGTGTACACGAATGGCATGAGGTACATGAGGGGAAGGGGGAAAGCCACAGGAGAAGGCTGAACAGTGCTGTCGGGTGGCATGTGGTAGATGTCTGGCTCGTGCATCTTGTTCACATACCAGGGTCAAACTGATCACCAGACTTGGGCTGGGAAAACAATTTTCCCACCAGGTCAGATTGGCAGGACTTTGGGAGATGTTTCCCCAGAAGAAAACATCTGCTCTAACAATAATCTTCTATTAGTTTTCCAAGTCTATACATGCATCTGCAAGCATTTTGTGCATGTGTACGTTAAGGAGCTGGTTTCCAAGAATATCTGGAGTTTTATAGACATGAAGGTGCTCCAGAGTTATTAAATACAGCATAACAAATTCCTGAATAGGGTTACTTGCCGGTCAAGGACCAGTGTTCTGTGCCTTGGAATCTTCAACAAAGAATGCCTCTGAATTCTAAAGAATAGTTAATATATGAATGAATCAACTATAGAGAGGGAGATCTAAAAGCATTACTGTTTACTATCAGGTGGAGCTATATCCTCACTGTGTGTCACAACACCATAGCACTGAGGGTAGCAGCCACCAGGTCACTTCCAAGGGCCGCAGGGTGCACATCAGCAATTGCCTGCCACCCGTTGGCTTGAGGGCTTCCTGAAGGAGTGAGTGCCTCACAGCGACAGGTGCTGTACCTGGGAACTGCACAAGGGGCAGGAAACACTGGAATGCGTTACCTAGGGAGGTGGTAGAATCTCCTTCCTTAGAGGTTTTTAAGGTCAGGCTTGACAAAGCCCTGGCTAGGATGATTTAACTGGGACTTGGTCCTGCTTTGAGCAGGGGGTTGGACTAGATGACCTTCTGGGGTCCCTTCCAACCCTGATATTCTATGATTCTGTGAGCACCGGCTCTCTGCCGCAATGGATGGGACATGCCTATCAATGAGGGCTCCCGAGGAGAAGGATGGTGCCTCAAACAGGAAACTCACAATCATGAACAGGCCACCGTGTCCGAGCAGCCAAGAGGCTGTTCGCACCAGCATGGGCTGTTACAAATACTAGGTGTAGTTTTTTAGGCTAATTTACTGTAGTGTCTCCTTGAGCCTTAGTATCAGATTCCCAAGGGGGCTTCAGAGGGTGAGTCCCTCCTGGCTGGAGCGCAAATAGATTGGCAGTTCAGTTCAGAAGTGGAGGCAGCAGCAGTGAATAATGAATGAGTTCCCTAGAGGAATGCATATGGCGGGAGACCTCCAAGATCACAGCACAAACCTATAAAGCAAGTCTTGTTTTACCACAATGTCTGGAGTTAATTGAAGAGGGGTCAGAGCTAAGCTAGGAGGGTGAATTTTGAATGAACAAGTCTGTAATTACCTTTTTCTCATAATTTAAAATGGCATCAATTCAACAGTGGAATTACAGCCTCATTAATTTACAACATTTGGTGGGGTGGGGAAAATGAGATTGATTTTTCTACATAGGTGACTTGAGATCTACAGATGTAACTAGCTTTCTGATGGTCACTTGCTAATGACATAGCGGTTACAGTAGGAGTATTTAAAAACTGTTCCAGCTTGAGGGGCATTTCTGGTTCCAGCTGTAGTCCTCATTTTAAGTGCAGAGAATTGCTGGAATGGCTAAAAATTAGACTGAACTTTTCAAATTGATCCACTGCATATTTGTAATGTATAGTAGCTACATAGCTACTGGCCCACTTTTAAAATACCCATAAATGCCAAATAAAAACACACCTTTTAATTCACTTCTCCAGTAAATAGGTACTTAAAGAGAGGGGACCACAGCAATTTGAGTTCATGAAAATCTCCACTGCAGCCATTTCACTTAAGATTGAAAAGCTTGTGCACCTTGGAGAAAACCAGTTTACTGCCCCTTCCGTTCACAAGAGTGATCCAGGAGTTTCGTTCGGTTATCCGAGCCCCGAATGAGGATCCCATATGTCCCTAACAAAGCTGAAAGTTGTTTCTAGACAATGAAGGCTTGTCATGGGGGTTGGCGGGGGGAGGGGGGGGAGGTGCCATTGGGACACCTGCTCCTGGCTGCTCTGGGAATTAGATCCTCCCAGGTCTGACACCACTTTCTATCACTCGTTCACATGCCCCGCAGTGCCTGCTACGCTCTGACTAGGGGTGCTCTCTCTTCGTCCTTCCAGCCAGTTTCCTATGGGTATGTCTACACTGCAGATAGACACCCATGGCTTGCCTGTGGCAGCTGATTAAGGCTTGCTGGGCTCAAGCTAAGGGGCTGTCTAATAGATGTTCAGATTTGGACTGCAGCCCAAGCTGTGGGAGCCTCCCACCTGTCAGGGTCTTAGGGCCAGGACTCTAGCCCAAGCCTGAACGTCAATACAGCAATGAAATAGCCCCTTATCCTGAGCCCTGCGAGCCTGAGTCAGTTGGCATGGGGCAGCCATGGGTTTTTAATTCCAGCATAGACATATCCTTAGTGTTTTCCCCTCCTGGGGGTGTGCCATAGTCTCTCCATACAACTGTCTCAAACAGCCTTCCACTTCTCTGCCCAGACAGTGCCACTTCCCCAGTGGCTGGTAGGGAAACCTGAGCTCACCCTCCGCTCCGGGTCCCAGGTCAGGGGCCCTAGAATCAGCTGCCAAGATCTGCAATATCTGCTGCAAAATCCTGCTGCTGTTTCCCTGAGCCTTTTCCTTCTCCACCATCCTTGAGTAAACCCTTCCTCCAGGGCCTGCATGCCTTGGGTTTCTACTCTTCCCCCTTGGTCTCCTCCTTTCCCTCTCCATTGCCCAGAGAATGGCTGCAGGCTCCCTCACTTCAGCCCTTTTCTGCTGCCAACTTCCTGCCTTTATACCCTGCCTCTTCTCTCCTAGCTGGGCTCCCTCATCAGTCCAGGGTTACCCTTAACCTTCTCTTCATTAAGCTAAATATATTGAGCTCTTATAGTGATAGACTCAAAGGAAGGTTTTCTAATTCTTTCATCGTTCCCACGGCTCTTCTCCTGAGCAGTCTCCAATTTATCAACATCCTTTTTCAACACCAGAACATTATTCCAGCAGCAGCTGCACCAGTGGCAAATAGCCTCCTACTTGAGAATCCTCCATTTATTCAATCAAGGATTGAATTAACTCTTTGGCCGCAGCGTTGCACTGGGTGCTTGTATTTAGCTGATTATTCACCATGATCCACAAATCTTTCTTGGAGTCACTGCTCCTTAGGATAGAGTCCCACATCCTGAAAGTATGGCCCACATTCTTTGTACCTAGATACGTATATTTAGCCACGTTAAATGTTTGCTTGCATTCAGCTTACTGTGTGATCCAGATTGCTCTGTAGCAGTGACCTGTTCTTTTCATCATTTACTCCCCTGATTGTTGTCATCAGCAAACTTTATCCATGATTTTTTTTTCTTCCAGCTCTTTGACAAAAATGTTAAATAGTGTAGGGCTAAGAACCAATCCCTACAGGTCTGTGATGGGGTGTGTCTCACCATGGCAGCACCTCCTTCTGGCTGTATGGGGAATTAGCGCTGCGCCCTCTTCTGATCATGTCTTGCCCGCTGTCACCTCTGTTCCTGGACCCACATCACTCCCAGGACCACAGCGTCCTTGTCAGTGACACTGCCCTCCAGCTGTGCCACTCTGTCTGCGGGTCCCCCGGAAGGGGAGGAGTCTGCTCTCTGGCCACTCCCTTCAGTGGCAAACCGCAGTCCATGGTCTAGCCACTCCCTTCAGTGGCTCCAGCACCCTTTGCCCATGTGTCAGGGCCACCATCTGCAGATCCCTGCAGCCCACCAGAAACTGCCTTTAGTTCCCTGGGTCTCTGCCTGCTGCACTGCTCTGTCCAGGGTGCTTGCTGCCATTAGCCTGCCAGGCAGCCAGTCCTCCTCCCTCCTCAAGCTCCCTCCCTGACTCTCACTGCTCCCTTCTGCAGCCCTTCTTATATGGGCCAGCCTGGCCCTGGTTGGCTGCCTCCTGCACAGCTTCCCTAGGGATGCTATTAACCCCTTTTCTGCCAGTGTGGGGCAGATGCCCCATCACAAGGAACCAATTAGAAACACACTTAATCAGTGATGATTCTCCATTTACAACTACATTTTAAGATCTATCAGCCAGTGTGATCATTTTGTATGCCATGTTAAATTCATATATTCCAGGTTTTAATCAAAATTTCATATGGTACCAAGTCAAATGACTTACAGAAACCTAAGTATATTACATCAGCACTGCTAGCTTTATCATCCAAATGTGTAATCTCATGAAAAATCAGGTTAATTTGATAGGATCTATTGGTCAAAGGCCAGAGCAGCTCGACCCAGCTGCTGGCCTGCTTTGTGAATATCTTCACTGATAAGCAACCAGTGATCCCAGCTGCACTGCCCTGGAATGGAGAGAGTGGCCACAGCCCTGCCTGGACCCCACAGCAGTTCAGCAGCTGCTCCAGGTGCACCGTGCCCACAGCTCTGCTTGCCTTTGTTCCTGTCCCTGTTCCAGCTCCTGCTCCCCTCTGGGTTTGGCTTTGATCCCTGGCTCTGGCTTATGACTCTGGTTGACCCTTCGGCTCTGGCATTTGGCTTCAGTTCCTCCAGTACTGAACCGCCACTTATTTCCTGGACTCTCAACATGAATCAGCAACGCTATTGCCAAGAAAGCAAATGCAATTTTGGGCTGTGTTAACAGACATATACTGCAAGTCCTGGGAGGTGATAGTACTACTCTGCTCAGCACTGGTTAGGTCTCAGTTGGAGCACGGTGTCCAGTTTTGGTCACCAATGTACTGCAAGGCTCTAGAGAAACTGGAAAGGATCCAGAGGCAAATGACAAAGATGATCAAAGGGATGGAATACATGCCATATAGGCAACGGCTGAAGGAACTGGGTATCTTTAGTTTGGAAAAGAGGAGATTAAGGGGGGGACATGATAGTGGTCTTCAGATACTTGAAAGGCTGCCATAAAGCTGGAGAGAAGTTGTTCTCTTTTCTCACAGAGGGCAGGACAAGAGGCAATGGGCTCAAACTACAGCAGAGCAGATTTAGATTTAATCTAAGGGGTAAACACTTCCTAACTGTAGGAACAGCCGGACAATGGAACAGACACCTAGGGAGGTTGTGGAAGCTCCTTCACTGGAGGTTTTCAAAAGGAGGCTGGGTAGCCATCTGTCTGGGCTGGTTTAGGCACAACACATTGGCAGGGGTTAGACTAGATGAACCTTGTGGTCCCTTCTAATTCTATGATTCTGCCCACGCTGGAGCCAGCTCCAAGGGGTAGGCTGAACTCTCTTTCCAGCCCATTGGCCTGACTGCCCACAGCCCAATCAGTTGTGGGTTTTTTGTTTTTTTTTTCTCAACAAACCCATGTTGATTAGCATTAATTGTTCTCCTCCTCCTTTAATTTTTTTAATTGAGTTCCATATTAGCTGTTCCATTATCTTGCCTGGGATGGAATCAGACTGACAGGCCTATAATTACCCAGGTCATCCCATTTACCCTTCTTAAACATTGGCACAATGTTCGCTTCCTTTCAGTCCTCTGCAACTTCCCCAGTGCACCAAGACTGATTGAAAAATCAACATGGAGGGTTCAGCAAGCTCGTTACCCAGCTCTTTTAAAACTTGAATGGAAGTTATCTGGGCTGGTTGATTTTAAAAATGTCCAACTTTAGTAGCTGCTCTTTAACTTCCTCCTGAGATACTACTGGAATTGAAAGAGCATTGTCATTGTCATGTGATATGACTGCATCATCTGGCTCTTTCCCAATTACAGAGCAGAAATATTTATTGAACACTTCAGCCTTCTCTGCATTACTATTGATTCTACCATTTCCATGATATTTATATGCACTTGTAGAGATTAATAGGCTGATCTGTTCAGTACATATACTTTAATGAACTGACTGCATATTTGATGATGGAATTAAATGGTAGCCTTCTGAGTAGAAGGTTTAAGGATAGTTTAAATGATTCTTTCCCCAGGGAAAAAATTGAAGCCGTTTGTGAGGCAAGATAACAATAACTTCTTTTCTTTTAATGAGTAAAAGATAACTGTAATTGGTATGAGTTGGGTTCTTGAGAACTGATGGATGGAGTATTGCACTTGTATTTTTAATGAGCTACAGGAAGATGGTGCTGAAGTCTTTCCTCTTCTTCCTCTTTTCTTTTAGTACTTCAGGCCCTGATTCAGAAAAGTACTGAAGCAAATGCTTCTAAAACCTGCTTATGCCTGTCTGTCTGTTATCACAACAGGCCTTAATCAAATAGTTAAGTCCTGGAAAGTTAATGGAGCTTAAGCACAGCTTAAAGTAGAGCATGCAACTTTGCTGAATGGGAACGGGCTGAAGTAGGTACCTAATGTTAAGAATGTGCTTTGCTGAATTGGGGCCTTAAAGATGACACTAAATAATAGACTTTCCTTTTTCTGTTTTCAGTTCATGTGAAGTGTTAGCACTTGGAAAGTCTGCATGATTCAATATTTATAACATTTTTAAAAGATGTTACTAAATGAGGGAATAAGAATCCTTCGAAACTGATTTTATTTTTAAAAATCACTGAAATATTCAGAGGTTTTACAGGAAGATCATTACAAGAGATATTTTATATTGAAATATTTTCACTGCATCTGTGTTTTTTATTTGCCTGCTTTGATTATAGATATTGAATAATGTTGATTGTATTGACCAAAGGAAGTGATTGTTGACACTCTCTGAAGAAGGCAGTATATACATTGCATCTGTCAAGATCTCCCAGGAAACTTCAGAAGTCATTAAGGAGAATCTCTGAGTAGCATCCGCCTTGGATATTGTCTTCAAGGGAGGAACTGAAAGGTTTTCCTGAAGAACTCAACCCATGGCATTGGCTCTGAAGCAGCAGACAAGCTTGTGAAGAGAGCTGACTTTGCAGAAAGAACCACAAAGGGATTAATTAACATGAACAACTTTATTTTGACTCATCCCTCATAGCAACTGGTAACTGGAAGGAAAGGTATTTTCACTTGGAGACAAGAAGTAGAATTTTAACTGATAAATGCTGTAGTCATAAGTAACTTTTAGGCCCTAGTCATGGTCATTAATGAGCTAATATGAGGCTTTTGAATGCAATCCAGCAGTACAGTCCAACAAGGAAAGTGCAGAGTCCTGCACTTAAGATGGAGGAATCCTATACACAGTTACAGACTAGGGACCAAATGGCTCGGCAGCAGTTCTGCAGAAAAAGACCTAAGGGTTACAGTGGATGAGAAGCTGGATATGAGTCAACAGTGTGCCCTTGTTGCCAAGAAGGCCAATGGCATTTGGGATGTACAAGTAGGGGCATTGCCAGCAGATCGAGGGAGATGATCGTTCCCTTCTATTTGACATTGAGGCCTCATCTGGAGTACTGTGTCCAGTTTTGGGCCCCACACTACAAGAAGGATGTGGGGAAAAATTGGAAACCGTCCAGCGGAGGGCAACAAAAATGATTAGGGGACTGGAACACATGACTTACGAGGAGAGGCTGAGGGAACTGGGATTGTTTAGTCTGCGGAAGAGAAGAATGAGGGGGGATTTGATAGCTGCTTTCAACTACCTGAAAGGGGGTTCCAAAGAGGATGGATCTAGACTGTTCTCAGTGGTAGCAGATGACAGAACGAGGAGTAATGGTCTCAAGTTGCAGTGGGGGAGGTTTAGGTTGGATATTAGGAAAAACTTTTTCACTAGGAGGGTGGTGAAGCACTGGAATGTGTTACCTAGGGAGGTGGTGGAATCTCCTTCCTTTTGAGGTTAAGGTCAGGCTTGACAAAGCCCTGGCTGGGATGATTTAGTTGGGGATTGGCCCTGCTTTGAGCAGGGGGTTGGACTAGATGACCTCCTGAGGTCCCTTCTAACCTTAATATTCTATGAACTTTAAGCATGCAAGTATATTCCTGGTGAAGTCAATAGGACTGCTTATATGCTTAAGGTTAGGCATCTGTTTAAGTAACTTGCTGGCCCAGGGCCTTGGTCTGCTTTGATACTTGGGTAACTTCACTTGCCCACTCACAAGGCAAGGTAACACATGTAAGGGCTTGGCAAGGGAGGCCCTGGTGGTCAGGTGTCACCCAGCATCATGGTATCCCAATACAGATGGGACTGGAACATTTACTGAGCTGTCAACAGCAATATCCCATCCTTATGATCCCCTCCTGTTGCTAGCTAACAAAATACTTGACGCCTGATGTTACCCTCTAGATCTGCATGTGGGCGATGTGCCAGGCAGCGATTGCTCCTTCTTGTGCAGCAGAGGGGCTGAGCTGCCTCTGAGGGAGGTCTCTGAGCTGTTGGTTTCCATGCGGTAGAGGGGGCAGGCCAAGGGGAGGCTGAGGCTGCCCTCTGGCCCTGTGGAGCCCTCTCGTCAGCCCAGCATCTGACTGTGAGGCCCTGTCAGTGTGGCAAACCCCACCCTCAATGGAAGGATTCGGGGGGAACCTTGGGAGCCATCTTTCCCATTGGTTTCCACTCTGCAAGGGAGTGAGAGGAGCTGCATTATTACTGAACTGGTGAGTTTCCTGTTGACCAGCAAAGTAGCCTGATGGCCCAGCTCACTGCTGTGGTGTGCGAAGTGAACTGAGAACTCACCAGTGCATTGATCTATCACTGGTGGCCAATTGTGTGTGTGTGTGTGTGTGTGTGTGTGTGTGTGTGTCAGGTCGGGGAAGAATATAATTTAAATAGAGCAAGTGAGTTTTGGTGGGCTTACCCACCGGTAATGTCTGGAATTGTTTAATGCAAGGCTAATCTTGTTCCCCATCTAACATATTCTGCATATGCCTTTCAACTGTATTGGTCAATGTCAAACATCCTGGGTCTGAATCTGATCTGGTTTTACACTGGTGTAATACTAGTGAGTATCTCCACTGAACTCATGGTTTACACAGGTGCCACTGGAAGCAGAATTGGACCCTTTATATTTTATTGGTACTTCTAATCTTGCTTTTTGTATGTGGGTCTAATTAAACACTCAAAACTGAAAGATAAACCCTTATTTATTGGAAGAGAAGCTTTCTGGTGAGCCGGAAACCTCTGATTGTGAAGTGCTCTTTAAGCCAGCAGGCGAAGGCCCAACAATGCCAATGCCTGGAAGTTGAAACTAGACAAACTGAGACTAGTAAGACATGGCACATTGTTACAGTGGTGAAGAGGCATTGGATCAGCTAACCCAACAGATGTGGTGGAGTCTCCAAAACTTCAAGTCTGGATCTTTCAAAGGAGATGAAGGGAGTTAGGGACTCACTTCCTATCAGAGCTGAATGAGTTGAGTACCTAACTCCCCTTGCTGCTTGGAAAAATCTCAGCCTAAATCAAAATTGGATGTCTTTCTAAAAGAGATGCACTAGTTAACCATAAGTTATTGGACTTGGTACAGAAATCACTAGGTCCGTGGCCTGTTAGATCATCAGTATGGTCCCCTATGGCCCTACAATGATTGGATCCATAAGCTGTCAATGTAAAGGTACTTGTAAGGTTCACTGGTAGAACAAATGCCATTAAACAAACAGATGCTCTTTTAACACGTTGAATACATGGGTTCTGTATAGTAAATATAATCACAAGACCTAGTCATTGCATGCATCCTGACCTACACTGACTCTGTCTAGGTGGAGAATGACAGGTTGGCTTTCCTTCCACCTTTGTGCTGTACAGTGATGTGATGTGCAAAACATCTACAAGTTGATGGGTTTTTAATCCTTTATAAGACTTTTGGCTCCCTGTTTGTGTGGGTGTGCAAGTTTTCATGTGCTTTGTGTGAACAGTTGTGGTGTCTAAACTGCTAGTAAAGTGAAGTGTGAGGATGCAAGGAGGCATAATCATGCAAAAACAACAACAATCCTAGTGCAAAATGACTTGCCATTCTTGTTGCATGGATCATGCTATAGTGCTAACTTAAGATGTAAAGCCTGTTTTCTGAGTTTGCTGATGTCTACATACTGTGCAGTACCTCAGTAACAGTCAGCTAACATGGATACGTGAGCATTTAATTGCCTGAAAACTTCATTTAACTACCATTAGCAAAAGAAATTTGAAGAGCAAGCAGAGTTTGACTGAAATTCAGACAGTCCTCTACTGGAAATTCTTTTGCTGGATGATTGATTGTAATTCTGGAACTTTAAGTTTTGCCAGTTTAAAGGAAGTCATGCAAATAAGGCATTCCCTGCCAGGCAGGTAGACAGCTTTCGATTATGGTCCTCAGCTCAGGATAAGTTATGCTTGCTTTTATATGTAAATCCTGATTATGACTTTTAAAAGAAACCATCTGCTAGAGATGCATCTACTGTCTACTGGGATTCACTCACCATCTTCGGTTGATATGTTTGCTGTGGTTTATATTGAAATACTTTCTTTAGGTGGATATGCTTTGCTGTACAATGGATACCAGTTCCATCATCACTGGATTTGTAGTGGTTCAGGTAACCAGAATCGTATCCAGATGCTACTAGTACATGATGGAGAATACTCCATGTATTGCCTCAATTTATTTGAAAAAGATGCATTCTTAGGCAGGTGGAACTGCAGCTTCTTACCAGAGGACCAGACCCCAGAACTACAGCAGCAGCTGGGTTGTCGGAAGCTAATGCTGAAGAACTGAAGTAGCTGGCACTGCTGGGTAATGCCAAATGGCCCCCATCTCTTCAGCCCTCAGTCTCGCAGTTTCAAAAGCACTTTCTTTGCATCAGCTATTAAAATAAAAAAGGGGCTGCCAAATTCCAGGTTATGCTGTCGGACTATTCTGCCTCTGAGAACTTCTTCCCTAATGATTTCCAGTGGAGAGCAGCTTTAACTCTCTGCCCTGTGTAGTATTGCAAACAAATGACATTGATACGGTGATGAGTGGCTAAAGCACTAATGATGCTGCGTTTGGCTGCTGACAGGCCCTCAACTTAATCTGAAGAACTTCAAAGTGCTGGTCCAATGGCTTGAAAGTCAAAGGATGGTGATATGTTGGGGGTCACAGTCAGATGGCATGTGACAGATTGATTGGTTGCCGAATTTCATCCACGAGTTGGATCACTAGCTTCCCCGGCCCGACTTGGGTACTGACCGGGAGCGTGACATAAACACTGATCCATTGCCCACAATGTTTTGCAGGTCGAGCAGATGGGTCAGGAAAGGATGCAGCACCTGTAATAAAGTCCTGGCTTTGACCCCTTTATTGAAAACCGTTTTCAACAAAAATGTAAAGGTGGGAGCCATCGTCCCTGGATTTGACCACTGCTTATGAGGATGGTTTGGTGCACAGCTATCTTGTTTAAACTCTCAAGTTGCCCTGCATTAGATGGTCAATGTAGCAGAGCTTTCTCCAAAACAGGCAGTTTAGTGTACACATGAGCAACCGACTGTATCTCTTGTGTCAGACCAATGGCCATCCTCAAGGCTCAGTTCTTTCACCGATACGGTTCAGTGTGTACCTCAGTGACCTGCCATCTACAGCTCTCGCACACATTTATCCATGCCGACGACATCTCCCTGCACCTGCCAAACTCTTGTGTGCATACAGCTACTTGAGTGTCATTTTGCAGTGCAGCTGCTCTGACGCGAGTAAGGCTTACTCAAGCTATCAGTGAAGATGCAGTCATAGAGGTATGGTACAGGATACATTCTCTCCATAAGCTTTCCGTGAGCTACAGCTCACTTCATCGGATGCTCACGAAAGCTTATGCTCTAATAAATTTGTTAGTCTCTAAGGTGCCACCAGTACTCCTTTTCTTTTTGCGAGTACAGACTAACACGGCTGCTACTCTGAAACTGTGATTCTCTCCATGTTTCATTAATTTTGTAACACCACACTCCTGTATAGCCTTTTGTATAACATGAGAACAAGGGGATAGTCAATGTACTGGAAAGGTAACAAATTTTAAAATTGATAAAGGACTTCTTGCACATTCAGGCTATTTTTGACACAAGGTGCAATAGCCAGCTATCATCAAAGGTGACTGAACTGAACAGAACTATGCTATCTTACTACTTTATGAAGCTTCTCAATTTTTAAACAAAGGACCAGTTCTTGCTTCACCAGTGCAACTCCCCTGAAGTGTGTAAACTCCATTAAAGTCAATTGTCATTAAATAAAATTTTGAAGGATCAGGTTTAAAAATGCTAAATCTCCCCTTTTCTGGACCATATGTAGCATGAACCTGGATGAGAATTTTCCAGAAAAAAAAGTTGAAAATGTACCTGCAGTTTAACTGCTGAATTTTTTTTTAAGGTACCGTTTGCAAAGTTCATGGAAAAGGAAGCTGGTTCCTGTAGTTTCATTTTTGAAATGTTATAAAACATTTATAAACCCAATTTGGCTGAGTCACGTAGTTGATAGAAAGCCACAGTGGTCACTTCTCTAAATTTAGCTAGGGGATACCTACTAAATCTCTACCATTTTGACAAATCTATCTTTGCAGAAGTGTTGGAAAAGAACAGCTAAAAAGTGACCTTGTCAACAAGCTTTCTTATTGGATAAAAGTCCTCTAGCAAACCCCAAGGATGTACCATTTCCTGATGGATCTTTCAGAACAAGCAGTTGTGGGACGCCACCCTAGAAATAGTTTTTCTATCGACAAACTTTCATTTTAGGGGAAATTCCCCTAACAAGCCTTAGGATGTCTCCTGTCTAGATGGACTTTTAGGACTGCACAGATGAAAGTATGGATCACTTTTATCTGAGTCAAGACACACAAGTAAGTGAGACTAATGTGTGAGCTGCCCGTGCTAATGGCAATTAAGGACAGGGGCCCTCGGCTTGAAGGAAGTGGCTGATGTGAACATGTGCTGTCTATTCTTTTTTGATCATTAAATCAAGCACACGTAGGAAACCTGGGAGTTGGAGAAATGGTAGAGCAGACTTAGAATGTCAATACCGGTGCCAGAAAGCTGTCCTCTTTCCTTCTAGCCTGCGTTGAAGTCTAGTGAGGCGTTTGCATAGGGACTTGCATAAAACTGCAAAAGCTCCATGGAAATGAATGACTAGCAAAAGAAAACGATTGGGAGAGAGAACAGGGCCTATTAGTGACTCCTAGGAGTATAACTACAAGCCAAATGGGAAGCATTTCCAATGTCAAATATGAGATTAATTAAAATTATGCTGATCTAGTGTCACAGGAGACCTAAAGCCTCTAATGTTACTGCTTATTCCATATTCACAACTCCCCACCTGCTGAGCTGTCAAAGGACAAATGTAGCTCAATTTAGAAGTCCTAAATAGCAAACATATATATAATTTCATAACAGATGCCTGATATGTGACCCTTGGGGGACCCTAATCCTCTCCTCAATTTGGCCTAGTTCTGATTACGATTTTTTTCAAGTAGGCCTTTTGTCTATTCGCTCATCTTGCAGTGTCTCTCTATCTGAAGCAAAATTTATTATCTGGCCCTTTAGCAAAGGGATTTTTAAAATTCAAATGAGGTTTTACATGGTAGCCATACATCAAACATGCTTCTTACTGAGTCTAGGGGAGAAGGTCTCCATTTCATGATGACGTCTCCCCATACTGAAACCATACCAATTATTTCATGCTAATTCATGGTAGGACCTGTACATTTCAAGTACTGTTCTCATCTCCCTTCCCTGTCCAGCTCTGCCCCTTACCCTCCTCTCAAATCTCCAACAGTCCCTCTCACACACACAACACAGGCAGTGCTTGTGTCTAAGATCAGGGCAGCTTGCAAACCAGCTTGGCCCCATTCACATGACCCAGGTCAAAGGCCTGTCACATGGCTGAGATCAGCAGCTTCTGACTCCCTCATTGGGGGGAGAAAGCCAGGTGGCCTCCAACACAGACTTTCCCTATTCTCCCATTGAGAAGCCAGAGGTTTACCTTACTGGGGAAGAGTTCTACTCAAGGACCCAGCAGCCATGTTTAGACTCATCCCCTGCCCTGGGGCTCCTTGAGCTCAGTCCCATTGCTGCTAGCTGGTGAACCCAGGTCCCAGAACACATGTGCCTGTGTGTGTGAAAACAACTGGAGAGTTTTCAGGTATTGGAGTCCATAAAGTACACAGCACTGGCTCTAACATTCTCTCCCAGACAAGGTAGTTTGACATGTTTTGTGTAAAGCCTGGTAATATAAAGAACCTCAAATCAATCAGAAGCTTATTACTGGTGCCTGTAATCAAGCAGTTTGCTGGAGGCTGGTGCTATTTGTATTTGACTAATTTGTTCTTTTGGTGCCATTGCAGAATTACCTAATAAAATTAGAGCAAACAACAAACCACTGCAATTAATCTCCATCTGTTCCATTCCAAGATCATACAGGAAGTACCACCTAAAGGGACCAGAGTGACGGAGCCCTGTGTCTGTCTGATTGGTCCACACCAAATATTTAACCTGGAGAGTAGGCCAAAGGAACTGTCCGAACAACAATGCAGACTCTGGCTTGCTACTGCTACAGACTTTGTCATCTTGGTCTTGACTCGTGTCTTCTCTCTTTGACCATGACCTGCCTTGACCTTGGTATCTATCTGTTGATTCAGCTTGAAAACTATTCCTGATTTCTCCCTTTGACCCTGGCCCGGTGGACATTACTGGGCCAGCTGCCTATGCCCTGACCAATACAGAGATACTGCCTGAAGTCAAACAAGATTGTCTTTTTGCTTTGTCACTTTCTGAAAGTGGGAGTCCCCAGACATGCCTGTACTATTTTGTACTAGTTAATAATTCTATTGTCTTTCTAGTGTTTATATTAGATTGACAAGCTTATAGTTTGCAGGTTTGACCCTTCATCTCATCTGCTTTTCTCCTACTGCATGTAAGTAGTTAAACACCTTTCTTATTGGTGCTTTTATCTCTCTGATACTTCCCAGAAGTATGGGCTACTAATTTACCTTTCCTGAAGCTGCCTCTGTCATTTAGTACCTGTTCTACTGTGTGACCTTCAATTTTATTAATCCCCCCCCCCCGGAGAAAGTGTCTCTATTTCTGACATCTCTGGTAAAGATTGGAGACAAATAAGTCATTCCATTATCCAACAGTATTTCCTGCATCGTAGTGCATTTCCACCTTCCCTGCCACGTGTCTTTTAAGGGCCAACAGCTCTCTCAATAAATTAGGTGCCAGAGTATCTCCTACTTGTTTGTCTTTTAATTCTCAGTCTTTACTTCCTTACTCACTTATTCTTTACCCCTTATTTTGTCATTGACCCCCATGATTTCTTTTATGTCCTCCTTTCCCCTTTATTCACTCTTTATATCCCTAGTCATTTGCACTGGTGTATTTTCACCTGCAATATATAGTTCTTGTTGGTAGACAGATTAGGTGAGATCCCTGTCATTTGCTTGGGAACCCTTCCTATTTCCCTATTGTGCCCTGCAAACTCATGCCAATTTCCCCAGTGTTTTGCTCAGTAATGGGTCCGCTTGCTTTGTTGGAATCTTTACCTTTTTTGCTTTTCATACATAAGATTTACCCAGGCATGGCTATCCATGATAGATAGAACTGGTGGTGGTGGGGGAATCACAAATCCTGTGAACCCTGTATCTATGGCTCTGTCCCCTCTCCAATCCGGTCACGCTTTTCCCAGCTCCAGGCAGGTGCTGTACCTGAGTCAGATAACGATTGCTAATGCACATGGGTGGGGTTTTTTCTTCCTCATTTTCATCTCTTCTACCATGTGCTGTTTAATGCAAGGCTAATTTTGTTCCCCATCTAACATGCTATGGTAAGAAGCATTCATACGCCATATTCCTGAATATGCTGTTTTACCATTTAGGTATATGTACAGTATTATGGTTCTATATTGATAGTACCATTTTTTGAGCAGACACCAGTTTAGTTGCTTGTATATAATCGATTTCAGGAGCTGGCTATTATGGTACGATCTGAGCGTGTTGCAATCTTTAACATTTATCATCCCAGCACCCCTGTAGGTAGTGACAGACAGGTTTTAACAGGCATGTAGCTATTGCCATGCTCAATGTTGCAACACATAATTGATTTAGGAAATGGGTTTTAGTGCCTAAGTCCCTTCTGAAAATAAGATTTGGCTCCTATATCCATAAGGTGTTGAAATGCTGAGCACAGCAGCACCAAACACCTGTAACGATCTGGGTTTAACGGATTTGAATGTGTAATTCCCATTTTCAAACATCAGTGACACTTTTTGAATTCTAAGTCTCATTCAAAGTCCATGAAAGTTCAGCTCCAAAGTATCTGCTCACTTCTGAAAAGGAGACTCAGCTGTCTAGCTACTGCTCTGCTCAGCATTGCAAGGCCTTAGTGATTTAAACACCTGTAAAATCTGGGCCTTGGTGTGTTTCTGCACCAAAGCTTCCCATCTATAAAATAGGGATAATTTTTCTCAGCGTCTTTTATCTTTTCTTTCCATTTGGGGCCCTAATCCTGCAAACACTTAGGCACATGCTTAACTTTGTGGGTTCAGATTGCAAGCTTTTTGAGCAGGGAGAGTGTCTGGCTGCAGAAACATGCAGGGGCCTCTATGAGCTATAGCAACATGAGAATCATTACATGGTGGCTGGAAGGGACGTTGAGAGGTCATGTAGTCCAGTCCCCTGTGCTGAAGCGGGACCAATACACCTAGACCATCCCAGACAGAAGTTTGTACAAGCTGTTCTTAAACCTCACTAGTGCTAAATGGAGGGGAATAATCACTTCCCTTGATCTGCTGGCCATGCTCCTACTAATGCAGCCCAATATGCCGTTAGCCTTCTTGGCAACAAGGACACACTGTTGACTCATCTCACCTCTCATCCACTATAACCCCCAGGTCCTTTTCTGCAGAACTGCCACTTAACCAGTCGTTCTCCAGCCTGTAGCGGTGCATGGGATTCTCCTGTCCTAAGTGCAGGACTCTGCGCTTGTCCTTGTTGAACCTAATCAGATTTCTTTTGGCCCAATCCTCCAATTTGTCTAGGTCAGTCTGGGCCCTATCCCTACCCTCCAGCATATCTCTCTCCCCACAGCTTAGCGTCATCTGCAAACATGCTGAGGGTGAAATTCATCCCATCATCCAGATCATTAATAAGATGTTGAACAAAACCAGCCCCAGGACCAACCCCTGGGGCACTCTGCTTGATGCCAGCTGCCAACTAGACTTGGAGCCATTGATTACTCACCATTGAACCCGACAATCGAGCCATCTTTCTATCCACCTCATAGTCCATTCGTCCAATCCATACTTGCAGGCAAGAATACTGTGGGAGACCTTATCAAAAGCTTTGCTAAAGTAAAGGTATATCCCGTCCACCGCTTTCCCCGTATCCACAAAGCCAGTTATCTCATCAAAGAAGGCAATCAGGTTGGTCAGACATGACTTGCCTTTGGTGAATCCATGTTGACTGTTCCTAATCACCTGCCTCTCCTCCAAGAGCTTCAAAATGGATTCCTTCAGGACCTGCTCCATGATTTTTCCAGGGCCTGAGGTGAGGCTAACCAGTCTGTAGTTCTTCGGATTCTCCTCCTTCCCCCTTTTAAAGATGTGCACTACATTTGCCTTTTTCCAATTACCTGAGACCTTCCCTGATTGCCACAAGTTTTCAAAGACCATGACCAATGGCTCTGCAATCACATCAGCCAACTCCCTCAGCAACCTCAGATGTAGCGCATCCGGCCCCATGGACTTGTGCATGTCCAGCTTTTCTAAATAGTCCTTCACCTGTTCCTTCACCACTGAGGGCTGCTCGACACCTCCCCATACTGTGCTGTCCAGTGCAGTAGTCTGGGAGCTGACCTGGTCTGTGAAGATCGAGGCAAAACAACATCTAGTACTTCAGCTTTTTCCACATGATCTGTCACTAGGTTGCCTCCCTCATTAGTAAGGGTCCCACACTTTCCCTGACCACCTTCTTATCCACACCACTTAGTGAAAATGTTGCATAGTACTGGACCCAGGACAGGCAGTGAGTCTCGGAGCCAGGATCAGTGCAAGCCCAGGTCAGCTATGAGCCTAAAAAAGGCAGTGTGGATGTTCTCTCTCTACCTCCTTCCTCCACAAACCCTTTCCCCCCCCCGGCTGGAGTCTGAGCTCTGAGAACCTCCGCACTTCCCCTGTCTTGGAGCCTGGGCTCCAGCCTGAGCAGGAATGGCTACACTGCTATTTTTAGTCCCATAGTATGAGCCCAAGTCAGCTGACCTGGACTCTGAGACTTGCTGCTGCAGGGGTCGGTGTGTTGTGTTGTTTTTTTTGTTTTGTTTTGTTTTTGTTTTTTTGCAGTGTAGACGTACCCTCAGACTATGGTTTTTCAACCAGTTGTGCACCCATCTTACAGTAATTTCATCTAGACCACATCTCCCTTGTTGGTTTATGAAACTCATGTGGGACTGTCAAAACCTTTGCTAAAATCAAGATATATCACACCTACTTCTTTCCCCCTATCCATTAGGCTAGTAACCTTTGCTGAAGAATGAAATTAGGTTGGTTTGGCATGATTTGTTCTTAATTCCATGGGGCTATTCCTTATAATCCTATTATCCTCTATTGCTTACAAATTCATTGTTTATACCTAGAAGGATACAGGAACAAAATTATTAAAGTTGGACTGGTGTCTAATTCCTTGGGTCCTCCTTGTTCCCTGTTTTAAAGCTGTTTCCCTTTTCCAGTCATCTTTAGGAAAGATCTCCCCAAAGCTAGGCCACCACATGGGGCTGCCCTGTAAATGGTGTGTATATATAGGGTATATTTTCAGCTGAATTGTTCTTTCCCCAAGCTCTCAGAGAGACTTGCTGAAGGTCAAACAGAAGCCTTTGGTGAAGCAGAGAATTGAGCCCAGATTGCCAGAGTCCCACAATAGCATCATAATCACTAGAGCATCCATCTTCTGCTTTCATCAATTTTAAGGCTGGAAGGGACCATTGTGATCACCTAGTCTGACCTTCTGCATAGCGCAGGCCAGAGAATTCAACTCTGTGATTGAAGGTCAATTGTCAATGTTCTCTTAGCTAAACAGCATAAACTGAGCTTTTTTAGTCTCTCAGTAGAGGTGGTTTTCCACATCTTGAATCATTCTTGTAGCTGTCGCCCTTGACCTTCTTGTTTGAGGTGTGGGCACCAGAACTGGAGGCTATTCTAGTAATGGTCTCACTAATGCCATATGCAGAGGTAATAAACCTGTCTATTTTTCCTCCATAGTCCCAAACTTGTATATCCAATGAACACGTCCTCCCTCTTAGCTCCAGCCTTGCATTTGGAGCTCAAGCTCAGGTGATTTTCACCGAAACCCTTATGTCCTTTTCAGAGTCCCTGCTTTCCAAAATAGGGCATCATGAATAAGCATCAGGAGTAAAGCTTGGCTTTATCATATGCAGTAATTGTGAGGAAAGGAGCAGCTGAGAGCACTGATTAGATACTTATGCAAACTTATCTTGATGAGACCCATCTTGACAAACTCTGCATAGGCTGATCTATTTTAATTCCATGTAAATGTCTTATTTTCCTGAGGGCTCATTTACAATTAATGCAGAATTTGGCTAAGCTGCACTCATGAGGTGGAGTGCAGAAATGGCTTTAAGCCCTTTATGTTCCCTTTGATTGAGCTTGCACAGCTCCCAGGGCAAGCTAGAGTAACCTCATGGCTGCTGTGACTTATACCTGGCTGATCATTCCAGCAGTTGGAGAACAGCTGGGCAGCGTCATATCAGCCACACAGTCTTCCCTCATCTTAGCTCCATGGCATTTGGTGGGTTGGTTGTTTTAGTAGAGGCTGCCACTCTGGAAATTGCACCATGCCCTGACAGCCACCCAATTCCAGACCTAGTGCACTGGCTCTGGGAGCGAAGTGTATGCATTTGATTTACCTTCCATCTGATTGATTTTTGCTTTCTTTTATTCCTAGACGTTTGTCTGCCAATGTACTTCTGGAGGCAGCAGCTGCAGCAGGCTTGTTTCATGCTATCACTGGTAGCCTTGTGTAATTTATGCTTTTGTCATTTTCAAATGGTTGCCTAGTTGCCATGGCGCCGGTACTTTATAAATCGTTAACGTGTATGGTAAACACATTGTACACACTGTGAAACGCGTCAACGCTATTTGACGCTTCCTCATGGAAGTTGTGCCCAGAATCACTTAGCCCTATGTCCTGCAATTGGTGTGTGTGGACTGACTAGTGGCCCAAATGGAGCCCCAGTGCATTGATTACAGTGGGGTTTCATTGGCTGGCACAAGATACGGCTGTGGACAACTTTCTCTCGTGCTCTGCGTTTATTACAAAAATTTTCTTGACATTATTCCTGGTCAATAGCTGGTAGACTCTACTCCCATGACTTTCTTATGTATGTCCTGTTTAGGTGACTGGATAATGCTATGGTCCTGAGAACATTCGTTCACTGTAAGCATGTGAATGGTCCCATGGATATCAGAGCAACTACTCAAGAGTAAATTAAACCTGTGTAAGTATTCACAGGATCAGGTACTAGGGCTTAATGGACAAGCCACTCTGTGAGAGGAAAAGCATTTATGTAATCTCCCCATCCCCTTCGTCCTAATAAATTGAGTTACTTTGAGAGAATGAAGACTTAAATCTCAATGGATTTGGTAACTCTGTAATGATGGATTTCCTTTCTCATTAAGAGAGAGATCTCAGAGTTGCAAGTTTCGAGCTAGCAGACGTGTTAGTCTGTACTCGCAAAAGAAAAGGAGTACTTGTGGCACTTAGAGACTAACAAATTTATTAGAGCATAAGCTTTCGTGAGCTACAGCTCACTTCATCGGATGCATTTGGTGGAAAATACAGAGGGGAGATTGTTATACACACACACACACAGAGAACATGAAAAAATGGTTTATCATACACCACTGTAAGGAGAGTGATCACTTAAGATAGCCATCACAGCAGCAGGGGGGCGGGGGAAGAGGAAAACCTTTCATGGTGACAAGCCGCGTAGGCCTAATTCCAGCAGTTAACAAGAATATCAGATGGAACGGTGGGGGTGGCGTGCGTGGAGGGGAGAATACCATGCAGGGAAATAGTTTTACTTTGTGTAATGACTCATCCATTCCCAGTCTCTATTCAAGCTAAGTTAATTGTATCCAGTTTGCAAATTAATTCCAATTCAGCAGTCTCTCGTTGGAGTCTGTTTTTGAAGCTTTTTTTGTTGAAGGATAGCCACTCTTAGGTCTGATGATCGAGTGACCAGAGAGATGAAGTGTTCTCCAAATGCGTGTTTTTGAATGTTATAATTCTTGAGGTCTGTGTTGTGTCCATTCATTCTTTTACGTAGAGACTGCTCCAGTTTGGCCAATGTACATGGCAGAGGGGCATTGCCTGGCACAGATGAGATATATCACATTGGTAGATTGCGCAGTCGCGAGGTAACGAGCCTACTGATAGTCAGTGGCTGATGTGATTAGCGCCCTATGATGGTATCCCCTGAATAGATATGTGGACGAGATTTGGCAACGGCTTTGTGCAAGGATAGGTTCCTGGGTTAGTGGTTCGTGTTGGTGGTGTGTGCGTTGCTGGTGAGTATTTGCGTCAGATTGGGGCTGTCTGAAGCAAGGACTGGTCTGTCTCCCAAGATCTGTGAGAGTGATGGGTCGTCCTTCAGGATAGGTTGTAGATCCTTGATGATGCGTTGGAGAGGTTTAGTTGGGGGCTGAAGGTGATGGCTAGTGTGCGTTCTGTTTTCTTTTGGGCCTGTCCTGTAGTAGGTGACTTCTGGGTACTCTTCTGTCTCTGTCAATCTGTTTCTTCACTTTAGCAGTTGGGTTATTGTAGTGTAGGAATGCATGATAGAGATCTTGTAGGTGTATGTCTCTGTCTGAGGGGTTGGAGCAACATGCGGTTATATCGTAGAGCTTGGCTGTAGGCCAATGGATCGGTGTGGTGTGATCTGGATGAAAGCTAGAGGCATGTAAGGTAGGAATAGCGGTCAGTAGGCTTCGCTTATAGGTGGTGGGTTTATGTGACCATCGCTTATTAGCCCACCGTAGTGTCCAGGAAGTGGATCTCCAGTGTGGACTGGTCCAGGCTGAGGTTGATGGTGTGATGGAAATTGTTGAAATCCTGGTGAATTCCTCAACCGGCTCTTTTCCTAGGGTCCAGAGATGAAAGATGTCATCAATTGTAGCACAGTAGAGTAGCATAGGGCATTAGGGACGAGAGCTGAGGAAGCCATAAAAATGTGTGGCAATACTGTGTGGGCCATGCGGGGTACCCATCGCCAGTGCCGCTGATTTGAAGGTATACATTGTCCCCAAATGTGAAATAGTTATGGGTGAGGACAAGTTACAAAGTTCAGCCACCAGGTTAGCCGTGATATTATTGGGGATACTGTTCCTGACGGCTTGTAGCCATCTTCGTGGGGAGTGTGTGAGAGGCTTCGACATCCATAGTGGCCAGGATGGTGTTTTTAGGAAGATCACTGATGGATTGTAGTTTCCTCAGGAAGTCAGTGGTGTCTCGAAGATAGCTGGGAGTGCTGGTAACGTAGGGCCTGAGGAGGGAGTCTACATAGCCAGACAATCCTGCTGTCAGGGTGCCAATGCCTGAGATGATGGGGTGTCCAGGATTTCCAGGTTTATGGATCTTGGGTAGCAGATAGAAATACCCCAGGTCGGGATTCTAGGGGTGTGTCTGTGCGGATTTGTTCTTGTGCTTTTTCAGGGAGTTTCTTGAGCAAATGCTATAGTTTCTTTTGGTAACTCTCAGTGGGATCAGAGGGTAATGGCTTGTAGAAAGTGGTGTTGGAGAGCGGCCTAGTAGCCTCTTTTCATATTCCAACCTAGTCATGATGACGACAGCACCTTCTTTGTCAGCCTTTTTGATTATGATGTCAGAGTTGTTTCTGAGGCTGTCGATGTCATTGTGTTCTGCACGGCTGAGGTTATGGGGCAAGTGATGCTGCTTTTCCACAATTTCAGCTCGTGCTTGTCGGCGGAAGCACTCTATGTAGAAGTCCAGTCTGTTTCGACCTTCAGGAGGAGTCCACCCAGAATCCTTCTTTTTGTACAAGAGAACCACTAACCCAGGAACCTATCCTTGCAACAAAGCCCGTTGCCAGCTCTGTCCACATATCTATTCAGGGGACACCATCATAGGGCCTAATCACATCAGCCACACTATCAGAGGCTCGTTCACCTGCGCATCTACCAATGTGATATATGCCATCATGTGCCAGCAATGCCCCTCTGCCATGTACATTGGCCAAACTGGACAGTCTCTACGTAAAAGAATAAATGGACACAAATCAGACCTCAAGAATTATAACATTCAAAAACCAATTGGAGAACACTTCAATCTCTCTGGTCACTCGATTACAGACCAGAGGGTGGCTATTCTTCAACAAAAAAATTTTTCAAAAACAGACTCCAAACAGACTGCGGAATTGGAATTAATTTGCAAACTGGATACAATTAACTTAGGCTTGAATAGAGACTGGGAGTGGATGAGTCATTAGACAAAGTAAAACTATTTCCCCATGTTATTTCTCTCCCCCTCCCCACTGTTCCTCCAGATGTTCTTGTTAACTGCTGGAAATAGCCTACCTGCTTGTCACCATGAAAGGTTTCCTCCCTCCCCCCACTGCTGGTGATGGCTTACCTTAAGTGATCGCTCTCTTTACAGGGTGTATGATAAAACCCATTGTTTCATGTTCTGTGTGTGTGTGTGTGTGTGTGTGTATATAAATCTCTCCTGTTTTTTCCACCAAATGCATCCGATGAAGTGAGCTGTAGCTCACAAGCTTATGCTCTAATAAATTTGTTAGTCTCTAAGATGCCACAAGTACTCCTTTTCTTTTTGCGAATACAGACTAACACGGCTGCTACTCTGAAACCTGTCATTAGCTCGACTAGTAATTCTCTCCTGGCTCTAGAATGACGTTTCTGTCTTAGGAACACTTCCAGAGCCTGCATTTTTGCCATTTGTTTGCCTCTGAGATTCACTTAAATCCTGGCTCCTGCAAGAAGCTCAGCTCTCGAGTATTGCCTCTCTGAGCCAGATCGAAACGTTGTTTGATGTACACACTGGAAGCTACTTTGTATATCAAAACCTGACTGTTTTACTACATGCTGCTTTTCAAGTTCATTCCTGAACACTCTTCTTACACAGCTGCTTGAAACTTAATTTCTGCATTCCTTTTCATCATTTTTTATTGAAGTAATAACTGTAAATTGCTCTGTCACAAGTATTCCCAACCAAATCTTCAGCTAAATAATGAAGTAGCACAAAGCTGACCAGAATTTCACTTCTGTGCTAATTAAATCTTTAAGTGAAGCTGTGTACATTAAAGTTAAAATATTTCTCAGTAAAAATCTGTGCTAAAGAAGAAATAAGGACCTGGTTTTACAAAATGTCAGAAGCCCAGTACATACACAGTTGAGTGTTTAAATTATGCATGCAATTACTGTGATTGTACATGAAAACTCGGTGTATCTATACATGTAAATGGCTGACTATACACACATGTGCAAAGGCCTGAAATATGCACACAGGGATGGTGATTTTATGTGTATTTTTGTTCATGGCTGTGGGTCTGAGTTAACATCTGCTTCAGTGTTTGACTTTGGATATGATGTCAGGTAAAGCAGAAGAGATAGCAAAAGCTGCACGACATCTGTAAAGCACTGGGTAAACTGTGTTGGTTTAGCCAGCTGCAGTTTCCGGCCTGTTTGAGTGAGGCATCACTGAGGATTTCCATTCTCGATACTGGTTTGATGTCTACGATAAATGAGCAAACAGTGTTTAGCTGTGCTGGGGAATGGGGAGAGGCTGCTGCGGGGGGGGCTGCGCTGTGCGGGAGGGAGCTGTATTTTGACGCAGTCCAACATGGTTCCTTTTATAGGGCTCCGTTCTCCCTCTTGGGAGTCAGATCTGTACTGGGGAGCCAAAAGGGACAGGAAGAATGCAGTGCCCAGCCTGTGGCACCCAGTATGATTTATGCCCATCTATGGCTTTGTGCCCTCAGACACTGAGGGTAGCATGCTTGGCAAGGGGGCATGCTGTATCTGTGGTCTCCAACAATGGTGAATTGGGAAGGGCAGTGCTAGTGACCGATGGGGATATGCTACCACCTGGAGGGGAGGGGTTGTGGTCCATACCAGACACTTCGTGGGAGGTCACTTGGTGAGTAATACTGCCCCCATACCTCTCTCAAGGCCTGCAGGCAGACA
Source organism: Dermochelys coriacea (assembly GCF_009764565.3). Taxonomy (NCBI): domain Eukaryota; kingdom Metazoa; phylum Chordata; order Testudines; family Dermochelyidae; genus Dermochelys; species Dermochelys coriacea. The sequence continues at coordinate 128,022,728 of NC_050073.1, forward strand.
ATGGCTGCTCCCTGTGCAGCTGAGCTGGCAAAGGGAAAAGGATCCTTTTGTCATCTTCTTCTCTTCCCCATCCATGCAGCTATGCTGGAGCACCGATCAGTCGGTGTTAATGTAGACTCGGACATAGAGTTAAGAGAGTGTTGACTTGCTTTGGAATTTCTCTGAAATGCACCACAAAGAGTCACTCCAATCCTGACGGGGAAAACTTCAAAGTGGGAGGAGCTGTGGCATGCTTTGATCAGCATCTAGGAGCATCTTGAATGGTTCTGCAGGGCAGATGGAAGCTGCCTACAGTGCTTTGGAGAAGTACATGCTGTTGGCTATGGATGCTCAAGGGCAATGCTCTTCTGGCTTGGGGCCTTTGCAATGTTTTTGACAGTCTATGCACTGTACCATCAACCGTAATAGACGGCAACATTGAACAAGAAATCTAGTTAGAGGTTAAAATGTCATCTCTGTAAATTAAGTTCTGCAGCCAAGTTCTGCTGGATAGATTGGACTGCTAGGAGTACTTTAGGTACCTTGACCTAGGACTTTAAGGGAGGAGTTGCATAATCAATCTGGGTGATACATAATCAACAGCCCTGTATTCAATGCATGAATTATGCCTTTCTTCACTTATCTAAATTTAATGTAAGGGAATATTATGCTCCAGACTCATTACAAAATAGAATATTCTTAAACTGGTTTCCCATAGACACAGTGGTGGTAAGATGTGATATGTACCAACTACTCTAGTTCTAAGCGAGTTTGCAAATACAGTTATTAAAAAGGGTTTCAGTAACTGCTTAGAAAAGTTGTTTTGATGCACAGAGGTATTCTGTTTTGACATCCAGCCAAGATTTTCTTTCCTGCTGTGTTTAATTTCTGAAGCTAATTCTGTCATAGCAAATAAAACCTGTTGCTTTTTCAAATGTGCACCTGGCTGCACCAGATTTCATGCAAAATGCCAGATTATTCCAGAGAAGCATTTCCCCGGCACCTCCTGAGAACTGCTGATCTACTGAATTTTTTCCTAGGCCTGCCATGCAAGATCTGTAGCTACCTTTACTACTGTGTGTTCATTCTCCTACTTCAACATGCAGTGATAGCCTGCAAGCGACCACCCTGGCTTAATGGAGATCTTCAAAGATCAGAAACTCAAAACAAAAAACCCAAACCCACAAACAAACCCCACCCTACAAAAAGTGGACACTAGGTCAAATTACAAAGGATGAATAAACCAAATAACACAAGTAAGTAGGGACAAAATTAGAAAGACCAAAGCACGAAATGAGATTAAACTAGCTAGTTTTAAAAAGGGTAACAAGAAAACATTCTACAAATACTTTGGAACAAGAGGAAAACCAAGGATGGCGTAGATCTATTACTCAATGTGGGCATGGGGATAACAATAGCTGAAAATGTGGAAATGACAAGTGCTAAATTACTTTTGCTTCCTTTATCACTAAGTTTGGTGGTGATTGGATGTCTAACGTAGTGAATGCCAGTGAAAATGAGGTAGGATCAGAGCCTAAACCAGGGAAAGAACAAGTTAAAATTTACTTAGACAAATTAGATGTCTTCAAGTCATTAGGGCCTGAAGAAATACTCAAGGAGGTGACTGAAGAGGTATCTGAGCCATTAGTGATTGTCTTCAAAAAGTCATGGGAGAGCTTCCAGAGAACTGGAAAAGGGCAAATGTAGTGCCCATCTATAAAAAGGGGAATAAGGACAACACGGGGAATTACAGACTGGTTGGCTTAACTTCTGTACTCAGAAAGATAATGGAACAAATAATTAAGCAATCAATTTGTAGACACCTAGGAGATAATAAGGTGATAAGTAGCACTCAGGTTGGTTTGTCATGATTTTTCTTAGCATGGATTTGTAAATAGCTTTCTTTGACAGGGTAACAAGCCCTGTGGATAGGGGGAAAGTAGTAGATGTGGTGGTGGTCTTGCCCTTTGTAAGGCTTTTGACATTGTCTTGCATGACGTTCTCATAAACTATGGAAATACAACCTAGATGAAAATAGGGTGGGTGCATAACTGGTGGGAAAACCATTCCCAGAGAGTAGTTTATCAATGGTTCACAGTCAAGATGGAAGGCTATATTGAGTGGGGTCCTGCAGGGATCAAATCTGGGTCCAGTTCTCTTCAATATCTTCATCCATGATTTAGATAATGGCATAGAGAGACTTCAGAGTAGCAGCCGTGTTAGTCTGTATTCGCAAAAAAAAAAGAGTACTTGTGGCACCTTAGAGACTGACATATTTATTTGAGCATAAGCTTTCGTGAGCTACAGATGCATCCGATGAAGTGAGCTGTAGCTCATGAAAGCTTATGCTCAAATAAATTTGTAGTCTCCAAGGTGCCACAAGTACTCCTTTTTCTTTTTGGCATAGAGAGAGTACATTGATAAAGCTTGCTGCTGATGCCAAGATGGGAGGGGTTGGAAGAGTTTTGGAGGATAGGATTAAAGTTCAAAATGGTCTGAAGTAAATAGGATGAAATTCAATGAGGACAAATGCAAAGTGTTCCTTCCTAAACAGAGTAATCAGTTGCGCACATACAACATTCAGGGTAAATAGGACTAATCCCCTGAGATGGGATATTAGATGGATGGGATTTGAGTTACTACAGAAAATTCTTCCTAGGTATCTGGCTGGTGAATCTTGCCCATATGCTCAGGGTTTAGCTGATCGCCATATTTGGGGTCGGGAAGGAATTTTCCTCCAGGGCAGATTGGAGAGGCCCTGGAGGTTTTTTGCCTTCTGCTGTAGCATGGGGCATGGTTGACTTGAGGGAGGCTTCTCTGCTCCTTGAAGTCTTTAAACCATGATTTAAGGACTTCAATAGCTCAGACATGGGCGAGGTTTTTCATAGGAGTGGGTGGGTGAGATTCTGTGGCCTGCGCTGTGCAGGAGGTCGGACTAGATGATCAGAATGGTCCCTTCTGACCTTGGTATCTATGAATCTAACATGGGAAACGACTGCCTGGGAAGGAGTACAGCAGAAAGGGATCTGGGGGTCGTAGTGAATCACAAGCTAAGTGAGTCAACAGTGTAACATTGTTGCAAAGAAAAATGCAAACATCATTCTGGAATGCATTAGCAGGAGTGTTAGCAAGACACAAGAAGTAATTCTTCCACTCTGCTCTGCTCTGGCCTCAACTGGAGTATTGTGTTTAGATCCAGGTGCAACATTTCAGCACAGATGTGGACAAGTTGGAGAAAGTCCACAGGAGAGCAACACAAATGATTAAAGGTCTAGAAAACAGAAGATGCAGAAGGAAGGAATACTGTCCACGCCAGCCAGCTCTCTACTGAGCTGATGACACAGACAGCACCTCCCTGTATGTCGCTGGTTGGGTGGGTAGCTTGCAGAGGAGCCCAGAAATTGACGCACTGATGTTCTGGCAGGGTATGCCCTCTCGCATCCTCTTTGAATCCTCATTGTCCTGTTTCACTACTTGTTCTGAGGAAGAGGACATCTCTTTTCACTCTTTAGCCATATAAAACACTTTGGCGTAGCACTCACACTATCACGGTGAGAGGAATCTCCCTGGCGTTTACTTACCAAGTAAATGTAAAACCTCTCATTTTTCACCTGTGAAATGACCATTCATGTAGGTGAACGTATTGTCCTATTGAAATGTAAATAACCCCATACTGAACTGCATGGTGGGAGGGAGAGAGATTTTTGCACCAAGAGGGATTACTTCTCTTTGGTGAAGGACATCAAGAGCTAGGTGGGTGATGCTGCAACATTCAGCATTATAGTGAATGCTTTTGAAAGTGGCCACTAACTGCAGCTGCCTCTGCTCTCTTGCGGCACCTGGGGCTTCACCTTCATCGCTGTCAGCACCTTCAGGTCTTAGTGAATCAACGGAGGTGCCATGTGCTCAGCCCCTCTGTATGTTACACCCAAGATGTCTCTCCGTGGGCAGCAGTACGGTTATGAGAACATGTGGTAATGCACCTGGGAAAATCCCTCCCTAACTTGCCTGAGGAGTCAAAGCAAGTGCAAGATCTCCTGAGTCCACAAAATTCCTGGTAGTGGGGAACTAAACAGTCAGGCATCCAGAGACATGAAGGAAAACCTGAACCCTGCACCAGTTTTGGCCACATACAAGTCAAACAAATGAAGCCTACCACAGTTTCAGATGATGCCTCATCCTATGGGATAGGGGCAGTCCTCCATCAGAAAGTCAGTCAGTTTTATTATGGTCTCCAGTATATACAGCATGAGCCCTCTCCAGTACAGAGAAACACTATACACAAACAGAAAAGGAAACCCTGAGCTTGTGAACATTTCAGAGACTTTCTCGTGGGCATAACATTATAGATAGAAACTGACCACAAAGTACTAGCTGCTATTCTAGGTTCAAAACCTGAGATGAGTTACCACCTACGCTACAGTGATTTTTTTTTTAATGACTTTCATGAGGTTTCAGTTCTTCTTTGCTCATGAACTTGGGAAAAAACTTGCCACAGGGGATGAGCTCTCCAGGGCCCATATACTGGATACACCACAGCAGGAGTGTAAATCGGAGGAGCTGCTCACAAAAGGTTCGTAGATGCAGTACTTAGCACTTTAACAATCACAGAAAATACTCACTGCAAAGAAGTCTGGACAAAACAGACAAAGGCAGAAACTTCTATTAAACTACAGGGGGTGGTTTCCAGGGATCTTACCATAAACTAAAGTTTCTTGTTGAAGAGGCCCAGACTGGCCATCCTTATATCAGTGCAACAGGATATCTTGGATAGACTGTGTGAGGGACACCAAGGCGTTACACAATGCAGTGAGAGAGCTAAACTGTCCATTTGGTGCCCTGTACTGAGCAAACAACTGCAGCAGGGAGTTGGGAAATGTGATATTTGTGCTCACATGAGAACAAAGCCACTGGAACTGTTACTGCCCAGACAGCCCAGGACAGAAAATCAGGAATGATGCTTTCTGTTTGGATAGCACTCTCTCTCTCTCTCTCTCTCTCACTATTTTGGAAGATTCATGGAGGCTGCTAGTTTGCTCAACACCACATCAAGTGCAGTTGTGGAGAGGACAGAACCCATCTTAGCCTGTTCCTGGAGTACAGAGCAAGTGATCTCTGACATTGGTTCTGACTTTGCCTCTGAACAGTCAGACAGGGGTCTGGGTGGGACAAGTGCTATTCAACATATCCATAAATGATCTGGAAAAAGGAGTGAACTGTGAGATAGAAAAAATTGCAGAAGATACAAAATTACTCAAGATAGTTAAATCCCAGACAGACTGTGAACAGTTACAAAAGGATCTCACAAAAGTGGGTGACTGGGCCACAAAATGGCAGGAAATTCAATGCTGATAAATGCATAATCCCAACTATACATATACAGTGATGGGGTCTAAATTAGCTGTTACCACTCGGAAAGATCTTGGAGTCATTGTGGATAGTTCTCTGAAAACATCCACTCAATGTGCAGTAGCCAAGAGAGCTAACAATATTTAGGAACCATTAGGAAAGGGATAACAATATGGTATTTTCTGTCTCATTATCTATTACATATTTCATTATATACCCACATCTTGAATACGGTGTGAAGTTCTGGTCACTCCATCTCAAAAAAGAGATGATAGAATTGGGAAAGGTAAAGAGAAGGGCAACAAAAATGATTAAGGGTATGGAACAACTTCCACACAAGGAGAGATTAAAAAGACTGGGGATGCTCATTTTTGAAAAGAGGCAACTGAGAGGGGATATGATAGAGGTATATAAAATCATGAAGAGTGTGATGAAAATGAATAAGGAAATGTTGTTTACCCCTCACATACCACAAGAACTAGGGGTCACCCTATGAAATTAATAGGCAGTAGGTTTAAATCAAACAAAAGGAAGTATTGCTTCACACAACGCACAATCAACCTAGAGAACTCATTGCCAGGGAATGCTGTGAAGGCCAAAAGTATAAGTGGGTTAAACAAAAATCGGAAGTTCATGGAGGATAGGTCCATCACTGGCTATTAGCCAAGATGGTCAGAGATGCAATCCCATGCTGTTGGTGTCCCATAATCTCTAACTGCCAGAAGCTGGGACTGGACAAGAAGGATGGATCACTTGATAATTGCCCTGTTCTGCTCATTCCCTCTGAAATATTTGGCACCTGCCACTGCTGGAAGACAGGATACTGGGCTCGATGGACCATTAGTCTGATCCAGTATGGCTGTTCTTACGTTCTTTATGTTGTGTTCTGAGACCTTTTAAGAGGCTTACAGATACCTATTGTTTCACTCATGTCACATCCATCCCACAGTCCCCTCGAAGTAATGATGAAGCAGAATGTGTAATAAAGACAACACAACCACTTCTTTGTTAATCCTCCCATCCACATCTTGCCCTGGTGCCCACACCAGCCAACACCTCTGGCAAATGGATTCTGCCCTGCAGAACTGTGGATGGGAAGGAATTTGAGGTCCATAATCCCAACCGTGTCCTCTCAGATCGAACCTTGTTGACCTGACTTCCAGAGACTACAGAAGAAGGAAGATCAATATTAAATCCATCAGAAGAGGGACTTTGATAGACACCACAGTCTAATCATGGGGCGTACTGAACCCAGGTGAAAGAATCTCATGAAAAGGGCACAGTGGCAGGATATTCCAGGACCCTTCGATCCTGCTTTGTTAGGGTGTCGGCAAGAATCATCCCTTGGAGCTGGTGTCCTCTTGTTGCGTCAACGGCTTGCACTCCAATACACCTTTATTGTAACTCAGAGACTGCACCTCTGACCAACACTGTGTGCCCACATAAAACTGCCCACCCAGCCTCCAGATCCTCTCCCCATTGGAGACAGACAGCCTCCTGTGTTCCTGGAGGATTACATCAAAGATTGAGAACTCAAGAAAGTCAGAAGACGACTAGCTGAATGGCTTAGAAGGGCAGACTAAATCCCTGACCCGAGGCTGAGAGTTCAGGCAGTGTACTTGTGCATCCGGGGACTGTTTGCTCTTGTTTTTGTGATGACATTTATACCTGCTGTACGTTGTTCACTGTAAAGTTTGGATAAAAGCTTCCCTCTTTCAGAGAAGGGGATGTGGGGCTAGTTGTGAATGTGGAACATGAGCACTGGGGGCCAGAGCAAGCAGCTAAGTGTCTGAGTAATCAGGAAATGGTCAATGTTTTGCTCATCTACACATGATGCACTGGGTCTCTAATCTCTTCTAGCCACACCTTACCCCCAAGCCACATATATTCTCTGGGGTCCACATGAGGCCAGTGTCATCTGCAAGGAGGCTGTTACATCAGCCCCACCTCTGGAGTCCCTGCTCCCTGGCTGTGTGGCTCCAGGGCTACCCATGGCCACAGCGGCCCCTGGACCATTTAAGGGAGGTTCCTCACTGCAGAGGGGCTGTGCTAGAAAGTGGATATAACCCAGGCTGGGTTTTCTCTGTCAGACAATCTCTGCAGGCCAGTGGGTGGATGGTGTGTCCTCCTAGCCCTGAGACCTGTCCCTGCCCCCTCTCTCCCTGTGCTTCCATGCCTTGCAGAGCATGAGCTGACCCGAAAGTACTTTTCAGTAACTTTTTTAGGTTTGCTTTTGTTAGGGGGTGGGGGGCAGAATAATTGTCCTGTCTGGCCCCTGCTTTCCACAGGCCAGTGTGGAACTGTTACAGGTGGATCTGAGAGCTCCAGAACCTGTGCTATTTATAAGCAACAGTGCTGTGTGTGTAAGGATGATATTCCAGTAGATTAGAGAGTGAAATAATCATGAAGAATATGCACTAAAGGGGTTTGGAAAGGGAAGGTATTAACGTTGATCCTTGACGCATTTCTGGGCGGGAATGTCACAATTCAACGCTGGTAACAATATGAAGAAGAAATCAGGGAAAGAATCGTGGGAGAGGGGAGTTAAAGAAATATGATCTTGCATCCCCACGAGGGATAAATAATGGATTGCAAATGCAGCTGAGATAGGAAAGTAATGCACCAGCCTAAACAGCACGGGCACCATACCTATGTGCTATTCAGGGTCGGCTCCAGGCACCAACTTTCCAAGCAGGTGCTTGGGGCAGCATGCAGAATGGGGCGGCAGTCTGTGTCCCATGGCAGCAATTCGGCGGCAGCCCTGCCACTCTTCCTGCCGAGGTGGCAATTTGGCGGCAACTGCTTGGGGCAGGAAAATTTGGTAGAGCCACCCCTGGTGATATTACTATGCATTTATTTACAAGGGGCAGATTGTAACCTCCGATGGATTCACAAAAGAGTATCTTGGAAAAAGTGCTGGTAATTAAGTCTATAGTGGATTTGGAGACTTGCAGCAATGTACAGCTAAGGTAGCAGTCTGGATTGGGGCCTGGAGTGGATCTTGGTTTCTGATGGAACTTTCCCCATAGTTTATACTAGATTAATATTCAGTGCACATTGCAGGAAGGTCAGCTTGCAAGACTAACATAATGAGCCCTGTTCGTACTGTGTGTAAGCTCAAACCCCTGCACTAACAATATTAGATTCCAAATCATGTTGCTTTGCTCTCCAAAGACCTTTTCACTGTAGAAGTGGGGAGAAACAACTTGAATTCACAATAGGAACAAACTGCATTTCCTCTAAAAATGATATTCTATTATACAACTACTAAAAGGAAAATGATGACAAAACCCCTTCAAGTAATACTAAGGGTGAAACACAAAGTGAAGGAAAACAAAGATAATTAGGAGAGAGGATAAAAATGGCACAATTAATCTCATTATGCCAATTCCTGGAAATATTCTTTCCCCTATCTTTGCGTGTGCCAATAAACTCCATGTTTTCTACTTTAAGTATTGCTGAAAGGAACACATGGATAATTCTACTTTTTACAAATCACTGTGTCTAATAACACAAATTAAAAGGAGCTCAAAAATCATTAAAATGTGAATTATTCCATACTTAAAGCAATAGAATCAATAAAAACAGAGCATAAAGCTTTATATAGCCATGTTTTCCAGACATGAAGAGAAAATCTCTATTTTCAGACTAAATTACTTATTTTTAGAGCTGGACACAATTTTGATGCAAAAACCTATACAGTTTTGTCAAAATGGATTATTTGGGGGGGGGGAATTCTCAGTTCTCAGTTCTGGTGAGGAAAATTTATTTTCTTGCAGGAAATGTCTCAATGAAAATTTTCACTTTCAGCTTTTCTGTTTAAAAACCCCAAAACAAAATGATGTTTTATGTAGAAAGGTGGCTTCGTAATGACAATTTGTTTTCCTTTGGCTTACAACTTTGTTCTAAATGATAAATGATGTGGTATACCTTGACTTTAATAAGGCTTTTGATACTGTCTCGCATGACTGTTTCATAAACAAACTAGGGAAATACAGCCTAGATGGAGCGACTATAAAGTAGGTGCATAACTGGTTGGAAAATGATTTACAGAGAGTAGTTATCAGTGGTTCACAGTCATGCTGGAAGGGCATAACGAGTGGTATCTTGCAGGGATTGGTTCTGAGTCCAGTTCTGTTCAATGTCTTCATCAGTGATTTAGATAATGGCATAGAGAGTACACTTATAAAGTTTGTGGATGATACCAAGCTGGGAGGGGTTGAAAATGCTTTGGAGGGCAGGATTAAAATTCAAAATGATCTGGACAAACTCGAAAAATGGTCTTAAGTAAATAGGATGAAATTCAATAAGGACAAATGCAAAGTACTTCACTTAGGAAGGGACAAGCAGTTGTACACATATAAAATGGGAAATGACTGTCTAGGAAGGAGTACTGCAGAAAGGGATCGGGGGTCATAGTGGATCACAAGCTAAATATGAGTCAACAGTGTTGCAAAAAAAGTGAACATCCTCCTGGGATGTATTGGCAGGCGTGTTGTAAACAAGACATGAGAACGTAAGAATGGCCATACTGGGTGAGACCAAAGGTCCATCCAGCCCAGTATCCTATCTGCCAACAGTGGCCAATGCCAGGTGCCCCAGAGGGAGTGAACCTAACAGGTAATGATCAAGTGATCTCTCTCCTGCCATCCATCTCCACCCTCTGAAAACAGAGGCTAGGGACACCATTCCTTACCCATCCTGGCTAATAGCCATTAATGGACTTAACCTCCATGAATTTATCCAGTTCTCTTTTAAACCCTGTTATAGTCCTAGCCTTCACAACCTCCTCAGGCAAGGAGTTCCACAGGTTGACTGTGCGCTGAGTGAAGAAGAACTTCCTTTTATTTGTTTTAAACCTGCTTCCCATTAATTTCATTTGGTGGCCCCTAGTTCTTATATTATGCCAACAAGTAAATAACTTTTCCTTATTCACTTTCTCCACACCACTCATGATTTTATAGACATCCATCATCTCCGCCCTTAATCTCTTCTTTTACAAGCAGAAAAATCCTAGCCTCTTTAATCTCTCCTCATATAGGACCCGTTCCAAACCCCTAAACATTTTAACAGGTTTCAGAGTAGCAGCCGTGTTAGTCTGTATTCGCAAAAAGAAAAGGAGGATCTGTGGCACCTTAGAGACTAACAAATTTATTAGAGCATAAGCTTTCGTGAGCTACAGCTCACTTCATCGGATGCATTTGGTGGAAAAAACAGAGGGGAGATTTATATACACACACACAGAGAACATGAAACAATGGGTTTATCATACACACTGTAAGGAGAGTGATCACTTAAGATAAGCCATCACCAGCAGGGGGGGGGGGGAAGGAGGAAAACCTTTCATGGTGACAAGCAAGGTAGGCTAATTCCAGCAGTTAACAAGAATATCAGAGGAACAGTGTGGGGGGAGAAATAACATGGGGAAATAGTTTTACTTTGTGTAATGACTCATCCATTCCCAGTCTCTATTCAAGCCTAAGTTAATTGTATCCAGTTTGCAAATTAATCTCTCGTTGGAGTTTGTTTTTGAAACTTTTTTGTTGAAGGATAGCCACTCTTAGGTCTGTGATCGAGTGACCAGAGAGATTGAAGCGTTCTCCAACTGGTTTTTGAATGTTATAATTCTTGACGTCTGATTTGTGTCCATTCATTCTTTTACGTAGAGACTGTCCAGTTTGGCCAATGTACGTGGCAGAGGGGCATTGCTGGCACATGATGGCATATATCACATTGGTAGATGAGCAGGTAAACGAGCCTCTGATAGTGTGGCTGATGTGATTAGGCCCTATGATGGTATCCCCTGAAGAGATATGTGGACAGAGTTGGCAACGGGCTTTGTTGCAAGGATAGGTTCCTGGGTTAGTGGTTCTGTTATGTGGTGTGTGGTTGCTGGTGAGTATTTGCTTCAGGGTGGGGGGCTGTTTGTGAGCAAGGACTGGCCTGTCTCCCAAGATCTGTGAGAGTGATGGGTCGTCCTTCAGGATAGGCTGTAGATCCTTGATGATGCATTGGAGAGGTTTTAGTTGGGGGCTGAAGGTGATGGCTTGTGGCGTTCTGTCATTTTCTTTGTTGGGCCTGTCCTGTAGTAGGTGACTTCTGGGTACTCTTCTGGCTCTGTCAATCTGTTTCTTCACTTCAGCAGGTGGGTATTGTAGTTGTAGGAATGCATGATAGAGATCTTGTAGGTGTTTGTCTCTGTCTGAGGGGTTGGAGCAAATGCTGTTGTATCGTAGAGCTTGGCTGTAGACAATGGATAGTGTGGTGTGATCTGGAAGAAAGCTAGAGGCATGTAGGTAGGAATAGCGGTCAGTAGGTTTCCGATATAGGGTGGTGTTTATGTGACCATCGCTTATTAGCACCGTAGTGTCCAGGAAGTGGATCTCTTGTGTGGACTGGTCCAGGCTGAGGTTGATGGTGGGATGGAAATTGTTGAAATCATGGTGGAATTCCTCAAGGGCTTCTTTTCCATGGGTCCAGATGATGAAGATGTCATCAGTGTAGCGCAAGTAGAGTAGGGGCATTAGGGGACGAGAGCTGAGGAAGCGTTGTTCTAAGTCAGCCATAAAAATGTTGGCATACTCTGGGGCCATGCGGGTACCCATCGCAGTGCCGCTGATTTGAAGGTATACATTGACACCAAATGTGAAATAGTTATGGGTGAGGACAAAGTCACAAAGTTCAGCCACCAAGTTAGCCGTGACAATATCGGGGATACTGTTCTCCGGTCACTCGATTAGAGACCTGAGGGTGGCTATTCTTCAACAAAAAAATTTCAAAAACAGACTCCAACGAGAGACTGCGGAATTGGAATTAATTTGCAAACTGGATACAATTAACTTAGGTTTGAATAGAGACTGGGAATGGATGAGTCATTACACAAAGTAAAACTATTTCCCCATGTTATTTCTCCCCCCCCACCCCACCCCACCCAACCCCCCACTGTTCCTCAGATATTCTTGTTAACTGCTGGAATTAGCCTACCTTGCTTGTCACCATGAAAGGTTTTCCTCCTTTCCCCCCTGCTGCTGGTGATGGCTTATCTTAAGTGATCACTCTCCTTACAGTGTGTATGATAAACCCATTGTTTCATGTTCTCTGTGTGTGTGTATATAATCTCTCCTCTGTTTTTTCCACCAAATGCATCCGATTAAATGAGCTGTAGCTCACGAAGCCTTATGCTCTAATAAATTTGTTAGTCTCTAAGGTGCCACAAGTACTCCTTTTCTTTTTGCTAATCATTTTAGTTGCCTTTTCTGAACCTTTTCTAATGCCAGTATATCTCTTTTGAGATGAGGGGACCACATCTGTACTCAGTATTCAAGATATGAGTCTACCATGGATTTATATGAGGGCAATAATTCTCAGTCTTATTCTCTATCCCTTTTTTAATGATTCCTAACATCCCGTTTGCTTTTTGACTGCCGCTGCACGCTGTGTGGACATCTTCAGAGAACTATCCACGATGACTCCAAGATCTTTCTCCTGATTAGTTGTAGCTAAATTAGCCCCCATCTTATTGTATGTATAGTTGGGGTTATTTTTTCCAATGTGCATTACTTTACACTATCCACATTAATTTTATTTGCCATTTTGTTGTCCAGTCACTTAGTTTTGTAAGATCTTTTTGAAGTTCTTCACAGTCTGCTTTGGTCTTAACTATCTTGAGCAGTTTAGTATCATCTGCAAACTTTGCCACCTCACTGTTTACCCTTTCTGCAGATCATTTATGAATAAGTTGAATAGGATTGGTCCTAGGACTGACCCTTGGGGAACACCACTAGTTACCCCTCTCCATTCTGAAAATTTCCCATTTATTCCTACCCTTTGTTCCCTGTCTTCTAATCAGTTATCAATCTATGAAAGGATCTTCCCTCTTATCCCATGACAACTTAATTTACAGAAGAGCCTTTGGTGAGGGATCTTGTCAAAGGCTTTCAGGAAATTTAAGTACACTATGTCCACTGGATCCCCCTTGTCCACATGTTTGTTTGACCCCCTCAAAGAACGCTAATAGATTAGTAAGACACAATCTCCCTTTACAAAACTGTGTTGACTTTTGCCCAACAATTTATGTTCTTCCATGTGTCTGACACTTTTTTATTCTTTACTATTGTTTCAACTAATTTGCCCGGTACTGACATTAGACTTACCAGTCTGTAATTGCCAGGATCACCTCTAGAGACCTTTTTAAATAGTGGCATTACATTAGCTATCTTCCAGTCATTGGGTACAGGTTTCAGAGTAGCAGCCGTGTTAGTCTGTATTCGCAAAAAAGAAAAGGAGGACTTTTCTAAGTTCTAAGGTGCTACAAGTACTCCTTTTCTTCATTGGGTACAGTAGCTGATTTAAGGGACAGGTTACAAACCATAGTTAATAGTTCCGCAATTTCACATTTGAGTTCTTTCAGAACTCTTTGGTGAATGCCATCTGGTCCTGGTGACTTGTTACTGTTAAGTTTATGAATTAATTCCAAAACCTCATCTAATGACACTTCAATCTGTGACAATTCCTCAGATTTGTCACCTAGAAAGGATGGCTCAGGTTTGGGAATCTCCCTCACATCCTCAGCCATGAAGACTGAAGCAAAGAATTCATTTAGTTTTTCTCTGCAATTACTTTGTCATCTTTAAGTGCTCCTTTTGTATTTCGATTGTCCCACTGGTTGTTTAGCAGGCTTCGGGCTTCTGATGTACGTAAAAAAACATTTTGTTGTTATCTTTTGAGTTTTTGGCTACCTGTTCTTCAAACTCCTTTTTGGCTTTATTTCATTTTTACATTTAATTTGGCAGTGTTTATGCTCCTTTCTATTTACCTCACTAGGATTTGACTTCCACTTTTTAAAAGATGCTGTTTTATCTCTCACTGCTTCTTTTACATGGTTAAGCCAAGCTATGGTGGCTCTTTTTTAGTTCTTTACTGTGTTTTTAATTTGCGGTATACATTTAAGTTGGGCCTCTATTATGGTGTCTTTGAAAAGTGTCCATGCAGCTTGCAGGGTTTTCACTCTAGTCACTGTACTTTTTAATTTCTGTTTAACTAACCTCCTCATTTTTGCATAGTTCCCCTTTCTGAAATTAAATGCCACAGTGTTGGACTGTGAAGTAATTCTTCCTCTATACTCTGCACTGATTAGGCCTCAATTGGAGTATTGTGTCCAGCTCTGGGCACCACATTTCAGGAAAGATGTGGACAAATTGGAGAAAGCCCAGAAAAGAGCAACAAAAATGAATAAAGGTCTAGAAAACATGACCTAGGAGGGAAGGTTGAAAAAATTGAGTTTGTTTAGTCTGGAGAGGAGAAGGCTGAGAGGGGACATAATTGTTTTCAAGTACATAAAAGGTTGTTACAAGGAGGAGGGAGAAAAATTGGTCATCTTAACCTCTGAGGATAGGACTAGAACCAATGGGCTTAAATTGCAGCAAGGGAGGTTTAGGTTGAACATTAGAAAAAACTTCCTAACTGTCAGGGTGGTTAAGCACTGGAATAAATTGCCTAGGGAGATTGTGGAATCTCCATCATTGGGGATTTTAAAGAACAGGTTGGACAAGCACCTGTCAGGGATGGTCTAGATAATACTTAGTCCTGCCATGAGGCAGGGGACTGGACTAGATGACCTCTCGAGGTCCCTTCCAGTCCTATGATTCTATGAATAGTTCAGTCCTGGTTGGGCCTTTGATGATCTTAGCCTCGTATAACAGGTGATCAAAAGACAAAGGCCCACTCTTAACCATGTAGCTTCAAAGGGTTTGGTCTTTGCATAACCAGAGGTGGGGACTTTGGATTTGCCCCCCCCCAATATTTCCCAGGAAATCCATTTCATACGCATTGTCTCCAAAGACAGTTCGTGTCTGCCACATTGGTCGCTGCAGTTCTTTGATAATCCATGCCCACAATAATATGTAACCTTTGCATTTAATACAATGGACTTGAAAGGATACTACAGGAAATCGCCCATTTGTCACATCTCACGTTCTTTATTATTCTTTACGAGTTATATGTTGGTAGCACTGAGGGGAGAGACTGGAGTATCCCAAACCTATTGTCCTTGGCACTATAGAAACATGTGTATCCAAAAGTGGGTTTCTGTCCCCATAAGCTTGTTTTCTATTTTGTCTGACATTTAATGTATTAATTGCAGTACATACAGTTAGATGGTGAGCAGCAAGTTATACATGAGTCTGTGATGCAGAATGATGGGGAAATAAGAAAAGGGACTGCTACATGCTAGATGTAGGTGCAGAAGCGTGACAGACCAGGGTGGTGACTGCACACAGAGCACCCTTAACTAGCCATCTAGAATACTGCATGCAGCCCAGAGCAATCTTCTCACCTTATTCAGTTATTCCTTCTTCAGAACACAGCTGGGCATTTGTCATTTAGGTTTTATTTTACTTTCCCTGAGTTGCACTGGGGCTTGAATGTCACAGTGTCCTTGCTACGATCAGCTTGCTAGACATCTGAACCAGAAACAGCAAAATAATGGAGGAGACAGAGAATCCTTAGAGCAGAAGAAAGTCCCAAGTTGATATTCTTGATTCTTTTTGATTCAGGCTACTTGAGCCTTTCTTTGCTTCTATACAAAATGACCCTATCTATGAGAAGACTGTGAGATACTTTCTCCGGTTGGGATACACTGGAAGCACATTGTTCCCTTAGTCCTGGCGCACAATTCCCAAGAGTGAAAGAAAAAGTAAAAATCTGGCATGTGCCCTAGAATTCAAGGTCTATAGTGTTGGAAATTGTTCTCTAAGAAAAAAATTGCATGGGAATGACCATATTTTCCACTGCTATTGTCAACATCTAATCCCTAGCAGCAACTATAATACAATCTTAATTTAAAGGACTAAGAACGTACTTTTCCTTCTGTACTCTAGGGACTTTTCTGCTCAACAGGGTGAACTCCATTCCAAAAGACTGAGTTCCCTAAAAGACACTTTCTCCAGGAATACAGCAACGTTAAAGGGCCAGAACTGTAGCTTTAAGCAAATTCTATCACAATGAAGACATATTGCCATTGGCTTCTTTAGGGTGTCTGAAGATGGTTTCAAATGTCCAGCATTGGGCAGGAAAAAAAATCTGTGACAAGGAAGCAGATAATTGGATGGAACATGGAGTCAGTGTTTCCTGTAATTACAATAACTTCAGTGTGGTTACCCCACATTTACCATGGTGTGTGAGAGATGAGCATCTAGTTCCTTACAGTGCATTCCCAACCTTCAGTGTTCAAAGCTTCAAGGTACCTTGGAGATCCACCCTAGTAGGCTACTTCATACAAGGCAAAACACAAGTCTGCAGCAATCTTTATTTGAAGTTCAGCTTTTAAGCCACCCACTGTTTAGAATATTACCAATGGAGGGCAAACCAGCTACGATACATGTCCTCTGATGTAATCAAGTGTGATCCGATGGGAGGGTGGGAGCATTCTGAACTGCACTAGGGTATGACTGATCTGTGTAATTTTTTGCTGAGAAATGGAAGAGGAGGCAATTCATAGCTTGAGATGACTTAGCTTCCCAAGCAAATGAGCAGGTGCAACATGTCATAAAATTGATTTTAACAGAGAACATGAACCACATTTGCCTAACTCGATATGGTGCAGCCTTCTGATTAAAAATGAGCACTGTACAATATCAGTAAGGCACATGTTAAATGGATTAAGAGCTAGCTGACTGGCGGATCTCCAAAAGCAGCTGTCAATAGGAATCTTCGTTGAACGGGGGAGATTGTAGTGGGGTTCCGCAGGGATCGGGCCTGACACTGTTCAACACTTTCATCAATGCTCTCAAAGTAACTATAAAATCCCTGCTGATAATGTTGGAGGCTGTCCCAAAGATTGGTGGAGCCTGTATTGTGATGGGATAGGGCAGTTAGAGAGCTCTGGATCGCTTGGTAAGCTTGAACCCATTCAAACAACATGGGTGTGCCAAATGCAAGGTTGCACATCCAGGAAGAAGAAACACAGGCCCTACCTATGGTGTGGGGGGGGGACTGTACTCTGGAAAGCAGGGACTCTGAAAAGGATTTAGGGGCCATAGTGACTGCAGTAAAACTTGAGCTCCCTGTGAAATGCTCTCACAGAAAGGGCTAATGTGATCTTCGGGACCCTATAGGCTAAACCAACCTGTCTACAGAACAAGTCTCCCCCTTCCCCCAAGGAGAATCAGCAGCAGGTGGCTGCAGTAAAGGAGGGGGAGCCAGGCTTACATGATGATAAATCCCTGTTGAGAAAAGGCTGGTGGGAGGGAAGCTCCAAGCAGGGGTGGAGTAAAGAAAGCTCTCCTTGCGGGGAGGCCTGGAGAAGACCCTGATTCACCAGGGCAGTGATGGGGAGTCCCACAGGACCTGAGAATGGAGGTGGGAAGTGCCTCAAGAAAACCCCAGCACTGGTAAAGGAGCAAACCAAGCTCTTGGGTACAGAGCCCTGGCCTGGAACCCAGAGTAGAGAGAGGGATGGGTCTCCTACCAGCCCCAAGGAAGGGGGGGTACAAGCCCATTGAAAGGGTTAGCAAGCTCCACAAGGGGGCTGCCGGCTGAGCCAAAGACAGGCTCAGGAACAGCCCCAGGGAGGGCAGGAGAATTTTGTTTGTTAAAGACAGTTTGGGATTTCTAGTTTGGGGCAATTGGGACCCCAGGGGGTGAATTAAAGATGGTGAGTTGGCCAGAGAAACCAGCACAGCACTGTGCGGCCAGTGGCAGAGGGCTGTAGGACAGTGAGATGCCATGCCTGGCCACAAGGGGTGCCGCCCATGCTTGGACATGCATATGCAGGGGCGCAGCGAGTCGGGGCAGGGAGGTGGCTTTCCCTCTGAACACTGCACTGGTGAGACCCACACAGGTGTTCTGTGCCCTCTTCTCATTCTAAAAAGGATGTTGAAAAACCAGAGATGGGGCAAGGAAGAGCCCCCAAAATGATTGGAGAGCTGGAGACGAAGCCTGACAGTGAGGGACTGTGGTGATGGCTTATCTTAAGTGATCACTCTCCTTACAGTGTGTATGATAAACCCATTGTTTCATGTTCTGTGTGTGTATATAAATCTCCCCACTGTATTTTCCACCAAATGCATCCGATGAAGTGAGCTGTAGCTCACGAAAGCTTATGCTCTAATAAATTTGTTAGTCTCTAAGGTGCCACAAGTACTTTTTCTTTTTGCGAATACAGACTAACACGGCTGCTACTCTGAAACCAGTGAGGGACTGAGAGAGCTCAAGCTGTTTGACTAGTCACAAAGCAGCTTGGGATGATTTGATTACAGTGTGAAAGGATCTTCACAGGGAGAGACTACCAGGTCCTACAGGGCGCGGTATCCTAGCAGAGAAAGGCAGAACAAGAACCAATGCTCTGGAAGCTGAAGCCAGACCAGTTCCAATTAGAAATGAGGGACAAACTTCTCACATAAGAACAGCCATATTGGTCAGACCAAAGGACCTTCTAGCCCAGTATCCTATCTACCAATAGTGCCCGGTGCCCCAGAGGGAACGAACAGAACAGGTAATCATCAAGTGATCCATCCCCTGTTATCCAGTCTCGGCTTCTGGCAAACAACAAGGATGATTAACCATTGGTACAAACTCCCAAGGGAAGTGGTGGATTCCATCTCTGGATGTCTTCAGATCAAGCCTGCATGCCTTGCTGGAAGATGTGCTTTACACAACACACGTTATTGGATTCCACACAAGAAGAAGTGGGTGAGATAATGGCCGGTGGTATGTAGGAGGATAGACGAGGAGATCAGATGGTCCCTTCTGGCCTTAATTCATAGGTTCATTCTATTTTTCTTCCCGATTGTCATGCTGTAGCTCTCTCCTCACAACATTAAATTTGGGGAAACAGTACAGAATACTTTTTCCTGAATGTTGGTTTCAGTCTTAAAACCTGTTTATCCTGACCAAGCTGATACCCCTCATGTATTTGTTCAAATGTTAATGAAAAGCAATCAGGTTTTACTCATACAAATGTGGAAAAGGCTTCCCACCCCCAAATGCAGAGCCCTGGTCTGTAGGGGACTGAATGGACCCTGCAGGGGGCGGGCATTAGGGTGTCTGTGTGTTTGCGTCAGGGAAGCCTGGCTGTTTAAAAATAGCCGGAGCCTCGCGAACCAGCTGAGCGGCAGCGAACCAGCGGAGCAGCGGGGACAGCAGAGCAGCTCACAGCAGGAGTTTGCCTGGGACTGGTAAGTATCCGAGTGTGTGTGTTTGCTTGCTGAGGAAGTATCCGAGCGTGTGTTTGCTGGGAGGGAGCCTGAGTGAGTGTCTGATTGGCTGCTAGCCTGCAGGGGGCGGGCATTAGGGTGTCTGTGTGTTTGCGTCAGGGAAGCCTGGCTGTTTGAAAATAGCCAGAGCCTCGCGAACCAGCTGAGCAGCGGGGACAGCAGAGCAGCTCACAGCAGGAGTTTGCCTGGGAGTTCGCCTGGAGTGAGCCCAGTGAGGCTTACATCTTGCCAACGTCTCTGAGGAAGCTCCGTAGTAGGTAGGTGATATGGAAGGGGGGGATTCAGCTGTTGTGACCTGCACTGGATGTGCCATGTTTGTCTTTCTTCCACAGGACAGAAGCGACTTTGTCTGTACAAAGTGCAAGCTGGTCTCCATATTGGAAGAGAAGATTGAAGGTCTGGAGCAACAGGTAACGACCCTGCGTTGTATACGAGAGACTGAGGATTTTCTGGACCAAACTCAGGATAGCCTTCTAGGGGCACAAAGCTCTAAAGATGTAGAGCAGGTTGCACAGAGGAGCCAAGAGGCCAGTGAAGAAGCTTGGCAACATGTGACCTCCAGAAGAGGTAAGCGGAATGTCCGGGTTCCAGTAACACAGACACAGGTAACTAACCGCTTTCATGTTCTCTCCACAGGTACCAATGCGGAGAGTGGACCAGATGATATGTCTGGGGGGAGAAAGCAGAAGGAGACTCCGCTGGTTGGGAGGCATGAGATGCGATGTCCTGAGGTTGGAGGTTCCACGACCACCACTCCCAAGAGGAGAAGGCGGGTGGTGGTGGTCGGGGACTCTCTCCTCCGGGGGACTGAGTCATCTATCTGCCGCCCTGACCGGGAAAACCGAGAAGTCTGCTGCTTGCCAGGGGCTAAGATTCGTGATGTGACGGAGAGACTGCCGAGACTCATCAAGCCCTCGGATCGCTACCCCTTCCTGCTTCTCCACGTGGGCACCAATGATACTGCCAAGAATGACCTTGAGCGGATCACTGCGGACTATGTGGCTCTGGGAAGAAGGATAAAGGAGTTGGAGGCGCAAGTGGTGTTCTCGTCCATCCTCCCCGTGGAAGGAAAAGGCCTGGGTAGGGACCGTCGAATCGTGGAGGTCAACGAATGGCTACGCAGGTGGTGTCGGAGAGAAGGCTTTGGATTCTTTGACCATGGGATGGTGTTCCATGAAGGAGGAGTGCTGGGCAGAGACGGGCTCCATCTTACGAAGAGAGGGAAGAACATCTTTGCCAGCAGGCTGGCTAACCTAGTGAGGAGGGCTTTAAACTAGGTTCACCGGGGGAAGGAGACCAAAGCCCTGAGGTAAGTGGGAAAGCGGGATACCGGGAGGAAGCACAGGCAGGAAGGTCTGTGAGGGGAGGGCTCCTGCCTCATACTGGGAATGAGGGGCGATCAACAGGTTATCTCAAGTGCTTATATACAAATGCACAAAGCCTTGGAAACAAGCAGGGAGAACTGGAGGTCCTGGTGATGTCAAGGAATTATGACGTGATTGGAATAACAGAGACTTGGTGGGATAACTCACATGACTGGAGTACAGTCATGGATGGTTATAAACTGTTCAGGAAGGACAGGCAGGGCAGAAAAGGTGGGGGAGTAGCACTGTATGTAAGGGAGCAGTATGACTGCTCAGAGCTCCGGTACGAAACTGTGGAAAAACCTGAGTGTCTCTGGATTAAGTTTAGAAGTGTGTGCAACAAGAGTGATGTCATGGTGGGAGTCTGCTATAGACCACCGGACCAGGGGGATGAGGTGGATGAGGCTTTCTTCCGGCAACTCACGGAAGCTACTAGATCGCATGCCCTGATTCTCATGGGTGACTTTAATTTTCCTGATATCTGCTGGGAGAGCAATACAGCGGTGCATAGACAATCCAGGAAGTTTTTGGAAAGCGTAGGGGACAATTTCCTGGTGCAAGTGCTAGGGGAGCCAACTAGGGGGAGCGCTTTTCTTGACCTGCTGCTCACAAACCGGGTAGAATTAGTGGGGGAAGCAAAAGTGGATGGGAATCTGGGAGGCAGTGACCATGAGTTGGTTGAGTTCAGGATCCTGACGCAGGGAAGAAAGGTAAGCAGCAGGATACGGACCCTGGACTTCAGGAAAGCAGACTTTGACTCCCTCAGGGAACAGATGGCCAGGATCCCCTGGGGGACTAACATGAAAGGGAAGGGAGTCCAGGAGAGCTGGCTGTATTTCAAGGTTTCCCTGTTGAGGTTACAGGGACAAACCATCCCGATGAGTCGAAAGAATAGTAAATATGGCAGGCGACCAGCTTGGCTTAATGGTGAAATCCTAGCGGATCTTAAACATAAAAAAGAAGCTTACAAGAAGTGGAAGCTTGGACATATGACCAGGGAAGAGTATAAAAATATTGCTCGGGCATGTAGGAAAGATATCAGGAGGGCCAAATCGCACCTGGAGCTGCAGCTAGCAAGAGATGTCAAGAGTAACAAGAAGGGTTTCTTCAGGTATGTTGGCAACAAGAAGAAAGCCAAGGAAGTGTGGGCCCCTTACTGAATGAGGGAGGCAAGCTGTGACAGAGGATGTGGAAAAAGCTAATGTACTCAATGCTTTTTTTGCCTCTGTTTTCACTAACAAGGTCAGCTCCCAGACTGCTGTGCTGGGCAACACAAAATGGGGAAGAGATGGCCAGCCCTCTGTAGAGATAGAGGTGGTTAGGGACTATTTAGAAAAGCTGGACGTGCACAAGTCCATGGGGCCGGACGAATTGCATCCGAGAGTGCTGAAGGAATTGGCGGCTGTGATTGCAGAGCCCTTGGCCATTATCTTTGAAAACTCGTGGCGACGGGGGAAGTCCCGGATGACTGGAAAAGGCTAATGTAGTGCCCATCTTTAAAAAAGGGAAGAGGAGGATCCTGGGAACTACAGGCCGGTCAGCCTCACCTCAGTCCCTGGAAAAATCATGGAGCAGGTCCTCAAAGAATCAATCCTGAAGCACTTAGAGGAGAGGAAAGTGATCAGGAACAGTCAGCATGGTTCACCAAGGGAAGGTCATGCCTGACTAATCTAACGCCTTTTATGATGAGATTACTGGTTCTGTGGATGAAGGGAAAGCAGTGGATGTATTGTTTCTTGACTTTAGCAAAGCTTTTGACACGGTCTCCCACAGCATTCTTGTCAGCAAGTTAAGGAAGTATGGGCTGGATGAATGCACTATAAGGTGGGTAGAAAGCTGGCTAGATTGTCGGGCTCAACGGGTAGTGATCAATGGCTCCATGTCTAGTTGGCAACCGGTGTCAAGTGGAGTGCCCCAGGGGTCGGTCCTGGGGCCCGTTTTGTTCAATATCTTCATAAATGATCTGGAGTGGTGTGGATTGCACTCTCAGCAAATTTGCGGATGATACTAAACTGGGAGGAGTGGTAGATACGCTGGAGGGGAGGGATAGGATACAGAAGGACCTAGACAAATTGGAGGATTGGGCCAAAAGAAATCTAATGAGGTTCAATAAGGATAAATGCAGGGTCCTGCACTTAGGATGGAAGAATCCAATGCACCGCTACAGACTAGGGACCGAATGGCTCGGCAGCAGTTCTGCGGAAAAGGACCTAGGGGTGACAGTGGACGAGAAGCTGGATATGAGTCAGCAGTGTGCCCTTGTTGCCAAGAAGGCCAATGGCATTTTGGGTTGTATAAGTAGGGGCATAGCGAGCAGATCGAGGGACGTGATCGTTCCCCTCTATTCGACACTGGTGAGGCCTCATCTGGAGTACTGTGTCCAGTTTTGGGCCCCACACTACAGGAAGGATGTGGATAAATTGGAAAGAGTACAACGAAGGGCAACGAAAATGATTAGGGGTCTAGAGCACATGACTTATGAGGAGAGGCTGAGGGAGCTGGGATTGTTTAGTCTGCAGAAGAGAAGAATGAGGGGGGATTTGATAGCTGCTTTCAACTACCTGAAAGGGGGTTTCAAAGAGGATGGCTCTAGACTTTCTCAATGGTAGCAGATGACAGAACGAGTATAGTCCAAGTTGCAATGGGGAGGTTTAGATTGGATATTAGGAAAAACTTTTTTCACTAGAGGGTGGGAAACACTGGAAGCGTTACCTAGGAGGTGGTAGAATCTCTTCCTTAAGGTTTTTAAGGTCAGGCTTGACAAAGCCCTGGCTAGGATGATTTAACTGGGACTTGGTCCTGCTTTGAGCAGGGGGTTGGACTAGATGACCTTCTGGGGTCCCTTCCAACCCTGATATTCTATGATTCTATGACCACTGGAGGGTCTGGTGGCGCCCTTCACAACTGTAGGACCTGGGTACTGGCAAAACTGGGACAGTTGTAACATGGTGATGAGAGCAAATTGCAGGTTGGGGTATGAAATGCATGTGGTATATTTTACACAGCATCTTCCTCGCTGCAGTCTCAGAGTACCTTCCAGTCCTGTACTAAGCAACCTGACTAACCTCTCTTTGAACATGGGATGGGACCTTCCTTGACAGAGTAGGGACAGGTTTCCCAGAGCCCTGGCACAGAGCCATTTAAATGAACCAGAAATGAAGTTGTGACTAAAGTTGCCCGTTCAATTACTCAGTGTAAATCCATTGAGTGGAAATTAAATGGAAACCCTATGCCCAGCCAGTGAGCAAGATTTTCAAAAGCACGGAAGTGACTTATGAGCCTTTTTCCACTGAAAGATAGCGAGATGCAAATGCTCTTGGAAACATTACTCAACGTGTCTTGGAGTGGCCTGTTTTTTTCTAGGAATCTTGCTGCTGGAAAGGCCTGAATGTCCCCAAAATGAAAAAAAGTTCCAATTTTCTAACCTTCTCTAATCCTTCTGCCTGAATTGGTCCCTCTCCCTGAGGCTCCAGTGACTTCTTCAGACCTTGCAGTTTGTAAGAGTTATGCATTTTCCAAGCAGAAACAAAGCCATATCACTGCTATGGTCAATCACATCTGAACAATGCAACTCAAATCCCTCACACTGAGTACTGAATATGCAAAGTGAATGGTTCACAAGCTATCTATAGATTTAAAAAAAAATGCCTCACAAAACAGTCAGGTTGAGTAAATTCAAGTAACAGATGGATTCAAGGAAATCATGATCCGTTTATGGGCAATAAGGTGGAGCTTATCAAGTAACTTATTCACTCATCTCTAGTTAAATTATAAATTAAATCTCCATGAATTAATATACTTTGCAAAGTATTCAGAGCAGAGTTTAGAAATACCCAAATCATTTCCTCATTTGTATTTTATTTGTTTTTGAAGAGCCTACAGTGCAGTGAATACTGATATATATATATATATATATATAAAACTATACTATTCCCAGAAAGTACATGTTACATGGT
This sequence comes from Dermochelys coriacea, assembly GCF_009764565.3. Classification (NCBI taxonomy): domain Eukaryota; kingdom Metazoa; phylum Chordata; order Testudines; family Dermochelyidae; genus Dermochelys; species Dermochelys coriacea. Next base: position 128,047,589 of record NC_050073.1, read on the forward strand.
GTCTTGTAAATGCCTCAGGAGTGACTTAGAGCTCTGCGAAGGAAAAGCAATTGATTTGATACATTTCACCTGTATAAAAAGCTGAGTTAGGAAAAAAGAGAAGTTTTGCTCTATAAAGCACTGAGGTCTGTTAACATGGGCTAACTCCTGAAATGGCCAAACAAAACGAGAATAACTACGGCTAGCTCGACCACAGTGAAGCTCATAAATTCACACACACAGGAGTTGGAGGCTCCTGAACTGGGGAAAGGGAAATACCAAGGTTCAAATCCTCCTCCTTGAGATAGCGCAGCGTTGCATCGTCAAACTTCTCTCCTACTGAGGTGGCTGTTTGTGAAATGGTTTGGATCAGGTTACAAACAGGGCATGCATTTCCCAAACCTTCTGTAGGAAGGAAAGGAACTGCCTGAAAGGAGGCTTGTAGGGCCCTTTATGGTTTTGGGCCGATTGCCCCAGACCCATTTTTCAGATGGCTCATCACAGCACCCCTTGGCTGTAGTTGCTTGCCCCCTGCCCGATTTGGAAGTGCCAGCATATGTTGCTTGAGTCCCAGCCTGCATTGCTCATCTTGAGACAAGGTTTTGGGATGCAGGCAGAATTCTGGCTGCCCCTCTTCAGATGTGGTGAAGTAGGGGGCAAGCGGGAGTGTCTGGAGCTTTCTATTCCCCCATCCCATTGTACCTCGTGCAGAAACCAGGTACGGTACAGAGCCAGAATGCTCTCTCATTGCTAAGCTCTGGGGCCAGCCAGTGCATCCAGTATTTCTAAAGGGTCTTGGCTAGGCAGGAAGGGAGCTTGGCCAGAGTCCCACCCCCCTTAGGAGTCCTGCCTAGGCACTGGCTGAGGTTAGTAGGGGCACCGGGAAAGATACTGAGCACCCAGGAGCAGCAGGCCCTAAATGTTCTACCAAAGGAGTTACTTTGTGCTGCAGGTTCTGCTACAGCTCCGAGCATTGCGTGACACTCCCAGCACCATTAAGGCTCCTGCAGCGCTATCCTGGGTGGCTCAGAACATGTAAACGAACATGGCCTGAGTTTGTATAACTGCTGTCTGACCCGTTCTGAGTTCAGCACCCTGTATCTGAGAATGGCATCCTGGTGCTCCGGGCCTGTTTGAAAGTGTTTGTGCCTTTCTTGGTAACACATTCTCAGTGAATATCAATGAAAAGAGAAAACATGTTTTTACTGTTCTACTTCTTCCGCGGACATTGCTGGTTTCCACACACCGGCTTCCCTACAGCTAACTGAGAATTCTTGACTGAGGACGGAAGAACCCGTCCAAAATGGGGCGCGGGTTGTGGAATACATGTCAGTGTCTCAAAAGCGAGCTGTTTCTCTAGAAACTGGACCGAAGTTTTTCCTTTGAGGCTTTCCAACTAATAAATGTAAGGAGCACCATTCATATGCAGAATTGCACAATCAGCTCCAAGGGTCTCCCCAATAAAATATAACACATTCTATAACGCTGGTCATTCAGTTTAAAACGTCCACCATGTGCAGCCTGGTAACAGTCAGTAGAGCTGGTTGGGAACTGGAATTTTCATTCCATGGGAAATACTGACATTTCAAAGTTTTGGTTTTGGCCCAAATCAGACCAAAAAGCCAAAATTTTGAAATTTTCCCTGGAATGACAATTTAAAAAAAATAATTTGGAGCAATCAAATTGTTTAGCTTTGATAATGTTAAAATGCTATAAAATGTTATAATATAAAATAGTGTTTGTGTGTGCATGTGTGTGTGTGTGTGTGTGTGTGTATAGATAGATATTTTAAAAAACTAAGCAAAATTAATCAAAACTATAGCATCAGAAGAGAATGTTTTTCCATGATTGAAACAAAATAAGAAAGTAAAAATGATTCATTTCAATTTCTTCCTTGTAGTGGGGTGGCTGCCCCACTTCTATACTAGAGGGGGCTCCAGCAGGCCAGAAAGGCTGTGCGGATGGGCAGCCAATCCGAGAAGGCCTGCTAGGGAGCCAATCAGAGGCTGAGTAAGAGAAAGCCAATCAGGGCCAGGCTCAGCCCTATATAAAGGCTGCCAGGAAGAGCGCAGAGAGACCCTCTCAGGCCTTCAAAGGGTGAAGGTCTGTCTCCTGTGCAAGGGGATTAGCACCAGGGAAAGTGCAGCGCAGTGAGGGGAGCAGAAGGAACTCCAGCCCGGTGTCTACCAGGCTGCAGGCCCCGAGGGAAGGGCCAGGCCGGGCCAGTGCAAAGGGGATGAAGGGGATGCGACCCAGGGAGAGAGGCAGACAAGAGGAGAGAAGCAGGGCAGGAAGGCTGCCGCCAAAGGGTTCCTGGGTCAGGACCCAGAGTAGAGGGCGGGCCTGGGTCCCCCCCTTGCACGTACACCCAGCCTTTGCACGTGGTGATAGAGGACTGCACCAGACCCTTGGCAAAAGGGTTAGACTTTGGGGTGTGGTTGGCCGCTGTGGCTGGGTGAAGTGAAAGACTGCTGATAACCCTCCACCCCCCGGAAGGGGGTGAACGAGGACTAGGGGGCACTGCCGGAAGGCAGTGTCTTGAAGAGGACGCCACAAGAAGGGAGCAACACTGGTCCAGGCACCAAGAGAGGGCGAGAGACAGACGGGACACCACCAGTGGAAGGCGTTCCACGCTGGACTGAGCTAATTCCCTGACAAGTCAGCAGGAGGCGCTGCAGTGGTGAGTCCCAACCCTGTCACATTCCTGTTGGAAAATTTTGTCAAAATTGACACATTCCTGCAAAAATTTCAATTTTGGCGAAACCATATTTTTGGATGGCAAAGCGTTCCTTGAGCGTTGTTGTCTGATCAGCTCTATTACTCAATTCTTCTCTGTACGAAATGTCAACCCCCTCTGCCTGAGAACGAGCCCAGGCCCAAATGTGTAACAAAGCCCCAGAAGGAGCAAGGCATGAGTGATAACTCTTCAGGGACCTCTTTCCTTAACAAAATGAAATGTTCTGTAAATTGAGCTTGGGGTTACGCACACACACACAGCGTCTCTGGCCCAGGGTAACCCTCTGTAACATAGTACACAGGAAAGAGATTTCTGGTTTGGAGACAGCAGGTGAGCCAATGTGGTGAGACTTTTCCTTGAGCACTGAATCGCACAGTCCAAGGTATAGCCACATAGTGAGACTTTACGGGAGGGGCAGCACTGTCTATCCCATAGAGCACTGGCTTGGGAATCGGGAGACTTGGCTTCTATTCCTAGTTGTGCCACTAATCTGCTGGGTGACCTTGACCAAGTAACTTTCCCTCTCTGTGCCTCTATTTCCCCATCTGTAAAACAGGGATAATGGTACTGGCCTCCTTTAAAAGTGCTTGGAGATCTGTTGACAAGAAGGACTGTATAAAAGCTGGGGATTATTACTTTATGTGTATGTGGCCTACTTCAGTGCATTCAGTATTGTGCTGTATTCACCTCTTGCATAACAAAGCATTTTGAGTGTGTTGTATTTGCAGTGTCCCTTTCTCAGCTTGCTGTATAAAGGCCCTCCTCTGAAGAGCCCCACTTGGAGCCCCATGCATTCTGGGACTGGCCCCTGGCATAGTCGCAGGAGCTGTTCTAATTTATGGCGGGCTTGGACAGCCCTTGTGGGGCACTTTGCTGGCTCAGCATAGCCAGAGTGCGACATCAAATCCTCTCAATCCCCCAACACTCCTTCTGTCTCCCTGGCACACTCCTACACTGGGCCTCTAGGGACAGGGGCGTCAGAGAGTCATTCTGCCAAACCTACCCTTTGTGGGGAATTCCCACCAGAGTATTCCTGGGGCAGGTTAAGTCAGCTTTTGACTTGTGATTGCTAGCCATGAATGAGCTACAGCAGGTTTAGCATCAGGGCTGACACTGGTGTGAGCTCCCTCTCTGAACTGCTGCTGTTCTCCTCCTTCGGCATCACTCTGAGTGCTCCAGGCAGTACTTCGTTAAATCACGTCCGCTTGTGACCTGGGTCTGCCATCCCTTTGGCATTGTTGTTTGGAAGGCAAGCAAGAGCCTTGCTCTTTCCCTGTGTGGGCTTCCTTTCCGCCTGGTAACAAGAGCTCCCACAGAGAATAGAATAGGCTTCTCCAAAGCATTGACAGACACTGTCAGAGCAGGAAATGAGAACTAAATAAGCTGTGCTGGCAGCTGTCTTGTTTATGAGGATTCAGCAAAGATTAGGGACACCTCCGACATGAAGGACTGCTGATCAGGTTAGTTGGACGGATTGGTACTGATACAAAACTCTAGACAACTCGAGCAGCAAGGAAAACCCTGTTGATTACTGGCTACTTGTTCTCATTACCAATTTCCCAGCTTCCAATTGTCTGAGCTCTTTGGAGTGAACCGTGTTATTTTAGACAGGGGCTTTGTCTTATTCTGTAAGACTGAGAAGGAAAGAGAGATGATCCAAATAAATCTGTGCCACGACAAGGTAAAACAAGACATGAGCACTAGAACGCTGTGAACTGTTTAGCCGTAGTGCGAGCTGCAGAATGCAACCGGATCTGGGTCTGATGAGCCCCATAGAACGTGTTAGCCTGTCTCTGGGTGTTGCCTGTAGGGAAAGGGTTTCCAGTGTGAAAACTCTAGTGCCCCCTTCTCAGTTGTGCCACGGCCTCTTTCTCCTCTAGGGTGATGTACAAGGGCATTAAGTCTTGCATGGAGCCACCTGGAGTCCAGTGGAACTGACTGCACATGGATACCAGGTCTGTTCATGAGGATCCAATTTAAAGCTGGCTGGGAAATGTATTGTATTCTCTGCAGAAGTTTTGAAGAACATGGAGAAAAATTTCCTTTCATCACATTTTTGTGGCACTTTTTGAGGTTCCCCATCAACACCTTCCACTCCAAAAAAAAAAAAAAAAAAAAAAAAAAAAAGAGAAAAAAGTGAATATTTTTCCATTTTGATTGTTGAAAATGGAAAAATTGTCAGTTGTCAGATTGGGGTGGGGGGTAAGGGAGAATGATATGAAATTATTCAAAAGAATTTTTTTTACTCTAAAATGTACTTTTCTTCAAGCTAATATTTTACCTAGCTCCAACCTGATTGGAGTATCTAGGCTTAAAAGACACATTGGGGGATAAGATGGAGGTCTACAATTATGAATATTGTGGAAAAAGTGTTATTTATCCTTTCCCACGATATAAAATCAGGGGTCACCCAATGAATTAACAGTCAGCAGGTGTATACACAAACAATAGGAAGTATTTTTTCCATATAACAAACAGTTACATACAATTAGGAAGGCCAAAAAAAAATTTGAGGAACAGTGAGCCAAAGACTCAAAAAGTAATAGCAAATTTATTTTTAAGTACATGAGAAGCAGGAAGCCTGCTAAAGAACCAGTGGGGCCACTGGACGATGGAGGTGCTAAAGGAGCACTCAAGGATGATAAGTCCATTGTGGAGAAACTAAATTAATTTTTTGCATCGGTCTTCACGGCTGAGGATGTGAGGGAGAGTCCCAAACCTGAGCCGTTCTTTTTACATGACAAATCTGAGGAACTGTCCCAGATTGAGGTGCCATTAGAGGAGGTTTTGGAAGAAATTGATAAATTTAACAGCAATAAGTCAATAAGACCAGATGGGATTCACCCAAGAGTTCTGAAGGAACTCAAATGTGAAATTGCAGGACTACTAACTGTAGTCTGTAACCTATCATTTAAATCGGCTTCTGTACCAGATGACTGGAGTGTAGCTAATGTGACGCCAATTTTTAAAAAGGGCTCCAGAAGCGATCCCGGCAATTACAGGCCGGTCAGTCTGACTTCAGTACCGGGCAAACTGCTTGAAACTATAATAAAGAACAATATTGTCAGACATATAGATGAACATAATTTGTTGAGGAAGAGTCAGCATGGTTTTAGTAAAGGGAAAACATGCCTCACCAATTAATAGAATTCTTTGAGAGGGTCAACCAGCATGTGGACCAGGGAATCCAGTGGATATAGTGTACTTAGATTTTCAAAAAGCCTTTGACAAGGTCACTTACCAAAGGCCCTTATGCAAAGTAGGCTGCCATGGGATAAGAGGGAAGGTGCTCTGATGGATTGATAACTGGTTAAAGATAGGAAACAAAGGGTAGGTATAAATGGTCAGATTTCAGAGTGGAGAGAGGTAAATGATGGTGTCCCCCAGGGGTCTGGTCTAAGACCAGTGCTGTTCAACATATTCATAAGTGATCTGGAAAAGGGGTAACATGAGGTGGCAAAATTTGCAGATGGTACAAAACTACTCAAGATAGTTAAGTCCCAGGCAGACTGTGAAGAGCTACAAAAGAATCTCTCAAAACTGGGTGACTGGGCAACAAAATGGCAGATTAATTTCATGTTGATAAATGTAAAGTAATGCACATTGGAAAACATCATCCCAACTATACGTATAAAATGATGGGGTCTAAATTCGTGGTTACAACTCAAGAAAGAGATCTAGGAGTCGCTGTGGATAGTTGTCTGAAAACATCCACTCAATGTGCAGTGGCAGTCAAAAAAGCAAACAGAATGTTGGGAATCATTAAGAAAGGGATAGAAAATAGGACAGAAAATATCATGTTGCCTCTATATAAATCCATGGTATGCCCACATTTTGAATACTGTGTGCGGATGTGGTTGCCCCCATCTCAAAAAAGATATATTGGAATCAACAACAGAAGAACAGAAAAGGGCAACAAAAATGATGAGGGGTATGGAATGGCTTCTGTATGAGGAGAGATTAATAAGACTGGGACTTTTCAGCTTGGAAAAGAGACGACTAAGGGCGGATATGATAGAGGTCTATAAAATCATGACTGATATAGAGAAAGGTGATAAGGATGTGTGTTTACTACTTCTCATAACACAAGAACTAGGAGGTCACCAAATGAAATTAATAGGCAGCGGGTTTAAAACAAATAAAAGGAAGTATTTATTCACATAATGCACAGTCAATCTGTGGAACTCCTTGCCAGAGGATGTGAAGGTGAAGACCATAACAGGGTTCAAAAAAGAACTAGATAATTCATGGAGGTAGGTCCATCAATGGCTGTTAGCCAGGATGGGCAGGGATGGTGTCCTTAGCCTCTGTTTGCCAGAAGCTGGGAATGCGTGACCGGGGATGGATCACTTGATGATTACCTGTTTCTGTTCATTCCTCTGGGGCACCTGGCTCTGGCCACTGTTGGAAGACAGGATATTGGGCGAGATGGACCTTTGGCCTGAACCAGTAGGGCCATTTTTATGTTCTTAACCTGTGGAACTCATTGCCATGGGATGTTGTGATGGCCAAAGGTATAAGTAGGTTCAAAAAAGAACTAAAGTTCAAGGAGGATAGGTCCATCAATGGCTGTTAGCCAAGATGCTAACTCCATGCTAAACCCCTGACTTCCAGAAATCAGGAGGGGAAGATGGGTGGATCTCTCTAAACTTACCCTGTCAGTACTCCCTGCAGCTTTGGCACTGGCCTTGGCAGGAGACAGGCTACTGGGGTAGATGGACCATTGCTCTGACCCAATAAGGCAATTGTGTTTTTAATGCAAGGGTCTTGATACTGCATCACATGCCAACAACAGTGAACCAAATCCACACTGGTGACACCTGTTTTATTAGGGAGTGAGGTTGTTTGTTTTGATAGTAAAAGGTGTTAATCCAGTGAATCTGCAGAAAAGTGAAATGTATTCATGTTGTGATATTCAAAGGGGACCATCGGTTAACAGTGTTTACTGGATGGTATGTATTTACTGATGACTTTACCACTGAAATCACTTTGGGAATGGCTACTGTGTAGATTATATAAACCAGTTTCCTTGGATAATCAAATGTGTACTGAATCTGGGATTAGAAGTGGTACTATTACCCAGCGCGTAGGATGCATATAGATGTGTACCTACATCCAATGTCACTAACTGTATTGCAAAATAAAGAGCTGAGTTTGCAACCAGTGGGAGTAAAACCCTGGACTTTAATGGGATCAGTTATGTAAGGATTACTCTCACACGGATGGTGGGCAGCCCCTTCCTTTATGCAAGATTGATTTGCAGTGTGTAGAATAAAGATTTATTGTAATGGACTATAACGGCTTCAGTACGTGGAAATGGGCCTTCATAGCCTACAGTCTGGTTCCTACACATGCGTGTGGCTCTATTCATGAGAGTAGTGAGAACAGAACTAGCCATGGGAGCCAGTGCTGGCAGGAAGCAGGCCTGTTTGTACAGTGCCTAGCACAATGGGATGGAGACTCTAGGTGCTACGGCAATGCAAATATTCAGTAGTAATTGCAAACATGGGGAATTAAATGAGCTACACTTGCTGCTGCTGAATTGGCGGGTGACAGACTCTGAACAATATTCTGATTAAAGTGGCTGACCCTGCAGTCCTCTCTCAGGCTCAGGGAGCACCATTTGGAATGACCCCACTGCTGACGTTAATGGGGCTCTGTGTGGGCCCAGGGATCTATCGTAGTGGAGCTCATTGCAGCACCACGGCCTGGCTCAGCTTTGCCTGAGTAAGAACTGCAAGGCAAGCTGCACATTCGCTTGTGTGGGATTTCCAAAGGCCTGGTGTAATGTACTAGTCATACCTGTGAGGCTGTCATTTCAAATCCTGGGGTGATTCAGGAGTTAACAGCAGGGCGTATTCCATTTATGCATATCACAAAACCACAGCCTAACTCCAGTGTACTTACAAAGGGCCTTTTCCCACTATGCATTTATTTATTAATGGTTGGATCCTGCATATGATTACACATCAGAGTAAGCTTATGCGTATGAGTAATCCCCATTTAAATTCATGGGATCGACGTGAAAGTTCTTGCAGGCTCTTAAAGTTGACTCTGTTTTGTGATCGTTACTGTCTCTTAATTTCAGCAAAATCTGGATGGTTCTAGAAAATACAATTTTTCTGTTTTGCTTCTAGCTGTTACTTAGTCTCATTGTACTATAAGTGGCCCAAGTCAATCAGGTTAAATACATTTCCAGGAAACTTTAGTGCAATGCATCAAAAGGTGAAAATAATTCATGAATTGCATCAGTCTGGAGTTACAATTATTAAGTATTTCCAGGGAGCGCTTTGCTACTGTCAGTAGAAAGTCAACTTTACAATTAATATGATTTATTTACTTTTGACATTTTTCTGCATAACTTTTCCCCAATCTATTAATAGTCTACATCACCCTATGTATAATAACACCTTTAGAGTTAATTTGCTTACAGAGTTTTATTATTTTATCAGAACTGTTTGGGATTATTTAATGCAGGAATGAAGATGGAAAAATTTTGAATTTTTTCTTAGGAAAAAAGGCTACTTTTTTTTTTAAAGCACTAGTTTGACTGTTTCCTATTTCTAAGGATGATTCCTAGATTGTCCAGTACTAACAGCTGGTGGTCTTATGTTTTCTGTAGAGCATTTAAAGCTGTACACTTTAGATTACTGGAATTGCACAATAGTTTCCATAATAAGTAAAAATACTACAAAGAACATTTAGACAACGTTACCAGCCAATACTTCTCAAATTGCATGTGACATGCTTGAAAAATCCATCTAGACCCATGCAGAGTTACTGAAATTCTGCACAGGTGAAGAAGTCCATGCTAGCTAGGGTACTTTATTACCATAGTATTTGAGTGCTTCCAAATATTTATCTTCATAACCCCCTTGTGAGATAGGACACTGCTCTTATCCTCATTGTACAGATGGGGAATTGAGCCACATGGGACACTTACGGTCTTGAACACAGGACTCTCAAGTCCTTGATTAGCACCCTATCCACTGACCCAGCTTCCTCTCTCTCTCTCAGGGGCCCACAGTACAGAACTGGAACCTAACGTTTCCAGTATGTTGCTGCTGTAAAAATAATGGCTCTTGTGTGTAGTGATCGAAGGGTAGAACCATATCAAGTTTCCAGTGCACCACCTGAAAACCATTCTCCCATCTTCTCCCCTCTCTAAGTGACCGAGTGGGGATGGTTTGGGCCAACTCTCACAATTGTATCCCACTTTTAGAAGATCCCGGTGGTGACGCCAGAACAGCAGCTTTCATTGGTTTCAAAGTAAATGTTTAACCCCAATATCTGAGAACAGCTTGAGATGTGTCCTCCCACTCACTCCCAATTTCCCAAAGGCTAAGAAAACAGAAGGCAAAGAAAGCGAGGGAGACTCACATTTCATTATTATTATTTTTCAGTCTGTGCTTTTAAAGCCAATCTCATAATTTGGGGTACCTGACTCATGATTACTGAATGCTTGGGGCTGGTACCAATACTCTGAGCTGAATTAGGAACTTACTATGAGCCAAATTCTGCCCTCTGCTACAGATGCATAAATCCTATTACATTTATACCATGAACCCTGCTCACTGCACACCTAGTTCTCTGGAGTGTATTGTCTCTCAAAGAGTCTAGTTTTTAAATGCATTTTCTTTGCGTGCAGGATCCCTACATGTATCTGAATGGATGCACCTGCTATCAGGCATATGGAATAACAGCTTGGCTCAAGGGCTAGCCAGTCCCCCGGCTACTCTGTGCTTGTGCACATCATTTGACAAGCACAAAGCAGATCGCAGCTTGCAGGACCCAACACAGAGGAGTACTAGCCATACTGGATGGGTGTAGCCAGGAACCCCCTGTTTGTGAATTTGTACCGCAGCCAGAGTGGAACAGAGCCAGAGTCCACACTTTCAAGACAGAGTCAGCTGGGTCAGGATACAGGTGATCAGAAGCAGGAGACAAACCAGAGATCAGAACCACAAAATCAGAGGGCAGGGCCAAGAAGAATGCAGAGCCCAGGTGTTCAGACAGCTTCCTCTTCCAGCTGCTGGCTTAAGTAGGGCCAGCAGGCCAATTGGCTGCTCTGGGACTCTGCCAATAGGACGTCAGGGGTCGAACCTCACACTGGGGCTGGGCTTCATGGGTCCAAGGTAAGTTGTTATCAGCAGGCTGCAAGAGTTGGCATGTGGTTGCTCCTGTGGGCCCCGGTTCAAAATCTGTGAGTCATGACAGCTGGACATTCAGGCTGCACTATTAGGATTTTACTTTCTCCACTACGCTCATTGGCAGAGGAAGAGATGTTTTTGCCACCTCCCCTATGATGTCAGAACAGACCAAGGGGATTATAGATGTTCCTGGTCCATAGGGAATGTGGTAGTACATGGCTCAGCAGAGTCAGGTATCTGAAGAGGGAAGTGGATGGTGACCTTGTCATTCCAATACAACATCTGCAGAAAATGCAAGCAAGCTATTTTTTTTTTTGGCAGCTGCTCTTCCTCGTAGCATGGCACCCTGATTGTTACCTTTGATGTGTAGCTGATTGCATCGTACTGCCAGGCCTATCATCTCATTCGCAGCTTTGATCGTTTGCTACAAACTCTAGTTTATCTTCACTGATGTCCAAGGTCTTTAGACTAACAGTAGGACCTTTTACAGGACAGAAACTTTTGTGGGGAGGAAACTTTTTCAAATATTCCTGACTTTAAAACTTTACAGATGTTATCACCAAAAGTACCTGCCTCAAACATATTTAATTAGCACTGAACTGGTTCCCCTGGTGGTTGCTTTTGATAGTTTTGATTATGTAATAAGATTCCTGCAGCACCACTGTGTAAGGAGAATGTAAATCAACCTTGCTTTCTGTTTTGCTCCAGCCTTTAGCTCATTTGACTCACGAAGCTTTGAAGAATGGAGCTCTGCACTGTAACAGCCATATGGAGGAGCTTATGCTAATGTGCCAAGCTATGGTGTGCAGCTATTTCCTATCAATACTCTAATATCATTTGTGAGCACAGCCTTTTTGGAATTACAGGAGTGACTGCACAAGGCTACATCAAGGATGTCAATCCTTTATTATTCTGGGGAACAAACAAATGAAAAAAATCCCCACTATAGTGAGCTCTTACAAATAAATCAAAGCAAGAGTTACAATCAGGGTTCTTCCACCTTCATGGCAGATGGGACCATTCTGACCATCTACTCTCAGGAAGTCATTTGGTTACAGTGGTTCTAAAAACCCAAAGCTCTTGGTAACTATTACTCTTGGTGAGGCAGTGGCAGGAAATAAATCAATGGAGACACAGATGTCCCGAGCGATAGATGGCTGGCACAAACCGCACACTACAAGAGTGCTTTCACTTTATTTAGTCTCAAGCACTTAAGTACGTCACAATAGTTTAGTAAAACACCCTCCAAAATTAATATTACCAAAATCTGGAGCGATCTTCGAATGGTATAACAGCTGTCTGACTGGCCAGTCTTTCAGCTGTCTTTGAGGACTGTGCCATATGTCCATGAAGTGCTCCTGAAGAGTCCACCTACCCCATACTTTCTTTCCTTATTTATTGAGTTAGTGTAACAATAACATGTCAGTGAAAACTCTTGTTAAGCAAACTTCAAAGTTTATGCAAGAGGGTTCCTCAAACTATTAATTAGACAGTTGTGTTTTTGCAGATCCCATGTCTTGAGGGCCCTGACAAACACATCCCAAAGGGCAGATATAGATAAGCTTCCTGTTTTTCTAAAACACATACCTCAGCAATTTCAACAGAGATATTATCAGGAGAGACAGAGGGTCAGGCTCTCCTGTCGCCTTCCTGGCTGCTTGCTTAGTTATGCTAAGGCTGTTGCAGAGGCCTGCTAAGACCTACTGATTTAGCTGCTTTTGGCCATAAGCATGATAACTGATATTCCAATTATCGGTAGTGGTCCAGGCATTTTGCTGATCTGCCAAGATTTCTGTGGACGATTTCACCCGATGTTTTAACTCCAGCATTCTGGTCTCTTCTGTCCCCAGGTTTAACAATTGATAGACCATACAAGATGATGTGCTGGAATTGCTAAGCCTGGCAGCACTACCACCGAATACAATTTAGCGCTGATGGAAAAATGTTTATAAATCAATTGTTCCCATTTTTCCACCCTATAACTTTATATAATGGATGGAACCTGGAAGTGGTTTCAGAATGGAAGCTACAGACAGAGTGACAGAAGTTCTTTCTTTTAATGGATCTTTAGAACAATGTGGGACATGAGAAAATAGTAAATCAGGAAACATGCAGTGCTCATGGGCAAGGGACTTGCTGGATGCATTTGCAAGCTAAGTCTGAATTGCAATGCTGTATTTCTGGAGACAAAGTGACAAAATCCTATGTCGGAGAAAAGCTCAGTTCATAAGTCATGTATGAACTAAAAATAAAAAACTATTTTCAAGAAGTAAATAGTAGCCTTTACAGCCTCTCAGCTGTGCATTTTCCTATTCACAGATTTTCAGATCGCATTACAAGGGAGCAGTCTATTGTTCCACTCTATACAATTTCCCTGCCCAATGAAAGAGAGGAATATTTCTAGTACTCATTTTAGGCAGCCAAAGACAAGGACGCAGGAAGAAGAGAATGTCATTCTAATATGACGGCATGTGCTGCGTGAAAGATATTTGAGAGTCGATTGCTTTCTAGTGTAGTCTAGTGTTATTTATTCATACTCTTTCCTACCTTTAAAACAATGACCTTAGTTTTATCCAGACTGACCATTTATTGGCGGTGTTTGTCCAAGCTTGTCTGTTCGCACTGTTTTCCATTCTATATGTATGCTGCATGTGTCAAGTCTGTAGTGGTCACTCTCTATAGAATAAATGCTAATATTTTCACAGAGTGATTTCTAGGCAAACATCTCAGCCCCGTCCCCTAATTAAATCTAATTACTAAACCTACCTTTATGCTCCATAACAAAACACTTCATAACAACACCTTAAATTACTGTTTGGTGAGAGAGATTTTCACAGGCTTTCCTGCAGAAACCCCCAGAGCTCCTCTACAAAGCTCTTAGCCCTTCATGAAAGGCTCTCAGTAGGTGTGTACACCTGTTAACTCAGGCATTAGATGTACTATGCGGTGCCCCAAAAAGTGGTGAGCTAGGATGTGGAACGTGGGCAGACAGCTATAGCACTTTGCTTTGGCATCTGTACCTCCATCTCTTTGGAGGTCAGTACAAACCTCTGAGTAACAGACACAGAGCTGGCTGTGTCCCCGCCACCCTGCAGACTGCTCTACAATGGCAGCGGTGCAAGCGTTTGCCTGAGTAGAGCAGCTGGCGGCATGGGGAGGATGGGAGCCAAGTCTAGTATTTCCCATGGACTCGCTTCATGGGGAGTGGTGAGCAGCGCTAGACGAAAGGTCGATGATCAGGCTGAGGGCTGCTGGACACTGCCTAGAGGAAGGTGGGGTCAGATGTGGAATGTAGCTGGCTGAGACGCTACGGAACAGAGAGTCTGGGACGCAGCAAGTGACAGTGACAACAGCTTTCTTAAATAATTTTTAATGAAGCACAAGCAATAGACCAAAAGGACATTAATGCAAATTAAGTAAGAATAAGAATCAGAAACAGATGCTAAAAAGCCCTTTTTCATGCAGCGCATAATGAACATAGGAAGAGACAAACTTGATGTGGTAGCTGAGGCAAATCCACATGGGTTAATTTAATGAACAGATAAATGTTCTCCCCAAGCAAATTAACTTAACGCCCTGAGCATTTCCTGACAGACAGCCCATGATGCTTGTTCTCCCAGATCTTCTGGAGTTTTTGCAAAGTACAAAGGCCAAAAATGCTAATTTGATTATGAATATTGAGTTGCAGTTTCATTTTTAAATATTAACTTTCTGGACATTGTGTTTTGGCTGATGATACGATGACCTGCAATTTTCTTGATCCAAGCATGTCACATACCAGTTTGTGTTGGCGCAGCACAACTGGGTGTTAGTGACCACCACTTGCAGTGATCAATAGGTTTTGAACGTCAAAAATTAAACTACAAAACCCATTTCCCCCCCCCCCCTCCAGGGGCTAATTTGTTTGCACACCTCTATTATTGCTTGACTGCAGGTTGGGCAGAAATGCCAAATAAAGCCAACTTTTATCTGACTGGCTTGTCCTGGTGTTGAAATGCTTGGTACAAAAAACCCTGTCCTTCCAAGATGACAAATTTGCTTCTGTGCATGTCCCATTTGATAAAGTCACAGGTGGTTCCACCTTGTGTATATTTAATTTGGACTTCATGTTGTAGGACTTACGAAGACTACTTAGAGTTGTACTCCTAGCAATACTGTGTGTCAGCTAAGCCATAATCCTCCTAATGCAGCCATTTTCTCCGAGCACCCATATTGTTTCTGACCTTCCTGTCACAGAAGGGACCCCATTGTCTCTTTTCTTCTGCTATTTTCCTGCTGGTCTTTCTGTACATTGCTGCAGGATGGACACCAGCGTGAGGACCCAATTTCTTAGATAAATTTTAATGTTGATTATGATCCTGGTGAAAGATGTTCCCAGGATGCTGTTGATGATTTTCAAAGCCTTTGTCTTCAGCTGCAGTGTGCAGTAAGACACTGGCACTGTGCTAGCCCTGCCATGCTCAAATACGTTATCAAAGTATAGAAACAGCACTGCTGACCCCAGCTGCTTCTTTCATGTAACTGTAAAGGATACTTTCCCTCAGCCAACCTGCTCAGAGTCCTCTAACTGAAGTGCTAGCCTATGGTTTCAAATGTGTTCTTGTGGGTACCTTTGAGGCCCAAACGCCTCCCACTTATACTTACGGAGGCGCTGTGAGATTAGGAACCACAACAAGGGAATTATTTCAGTTTTTCCCTCTGATTATTGGTTTCAGAGTAGCAGCCGTGTTAGTCTGTATTCGCAAAAGAAAAGGAGTACTTGTGGCACCTTAGAGACTAACAAATTTATTAGAGCATAAGCTTTCGTGAGCTGAAGTGAGCTGTAGCTCACGAAAGCTTATGCTCTAATAAATTTGTTAGTCTCTAAGGTGCCACAAGTACTCCTTTTCTTTCCTCTGATTATTGTTACCCCTGGGAGCCCTCTCCGCACACAATTGCCATGCCCAAATTAACCTCCTCTCTAAAGGTACAGGAAAGCTCACAGGAAAGTACTTCTCCGCCTCCCCCCACACCCATGCTGGGAAAGCAACCTTTTGCCTAACATGAAAAGAATTTCAAGTAACTACAGCATTTTGGTGCACACAGGCTGAATTTCTTCTGCATTTTAAGTCCAAGAGTCACGATCAGCTCCTATTAGATCAAATCCCCTGTAAACCATTTTCTTTGTGAGACAACAAACAGATAGATGAAACTGACACAAAAAATTCACTATTGCAAACTGTATAGGCAAGCGTATGCTGCAAAAATGGGCCAGCATCTGAACCCAGGACACCTGGCTTTCCACTATACAGGTCATGTGGTAAATGCCACACACAGAATTGGAAAACATTTTGTTACTGATTGGTTAAGTATTGGAAGAGTCTTCAAAGCTTTGTCAATCTCAAATGTACACGCAGCCCACGTAGCTTGCTACAGACTAGGGACTGAATGACTAGGCAGCAGTTCTGCAGAAAAGGACCTAGGGGTTACAGTGGACGAGAAGCTGGACATGAGTCAACAATGTGCCCTTGTTGCCAAGAAGGCCAATGGCATTTTGGGATGTATAAGTAGGGGCATTGCCAGCAGATCGAGGGACGTGATCGTACCCTTCTATTCGACATTGGTGAGGCCTCATCTGGAGTACTGTGTCCAGTTTTGGGCCCCACACTACAAGAAGGATGTGGAAAAATTGGAAAGAGTCTAGCGGAGGGCAACAAAAATGATGAGGGGACTGGAACACATGACTTATGAGGAGAGGCTGAGGGAACTGGGATTGTTTAATCTGCGGAAGAGAAGAATGGGGGAGGGATTTGATAGCTGCTTTCAACTACCTGAAAGGGGTTCCAAAGAGGATGGATCTAGACTGTTCTCAGTGGTAGCAGATGACAGAACGAGGAGTAATGGTCTCAAGTTGCAGTGGGGAGGTTTAGGTTGGATATTAGGAAACACTTTTTCACGAAGAGGGTGGTGAAGCACTGGAATGGGTTACCTAGGGAGGTGGTGGAATCTCCTTCCTTTGAGGTTGTTAAGGCCTGGCTTGACAAAGCCCTGGCTGGGTTGATTTAGTTGGGATTGGCCCCACTTTGAGCAGGGGTTGGACTAGATGACCTCATGGGGTCCCTTCCAACCCTGATATTCTATGACTTTGTGAATCTTACCAGCTAAATAAGTGCCTGGGAAGCTCATTAATAACCATGTTTATCACATGGCTACTTGACATGCAGCAAGTACCTCTACTGTATTATAGTAGAGTAGGGAAAAGGCAGCTACACTAGTAATTTAGGAAGATAAACACACACAGTGCACTGTGTAAATATATGTACAGCAGCTAGCTAGCTAGATATAGCTTATTTGTTATGCACCGTTATTGGCAGGAAGTAGGAATGATGCAGTATAAATATTTCATGCTTTGACATTATAAAATATTTTATGATGAAACTCCTAGGAATGGGTTGAATGGGTCAGCGACTTCAGTAGCGGCCAATGCCTCCTTTGTAGCTGGCATGACACAACGCTGCTCCGCACCTGCATTTCCCTTTACAAGTACCACATACAGCATCTTAGAGTGCCATTGTGCACACACTGCCTCAAAGGGAACTGCTAGAGTCTCCTCGCATCCAAGATTCATACAGGCAGTTGCAGCTTTCCGCTGAAACGGGTTGCTACGTTCCCCAGGGGGTCAGAAAGCTACTCTAAGTGCAGCATGCATAGCGGGGGCAGGGCTTACTATGCCAGGGCACAATCCCAGCCGACAGCTCTTTGTTTGAGCTGAGATTTCAGCTCATGGAGATCTTGGACAAGTCACCATACCTCTCTTTTGGTCATCCCAGGTATAAAAGGGGGTGGTAACTACCTACCTCAGTCTCAGAGAGCTGCTCTGAGGACTTATTGTTAATGCTTAAAGTGCCTGGAAGATGCCAACTGCTATGTAAATGTGCAGTCTGTAATGATCAATGTGCAAGTGCTCCCAGTGGATTCAAATGCTAGGGTTACTGCGTGGTGAAGCCCCGGGGGCTCACACCAGCCATGTTCCTGTCTGCCCACGATGCAGCACACTGCATAATTCTCCTGTCTCCGTGCAAACATTGTCACACCAGCCCACCAGCACCTGGCACATCTCATCTCAGCCCTGCATCAGCTTTGATGGTGTTCACATTCCCGGGATGTGTGCTACAGCCCATTCCCAATGGAAAGACTTCCATTGACTCCAATTGACTTTGGATCAGTCCCTCAAACTCTAAACTTCTATCCCCATGGCCATGTCCCATCCCCTCCAGAAGCCAACTTACATGGGGAGATTTGTTTGTTCTTTCCTTCTGCTGCTTTTTAATACACATCTTCAGTCCTAGAAATCTTCAATCCTGGTTCAGCCAAACACAAGCAAGACAACATAACGGAGCCTAGGGACCTGCCTGTTCTGATATAGAGTGATTTACTCCCCGACAATTACAGGAAAATGTTTTACTGCTAGAGGCAATTGTCCTATAATTTTGCCTACAAATTAACTCCCCATTCAGGTTGCAATATAATTCAGACATAGAGGCAATAAAGAGGATTTGCTTATTCTGATGCAGCTCTCAAAAGGGAATGTCAGGGTTAGATTTACCTGCGCCCTGTGCCTTTAAGGATTGAAGGTCTGCTGAGGAGTCAAAGGGGATAGGTCCCGTTGCAGCTGCTCAGTTGTGTGTATTCTGAAACGCCTTAGCAACAACGGGACTTGGGAAGCTGGGAGTGTTTGGCTAATTTTTTGTTGTTGTTTTTTCATACAAAGTGGAACGAAACTCCAGTTTTAAGACTGTCCTTGGTCTGGGAATGAACCATTGACACCAACAAGAGCAAGGAATACTTCTGAGAGGAGACGGAGGAAGCCAAGGTAGGCAGAGATTTCAAGTGTTAATTGGGAAGAGATGTCGGATCAGATCCTTGGTGGCAGCAGTATGCTGCCGAGTTGGCTGGCACAAGGGAGCATTGCAGTGAAGCAGACTGGTTTCTACAGTGTCCTCATTTATTCCAGGCCAAGAAGGAGAGAAGCAAGAAAGACCTCGCTAGCACAGCTGATACAGGAGAAAATGACAAGAAACCCTGGCTGGAAATGAATGATTACCCTGCACTACAGATTTGCAAGCTGAAGGCAAAACACAGGGCTCACCCCATCCTGTGCCCCACTCCTGTGGGTAGTTCCTCCCCTCCCCCAGTATATTAGCTCTCTTCATCCCTTTGCTCTATCTCATCCCCCATTTGTTACCCTACCTTTGACCCCTAGCAGCCTCCTCCAGCTCCCTGCATTCTCTGCCATAATGCACTGCCCTGCCCTGGCATGTCCCCCAGCCAGGCCCTCTGTGGGGTATTCTACTGAGCTCACCCTGCCAGGAGTTTCCCTTGTGTCCCAATATACAGTACCTTGCACGGGGTCTTAAGATGACTGGGAAACAACGGGAACAGCATTGCTGTGTTCTGTTAAATATGATTTTAAGGTAGTGACCCAGAACCTACTTGGGGAAAGATTGTTTGAAATTAAACCCTGTATTGTCTGCTGTAGATATTTGTATTCACTCTCTCCCGCTCCATTCACCACCCTGGTATGATTATGACATGTTTGGTACAAAGGCTGCCTTGTGAGGTGTCCTTTTAAAAAGTGCTCATCTGTCGACCATGAATATCCTGTCGGGTTGTCTGTACTGTCGTTGTATGTGGCATCATGCAGTGTTGCTACATGTGCTACTGAAACACGTAGTGAGGTTGGGAAATGCCCACAGCCAGCCTTTCTGTTGTAACAAAGGAGGGCCATCAAAAAGAATCCACTCTCCCAGAGGCTTCTCAGAGAGGGGCTGTACACAATGAGGGTGGCCTAGCCCATGTCACAGTCAGGATCTTTCTAGTAGCTGGAAGAAAGCATAAAAGAGGGACAGTTACATCAAGTGGCTTCTCTTCCCCCTCTCCCCAGCTCAACACCTGGAAGATCATCTGGAAGACAAAGACCTGGAACTCGGAAGATAGGTCCAAGGACTGGAAGGGAATTCGCTCTATGTATTGAGGATCTGTGAGCTGCCTGTAACATCAATTAAGGTGCTTGATAGATTAATCGGTCACCTGGCACTGCTATTTATTACATCTGTATCATATTCTGTTTCTTGCTCTCACTGCTTGTAGCGTAAACGGCATGGTCTGCAGCCATCACCGGGCAATCCATCTTTAAAGATCATGCAATCGATAGGACATGCCAGGAAAGCCATTTTTCCTGGGGAGAACACATCCCCCTTGTACGCTGTGCAAATGCAACTACAGCAAGGCCATCGGTGGGAGAGAACTGAGGATCTTCCCGACTCCATTTGGGGCAGGTAGCTAGGGCCCTGCCCAGCGAATGGGAGAGGGAGAGACAGTGCAAGCACTGCTGAGTGCATTGTGTCCGAATGCTACACTTCAAACGCTGCATTGGCGCAGCTGCAGCACTTCGGTGAAGACGCTCCTACGCTGATGGGGGAGCTTCTCCTGTTGGCGCCGTCAATCCACCTCCACCCAGAGATAGTAGCTGTGTCAACGGGAGAAGCTCTCCTGACGAGATATGACTGTCTGCACTCAGAGTCAGGTCAGTGTAACTACGTCGCTCCAGGGTGTGGAATCTGTAATTCTATTGATAGAGTCTGAAATGTAGACCTGACCTACATGCTGTCATGCTTGCTTACCTCTACAACCTAGTATGTGTCAGCTGGAAGTTGATGCCGTCCTCCTGGCATGACTTCAAGAAAGACAAAGTGGGTGAAGGAATATCATTATTGGACCAACTTCTGTTGATGAAAGAGATGAGCTTTCGCGCTTCACAGAGCTTGTCTTCACATCTGGGGAACCAAGTGTCTAACCTAAATACAGGGTGGAACAGATCATTAAGCATTAGGGATCCCCACATATTCTATTTGCTTTGTGACTGGGGTGCTAATTTTCGTCTTCTCCTGTTCTGATTAGCACAAAGGGCATTATTAATCCTGTGTTGCCAACTCTCGCCATTTTATGTTGAGTCTTATGATATTGAGGGTGTTTCTTAAAGCCCCAGCTCCTACACCAGAATTCCTGCTTCATTTTTTTAAAAAAATACACATTTCTAGCCCTCAATTGCAGAGAGAAGCCTAAAAACATGACCCCAGGTTCAAAAAGTGAAGTTACATGATTTTTTTTTAACCTGTTAGTATAAAGAAAGTTAAAGTGCAACATTTTGAAATTATGGAAATGAAATGTTTTGATCTGATCTGACTCTTTTTCCAGAGTATTTTTTTGTGAAAATGTTCAAGATTCTGATTTTTCATCCTAATTTGGGATGGCGACAAGTTTTGAAATCTCAAAAAGTCTCGCAGGACCAGAAAACCACTTCCCACCCAGCTCTTTTTAAGATGAAAGATGTCTAACCTTTTTCATGTGCATTTGAATATTTCCCTAAATACAGCCATTGCGAGATCTCTTTTTTTTTAAAAAAAAGAAACAGTTAAAACCCCCAAATACATAGGCGAGAGTTAAATAACTCTTCTCATTAGTCCAGGAGACTAAACAGGACAGACAGAGCATTGAAATGTGTTGCATTACTCCTCCTCCTTTTGTAATTTTGGGATAGCTGTTTAGTGCACCGATCCCTGCACCCACATGAAGCCCCAGTGCGGAGCATGGGTCTTTGTGTGGGGCTGATGTGTGGATTATGAATCATGGCCTGGGCCTCAGACGGTAAAATCGTTGGGTCCGGGATTTATCATTGTTTTGCATGTGTAATGGACTTGGCACACTTCCAGTTCTATAGCAGTAATGCACAAAAATAAATGCCTTTCCTACTAGCAGGGTGCTAGTCACTCCTGCTGCATGTGGCATAAAGTAGATAAATATTTCTTTCCTCAGATCAAATCTCTTATTTAATCCTGCAGTATATTTGCCAGTGTGTCATTAGGCGTAGATTTGTATATCCTTAAATTAAAGGTAGATACTAGGCTTGAGTTATTTCCTTCCTGATTACCCATTTGTATGAGACAATAACCATTAATCTCCCTCCCTTTCACTGACATGCTATTTTTAGAGGTTACCCTGCTGAGGACTTGCAAAGGAAAAGGATTTTAACATGCTCTTCTCCTGCTTTGTACTAGCCCTCTATAGATTAAACGGCTCCTTTTCTGCAGCCAGCTTCTCCTCTGTTCTCCTCTGCAGCTCTGCCTTTCATGTGTTTGATTGAAATGGTGGTGCTCACTGCAGCCCTTTCCTTTGGACTAACGCAAATCTGGGGCATCCCATTGTGTGAATGAAAACTTGTTAGCCTTTTGAAGAGGGGGAGGGAAAGTTCCTAAAACAAGAGGAGAAAATAGAAAAGAGGAAGGTGGACATAGCAGCTTCCAGTGCGAGATGGAGATACCCAAGCTCCCCCTGCCCCTCCCTGGGGACATCTCCTGGCTCATGACATCAATGTTTTAAAATTAAGACGATATATTTTCTATTGCTAGCAAATCTAGATAATAGTAGCCTGAGTTCTTGAGCCCTGTTGTCTCTGCACTCTGCCTGATGGGACTGTAACAAGACAGTTACAGGGCATGGGATTGGGAGGGAGGCACTGTAGCCTAGTGCTTAGAGCACTGGAGCAGGGCTCAGGAGATCTGGATTTCATTCCTGGTTCTACTTCTGGTCTTCTGAGTGACCTCAGGCAAGTCACTTTGCCTCTCTGTGCCTCAGTTTCCCTATCTGTTCAACAGGGATAATGGTAGTGCCCTCTGTAAAGCTTTTCAAGATCTGCGGATGAAAAGAGCTAGGTACTATTACACAGGACTCTTCTGCTGAGTCATGCTGATGTCAGGGTGTTGAATGATGTGGTTGGTGGGACATGCTGAGGTCAGATCGTTGTGGGGTGTGATCAGTTAACTCTGGAACAGGGGCATGAATGTCTGAGCTCTAGGCAGAGAGAGGAGTTCTACAGGGAGCCTTTATGCATAGCCAGTCTGGAGGAGAAAGCTTTGGCAGATGTTTATGATGGGACAGTGCCTTAGATCAACCAAAAAGAAAACCACAGAAAGGAGGTGAATTTGGTCTATTGGGCGTGTCTGTCCTTTTTGTTCTGATCAGCAGGAGAATGATGTACCAAGTCCCTCCTCTGTTCTGTTCACTGCCACTGCCCTATTGAAGGCTTTTGTAGCTTGGGCTACCATGATGTGGCTGTGAAAGCCCCTGACATTTGGAGGCAGCCCTGATACCCGGGACATCTTCCAGAAGCCCAAGGTTTATGGAGCCCTTACTGAGTGTGTTCCTGACTGCAAGCTCGGAGCTCTAAAACTGACAAGTGAGTCCAAGAACTGAAAATGTTTCCAGTGGTGCTGATATGTCAGTGTGATCCTTGATGGGACCCGGCACTTTCTCATGTATTGAGGGGATGGGCTGGTGACCCCAGACTGCCAGGAAAGAACAAGAGCAGTACCTAGTTTTTTTTCCTGGTCCAGCACAGAGGTGCCGGGGTCAGGGCAGAGACTCAATGACAGCAGGGCACAATCGGTCCTTGTGCTCCCCTGACAGTAAGGCCTGCTCGAGTGGGGAGGGTGGTGGCTAGGGTTCTGCTCCAATGTGGAATATCGGCGGGTGAAAGGGTCACGCAGCAGCCACCTTTCCTCCTCTCTCACGGGCTTGCTGCCACCAAGATGTTGCCATGTGCCATGCTTTAAGGCAGACGCTGGGTGAAGCTGCAGAAGACCATTTAGATGCACAGTACAGTTGGAATAAATGGAGGCTGTGCATCTAAATGCTCCTGGTGTGTTTAAACATCTCAGCCTGAAGGCCCAGCATGGCACAAGAGCAGTTGTAGGTGGTTTGCGATGCTCCAGCAAGAATCACACAGAAAAGCCACAAGAGAGCATCAAGGAGATGGTGTAACTATCTCAGTTGCACAGTCAGTCTGTGGAACTCTTTGCCAGAGGATGTTGTGAAGGTCAAGTCTATACCAGGGTTCAAAAAATAACTCAATAAATTCCTGGAGGATCGGTCCATCAATGGCTATTAGCCAGGATGGGCAGGGATGGTGTCCCTAGCCTCTATTTGCCAGAAGTTGGGCATGGGCGATGGGGGATGGATCACTTCATGATTCCCTGTTTTGTTCATTCCTTCTGGGGCACCTGGCACTGGCCACTGTTGGAAGACAGGATATTGGGCTAGATGGACCTTTGGTCTGACCCGTCTGACTGCTCTTATGTTCTTATGTTTTTGAATTGTGATTGTGGTCTTTTCCCAAATTAATGTTGGGTCACCTTTTCCCTTTAATAAAAGGTTTATTTGTTGTACACAGACTCAGTGCTTCAAGAGACACCTAGGGGTGGTGTTTACTTTCTGCAGGAGTGGGGACTTGAGCCGGTTCCATTTTTATTAAGAGAACTCCCTAGACATTGAACCCAGCCCTTGTTGTTGCTGGCTCCGCCTGGCAGAAGGGTTTCAGTTGTACTAGAAAACTGGAAGGCAGCTTGGCATGTGTGGAAATCTCAGATTAAGAGAAGGCAACACAGTGAGTCTCCTGTGGGGGATTTTATAAAACCACCAGTTTTCTCTTTGGTTTTTGCTTTAACAAACCATGTTTGTGGCTACAGTTCAGAGAACTGCACTCTCCATTGAATGATGTTTGCCAGTGAGCTTTTCTTCTTTCCCCTCTCTTTCTGGAAGGATCTCCAAAAGTCCGTGCTGCAGAACAGCTGATGGCCACTCCTGGTGATTCTTCTGAGAGTGGTATTTTAAGGGGATTGATACCAATTAGCTCCCGCGTGATGTTCATGTGGTCTGTTTCCAATTAGGTTAAAGTTGCTTCAGAGTAGCAGCTTGTTGATCATCGGGATTGGTGGCAGCAGGGGCACCAGCACAGATATATAGTGCGGGGAGCACAGCCTGTCCTCCATGGCATGCATATAGCTCTGAGGCTCCAACTGTTGAGTAGCTGGCCATGTGTACACTACAAACGTATGTCAACCGAAGTTACCTTGGCATACCGCGGCCCCAGTTAGTACCTCACTAGTCTGCATGCATACTTGGCTCCATGCGTCAGTGTGTGCATACTCTCCAGGAGTGCTTATATCAATACAGAGCATGGTGCAGTCATGGATAGGTAACCCACTGCGGATTTGTCACCATCCAGTGCCCCGTCTTTTGGGAAGTTTTGGCAATGCGTGTTGGGGCAAAATAAGTCATGCAAGGATGACTGGAACCTGGGGTCACTTCCCAGTTTGCAACTGTCTCCATCCCATAATGTTGTCTATATTGTTTGCTTGCCAAAAGCTGGGAATGGGCGACAGGGATGGATCACTTGAGGGTTTACCTGTTCTGCTCATTCCCTCTGAAGCAGTATGCTGTTCCTATGTTCTTATCCCATAATTTTTGTGACTTTTTTCAAAACCCCACAAACCTGTGCAGCCCTCTTCACTGTCTGTCATTCCCTGACAGAAGGATGTGCCCAGCTCTGCACTAGTGTTTTGAGTGGTGCAAGCACAGGGCGCATGATACTGGAGTTATTTCCAGAGCCGCAAGGAAACCAAATGAGTGGGAACATCCAGTGTCTACTGAAACTGGTGGGCTTTAGGAGCTACTAGGACTATAGCCCCAGGCAAACACACCCTTGGGAGCTCTGATTGGAGGAGCATCCGGCTCCGCCGATTGGTCCTACTATACTATTTAAGCCAGAAAGAGGAACAAGAAGTTTTTTCTAAGCAACAAAGCATGGTTGCATTGGACCCTGCCGTGCCTGCTTTCTGTACCCAACCCTTTACCTGCTCTGCTCCTGGCTCCTGCCTTACCTACAGCTTCATTCCTATTCCCACTGTGGTTCTGCTCTGGGCTTGACCCTGGTTTGTGAATGTCCCTTTGAGTTGTGCAACACTGAGCAGTAACAAGTGACTGGCTGCTTTCAAAACTGCTGAGCCCTCGCAGCATATACTGTGAACTGATAAAGATGAGTTATGCTCCAGTAATTGATTTTGTTACAGAATCAAATTCTGTGAAAAAACCCCCATGCAATTTTAAAACAAATACATTAAAACCTTAATAAATAAAGAGCACAGAACTTACGAAGTGGAGAGAACATCAATGTCTATTTCAGCTACTCTTACACAAGCGTGGCTTGCACGGGTCAGTGTATGTGAGTGTTTTCCCGGGAGGAGTGGTAGGGGTAGCGCAGTGACCCGTGTGCCATGTGGAATGTGGGGGGGAGGGTACAGAGAGATATGGAGTTCAGAGATATGCTGAGGGAGCCATGCCCAGAATTGTTGAACCTGTAGGTCCACCAGAGTCTGCAGCATCTGTGTTTACTGCCAGGGAAGCCCCATTACGTCTTGGTGCATCTTCCTCCTTTTTCTGCTGGGACTCCTGGACCTTTCTCCTCGCCACTCCTTCCTCTTCCAGGCTGTCCACAGTATTCATCCCTCAGGCCCAGTGCTGGTTCTGATGCCGCACTGGCTTGCAGGATCTCATTGAACCTGTCATCCTGAGTCCTCTTCTTGCTCCTCCCCCTCTGGCTCAGGCGTTCCATGGGTGTGGAGGGGGAGACCCTGAAGGCCACAATGGCAGCTGCTGCCGATAAAACACAGAGGTACCATTGTCAGTGGATTCACTCCGGAAAGTGAAACTTGAGATGCTGAACTCACTCCCCTTGCTCCCCTATGGTTTGAGGAACTGCATTCTCCTTTCTGCTTGGCTTTGCTTGTGCATGGCACCAGTCGCAGCACCAGCCCTGGGGAGCTGGGCCTGCAGGGGGCTGGGAAAATGAGGAAGGAATTGGTCAGTTGCGTGAATCTCGTAGCATAGGGCTCTGGCACTGCACTGTTTTCCACAGGCGGTGATGATTTTAGCTGATATCTCACTCCGGAGAGAAACAAAGGCAGCGTGCGCACAGCTGCTGCTGGTGTTCCGAAGCCTCCAGGGCCCATATGCTGCTATGTACGGCAATGGGGCCTGCTGAAGTCATGACTGAGTGTTGTGGAAAAGTGCCCTACTGCAGAGGAAGAAATAAGGCAGCCTCCCCAGAAATCTTTGGGAGAGGATCGCAGAGTATCTCCATGGATGTCTCGGCGAGATCTCTCAGGAGGATTCACAGGACATCCCTGTGCACATAAACAAGCTGCTCTCTAGAGAGGACTGAAAAGCAGATAACTCTACCTCTCTTGCTTGTCCCACTGCCTCTCAGCACAGGTACGTTAATGGAAAGTCAATACCTGTCTCCTGCTACTTTGGGGGGGGGCCTCCCTGTAATTGAAAATGTATCTACACGCTTACGCGAGGCTCCTTCCCCTGCATCAGGCTCACCTATGCTCGACTGATGGGACTGGCTGCAGAGGGATGGGATCAAACCATAGAACATCTCCCTGGCCTGGCAGACTTGGGGATTTGAAGACTGTCTGCTTAGCAAGCTCAACACAACATCAGGATCAGACATTTTTCTTTCTTTCATTTTTTCAGCCAATGGCTTGTCTATTTCTTCCCTCCTAGGGGAAAGATGATCCTTGTCCCTGCCTTGTTTATTAACATCTGTGTGGGCTGGGCCGATTAGATTTGTTCCTAGCCTCTGTTTGTCAGAGGGTGGAGATGGATGGCAGGAGAGAGATCACTGATCATTACCTGTTAGGTTCACTCCCTCTGGGGCACTGGCATTGGCCACTGTTGGTAGACAGGGTACTGGGCTGGATGGACCTTTGGTCTGACTCAGTATGGCCATTCCTATGTTCTTAAGTCCCATGCCTTTTGCCAGCCAGTCAGAGGAGCAGTGGGCACTTGTGTCTCTGCTTACCATGTGCAGTTCTTGTTTGTATGTATTGCTCTGTCGTACCAGAGCTCTCATTGGCCCTGTTATGCAGCTGTTCTAAATCTGTAGGCTTCTCCAGTGGACCCCAGACCCCTGGATATGTTTAGGGATGGTGAGGCAAAAAATGAACATTCTGTTTTTCACTGACATACAAGAACCTTAAATGATTTTTCATGGGCCTCTGAGCCAGCCCTAGAGAAATCTCTGGCACAGGGCTGATGCAGGCTTCCCCATCAGTGAAAGTATCCAGATCATGATTTGAGTTTCAAAAGTTTGAAAAAGCCTCTCCTAGGAAAAAGAACTAACTGAACAAAGCCACCCGTGGGCATGGAACTAGGTGAGCTTGAAAGTCTTGCAGAGCTTTTCCTTTGAGAGAGCTGCCATTGGTAGCCTAATAGCAATGGGGGATGGAAAACAGTAAAATGTGTCCTCCCTGCTCTGAAGGGGATGCAGTTCCAGTGGAGGTGGGCTCATCTAAGATGGAGGGAAAGATGTGAGACTCTTCACAGGAGACAAAAGGGAAACAGTTGGGAACAAGCATTTGTCACTTTTTTTTGCAAACAAAGTGTCTGTGTGCATCCTTTGGGGGTTTATAATAGCAGCCGCCCAGAAGAATGCCCTTTAAAATGCATTCCTCTCTCAAGTCAGGGCACAGTTCTCCTGAGTGTTCAGTTGTGTCATTTGATGATGTAAATTAAATCCCATAAACCCACTAAGCTGGTATGCATATGAGCAGGAGCAGACAGACAGAATGAATTATATTATATAAAGGGCCATAACTCCTCTGCTTTATTACATTGTAACATTCTCCGGATTGAATTACAGCTCTGCAATCACTCTGTTCATATCAAATATATTTAAAGTATGTGGTACATCTGTTCAAGTTAAAATGATAAACTTTCCCCAACCTATTTCTGTAACCACTGCTGATCATTACTTGGTCACCCCTTTTAGCACCGATGCTATGGCCAACAAACTCAAGCTGTGGAAAGGCACAGCTGGTTTCCTCTCTTCACTGATAGGCAGACTGAGCTCAGCAAGCCAGGACCCTCTTCTAAACAGGAATATTAGTGCCTATGACAATGAGTGTCAGGGGCTGTGTGAGGAGCTGTTGGGTACGATTCCCCACCTGTCTCTGCCAAAGAACCTTATGCCTGAGCTGTATCACACACCTCTCCTTGAACTCTAACTTGCTTAAGTATCTAATACGTTGGTGTGGCAGGATTTCTATTGATGCATTGGATTTCAGCCACCAAACTGAGAAATGCCCTGCTGGGCTCATTCCCATGTGCAATGGACAGATACACACATTGCAAAGAACAGCCAGCTCTCAGCCCTTGCTGACCGTCTCAAATGCAAAGCAGAGGATTGAGCAGGGAGCATGAGGATGGAACTGTCTTCTTGTCCCTGGCGGTGGCCACTCAGGATGGGGAGATGGATAAGTAGTCTAGGGGAAACAACTACTGGCAATTTCCATACACTGTCTTTTCTGTGGCTAGGGGCAATGCCAATCTGCCCTTACTATATAGCACCTTCTGTTAACCAGGAAAAACCTCTACTTATATCTTGTCAGTGGTTAACTAGATGTTTTCTGGGTTCTACACCTTAAAGTCCCACCCAACAGATTGGTTCCCCCAACCTGCATCTATCATCGGTGAGAAACTACAGACAGGCTTAACTATGAAACAGATTGATTTATTTAACAATGGCTTAAACAGTAACCAATAGAACCCCAAATGAAATGGTACACAAAAGGTATTCAGGTACAGGTTTGCTTAACAAACTGACATGAAGTAAATGTTCCAACCCACAAGACAAGGGAGTTCACCATAGGTAAGATACAAATATACTACATCAGGTTCAGAGGAATGGACCTCAACAATTGACTTCATGGACCAGGTACAACAAGATTCTCAAATACAGGTAAGACAGGAACTAATCAGGAACAGGTGACTGGATCAGGAGTCAAGTATCAGAGGGGTTGCTGTGTTAATCTGTATCCACAAAAACAACGAGAAGTCCGGTGGCACCTTAAGTACTAACCGATTTTAATTGGGCATAAGCTTTCATAGGTACAAAACCCACTTCTTCAAATCCATCAGGAGTTTATATCTTCCTCTGTGATCTTCTGTAGATCCCTCGAAGTCTGGCTAGACATGCACTGTGCTGCCATGAGGAAGGACAGCCCCTTCTCTCAGGTGCAGCCATCTTTTATGTTTTCTTGTTACTAGGCAGAACTCAGACCATATGACCCTTGCTCTTCTGCTGCCTCAGAAGGAAAAAAGGTGCCAGTAGTCTCAAAAAGAAGGGCACCTACGTGGTGGACAAACAACAACTATTTAGAAACAAGATGGTGAAGTGCCTAAACAAAATAGAAGCTAAAAATTTCCTTTACACTTCCTGGCAGCTAAACTCACAGACAAGAGACCCACAAACTCATTGCATGTCTGATTCCAATTGTGCTTTGAAGCCACAGGGTTGCTTCATGCTTGCTGCTTAGCTCCAATTACCTGGAGCTTTTAATGCTAAAGTGACAGTGACTTCTACTCAGCAAAGGAAAATGTTATTCGGACACTGGGGGTTTGGTGCAGTACCATCTCTGCTAATACCTGTGTGCTATGGATGCCCGTCCTTGTCTGGAGTATGACACAACCCGGGGTCTGGTGCAGTTCTGCCATATACTCTGCACAGAAATGGTACCCTACCATTCCAAAAGGGTGAAGGGAGCAATGGTAGCAAAAGGTCCCACACGTCCTTCAGTCCAACTAAAGAACAGGAGTGACCAAGTCTAGCAAGTTCCAAATAG
Source organism: Dermochelys coriacea (assembly GCF_009764565.3). Taxonomy (NCBI): domain Eukaryota; kingdom Metazoa; phylum Chordata; order Testudines; family Dermochelyidae; genus Dermochelys; species Dermochelys coriacea. Next base: position 128,078,017 of record NC_050073.1, read on the forward strand.
TCTGTGTGACATTCTGTACCTTCGGGGAGCGTCCCGTAACCCCCACATTCCTCTTTTTTTTTTATAATTGTGACATTGCATATAAAGCAGGCCATGTGAGATATCAGGGGAAAGGTTACGATCTGATGGAAGTCACTGTTCTATCTAAATATGTAAATCATTAATGCATATGAAGTTATGAGAAGGCATTTGTATGGTTGTCACTAAAATATGCTGTGGGTTTGGGAAATGCCCAGATACTAGCTCTCCAGAGACAATGCCAAGGAAAGTGTTTGGCACCCTCCAGAGTGTTGGTTAACCATTAACAACCATTGTCCAGCAAGGGAGCTACAATTCAATGTTTCACCTGCAAGAGACCACACCAGGGGAATTGCTCAACCTTGCCTGGGGATTCAGCAATGTCCACCAGACATGCCTGGACTTCTTCAAGCACCTAGACTGAGGGTATAAAACAGAACACAGGGGCCCCATGCTTCACCTTTCTTCTGCTCCCACCTATGCTGCGAGCAACAAAGACACTCAGAAGACTGAAGACTCCAACAGAAGAGATCGACCCAGGTTTAAGGGACAAACCTGTATATTAAGGACTGCAATATCCAGTGGGGTAAGAAAAACTGCTTAATCTAGATGTTGCCCAGTCTAATAGGGTTGAGAGTTTAGATTTCGTTCTTATACTTTATTTTCTTTTGGTAACTAACTCTGACTTTTTGCCTAGCATTTATAATCACTTACAATCTATCTTTTGCAGTCCATAAATCTGTTTAATTGTTTTTCTTTACCAGTGAGTTGGTCTAAAGTGTCAGGTGAATGTGCTCAGCTTTGCAAAGGCTGGTGTTTATCCACTTTCCATTGATGAAGTGGTTAACCAATTAATAAATTTGCATTGCTCATCTTGAGCAGTGCAAGACAGTATATTCCTGAAGTACAAGGCTGGGAGCTGGGGAGATTTGGCTGGTGTCTTTCTCTGTGTGATTCATGAGTGGCTGTGGGAGCATTAATGCAATCTAGCTGGGTGTGGGCCTCCACATGTAGTTGTGCTGAGTGATAACGGCACCTGGAGGTGTTTGCTGCTGGTCACTAGCAAAGCATTGTGAGAGACAGCCCAGGCTGGAAAGTTAAGGGGGCACAGAAATCCCACAGCTACACCCTGGGGATCCCATCACAGTTTGTACTTGCACAACCCAATAAAATGTCAGGGAACAATGTTAACGGAGTAAACAGTGTTCTCTCTGAAGAACTGATTATTGTGCTCAAGGATGGGACAGTAGGCAAGCTCTCGCTATTGGAGACTCGTATGAGACCAAGTGGGAGGCAGATCACCCCACATTTGCACCTGCAGGGCTCTCACACCTTTCTCTGAAGCATCTATTACAGGCTACTCTGAGGCAGGATACCAGCTAGATGGACTCAGGCAGTTCTGGTGGCCTTTTAGAGCTCTGTGAAGAGTCTGTCACGCTTCTGGAGCTGTGTAGAGTATTTACAATAGAGCTGAGCTGCATGGCGAGTGAGATTAGCCTCTCTCCCCAAACTCCCAGAGTTTCCTGGGTTAACTGGATCAGAAATACCCCGAGAATAGCTTTTCTTTACAGTACTTTGCTAGCTCCACTTCCAGATGGAACTGCACAAGAGGGGAGAGGAAAGCTACAGGCTGAAATAAGAAACCCAGTTAGAGACTCCATGTGCTGATCTCAGATCCACACGTGGTGGGATCGAACACCACGCTGTGTATATGTCAGGAGTAAGGACCTGTAGCTAGCCTGCTTACCTGTGAGCTTAACCCGCTGCCAGTTTGAGCACAGCTGGGCCTATGTGAGCTGCTCTTACAACCAGCTGCAAGGCACGGCTGTTCACAGTATTCACCCATAGCTGTTTCAGAGTAGCAGCCGTGTTAGTCTGTATTCGCAAAAAGAAAAGGAGTACTTGTGGCACCTTAGAGACTAACAAATTTATTAGAGCATAAGCTTTCGTGAGCTACAGCTCACTTCATCGGATGCATTTGGTGGAAAAAACAGAGGAGAGATTTATATACACACACACAGAGAACATGAAACAATGGGTTTATCATACACACTGTAAGGAGAGTGATCACTTAAGATAAGCCATCACCAGCAGCAGGGGGGGGAAAGGAGGAAAACCTTTCATGGTGACAAGCAAGGTAGGCTAATTCCAGCAGTTAACAAGAATATCAGAGGAACAGTGGGGGGTGGGGTGGGAGGGAGAAATAACATTGTAGTTGTAGGAATGCATGATAGAGATCTTGTAGGTGTTTGTCTCTGTCTGAGGGGTTGGAGCAAATGCGGTTATATCATAGCGTTAGCTGCTGTCCCTGACTCATTCCAGCCCTGTCCCAGCCTCAGACCCAGCCCTGTTCCTGACTTCTGGTAACCCCTTTCTGTCCCTCAACTTCAGTTCTTGGCTCTGACTCTGGCTTGACCATTGGTTGTGGCCTATGACTCTGGTTTGGACCCTCGGTTCTGATTCCCTGACCCTGACCCTTAGGCCAGACTGCCCCTATCCCAGCCCCTAACAGGATGTGAGGAAAAGGGAGAGGGAAGGCTCCAGTGGACATGTACCACAACTCGAAAAAAACAAGATCACAGGGCAGATAGGGCTGGCCCCAGCATGCCCTTCCCTAAAGACCGTTCTGCTGCAGAAACAAAATTCCCCCTCTTTTCCCACTATTTAAACTGCCAGCCTCTCCACCCACCAAGGAGAGCTCATGGGTGGTTGGCAGAGACACCTCATCCCCACAGAGCACGATGCATGGTCAGGAGAGTATTTGGGAAGAACATGGCAAATGTAAACAGAGGGAACCTTGTTAAGCTTCTGGGTCACTTCCACTGGGCCTCCTCAGAATGGCGGAGTGAACGGTCATGACATAGTGCTGCCGCTGAGTCCCCAAAATGACCCTTTCTGCAGTTTCCTTGCGCTGGCTTGGGCTGCTCCAGGAAGGTGTTGGAGAAGCTGTCAGAGAATTAGCTTCATGCTTGAGAAATGGCTTGTCAGTTGGGCAGAACTTGTGTGCCGTATCTATCAGTCCTGATGATCCAGACTTCCGTGGCTGGTATACTCGACCTCTTCCCGCCCCGACTGGCTTTGATTAACTCCTGTGCTGCTACCTGGCATGCTGCCTTCCAACCGTACAAGATACAATGTGGGTGTAGCTGCCCCAGTGAAACACAGAGGCTGTCAATGGCTGTGGGGAATTCCTCTTGGGCAGGACTAGCACAGGGCCAGCATATATAGCTAAAGGTACCCTAATTATTCCCAACATAGGCATGTGTCAGGAATTATATGGGAGCAGCGGTGCATTGCAGCCCATCTGTTCTGGGCTGTGGAGAAGCCCATAGACATCCATGGGAGAGGCTGGGTGGGCCCCAGAGCAGCCCCAAATCTGGGTGGTGTAGAATCTGCAGAAATGGTCCACTTCTCCCCAAAGGATGTGAACTACTGTGTATAGGGCATACAGGGAATAACTGTTCTAACATCTCACTTGTGTCATGCCACCAAATGTGGAGCAAAAGGGATCTGTCTGAAGAGACCATGCTCCCACGAGCCAATACTATGGAGTATAACAAAACATTGGGGAATGTCTATTTAAAATGGGGGTACCTATTAATATGCAAGTAACTTTGGAATTGTTTATACTGCAGTCAGTGTCCTGCTTGCCTTTCAACTTTGACATGTTACGAAATAAGAATGTTTGTCATTCTAATTTACATGGTCAAAAACTCTAGTCATTGCCAGGTTGGATCAGACCTGAGATCCATCTAGCCCAGCATATTGTCTCTGACCAAGGCCAAAACCAGATGCTCCAGGAGAAGGTGCAGGAACTCCACAACGTGCAGTGATGGGATAATCTGTCCCTGAAGGAAGATTCCTCCTCATGCCCTCAGTTTTAGATGACAGACTGATAATTATAATCTATGACATTCATCCACAACAGATTAAAAGATGATAATGTTTTTTATCTAGCACTGATTGAAAATTGCTGTTCTTGGGAACTCCACAAATGTCCACAGAAAGTTCTCATGCTTGGGCCTTAGTTTTCATCCTGAATTGGAAGCAAATGTCAAAATACTGAGATCTGTTACAGAATGAAACATTCTGAAGAACTTGGCTTTAGAAATGTGTAAAGATTTTGGGTTGGTTTGACATGAATCTGCATCCACCTAAAGTGTCTTGTAATAGCTGTATATTGGGTCCTCATGCCCCTGTTCTTCCGAATTGGCTGCGCTCACCAGAGAGTCATGGGGTATCTCATGATGCACCAAGAGGGGAAATCGTGGTGCATCATGGGAGATGTGGTGTGACCAGGGAGCCCAGCCCACAGGAAATAGTGGGGGCAAGCGGCATCTGAACTCCATCTCCCGGGGGCACCGTGCAGCTCAGTTGGAGGAATATTACAGTTCAACCACATGGAAAGGCAATGTTACAATTCTGTCTGACCATCCGAAATGTTTCAATTTGATTTTCCTGGTGGAAGATTGAAAACTTTAGCAAAACCAACACTTTCCTGTGGAAAATCTGGATTTTATGTAAACCACATTTTCTGTGAAATAAGCATTTTAATAGAGCATTCCCAACCAGCTCTGCTTACCCCAGTGGGGCATTAAAATTCCTGTTCTTGGTCTGATAGCGCCTTTTGATTAGATTTCAAAATGATTTACAAGCATTTATTATCTTCAACTCTCCTGTGATGTGGGTGAATGTTTATAAATGATGAAACAGAGAAATTATGGAGTTTTACCAATGTCTCAGAGGAAGGCTACTTCTGAGCTGGATTTAGGTTTTTCCATTTTCCAGTCCCTCAGCTTTATCCATAAGATGATCTATACATCCAACTCTAAAATGTTTTTCTTTAAATTCTCAGTGCTATTTAAATAGTCGCTTAAGGCATGATGGCAGCTTAGCCTGGAATATTTGTGTGGATAACGCAAATAGACCTCAGTCCATAGTCTGGAAAACAATTGATAGTGCGTTAAGGAAGCTGTGATGAGAAAACATTCACAGTTCAGTCTGTCTTGCTGACATAGAATACGTTGTGATTTTTTGCTATCAGCAGTTTACACTAAATCATCCTGAAGATGCTAATTGTATTGGGGGAGCCCAAAATATTGACCGAGAAAAGACTCTGCTCACCAATGATAAGCTCACAGCAGAAGCAGCTGTTAGAGCAGGCTATAAATCTGTGACTAATTGGTGAATGTACTAGTACTGTAACTTTAATCTAACAAGAAATCTCAGTGGGAAGATTTTAATGAAACAATTATTCTCTCCAATAAAACAACAAGACGTGTGTTCTGGTATTGAACTAATTGTTCTTAACCTAGAGCACTGAAAACACTAAAACTGCCATATCATACTTCTTCAGAAGGTTGTCTCTTTCCAGCATAGCACATAATACTTGATACATGGCACTTTCCTTGCTAATTACTATTGCTTTGGGAAGCTCAGTAAATAGTTATGGAGTATCTCATTGTATGTCTTCCATTTTGACAGTGTTTTCTCTGACTTTACAATCTGCCCAGGCTGCAGGCTTGAAGTACATTTCCCCTCTTTAGCGCTTATTCTTTAAGAATGTCACACCCCAGATAGAGCCACCTGGGAGGCTGAGTGAAGCACAAGGGAAAAGGCCACTTTTAAAAAAAATAACAGGTTACAGAAAATGTAAATTTTCCACTGCCCCATATAGGTAATTGCTGTGGTCTATGGCAGGGATTACAGCGGTGCACAGACAATCCAGGAAGTTTTTGGAAAGTGTAGGGGACATCATTCCCTGGTGCAAGTGCTGGAGGAACCAACTAGGGGCAGAGCTCTTCTTGACCTGCTGCTCGCAAACCGGGAAGAATTAGTAGGGGAAGCAAAAGTGGATGGGAACCTGGGAGGCAGGGACCATGAGATGGTCGAGTTCAGGATCCTGACACAAGGAAGAAAGGAGAGCAGCAGAATACGGACCCTGGACTTCAGAAAAGCAGACTTTGACTCCCTCAGGGAACTGATGGGCAGGATCCCCTGGGAGAATAACATGAAGGAGAAAGGAGTCCATGAGAGCTGGCTGTATTTTAAAGAATCCTTATTGAGGTTACAGGGACAAACCATCCTGATGTGTAGAAAGAATAGCAAATATGGCAGGCAACCAGCTTGACTTCACAGTGAAATCCTTGCTGATCTTAAACACAAAAGAAGCTTACAAGAAGTGGATGGTTGGACAAATGACCAGGGAAGAGTATAAAAATATTGCTCGGGCATGCAGGAGTGAAATCAGGAAGGCTGGCGTTGCAGCTAGCAAGAGATGTTAAGAGTAACAAGAAGGGTTTCTTCAGGTATGTTAGCAACAAGAAGAAAGTCAAGGAAAGTGTGGGCCCCTTACTGAATGAGGGAGGCAACCTAGTGATAGAGGATGTAGAAAAAGCTAATGTACTCAATGCTTTTTTTGCCTCTGTCTTCATGAACAAGGTCAGCTCCTAGACTACTGCACTGGGCAGCACAGCATGGGGAGGAGGTGACCAGCCCTCTGTGGAGAAAGAAGTGGTTCGGGACTATTTAGAAAAGCTGGATGAGCACAAGCCCATGGGGCCGGATGCGCTGCATCCGAGTGAACATTTGGATGGCTGAGCAGTGCAATGCAGAATGAGTGCTCAGTCTCTGCTTTTAAAATGGCATGCGTGATTGCCTTGCCTTCCTTTTGTTCAAAGAGAGGGGTATAGTTTATGCCAAAAGCTCTGATGGCAAGGCAGGGAAGACCGGCACCTGGCGTTCCATGAGGAGAGATTTTAAATTCTAGAGGATAAGTAATGCTTGCTCTGACTATTCTCATGTTCTCAGAAACCCAACTGCAATTCGAATGTAGGAAAATCCCCTTTTCCATGGTGAAAGAACAGATCACATGTGCACAGGTATTATCGGCACATATACTATCTTATCAGAAATGGCAAAGACTAGCAGAAAGTTACTTACTTTCTTCAACCCATGACTGAAGAACTTTATCAGAACATGGCAAATGTCATTGTCCCTGCATCTTCTATCTGTCTCTCTGCTTCACAGCAGAATGCCTGTCTCAAACGTCTTCCAGTTCATGCCTGCCCGGCTTCTCCCTAATACAACTTTGAAGAAACAGCATACATACCTTCATACTCCCCATGGTAAATCAGATCAGAGTTACCTTCCTCCACCTGTTGTGTCCTATTCAGAGCCAAGGATTTAAACTTTGTGGGCTAGCTCCTCAGAGGAGAGACTCCTCCAGCTACTTGGTTTTTTTCTGGAACTATAATATTTTATAGCAGCTGAGAATCTGGCCCTGGGTTTGCCAGGCAGTCATGCTCTGCCATTCACACTGACTTGTAAAGGCATTTCCATACTTCAGACAGGGACGTTCAGTGACCAAGTGGTGAGGAAAAGTCCACTGTCCCATTAGCCATCATTCCCCTGAGGTTTGTGGGATTTGTTATCAGGCATGAGGAAACGATTAGTGTCAGCAGAGAGCTGCAGAGTCAACTCTGTTTCATCAAAAAGAAAAGGAGTACTTGTGGCACCTTAGAGACTAACAAATTTATTAGAGCATAAGCTTTCGTGAGCTACAGCTCACTTCATCGGATGCATTTGGTGGAAAAAACAGAGGGGAGATTGATATACACACACAGAGAACATGAAACAATGGGTTTATCATGCACACTGTAAGGAGAGTGATCACTTAAGATAAGCCATCACCAGCAGCAGGGGGGGGGAAAGGAGGAAAACCTTTCATGGTGACAAGCAAGGTAGGCTAATTCCAGCAGTTAACAAGAATATCAGAGGAACAGTGGGGGGGGGGGGTGGCGTGGGGGGGAGAAATACCATGGGGAAATAGTTTTACTTTGTGTAATGACTCATCCATTCCCAGTCTCTATTCAAGCCTAAGTTAATTGTATCCAGTTTGCAAATTAATTCCAATTCAGCAGTCTCTCGTTGGAGTCTGTTTTTGAAGCTTTTTTTTGAAGGATACCCACTCTTAGGTCTGTGATCGAGTGACCAGAGAGATTGAAGTGTTCTCCAACTGGTTTTTGAATGTTATAATTCTTGACGTCTGATTTGTGTCCATTCATTCTTTTACGTAGAGACTGTCCAGTTTGGCCAATGTACATGGCAGAGGAGCATTGCTGGCACATGATGGCATATATCACATTGGTAGATGCGCAGGTGAACGAGCCTCTGATAGTGTGGCTGATGTGATTAGGCCCTATGATGGTATCCCCTGAATAGATATGTGGACAGAGTTGGCAACGGGCTTTGTTGCAAGGATAGGTTCCTGGGTTAGTGGTTCTGTTGAGTGGTGTGTGGTTGCTGGTGAGTATTTGCTTCAGGTTGGGGGACTGTCTGTAAGCAAGGACTGGCCTGTCTCCCAAGATCTGTGAGAGTGATGGGTCGTCCTTCAGGATAGGTTGTAGATCCTTGATGATGCGTTGGAGAGGTTTAGTTGGGGGCTGAAGGTGATGGCTAGTGGCGTTCTGTTGTTTTCTTTGTTGGGCCTGTCCTGTAGTAGGTGACTTCTGGGTACTCCTCTGGCTCTGTCAATCTGTTTCTTCACTTCAGCAGGTGGGTATTGTAGTTGTAGGAATGCATGATAGAGATCTTGTAGGTGTTTGTCTCTGTCTGAGGGGTTGGAGCAAATGCGGTTATATCGTAGCGCTTGGCTGTAGACAATGGATCGAGTGGTATGATCTGGATGAAAGCTAGAGGCATGTAGGTAGGAATAGCGGTCGGTAGGTTTCCGATATAGGGTGGCGTTTATGTGACCATCGCTTATAATTATGGGTCCAGATGATGAAGATGTCATCAGTGTAGCACAAGTAGAGTAAGGGCATTAGGGGACGAGAGCTGAGGAAGCCATAAAAATGTTGGCATACTGTGGGGCCATGCGGGTACCCATCGCAGTGCCGCTGATTTGAAGGTAGACATAGCCAGACAATCCTGCTGTCAGGGTGCCAATGCCTGAGATGATGGGGCGTCCAGGATTTCCAGGTTTATGGATCTTGGGTAGCAGATAGAATACCCCAGGTCGGGGTTCTAGGGGTGTGTGCGGATTTGTTCTTGTGCTTTTTCAGGGAGTTTCTTGAGCAAATGCTGGGCATTGGCACCTTGACAGCAGTATTGTCTGTCTATGTAGACTCCCTCCTCAGGCCCTTCGTTACCAGCACTCCCAGCTATCTTCGAGACACCACTGACTTCCTGAGGAAACTACAGTCCATTGGTGATCTTCCTAAAAACACCATCCTGGCCACTATGGATGTCGAAGCCTCTACATCAACACTCCACACAAAGATGAAATACAAGCCGTCAGGAACAGTATCCCCGATACTGTCATGGCTAACCTGGTGGCTGAACTTTGTGACTTTGTCCTCCCCCATAACTATGTCACATTTAGTGACAATGTCTACCTACAAATCAGTGGCCCTGCGATGGGTACCCGCATGGCCCCACAGTATGCCAACATTTTTATGGCTGACTTAGAACAACACTTCCTCAGCTCTCATCCCCTAATGCCCCTACTCTACTTGCGCTACATTGATGACATCTTCATCATCTGGACCCATGGAAAAGAAGCCCTTGAGGAATTCCACCATGATTTCAACAATTTCCATACCACCATCAACCTCAGCCTGGACCAGTCCACACAAGAGATCCACTTCCTGGACACTACGGTGCTAATAAGCGATGGTCACATAAACACCACCCTATATCGGAAACCTACTGACCTCTATTCCTACCTACATGCCTCTAGCTTTCATCCAGATCATACCACTCGATCCATTGTCTACAGCCAAGCGCTATGATATAACCGCATTTGCTCCAACCCCTCAGACAGAGACAAACACCTACAAGATCTCTATCATGCATTCCTACAACTACAATACCCACCTGCTGAAGTGAAGAAACAGATTGACAGAGCCAGAAGAGTACCCAGAAGTCACCTACTACAGGACAGGCCCAACAAAGAAAACAACAGAACGCCACTAGCCATCACCTTCAGCCCCCAACTAAAACCTCTCTAACGCATCATCAAGGATCTACAACCTATCCGGAAGGATGACCCATCACTCTCACAGATCTTGGGAGACCTGCCAGTCCTTGCTTACAGACAGCCCCCCAATCTGAAGCAAATACTCTCCAGCAACCACACACCACACAACAGAACCACTAACCCAGGAACCTATCCTTGCAACAAAACCTGTTGCCAACTCTGTCCACATATCTATTCAGGGGATACCATCATAGGGCCTAATCACATCAGCCACACTATCAGAGGCTCATTCACCTGTGCATCTACCAATGTGATATATGCCATCATGTGCCAGCAATGCCCCTCTGCCATGTACATTGGCCAAACTGGACAGTCTCTACGTAAAAGAATGAATGGACACAAATCAGACGTCAAGAATTATAACATTCAAAAACCAGTTGGAGAACACTTTAATCTCTCTGGTCACTCGATCACAGGCCTGAGGGTGGCTATCCTTCAACAAAAAAGCTTCAAAAACAGACTCCAACGAGAGACTGCTGAATTGGAATTAATTTGCAAACTGGATACAATTAACTTAGGCTTGAATAGAGACTGGGAATGGATGAGTCATTACACAAAGTAAAACTATTTCCCCATGGTATTTCTTCCCTCCACCCCACCCCCCACTGTTGCTCTGATATTCTTGTTAACTGCTGGAATTAGCCTTCCTTGCTTGTCACCATGAAAGGTTTTCCTCCTTTCCCCCCCTGCTGCTGGTGATGGCTTATCTTAAGTGATCACTCTCCTTACAGTGTGTATGATAAACCCATTGTTTCATGTTCTCTGTGTGTGTGTGTGTGTGTGTGTGTGTGTGTATATAAATCTCTCCTCTGTTTTTTCCACCAAATGCATCCGATGAAGTGAGCTGTAGCTCACGAAAGCTTATGCTCTAATAAATTTGTTAGTCTCTAAGGTGCCACAAGTACTCCTTTTCTTTTTGCGAATACAGACTAACACGGCTGCTACTCTGAAATCTGTTTCATCAGTTCAATGAATGCAGAGATTTGAAAGAACCTTTTCTCCTGCCTCTGAATGTTGACTACAAATACTGGTTGGGCCAAATCTGACAGCGTTCGTAGGAAAGAAACCACTTCAGTACCCACAGATCCGCATTACCAGTGCTGCTCCACAATTCATATAAACACAGGCTTCATAAGGAGCGTGTGGCATTTACAATGAAACTCCTGGTGTTATTTCCCCGAGGTAGGAAGAGGAAGGGAATACTTGCCTTTACCAAAGGTTGCTGACCTATGTACTCCCTGTGCCCACAAGAGAAAGCTATGGGCTAAGCAATATGATGCCAGAATATCATTTATCTTCTCTGGTCGCAACTATGGGATGTACATTCATGTAATGGATTGAAGAACATACACTGGTTAATAGAAAACTGCAGGGCTTGCTATACATGAAGATTTTCTTAAACATCCAGGCTGGTGGTTTCAAAAGAGACTAAGGGAGTTGGGCACAAGTACCCATTGAATTTCAGTGGCATCTGGCATCTACATATTTTAGGCTCTTGAAATCCCAACCCATATCTGCTTGTATTCCCCTACACAAACAACTACACACTACTATTTATCCAATGCCCCCAAAATGTGCCAGGTGCTATAACTCGATCTAGATAAAGGCAGTTTCTTGGCTTGAGCTTACAGTCTGAACAGATAGTGAATAGAAGCTTTTTTCGAGGTTTGTCCACCACTCTGGTGTGGAGTGCTCACACAAAAGGTGCAAAGGTAAACCCACACACTCATCAGTTCTAGAAGCTCCTGCACACTAAAGTTTTGTCCAGTACATGATCCTTGGGTTCACACTGTCCTCTGACATTGCAATGACAATGCACTGACATTACTTTTACTACAATGATTCCCAGTGCCTCTTCCATTATTTCATAGGGAATCAAACAATCCTTGCTCAATGGTTTCTAAGCCTGTTGCTGTGGTTTGCTACTTAATCTTACTACTTATTGAGCCATTCGAGTGCCATTTGAGTGTTGCCTAACATATCAGGTATGTTAGGCCAAATGCACCTCTACAGTTTGGCTCAAAAAGCCCTGACACCGTGATATACCTACATGGATAGGTACTATAAATCATCTGCCCCTTTCTGCAAAAACCTGGCAGAAGCAGGATTACAAACTTGTTTCTCTGGACTCTGCTGCACTGCCCCTTTTAAGTGTTATCAGAAAGAGATGTCCCATGACATCCCCTTTTCTAAGGGAAAAGGAGTTCAGGGGAGCTGACCGTTTCTACAAGTGACCATATTAAAGTCACAACAGCAAACTATCCCAATGCAAAGGAAAGACAGGAAGAATAGTAAGAGGCCAATATGGCTCCATCAGGGGCTCTTCAATCATCTGAAAATCAAAAAGGAATCTGACAAAAAGTGAAAACCTAGACAAATTGCTAAGGATGACTACAAAAGATTAGCACAAGCACGTTGGGACAAAATTAGAAAGACTGAGGTATAAAATGAGTTACATTCAGCAAGGGATATAAAAGTCAGTAACAAGAGGTTCTATAAACACATTAGGAGAAAGACAAAGAAAAGTGTAGGTCTTTGACTTATTGGGGAAGACTGCTGACAACTGAGAAAGCTTGGTTGTTTAATGCCTACTTTGCATTCCTTCACTAAATAGGTTAATGGTGACAAGATACTCAACACAATTAATATTAACAACAAAATGGGAAAAGAAAAGGAGTACTTTTGGCACCTTCAAGACTAACAAATTTATTTGAGAATAAGCTTTCGTGAGCTACATTCATGCATCCGATTAAATGAGCTGTAGCTCATGAAAGCTTATGCTCAAATAAATTTGTTAGTCTCAAAGGTGCCACAAGTACTCCTTTTGTTTTTGTGGATACAGACTAACACGGCTGCTACTCTGAAACCTGTCAACAAAGGGGAAGGAAGGCAAGCCAAAATGGGAAAGAACAGATGAAAGAATATTTACATAACTTAGATGTATTCAAGTCAGCTGGGCCTGATGAAATCCATCCTATGGTACTTAAGGAACTATCTGAAGCAATCTCAGAACTATTAGCAATTATCTTCAAGAACTAATGGAGGACAGGTCAGGTCAGGTCAGGAGAAAGGACTCTATTTGCCAATATTTAAATATAAAGGGAAATATAGACCAGGCAGCCTGACTTCAATACCTGGAAAGATACTGGGACAAATTATTTCAACAATCAGTTTGCAAGCACTAGAGAATAATGGGGTCATATGTAATAGCCAGTATGAATTTACCTAGAACAAATGATGCCTAACAAACATATTTTCCTTTTTGTCATGGGATTCCTGGCCTAGCTGATAGGGAGAAGCTGTAGATGTGATTATACCCTGATTTTAGGAAGGCTTTGGACATAGTTCCACATGAAATTCTCATAAGCAAACTAGGGAAATGTGGTCTAGAAGAAATTCCACCAGTGGAAAGACTGTATTCAAAGGGTAGTTATCCATGGTTCACTGTCAAACTGGCAGGATTTATCTAGTGGGGTTCCACAAGAGTCAGTCCTGGGTCTGGTATTTTTCAATATTTTCATTAATGACTTGGATGATGGAGTGGAGAGGATGCTTATTTAATTTTGCAGATGATACCAAGCTGGGAGTGGTTGCTAGCACTTTGGAGGACAGGATTAGAATTCAAAATGACCTTGATAAATTGGAGAATTTGGTCTGAATTCAATAAGCTGAAATGCAATAAAGACAAATGTGAAGTACTACACTGAATAAGAGAAAATAAAATGCACAATACAGAACGGGGAATAAATGGTTAGGCAGTAGTACTGCTGAAAAGGATGGGGTTTATAATAGATCTATGACTATGAGTCAGCACTGTGATGCAGTTGTGAAAAAGGCAAATATCATTCCGGGGTATATCTATAGGAGTATTGTCGTGTAAAACATGGAAGCTAATTGTCTCATTCTACTCAGAACTGGTGTGGTCTCAGCTGCAGTATTGTGTCCAGTTCTGGGCCTCCCGCATTAGGAAAGATGTGGACAAGTTGGAAAGAGTCCAAAGGAGAATGACAAAACTGATAAAAGGTTTAGAAACCTGACCTGTGAGGAAGATTAAAAAAAAAAAAACCCCTGGGCAGGTTTAGTCTTGAGAAAAGACGACTGAGGGGGGACCTGGTAACAACTTCCAATACGTTAAGGGCTGATACAAAGAGGAGTGTGTTACTTGCACTTCATGTCCATTGAAGATGGGATAAGAAGTAATTGGCTTAATCTGCAGCAAGGGAGATTTCGATTAGAAAAAACTTTCTAACTCTTAAGATAGTTAAGCACTGGAATAGGGTTCCACAACCTCCCAGGAAGCCTATCATTGGAGGCGTTTAGGAAAATACATGTTATGGATCGTCTTGGTTTCCTTTGTCCTGACTCATTGCAGGGCTGGACTAAATGATCTTTTGAGATCCTGTCCACCCCTCCATTGTTATGATTCTGTGGCACAAAATCAGTTAAAGAAAAAGTTTATCTGGATTCAGAGGAGCCCTGGACTATATTTGCTTGGCCCTGGGTTGGGTTTCCCATTGGCTTAGCTTTCTTCACCAGTGGACTAGATTTTTAGGCATGAGTGGGAACACTATTGTCTGGTCCCAGTGCTGGTACATGGTGGGGATCTTTTCTCTATCTGAGCTTCCACAACACCCTTTTTATAAATAAATAGGGTGGAGCAGTCTGTCCCCTGAGGCCTGCAGAGAAGAGGAAGTCTCTTGTACTGGGGATGGCATCTTTACCTGCTTGCTCTGAGTGAAGAGAAGGGAAGCTAGAGGATCTTTACGTATCTGTCTATCAGAGGGCAGGTCAGGCTCCCCCCTACCCTCTCAGAGAAGAAGATGACCTGCCATAGCCCTCAGCCATTTGACAATTAGTTTGAAAAGCTCACAAAGTCTTGAGTCCAAGAGCTTTGCCCTCCCACTATCCCCCGGTTCAATTTCCTTTACGTCAAATTCTTCCCTCTCAGTTTATTAACTTGAGTCACCCGTTCAGAGCTTGGGGAGTGTTTCCAAAGGAACCATCTGGCTAAGTGACAAAGAATGTTTGGGGTGGGGTAATCATGGGGAACCCGAGAGACCAATGATAAAATATGCTTCTCACGTACTCTCCCCATGGAAAGTAAGTGATATCCAAAGGGTGCAAAACTCAACTGCTTTCATGCCAGAGCTTGCTAACTGACCAGAATCAGGTGAGGTTCATGACCTCAAGGAACCGCCACCATTGTGCAGGAAGTGGTGCTAGTGAGTGTGACAAAGTGCTAGGTATGAAACCCTGAGTCAGCAGATTGGAGCTGACAGGCAGACCTGTGTCTAATTTGTGGGTGGGGTTGGGCAGACAGGTTAATTAAACCATTACCAGAACCCACAAATAGGCACAGAAAGAAAGTGAAAAGGGGAGGGGGGAAACAGGCAGTGACAGGGAGAGAAAGCGATTGCTCTTCCCCGGCTTGTAAAGGCACTAGGTATCCTGTGAAGGTGGTTGGATTCAATTATAAATAAACTGCATGGGGTGTTGAACCAGCTCAAGGGTCTCTGTGTGGTTTGTAGACTGAGACAGAAATGGGACTGAGTAGATCCTGTTGCGCATGGGGGTTTGTCCGGGATCTGAGCCAGCGCAAGGTTTTGGTGGCCCAGGCAATGGAGGAGAACCTGCAGCGTCTGGTAAAACAACAAGAGGAAATGCAGAAGGCCCTACAAGGTTTTCAACAATCCCTCCACAGGGAGAGACAGGCTTTGCTTACCTGACAGGCAGAGCAGCAGAAAAACCTGGAGGACTTCATAAGGGAACAAGCCAACATCCAGCAGCAGCTCCTACAGAAGGTGGTAAGTCCCGCAGTGGGGGATGGTGCCCGAACACAGAGCCTAGGGCTATGTAAATTTGCCCTGCAGATGTCTCAGATGCATTGTCGGGCTCTTTGAGAGGGTAGCCATGGGTGATGGATGGGGTAGGGCAAACTGGGCCCTGCGGTTGGCTCCCTATCTATCGGGGGAAGCCCAAGCGGCCTATATGGCCCTGAGTGAGGAGCAGGCCAGAAGCTATGAGACAGTGAGGGCAGCCATCCCGGATCTGGTGGTACTGTGTACTGAGAATTACTGCCAATAGTTCAGGTCAGCAAGGTGGACGGGAGGTTGATGCCCCGGGCATTTGCCCAAAAGTTGATGGACTGAGCTGCCTGCTGGTTGAGACCAGACACCCAAATGGTGGAGGAGATAATGGACACTCTGGTCTTAGAGCAGTTCCTTCAGGGCCTCCTCAAGAGCGTACGAGTGTGGGTCAGGTGACATCCACCGGGTATGGTGGATGCTGCCGTGAAACTGACAGAGGAGTATGCAGAGGCAAACTTTCCCAGGAATCAGGAAGGGGTAGTGATCCGAGGGCTTGATGAGTCTTGGCAGTCTCTCTGTCACATCGTGAATCCTAGCTCCTGGCAAGCAGCAGACTTCTTGGTTTTCCCGGTTGGGGCCGCAGATAGATGACTCAGTCCCCCTGAGGAGAGTCCCCCACCACCAACACCCGCCTCCTTCTCTTGGGAGTAGTGGTTGTGGTGTCTCCAGCCTGGGCTGTTTCTCACAATGCCTTGCTAGTGACCAGCAGCAAACCCTCCAGGTGCTGTTATCACTCAGCACAACAGCACGTGGAGCCCCACACCCAGCTAGATTGCATGAATTCTCCCAGAGCCACTCATAAATCACACAGAGAAAGGCACCGGCGAAATCCCCCCAGCTTCCAGCCTTGTACCTCAGGAATATACTGTCTTGCACTGCTGAAGACTAGCAATACAAATTTATTAATTGGTTCATCACTTCATCAATGGAAAGTGGATATACACCAGCCTTTGCAAACCTGAGCAGATTCACCAGACACTTCAGGCAAACTCACTGCTAAAGGTTAAACAGTTAAACAAATGTATTGACTACAAAAGATAGATTTAAAGTGATTATAAGAGAGAGTTACTAAAAGAAAAGAAAATGTAAGCACAAAGCCTAAACTCTCAAACCTATTAGACTGGGCAATTTCTCACCCCACTGGATATTGCAGTTCATGGTACACAGATTTCACCCTTGAAACCTGGGCCAGTCTCTTCTGAGTCTTTAGTCTTCTCAGTGTCCTTGTTGCTTGCAGCATAGGTGAGGGCAGGAGAAATGCCAAGCCTGTGTTCTGTTTTACACCCTTAGTCCATGTGCTTCGAGACACAAGTCCAGGCACATCTGGTGGACGTTTGAGTCCCCAGGCAAGGCCGAGCAATTCCCCTGTTGTGGCCTCATGCAGGTGAGTCATTGAATTGTAGCTCCCTTGCTAGACAATGGCTGTTGTTGGTTGTTTGACACCTTGCCTGGATGTAGATTACTTTCCTTGCTGTTGCCTCTGGGGAGCTAATATCTTGCTGATGTGACTTTCAGCCAATCATAACGTTTTCCCTGTTACCTCACATGGCATGCTTTATATGGAATATCACAGTCATATATGGATGAGGAATATTGGGGTTACAAGATGCTCCCCCAAGGTATAGTATGTCACAGTATTCACTTCCTGTCCTAAACTGTTGGGTAAAATTGCTGCCTGTTATCAGAGCTGTGGTGTCTTACTCCAGAAGTAACAATGGTGGATAAGTAATTCCTGTGTGTGTACATTTTCTTTCTCTCTCTCTCTCTCTCTCTCACTCACTCACACAGAAGGTCTCATTCCCTCCAGCAGGGATGCCCCCAACTCCCTCCATTTTACCTCCCCACACACACACACATAATAGTGTCCCAGTTCCCAAAGTACCTAGGGGAGATTTCCATGGGAAGAGATCTGTAATACGCTACTCTGAACAAAGAGAAAGAGAGCACTGTCATTTACTGTACTCAGACAGGGAGGAAGAGGAGATGGATGGCCCCAGTTAGGGAGGAAGAAATGGGTTGGACATAAATGGAGAGAGAAAGACTGGGAGGAAGATAGAGGGGAGAAGAGCTAATTGGAGGGATGTCAAAACATTTAGTCCTGGTGTGAAGCCTGGTTCTTTATTTTCCCCCATGATCCTGTCAGTGAGGTCTGATGATCTCGTTTTAATGTGGTTGCATGGGAGTGGAGAATTCAGTTCCTAATGTTCATTATTAATATACTATTTTGAGAGGCTTGTTTCTCTCACACAAAGTTCCCCTTGGTGAATTGTGTGACACAGGGACCTTATATTGCCTAGGTTGTTCCAAACGCCTATTACATGTTTTTTCTCATGCATTGGGGATTGTTGGTTCCTTCCAGCACATCTGTCCGCTCTCCTCAGAGCGAACCATCTAGCCATACATTCTCCCCTGTTGTGTGGGAAATGCTTTGTAATCATGCCAGTCACTCCTGGGATGTGTGGGGCCATTGTGAGAGCGCACGACTTCACCAAGCCCAGGAGGAACGTTGCAGGCAAAACGAGAGACAAGTCCAGGTTGCTCAGTGGCTTGAGAAGTTCTGTGTATACCCAGGTCACCATTCGGACTGGCTGTACCATTTGCTGCATCTCTTCAGAGTGCAGTGCCTTTGCAAAGCGAGTTGGAAATAGGCACTTAAATTACTGCTGTCATGTTTTCCCAACATCAAAGCCATCCTCATATGAACCAGTCACATCTTAACAGAGGCAATGGTCCGGGGCTGTTTCAATTCTCTCTAGTTTTCCCTTCCCAGTCAGTGCTTTTGAAAAGCAGCTTGCTTGCAAACGGTAGATCAGTGATGTTGTCACTGTCAGTGCTTTTGATCCTTCAAAAATGCAGTGCCCTACGATACACCACCTTATCCTGGACTGCAGACACATTACACTCCTGCTCTTCATGTCTGCATTTAAACCAGATCCAATTTCACAGGAATTCAGAGGGTTCTTTGATCACCTGAAAGTTTTGTTTGTTTACTTATTTCATTCCAAAGACATATGGTGACATGGTCAACCTGCCATTATCCAAGGAAATGAAATGATCCATGGTGCCTCTATTTCCTTAAATAGCCCAATTTGGAAATGAATGAAATGGGGTGTAGTCATAGACTTGCAAATCCTTCTTCCTGGCAGCCAAATTCTTCTCTGCTCATCCAGAAGGTTGTAGCTCTGCCCATGTCTTTTTTTCAAGTGTCCTCTCTTCTTGATAGCCAATAGATCACTTGTAACATGTTGTGTCTGACAGTGGGAGATTATGCAAAACAGTTAACTGGATGCTGCACAAATTTTAAATATCAAAATGGGTTCATAAAATTCTTTTTTTTTTAAAGGAAAAAATGTGAAACGGCAGTAATTTGTTAGCAAAAAGTCAGGTGAGCTGAGCTCTGAATATAGATCCCTCATTAGGGTAGTTTCTGTGGGTTCTGTCAAGTGGAAAAGAATTTGATAACTTACCTAGAAATCCAGGCTGAAACAAAGGATAAAGAACTGGATCTGTGAGCCTTGCTAATTAACCATCACTTTCACCTGCTGATGAGAGCTGATTTGTAAGAACCGCCTTGTATAAGAAAGCAGGAGTTAAAGAATGGCAGAGAGGTTGCTTCCTGTTTGGGGTTGCTGGGAAGCAACTAAATAAACTCTACTGCCATAGGCTGAGGTATTTATAGTAAATACATATACCTGTGTAGTTAGAGGCCAAGCAGGGATCCACAGCGAATTAGAATTGCAAAAGTGTCACGTCACGTGAGGATACAGGATGGAGGAACCCTGTCAACCTGCCCATCAGCACCAAGCCTGCATGTCTGAGACAATTGCATTTCAGTTCACAGTGGGAGGTAAATGTGTGTGATGTTTACATTAAAACAAGGACACTGTTTGGTCTTCCATGTAACGGATTAAGCCCCCGATCCTACAGATTTTGTATTACGCTAACGCCTGGGGGCCCAGGCCTGTGGCAGGGCCCCATGGTGCTAGGCCCTGTAGAAATACACAGAAGAGAGACCCAACAGACCTGCAGTTTAAGTATAAGAAGAGAAACAATAAGTGGCCGCAACCAAAAGTGTGAGTACAAAGAAACAGTGCTTAAGATTATGAAGCAAGAGGGACTATCCCAGGGCCCAATTCTCACTTACATCCAGGCCTTTTTGCACAGCCAGAGTGGTCTAAAGGAGCCATACTCTTACTGAGAATCAAGCCCAATGGTCCATTAGGTTAAGCTAATGCATAAGCCTAAGGTCCTGATCCTGCAATGAACAATACTTGGTCAGACTCCGTGACTACATGGAGCCCAGCTGACTGCCGTGGGGCTCTGCATGGATGCAGGGTCTGCTCACTGCAAGACCAGCCTTCCCGTAGCAGGACTGAGGACAAACAACCTAACTAGCTCGAATACGAAGCTTGATAAATGGATGAACCGGAATGTGATGCAGTTGCCTATGATAGCAGGGGATTGGGCTGATGTCCCAGGAGGTCCCTTTCCAGTCCTCTGTCCTATGTGCCTATGATCAGGTCCCTAGTGTGGTAATGAGCTGAGTGACAAATCCTTGTTATGCAAATATCTCAGCTGCTGACTTTCTCCTTTGGAGAGGGCTCAGAGAAGAGCCACAAGAATGAATAAAGGATCAGAAAACCTGCCTTCTAGTGATTGATCTCATTGAGCCTATCTATTTAGCTTAACCAAGAGAAGGTTAAGGGGTGACTTGATTAGTTTGTAAGTACCTCCATGAGGAATAAATATTTGGCAACGGCTCTTAAGTCTAGCAGACATAGGAAGTAACACTATCCAGTGGCTGGAAGTTGAAGTTAGACAAATTCATACTGGAAATAAGGTGTACATTTTTAACTATGAGAGTAATTAACCATTTAAACAATTTACAAGGGACTGTGGTGGATTCTCCATGCCTGGCAATTTTGAAATAAAGATTGTAATTTTTTTTCCCTAAAAGATAAACTCTAGGAATGATTTTAGGCAAGTTCTATAGCCTGTGCTATACAGGAGGTCAGACAAGATGATCCCAGTGGTCCTTTCTGGCCTTGGAATCAATGAATCATCTCCTGTAGAGGTAGTTTAAATAGAAACTGTCCACGTTCCACGGTCCTTGATAGCAATCCGTGACACCATTATTCAGAGAGTCAAAGATCTGTTCAGTTGGGTTATCACACCCTCCAGCTCTTGTCGCATTTACTCTTTTTCTCTCTCCAAATTTTTATCTTTATACCATTAAAATTTAACATGTCCAAAGAAAAATATTGAGGTCAAAATTGAGTATTCCTCAATTAAGTTTTTGCGATACAGGAAAGTTTAAAAACTTTATGTAGAGAGAGATGGATTCATGCACTAACAAATGCAGCACCAATTGTCTAGGCCTTAGAACAAAGGACTAGGGGTCTTAAATCTCAATATGCCTGTGCTAAAGTTGTTCTAGTGAGAATGTTCCCAGCAGAACTTTGAGTGGTCTGACAAGGGAACAATGTGTGTGTTGAATTTTTTATTTCTGATGTTGTGAAATGTTTTTGTTGAAGTCAGTTTCTCAGAAATGAGAAACACTGCATTTAAAGAGTTCACTCGGTGATGATTTAGACAGGCTTTATTCTCTTAGAAAAGTGACTAGCATATTAGATGTTAGATATTGGATCATTCCTTTTTTTAAGGGGCTTGTTTTTATTTTCAGGTCATAGTGAAATATTCTTTCTTAGCCTTTTTGGTAACTCTGGTATTGGCCCTTAGGGACCTGAGTGTAAGATTACTTGAAGCTTTAATGCATCAAAGTTTCAATGCTATTTTTCCCTTGCCTCCTATGAATTACTTTGGGCTCTATTGATATGGAAGGGAAAGGTAGAATTTAAAAACAATCCAGGAAATATATATTCCTATTTCTATCCATTTTTTAAAGAAGTTTCTCTACATTTTCAAGATGTATATCAGTGCTTAATGGGACATTCTGAATATGAACATTAATGTCCAAATTAAATAATACCACATCATTAGGACTCTTTATTCATCGGTTCGTCACTCCAATAGGCCAAGTCACTGTATCACATATGCCATGTAAGGATGCATAAGACCCTTGCAATAAGTAAACATAACCAGGTGATGTGAAAACCAAGTGGTAACTTTGCTTCTGCCTTCATTTGCCTTTTGTTGGCCTAAATCTGATCCTTGGCATTAAATACAAAATTGCCTGTTTTGTATTTAATATTGTAGCCACGTGCTGTAATGACCCAAGCCCAATAGGGCACTGAGTGGGTGCCTGTGTAAATTGAACTGAGCTGTAGGGTTTTCACACCAGAGCCAATGCCACCATTAGTGTAAAATATGTTCATTCATAGCACCCACATCATGCCGAAACAGAAAGGGTGAAATCCTGGCCTCACTGTACTCAGTGGCAAAAATCTCATTGACCTTAATAAACTCAGATTTTTAAGATATGAAGTCCAATGCAGAGCCAGCAGCTCCAGAGCACTGCTTTTCCTAGTCAGTGTACAGAAACTTGCTCCATTACTTCTATATAGGCCAAACCTTGAGAAGTATCTAGCACCCCTAAACTCACTGCACACTGTGCCTGTCCCACAATTTGCACTCTCTCTATTCCAGTGACATTAACTGCATCATGATGTGCATGAAAGCTGCAACGAGCTATAGAAAGTTTCCTGATCTAACTGATGATAAAGACAGGCAGGATATAGCTTTTCTCAATGACATTTCAGTGACATTACACAAATCAGGGTGTCTAATCTTTTCTTGATGAAGCTACCTACTAGACTAACTCCCCCAGCCCAAATTTAGTTGTTTGTGGATTAGGCATTTTTCATCCCCTCTGTCTACATGGAAGCTGTGACCAGATGGCTCCTTGATGGGGCTGGGCACTATGCCATAGGGATGGATTGTTTTATCAGGATGTGAACAGACAGCTCTGTGACTTCTTCATTAGTGGGGTAATTTGAATTTCGTAGCAACCAAACCTCCTTAGAAAAGAACACTGAGTGTGGCCCTTGGTGTCAACAACGATAAATGTAAATAACCTAATTTCATTCTTTCATCTTGAGCTCTCCTACAAAAATAATGTGTATCCAGCAGCGATAATATAATTCAAACTTTTCCCCTATCCTCCAATAGAAAGATGTTTCACTAAGTATAAGCTCTTAGCAAATTCCAATAACAATAAGTCAAAAATTACTCTAATTGTCTGAGCCTGTGTTCTCCTTTCACTAGTCTTGTTCAGAATTGATAATTAAAGCCTGTAACTCTGTATTCAGGGTGGAATGCTAGGGAAGGGTTTCTTGTCTGCATTATGTCTTACACTGTTTCACTCCCTGCTCTCCCCTTAACTCCCAAGTGGTGGCAACTCTTGGTGGTGACTCTCACGGGCTGAGGAAGAACAATTAAAATGCCCTTCAGAGCTCATCAGGGCTGATCCTTGTTCTGCTGGAGGCCTTGCTGTGCAGAGACTGAGAGTGATGTTGCCACCACAACACTTCTAGTCTTGGGAGTGGAAGGCCGAGGTCTGGAGTTGCCCACGCCGCAGTGGGAGCACAGCTCACAGGTGGGTGGTTCTGGAGGGGGCAATCAACATAGGTGATGGGCGCGTATTGAATTACGTGACCTCCTTTTGAGCTGTCATGCTGCCCTGGCAGGTCGGTGCTGCTCCACTATGATTCTACTGCCCCCGTTCCTCCCCCTCTGTATGCTGATCACGGAGCTCGTAGGAAAGTCCGTTGGAACTCACAGCAGCTTTCCCCTCTCCGGGGCCCACACAATAGGCTATGGGAGGTGGAGGAGAGAAGCGTGTGAGGCGGGCTCTGTAGTGCTGAAATAAGCTGCAGACCTTCTCCAGCTCTGCTGTGCCAGGGCAGCCACTGCCCCCCAAACACCAGCTACATCCTGTTCCCCAGCCAGCTCTCAGCCCCTTTGCCCACCATTTTTCAGCAGCCTCCCCTCTTGTAAGTCTATTCCCCTCATGCTGGCTGCTCCGGCTCTGACTACAGCATCACAGCTGGCAGTGGCTCCCTTTGAAGCTCCATACTCTGCACTAGTGTCAAGTCTCCCTGCTCCTAAGTCTCACCCCCCATTTCCTTGGTCTCCCCTTACATTCCTTTCACAAACACTGGATTTCCCTTTCTCCCACTGGAGGTGCAACACTGCCCATTGCCTCCATGGTCTGGCTTCCTGGCTGGCACCCATATTTGGGCCCAGGTGTCTTGAACCCAGGGGCTGAGAGTCATCACACACCAATCCTCTACCTGGGAGCTCACAGACAGCAGCCAACACCAGGGTCCATGAAGCTCAATGAGGGCAGAAGCCCCACTCCTTATGCTCTGATTGGGAGAGCTGCAAGACTCCTAATTGGGCTGCAGACCCTATTTAAACCAGAGGAGGAAACTGGGAGTTGTCTGTATAATTGGACTGCACTTTGCTATGGACTGCTAGTCTGATGCTTACCTGTTCCTGCCTCCTGAGCCTGACCTCCCTGTACCCTGAGTCTTGGTAACTGACTCTTGATCGGTGCTCTTGGCTTTGTCTCTCAATTCCGATCTGGTGTTCCAGCATAGCCTGATTCCTGGTAATTGCCCCATGATTCTTGGAGCATGCCTGATGCTAGCCACTAGGCCAGGCTGCCCACACTCTGGCCCTGAAAGCCTTGCTGTAATGGCAGGGTACAGGCTCCACTCCTGACTTCTACGCTGGGAGAGCCACATACAAAAGCTCTGTAGCTCTTCCCCATGCACACTTTGCTTCTCTGGGCTGCTTCTCTATGGGAGGGTCTGGTTGAACTGGTGCCTGGCTCCCCCGTGAGCTGGGGCTCTCCCTGGTTCTGAGTTCCATGCTCCAGATCTTGTTTCCATTTTAAAAAGAGAAGTCTCCAGCCCAAACTGTAACAACAATTTGAAAAGGACTTGGAGCTTTTCTCTCCATCTAGGTGGTACCGATGAGGGAGAGATGGTTGAAAAGTTTTGATGGAAAAGTTCCTGTTTGTCTCAGGGAAAACAGAAACTTCCCATAGGGTGATGCCAATTTTGATTATATTTTCTGAAAGGGAAAACCCAAAATGAAAACCTTTCAACTTCACATTCACATTTCAAAACAAAATGATTTGTTTTATTTTGACTTAAAATGTCACTTTAGATTTTGGGAACCCAGTATGTTTTGGTTTTGTGGGGCTTTTGGGACTTCTCCTTTTTCTCTCTTTTCTCCCCAGCCAGCCCTTTTTTCCAATAGGAAAAGCATAGGTTGTAGAGTAAGAAAATCAGAAGGGGGGCATCTGGTTTCAGAGAAGTGCTACACTGAAATCTAATCTAAACAGGTCCTTATACCACCCTCATCACCATCGTTGCTGAGCGGCTTCCAGTAGCACATTAGGCAACATGACTAACACCTGTCCCCTGTTTGGTTGTCTCATCTTTTCTCGAGGGGCGAAGCATGTGCAGAGGAGAATATAGCCTTGGAATATTTTTATAGAATATAGACGTCGCTCTGTGTTTGGCAGAGAAGGCAGGTCAAAGAAACCTGTACTTGGAGCAGAAGGTGCTGCGGTTTGCAACGGTCTTTAGTTCCTGGTGGAGTTCATCCACCCCACCTCTAGCCTTGGGCACCAGCTGCTGAGAAAGCTCTGTCTCCTGCCCAGACAAGCAGAGAGATAAAGGGTGCTTGAGGAGTGGAGCTGTCGACCACACTCTTCATCCTGGAGCTTTGGGCTCTTTTCAATCTCATGGACACCGGCCACTGAGCACTGGAAAATAAGGAGAGAGTCCTAGAGCTGATGTTCTATGTATGAGCAGAAGAGAGGTGTGATGTGTTTGCAGTAGCCAGTATTGCTAAGGCGTGGCAGTGGGTGAACTCCTTTTCCAGGATGGGACAGAATCTTCTAGGCAACCAGATGGGGTAGAAAACTTCACTTGTGGATGCTGCCAGGTGAGAGCTTGGTGTTGGTGAGGAACCTCCTAAAGTACAGACTGAATTGACCAATTGTGGGTGTGAACCTTCAACCAAAGGACACTCTCCAAAATGCTTTCCTCTGCCCACCAGCATCACCTCTGTCTATTGTGCTTGGGTTTAGGGTCAGCCAGTTGCTCTTCCTCCATGAGCTGACTTCATCTGAGCACTGAGCCATCTTGGTGGCCGTGGTGTGGTTGTACCTGGTTAAGGATAGGAGGAGCTGTCTCTCTCTCTGCATATTATCGGCACTCGAGTCCAGCGTAATGATAATTCACAGTGTAATTATTTCCCTGCTGATCAAATCACAGAAGAAAGGAGAGGGCCAGTGATGTTATAAAGATCAGAACACATTACTCTGCTTGGCTGTGAGGGGGCACACCTGGTACTAACCCATCAGGAGAAGGCTAAGGAGCTCTGGGCTCCTCTGGTACTAAGCACTGGAGGAGGCAAGCTTAACATGGAGAACCTGTCACAGGAAAGGGCAGCAATGGGGAGGAAGCTGCTGTGCCCCAGTTAGTGAGTCTTACAACAGGGTCACCGCGGGGAAGGTGGTGTTCAAACCTCCGCCACCCATAAGCACTTGCCAGGCCAGGCACAAGCCAATGGTTGCAGGGAGGGATTGAAGATTAACACGGTCTGAAGGGATAGACAGAGCTAATCACCATAAACCAGCCAGACCACTGCAGATTCTTTTAAAGGAAATCTCAGAGACTCACTGTCTGCTTAATTGGAAGGATCCCTGTAAATCTGGAGAGACTGGCATAGATTTGCTCCGATAGGGCAACAGACTTTGGAAGGTCAAGATGCTGAAAATGCTCACGCAGGAGCCAGAAAAGGCCCGGCCTATCACACTCCCCGTTTAGTGGCATGGGTGGCAAACCTTTGGTAACAGGTGGCATGACAGACAGCACCCGCCCATTGTTCCTAGCGTCACCTTGATGCCATGAGTGGTGTGACTGGACACCTTTGGTTATTGGGATATTCACACAACTACAGAACCACCCTGGGAACGCTGTACAATAATAAAACAACTGAGTCCCAAAGAGGCGTATGGGAGGCAAATGGTCTGTGGTAGGGCTGCTAAAGAGATTGCCTCATTATCTTGAATTAAGTGAAGTTGTGGTGGGGTGATGTATGAGATCTTTTAAAATGTCCCCTTTCTTCTGTGATATTGAAAACAAACAAGTTGGTGAGGCTTCTTTTCCCCCAGGCCCTTGCAGGAAAGGAGCAAGTGCTGGATGCTAGGGACATGTCAGATTATCACTGAAACGCCGTCTGTGCTGCCATCTGGGTTTTGCTTTAGGAGCTCTACAGAACCGATGACTACACACACACAGCGCCGTGGGGAGCACGAGCTAAGGGGCAGGCAGTACTGATGTGTGTAATGAGCAGTGGCCCCAGCACACCAGCTGCCTAGGTGTTCTCGTGTTTCATAGGCATGGTGCCAGAGATGAGCTCTGAGGAGAGAGACTGGGGGACAATGGGGATGGGGAGGGTGGGCTATGGGACACTCCTCCCCTGAATATGAGGCAGCAAGGGAGAAAGAACAAAGGTTCTCATTTTCAAACTTGGCAGACTGACAGCTGAGTCTGGTATTGTTAGCAGAGGCCATGTCTCCTTTGGGAATGAAAGCAGAGGTTGGCCAGGGATAGATCAAGGAGGCCTTAAATGTAAGAGCAAGTGTTTGTGTTTGATGTGATGGAGAAGGAGGAGCTACTGGAGAGTTGCAAAGAGAGGGGGGCACATATCCCTGTCTGTCTCCATAAGTCAGAGAAGCTGACTTCTGCTGATCACTTCCTCCTTGCCCATGTAACCCATTCACAATGTGCATCATGCATCCTACCCTGTGCCTGATCCACAGAGGATATGAATGGTTCAGCCCCCAGCTGCAGAGCTGGGCCCTTTAGCTCAAGCAGTAGAAACTCATGCTTTCAGCTCTAGAGCGCCTTAGTTCAGTTCCTGCTGTGTTAGCCTAGAAGCTGAGTAGCACACACTACTTCTTTCTCATAACAAATGTCCAATACATTCAGTATAGGGAATGTGACCCAGTCAGCAGCTGGTTTGGCTTTATTTACAAATCAAGCTGCGTTCTGTTGAAAACTTGAGTGAGGCTGTTTCTCCTCAGGGAGCTCAGAACTGTGCGCCACAATGCTATGTCTCTCCTCAGCGAGAGAGAGCTTTGCTGGAGCTTAAACCGTGTGCAAGCTCCCAGCTGTGGTAGGAAGAGAGCCTGAGACATAAACCTTCGAATCAGAGCCCCGGGCAATCCTGCTATGAGGCCTGGAGCAAAGTAGTGGTCAAAGCTTTTGTCAAGGTTCCTTCCTCATGCTGAACTCTGGGGTACAGACGTGGGGACCTGCATGAAAGACCCCTTAAGCTTATTCTTACCAGCTTAGGTTAAAACT
Source organism: Dermochelys coriacea (assembly GCF_009764565.3). Taxonomy (NCBI): domain Eukaryota; kingdom Metazoa; phylum Chordata; order Testudines; family Dermochelyidae; genus Dermochelys; species Dermochelys coriacea. The sequence continues at coordinate 128,106,294 of NC_050073.1, forward strand.
TCCCCAAGCTACAAACTATTTTACCCTTTGCCCTTGGACTTTATTGCTGCCACCACCACCCGTCTAACAGATATATAACCAGGAAAGAGCCCGCTTGGAAACACCTTTCCCCCCAAAATTCTCCCCAAACCCTATACCCCCTTTCCTGGGGAAGGCTTGATAAAATTCCTCACCAATTTGCAGAGGTGAACACAGACCCAAACCCTTGGATCTTAAGAATAAGGAAAAAGCAATCAGGATCTTAAAAAGAAGAATTTTAATTAAAGAAAAAGTAAAAGAATCCCCTCTGTGAAATCAGGATGGTAAATACCTTACAAGGTAATCAGATTCAAAACATAGAGAATCCCTCTAGGCAAAACCTTAAGTTACACAAAGACACAAAAACAGGAATATACATCCCATTCAGCACAATTCATTTTATCAGCCATTTAAACATAACAGAATCTAACACATATCTAGCTAGATTCTAAGACTCCATTCCTGCTCTGTTCCCGGCAAAAGCATCCCACAGACAGACCCAGACCCTTTGTTTTTCCCTCCCTCCAGCTTTGAAAGTATCTTGTCTCATCATTGGTCATTGTGGTCAGGTGCCAGCGAGATTATCCTAGCTTCTTATCCCTTTACAGGTGAAAGGGGTTTTCCTCTGGCCAGGAGGGATTTTAAAGGTGTTTACCCTTCCCTTTATATTTATGACACCTTTGCTGATATAAAGCAGTCAGGTTGTGAGCAAGAGGCAGGCCCTGCTCACAGAATCTGGCAAGAACAGGGCTGGTATTGCAAAAACACACACATTCCTGGGAAGTGCTAGGCACAGGACACTCTCACAGATACGTTCCAGAAAGGTGGTAGCAGAACACCCCGATACCTGGTATGATATCAACACCCCCCACAAAGGGTAACAGAAACACAATGACCGATCTTAAAGATAAGATCAGGATGACAGTGTGATGGTGTAGTGGGGTGGCTACCCTGCTCCTAAAATAGAAGGGGTTAAAAGCAGCCCTGGAGAGGGCTGTGGCTGGGGATGGCTGACTGGGGAAGCAGCTGCAGCTGGGCACACCCCAGTCAGGCCCCAGCTGGCCTGTATAAAAAGGTTGGGAGCCAAAGGCTCAAGGAGTCTCTCTCTAGGCTGAGAGAGAGCAGGGCCACCCAGCCAGCCAAGGCGGCGCGGCGCGGCGCGGCGCGGCGCGGCGCGGCGCGGGGGAAGGAGCAGGCTGAGTGGGGGCGCCCCAGGCTGGTCCAAGGCAAGACCCATAGAAGTACTGGGTGGCAGAGGACGGCAACAGGTCTGAACCCCCTTGCCTATGGTGAGTGGTCTTTACACTGCAGTCTGCCCCAGGGAGCAGGGGCTTATTGGGGATAGTGGGTTGGAGTTTCCCTAGGAAGGGGAGATTCAGAGGTAGAGTGTGGGGGTTCTGCCAGGGGGCAGAACCCAGAGAAAGGGGCATGGGGGCCAGAGCTGTGGCGGATCACCAGCCTGCAGAGGGCACTCTGTGCTGGAAAGAGCTAATTCCCCAATGACCAGCAGGAGGCGTCGCAGCGGTGAGTCTGCTCCTCTACAGATGGATAGAGATGTTGTGACTGAACCAACATGTACAAGGTGGTGGGTGGTAGTTAGCCATGTCAGACAGTGGCACTAGCCATGTCAGAGGGGTAATACATAACTTGTTTGTATCGGTGTATAAAGAGGTATCTCAGAGGGAGTGTCTCTGGCTGGCCTAGTGGATAGTGGAAGGTCCCACCACTAACTGAGCTAGTCCATTGCAATGGGCATACATGTGTTAGTGTACCTGTAACCATTGAGCCAGGGCATTTGGACAGTGCTTCATTGACAATACAAATGACCAAGCGCCTTTGCTATGAACTGAGTCTGTGGCGATTGGGAGGTTCGCTTGAGGTCTTCTGTGCCAGCTGTCTGTGCAGAGCTGGAACAGCACACAGAGAGAACACACACATGCATGCAGCCCAACATCTAATGACCCCTGCCACACCAGCCTGTCCACCTCACCAACAGACTCCTTGAGACTCGGCCAGTCTAAGCCTGGCCTTGCAGGTAACAATCACTGAACTTTTGCCAGGTCCAGTTTATGGTTCAGCAATGATGGCAGGAGATCCACTCCAACCAGCAGGAATGGATGCAGAGGCGGTTGGGTCACACCACACCTGAGAACCCAGGTGGTCAGTTGACTTCCAGTCTGGCAAAGCTTAGACTGGAAGATGACCCCAAGGCCTTCCTCCAGGCCTTTGCATGGGTGGCAAAGGCAGCAGACTGGAAAGAATTGACTTGGGCAGCCCTCATAGCACCATTCCTGATGGGGGAGGCACACGGTGGCAAGTGACAAGCGGGCAAGTTCCTACCCAGTGGTGACGGCAGGCATTTTGGATTGGCTGTGGCTGATACTAGAGGCGTACAGACACAAGTTCCAGATGGCATCGTTCCCACAAGGGGCACGGCCATGGGTAGTGGTGCAGACGTTATGAGACCTGGCAATGCACTGGCTTTGTCCAGAGACCAGCTCGGTGGAGAAGCTCCTGGATCAGATGGTCCTGGAACAATTTCTAAAGGCCATGCCTGTAGGGACACAGAGCTGGGTAAGGTGTTTCAAGCTGGTCTCCATGGGGGGAAATGGTTGAACAAGCTGATATCCATAACCAGCATGTCTCCAGTTTTAATACCTTACGAGATGCTCTTTATCCAAATATTATGGCAAGTGTGTTGGGAGTGTCCTTTGCCAGCTGGCAGAAAAGGTTCTTGGGACCACACTGTAAGTACTGATACTACAGCCAAGCACTTATTTCCCACCTCAACCCTGGAGTTTTGTGGGATTTTTCTCTTCTGTTTAAAAATCACCGAGTGCTTCTTTCATGGGGAGTTAAAATTTCACTAGGTGGTAGAAACCTGGCAAACTTGATATGTGCAGATAAAGGAAACTTCAATTATAGTGAAGTAGAGAGTTCCATAGTGAGCTTAAAATGATCCTTGCCAGTTCTAAAGGGCTTGCAAACAGGAATTGGACTTTAGTTGCTCATTTAATCTCTGATCCCACTGTAATGTGGGAAGACTGACATAGCTCACACCCCAGAGCAAAATGAAGGCGGGCTGATCAGACAGTATGTCCTTAAGCCTAAAGTCACTGGAGAGGAAAGTGGTCGCACGCTTATATCGGCATAATAAAATCCATAGGTTAGGGCCTGATCCAGAGCCCACAGAAGTCAAGGGAAAGGCTCTTGTGAGCTCAGCAGGTTTTGGATCAGGCCCAAAATGCACAATGCTCATGAAAATGTGGCTTCCTTGTTTATTCAACTGATCTGTCAGATTCTGTGCTGTGAAAGGTAGTACACGCTGTTGTCTAAGGGTGCCCAAAAAGCCTTTTCCTCTAGTTTGTTTGCGGAATAGGGGGAACCGAGTGAGTAACAACTGCCTCTGGGTTTCACCAAGCAGCAATTGTCCTTTCTCCATGCGGCTGGCCTCTCAGGCTGCCGTCGTCGGCAGTGGCACAATGATACTGTGCTTGGTTTATTTTCAATATTACTTGGTTCAATTCCCATCTTTTTTTTTTTCCTCCCCCTCTTCAAATGTGGCGTCAATTAAAACTCTCTCTCCTCTACTTGCAAAGAGACTCCTCTGATGACCTCTGCGCCTGCAGAAGGAGCTGCTGCAGTTAACAGCTAAGAAGACTTGCTAAGCGGAGTCTGTTTTCACCCTGAAAGGGTGGGGAAGTGGTCGGGACTCACTGATATGTGAAAAGAGTGGTAGGCTAAAGTCCATATTTCATCAGATCTTTGCCACAGCATCCTGACAGCCTGAATCATGATGACAACGCAGAGAGGCTGAGCTAAGGGTTCCCTGCCACTTTGTTCCCTGGCAGAGACAATCATCTCATTGACTTGAGCCCTTTAATAACCTCTTCCTTCAATTCAAGTGAAGTTCTTCAGGTGGCAGGACACAACACCCATGTATGGCAGCAGCCCACTAAATCGTTGGCCAACAGCAAGTATCTAATTTCCAGGGCTGACCAAAGGGTGACAATTGTGCTAAAAATCTAACATCTCCATGCAATCTGACCTCTGCCAGGGAAACAGTCTTGTTCAACCACTAGTCTGCTTCTCCCTAAGCACCTTCCTCCTTTCCCCATGTCTGTGCATGGGGCAGGCCCCACCTCAACTTATTTGAAATCCCTCTTGCAAAACCTGCTTCTGCAGCAATGTCAGACAGCAGGATCAGTGGACATTGATTACTCTGGTACATAAGAACAGCCATACTGGGTCAGACCAAAGGTCAATCTAGTCCAGTCTCCTGTCTTCCAACGGTGGCCAGTGCCAGGTGCCCCAGGGGGAATGACCAGAACAGAATCATCAAGTGATCCATCTCCTGTCACTCATTCCCAGCATCTGGCAAACAGAGGCTAGGGACACCATCCCTGTCCATCCTGGCTAATAGGTCCATCAATGGCTATCCTCCATGAATTTATCTAGTTAGTCTTGGCCTTCACAACATCCTCTGGCAAAGAGTTCCACAGGTTGACTAATGATATCCATTAGCTAGGCACACATGCAGACAGCTGCAGTGGCACAGGAGCTAGCAAACAGAGCTGTAAACATGGGAGTTTGAAAGGGGAGTTTGTATTGTGGTGCTTGTTTGGGGTTTGCTTTTGCTGGGGGGGGGGGTGGTCTTTTTGGTGTGGCTTGTGTTTCCCAGATTAACAGGATTTAGGTGGGAAGGTGATGACAGATACAGAGGCAGCTGTGGGAGTGACTCCTGTAGTGGAAGACACATTGAGGATGGCTGGATGTGGAAGCTGTGGTATGTACATGATCCTGGAGGGGGGAACCCGGTAAGTTTTTTCTGCATGAAATGCCGTCTGATAGAGGAAAAGATCTGAGGTTTGGAGATGCAGGTGGAAAGTCTGGTTGAGTTTAGGAAGGGGTTTGAGCAGATGATGGAGCAAAGACATGAGGTATCTGAAGGGAAAAGCTCAGACTCACAGATGGAAGCAGGGCTGGGGAATTTTGAGGGGAGACTGGGTGAGGAAAGTGGTCAGTGGAAGCATGTGACTAAAAGGACCAGGCAGAGGAAAAGACGGGCTAGTGAAGGAGAAATAGAGCTTAGGAACAGGTTTGCAGAGTTGGAAAATGAAAGGGCTCAGCAGGTAGTTGCTGAAGGTGGAAGGGTAAGGAAGAAGAGAAGAGAGGCTAGTCCTATAGGAAAAGTGGAAGAGTCAAGGGAGACTACACCAAATATGAGCCCCAGGAGGATACAGGATGGGTTGAAGAAGATTATAAGGGAGAATAGGAATGGAAAGAACTTGCAGCCAGAGGGAACAGGGGAGAGACTGGAGAATAGCACAGTCACCAGGAAAAAGCAGGTCTATGTGATAGGGAACTCTTTATTGAGAAGAATAGACAGGCCTGTAACTAGAGATGATCCAGAGAATAGAAGGATGTGCTGTCTTCCGGGTGCTAAGATACGGGATGTAGATCTGGTTGAAAAGGATCCTAAAGGGAGCGGGAAAGAATCCCCTAATTATCCTTCATGTAGGAACAAATGATACGGCTAGATTCTCGCTGGAAAGTATTAAGGGAGACTATGCTAGGCTGGGGAAGACGCTTAAGGAAATTGAGGCTCAGGTGATCTTTAGCGGGATCCTTCCTGTTCCTAGAGAAGGGCAACAAAGGTGTGACAAGATTATGACTGTCAACAGATGGCTTAGGCAGTGGTGCTATAAGGAGGGCTTTGGGATGTATGGCCACTGGGAGGCATTCACGGACAGAGGACAGTTTTCTCGGGATGGACTTCATCTGAGTAAGGAAGGAAATAGACTTCTAGGATCAAGGCTGGCACAACCGATAAAGAGAGCTTTAAACTAGGAATTGTGGGGGAGATGGTTGGGAGATGTCCAGGTAATCTCCACGCCAGATTTTAGCATTGAGGGAAGAAGACTAAGTAAGAATGTATATAAGGAGCGAGGGCAGTGTGAATACTAGTCTAATAGGTTATACTGGCTGTAGAATG